>NC_083103.1:71821356-73021356 GCF_949774975.1 Lagenorhynchus albirostris
GCACAATGTTATCAACTATAGTCACCATGTTCTATATAAGATCCTCAGACCTTGTTCATCTTATAGCTGAAAGTTTGTACCCTTTTACAAATTTCTCCCTATATCCTCCACCTCCCAGCCCCTGGCTACCACTCTTCTACTCTCTTGTTTCTATGAGTTTGACTTTTTTTTACATTCCACATAAGAATGATACCACACAGTATTTGTCTGGCTTATTTCACGTAGCATAATGCACTCAAGATTCATCTATGTGTTTGCAAATGACAGGATTTTTCCCTTTTTAAGGTTTAATAGTATTCTGTTGTGGATATATATATATATATATATATATATATATATATATATATATATAGGAATACAGAAGATACATTTTTGAGGTAATGATTTTGTTTTCTTTGGATATATACTCAGAAGTGGGATTGCTGGATTATGTAGTAGTTCTTTTTTTAAATTTCTTGAGGAACATTCATATGTTTCCCATAGTGGCTGTACCAGTTTACATTCTCACCAACAGAGTGCAAGAATTCACTTTTCTCCACATCTTCACCAGCACTTGTTAACTTTTATCTTTTTGATAAAAGATAATCTAACAGGTGTAAGGTGATATCTCATTGTGGTTCTGAGTTGCATTACCCTGATCAATGGTGATGTTGAACATCTTTTCATGTACTTGTTGGCCATATGTATATCTTCTTTGGAAAAATGTATATTCAAGTCCTTTGCCCATTTTAAATTGGGTTGTTTTTTCTAGCTATTAATTGAATTCCTTGGATATTTTGGATATTAACCTTTTATTGGTTACATGGTTTGCAAATATTTTCTTCCATTCAGTAGGTTGCACTTTTATTTTGTTGATGTTTTCCTTTGTTGTGCAGAAGCTTTTTAGTTTGATGTAGTTCTACTTGGTTTATTTTTGCCTTTATTGACTTTGCTTTTGGAGTTAAATCCAAAAAATCATTGCCAAGACCAGTATCAAGGAGTTTACCCCTTATTTTTTCCTCTAGGAGTTTTATGGTTTCAGGTCTTATGCTCAAGTCTTTAATCCACTTTGAGTTGATTTTGGTATGATGTAAGACAGTGTTCCATTTCATTATTTTGCATGTGGCTGTCCAGTTTCCTCAATGTCAATCATTGAAGAAACTGTCCTTTCCCTATTGAGTATTCTTGGCTCCTTTGTCATAAATTAATTGACTATATATGCACGGATTTATTTCTGGGCTCTCTGTTCTGTTCCATTGATCTATGTGTCTGTTTTTATGTCAATACCATACTCTTTTGTTGACTATCACTTTGTAATATAGTTTGAAGTCAGGAAGTGTGATGCCTCCAGCTTTGTTCTTTTTTCTCAAAACTGCTTTCACTATTTTGGGTCTTTTGACATTGACTTTTTAAAGAACTCTGAACAGCTGTCTTGTCATTTTCTTGTGCCTTTCATCTGATTATTTTCCTCACATTGTTGATTAACTTGTTCCTCTATTCTCTGTCTCTCTTGGAAACTGGAAGTTAGGTCCAGAGTTTTGACATTATATAAGTTAATCATTTTGGTAAGAGTGCTTGATAGGTGATAATCTATATTTCATAACACACTCCATTCTAAAGCATATAATATCAGATTGTTCTTGATAAGTGATGATAAGTTTGATCACCCAGGAAGATGGTGGCTCCTAGAAGTCGCAATTTTAAAGGTATATTTTTCTCTTTGCAAAGTTAAAATAATTCATAGTGTAATACATTAGAATTTGTGAATATCTTGTTCCTTAACAACATTTTTTATCAATGTTTTTGTATCCATTGATACCCCTTGCCTAAATCATATATGACATTTGATCTGGAAAATGATGATTTTTCTAATTCTGTTATTCTCTGTATATTTATTCATGGACATTCTTCTGTACAGATATTCCCTCCACTTTGACAGGTGTGTGACCTAAGATAATGGAATAGCCGGCTTGGTAGAGCAGACACATCCTTCATAGGCTTAGGCAGCTTTGTGATGGCTGAAAAGAAAACATCAGAGCTTTTCAGAGAAGACTGAGCTAACCATAAGGGGAAGGAGGGACACACCACACACATACACACACACACACACACACACACACACAAACACACATACACAGACTGATTGACTACCGAGTGACTATATGACTATTTCAGGGAAGGCTCCTGAGAAGGGGCCAGTAAACTAGGATAGCCTGTTTCATATTGTTGCCATAACTCCCTTATTTCTTTGACTTTTTTCATTTTATCACTTGATTAACCGCTCTCCTTTTCCCTTCACCTTCATGCACTTTAGCTTTTCTTCTGAAGATGTCATATTTATAATTAGCCTACATGTCTCTTCCTCACGTAAATTCTTAGACATGTCAGCAGACAGTAGAAAAGATTTAGACAGTAGAAAAAGCAGACAAGAATCAAGGGCTCTAAGATAGTGAGGAATATATGGCACACCCAAACAGGGTCATGAGAGGAGTTTAATAAAGGTGTGGGCAGGGTTAAAATAATCTACAAAGGATGCTACAGTAGCATCAGTTAGGACAAGTTATCACCTCTAAGACCTAGTATCAGGAGAAAACTAGTTGTGTAGAGAGGGTCACCTGAAGAAGCGATAGACTTAGATGGAGGGACATAGCCAACATACTTACCTTATCAGGAGGGAGCTGGTGAATAAATACCCCCACTTTATTCTTCTCTACCCTATGATCTCCTAAAATACAAGTTCTAAGAAGAGAGAAACTTTGTCTCATTTATTTATATATATAGCAAAAATAGTACAAGGCATGCAGGAGGTGCCCAATAAATTTTGTTGAATGAATGCAAGAATGGATAGATGAGTGAAATAGACTCAGAAGACTCATATTGAGTTCGTTAGTCAGTCTTTTGAAAATCAAAAAGCAAATTCTACTTTCTTTGCCTTACTAATGCATATCAATGTCATGAGATCTCATTATTTTATTTTTAGATAAAAGGATCAATGGGAAAATTGTAGCAGAGGACCCTCACTGGGACTTTTGAATTGAACACATTACTTGGCAAATGCTAACATGGGAACTTGAAGATATTTAGTGAACCTGCTGAAGTCAACACATTAACACAACTGAAACCAGTAGAGAAGCAACTATCTATTAACCTTGGCATCATGGGATCTAAAAAGTCTTTTACCCACTATTGGGGTTTGTAACCTGTAAAATAAATCAAAACATAACAACAGTTAACCTAGAAAACGTTTTTATTACCTCCCAGGAGTTAATTTTCTTGAAGGCAGCATAGTGTGGTAGAAAAAGCCTGTATCTTTTTAAAATTTTTTACTTATTTAATTTTGAATTTATTTTTTATTTCATTTCAGTGCTACTTTTATTCAAATGGCATTGCTGTAGGAAATAAAATAACAGTCAGTAATCACATTGACAATTGGGTTATGAGAATAATTCTATGTTTCTTAGACCGCCTCTAAAGTAGAGATTTTTTTTAAAAAAAATTTGTTGGAGTATAGTTGCTTTACAATGTTGTGTTAGTTTCTGCTGTACAGCAAAGTAAATCAGCTATACAAATACATATATCTCCTCTTTTTTTGGATTTCCTTCCCATTTAGGTCACCACAGAGCATTGAGCAGAGTCCCCTGTGCTATACAGTAAGTTCTCATTAGTTATCTATTTTATACTTAGTAGTGTATATATGTCAATCCCAATATCCCAATTCATCCCACCCCCTTCCTCTCTAAAGCCTGTATCTTGAATTAAGCAAAACTACCAAACTCTTGCTCTGCTATTTATTAATCATATAGCATGAGAAGTTTACATAAATTTTTTTAAAAAATCTTAATTTTATCCTTTGTTAATTCAGGATAATGTCACTTTAAAAAATATTGTGTCAAAAATTTAATGAGAGATGTATTTGTAGTGTCTTGTACATGGTATGTGTTCTATACATGTAAGTTTACTGCTTTCCTTGTGGTTCATTAATTTTATATTTCCTTTTACTTCTCTTTGATTTGACAAACTTTTGGAAAATTCTTGATGTTATGGTATAGTTGATTAACTTTTAATCAGTTTCAATAACCTCTATCAAAAAAGGAAGAAGAAAAAACGGCATGCTTTTACATAATTCTATCTTGTTTCCATTTATTTTTTGAACGCTGAGATCTAGAAATTGTCTTCATCCTGAGAGGGCAATAGCCACAAAATCCAATTTAAAAATGGAAATAAAGATAAATTATTAGAGTTCATAGAAATCTTCATTCCTGTGTGCAAATAGCAGTATTGAGCAGAAGTCTTAGAATTCTCATACAGAAAATTTAATTTCCATATCCTTATTATATGCTATTTTTTTCTGCTGTAAAGAGAAATATAACCAATTTTTGAATTCTTTTGTGCTTAATAGAATTGTATTATTCAACAACATTGTTTTGTGACATACAATGAAACAATAGCAGCTTTTGTGGGTTTTATTCTTTTTGTAAATGATCCGATTTAGCATTGCGTTAAGATGAGTTAACCACTCATTGGAAGGTAAGTTATTTCTTTGGGAGCTCTGGGGTACCATTCAGTTTTCTGAAAGAGGTAACAGGTAACTGAGGCTCTAAAAGAGCAAATGTACATTATAGCAACAGGTACTTTCCAAAAAAAATGAATTATTCCTGCCAGTGTTTAGAAATTAAGGCTTTTAAGTTCTTCATACATAAACTCAGTTTATTTTAAACATACACACACTTAATCTCTTTTTCATTAATTTGTTTATATGAGTTGTTTGTTGGAAAGCTTTTTTCTATCTCAACTTCAAATCATAATGTAGTATGGTTCATCCCTTGAAGCTAAACTATGCTCCGCTCAGGATTCAGGTGTGTCCTGACATGTCTGTAAGGCAGGTGGGATGTTCTCCTAGCAACAGGGGCTGAAGAATCCCTCTGGGAACGACTTAGTCTCAAGGGAAGAAAGAGTCCAAGTTCATAATCTTGGTCCATGGATAAAACTAGCATCCATTTACCAGGGAGGTTAAGTGCTTAAGGGTAGGGGAATGGGAATGGGGACTGGGGATGACACAGACGCAGAGCTGGTTTTGGAGTTTAGAGGAGAGCAGAAGTCCAGCTGTCCAATGAGTGAGCTGTAGATCATGGTTATTATGGGCTTCTGTGATGTTTCTCTAGGCAGTCTACTGATCTAAAATAGGACTGCGAATTATTGCATGCCACATTACTTGTCGGGTTGTGAATATCTAATTATAAAAAAGGCCCTTTTCCCCCTGTGAGGCAGATTTGAACATGTAGATAGCAGAAATTGAATGGTGCTGATGCAGAGAGAATCCACAACTGGTGGTCCTAGTCGATCACTTGGGTGGCTGGGGAAGGAAACTGAGAGGCACCAAAGATGGTATTTCTTTTGGGGCAGGAAATAGTTTGCCAATTTCCCTGTTTTATATTTGCCTAATCTTTAAAATTCATGAGATATGAACCATCTACATGTTGTAATATCATTGACATAAACACTTTGTGTCTTTGAAGGCTAACCTACATTTTTTGAGGTAGAATATTTAATAAAATTTGCTTTCTAAAATTAAAAAAAATAATAATTTAAACAAAACTTTAGCTTCAATGTAATAAAATGTGAAACCACCAAACTATGTAGCAGGCAGAGTTGTGCTCTCTGAGTAATCCCAAGATGTTGAGAAAAACACAAGACTTATTGCAAATATTGCTCCAATTCACCATTCTAGTATCCTTAGACTGATCAATCAGCATATCAACTTACTATAGCCATTTTACAATCTCAGAGAAAGATCATTTCAGAAACAATGAAAAAGAGTGTTTGTAAATGTCTATACATCTCTATATTATATATACAGATTGTCTAACCTCTTGAGAAGTGTTTACTGGAAAAATCTTTTCAGAAAGCTGGTCATTCCCTCCTTTAAGTTGTTTGAAGAACGTTGTCTCTAGATTTCAAATCTCACAAAATATATTTCCCTAGCTACACAGCAAGTACTTTGTTTTTCAATGTTTCCATGAAGCTGTTATGTGTCTGACACAAGATGCATGTGAAATATTCAGATATTTGGCAGATATATTGTAACTCTCATGATTGAAACCAACCAAGAAACTAATTTTTCAGTCCTCTTCAGTCCCCTATATGAAAGATTTTGACCTATATCTTCAATTTAGAATTATATAGCTTCACGCTGAATTTCACTAAGTGTTACCAAGTTCATGAGTAGGTCCAGAAAGAATTCTTGCAAATTTCTCTTTGCTAGAAAAATAAAGTGTACATGTAAATTTTCTAGCTATGTTTTTCCAAAATGTCAGAATTAAAAGGAAAAGTTTTATGAGCTAATAGTTTCCATAAAACAAATATTTGTTGAATCAATGAATGAGTAAGAATTATTAGGAATGATAAAACAATATCAGGAGTGTATTTACTGTGCACCTAATGAATGAGATTTAGCAATGTACTCATATGATCATAAGTTTTTGGAAAATTTGCAAAAGTTGTACTTTCTAAGAGCGATCAGTTAAAATCTAGTTGCTGTCTCTTTCTCCTCTGATTTTCCCCTACATTACCTTCATGTCAGTGACACTGGAGTGGCTGTGGGCATTCCTGGAATCTAAGAGGAAATGGAATTGCAGACACATTTGGTTTGGGTTTGATGGGATGTTTATATGGTTTGCAGTCACTTCTTGGTGTAGATAACTTATTGCTAGATGTCACTGCAGGAATGGCTTTCAGTCTACTATTGCCCTGTCTGCCAGCTTACTCAGCATTAGATCAGGAAAATCTAGTGCTAGAGATCTCATGGTGATGTGAAAGTCCCCTACAGTACTTGATACCAGAAGTGTGTGAGTAGCAGAGAAGACACAACATTTGAAAAGTAGAAACTAGAAGCTAACTTGGGGAGAATTTTCCCAAACACCAGAATTGTAAAATCTTAAGTAGAGTATTCAATTCTCATTGACGTCTGGTCAAAATGATTCCCTCTTTTTAGGGATATACTTGATAATGGAATATCCACTGCTTTTTGAAAGTTCACTTTACGGCCTTCTCTTTCATGAAAGACTTATGTTAGTACCTGTTTTCGCTAACCGAAAGAAATCCGAAACGGATTTTTGCTTCTACGAACTTTGTTTACACTATTTTGGCTTATGGTAGGTTTCATAGGAATACTCTACTTTTGGAGAGTGGGGAAAACCTGTATTAAATTATAAATGTACCATACTTTAACATTTTTAAATGAGAATTTCATAAAATAGAATTTATCAGAATTCATAAAGGCACAAAACAGGTAACATTACTACAAAGAGTGAGCACATCTGTAACAGCTCATATATGAAAGAAGCATGGTAGAGGTATTCTCCAAATTTGAGAACTTCTTAAAAGGTCACGTGACATGAACAATAATGAGCAATGATGCTAAAAGAAACTTCATAAGCCATCAACATAAAACCAGGGAGATGGCGGAAGAGTAAGATGCAGAGATCACCTTCGTCTCCACAAATACATCAGAAATACATCTACATGTGGAGCATCTCCTACAGAACACCTACTGAACACTGGCAGAAGACCTCAGACCTCCCAAAAGGCAAGAAACTCCCCCTGCACCTGGGTAGGGCAAAAGAAAAAAAGAAATAGAGACAAAAGGATAGGGACGGGACCTGCACCAGTGGGAGCGAGCTGTGAAGGAGGAAAGGTTTCCACACATAGGAAGCCACTTCGCGGGTGGAGACTGCAGGTGGCGGAGGGGAGAAGCTTCGGATCCATGGAGGAGAGCACAGCACCAGGGGTGCGGAGGGCAGAGCGGAGAGATTCCCACACAAAGGAACGGTGCCGACCAGCAATCACCAGCCGGAGAGGCTTGTCTGCTCACCCGCCGGGGCGGGTGGGGCTGGGAGCTGAGGCTTTGGCTTCAGAGGTCGGATTCCAGGGAGAGGACCGGGGTTGGCTGTGAACACAGCCTGAAGGGGGCTAGTGCACCACGGCTAGCAGGGAGAGAGTCCGGGAAAAAGTCTGGAGCTGCCTAAGAGGCAAGAGACTTTTTTTTGCCTCTTTGTTTCCTGGTGCACAAGGAGAGGGTATTAAGAGCACCGCTTAAAGGAGGTCCAGAGACGGGTGCGAGCCATGGCTATCAGCGTGGACCCCAGAGACGGGCATGGGACACTAAGGCTGCTGCTGCAGCCACCAAGAAGCCTGTTGGCAAGCAGAGGTCACTATCCACACCTCCCCTCCCGGGAGCCTATGCAGCCCGCCACTACCAGGGTCCCGTGATCCAGGGACAACTTTCCTGGGAGAACACATGGCATGCCTAAGGCTGTTGGAATGTCATGCTGGCCTCTGCCACCGTAGGCTCGCCCTGCATTACTACCCCTCCTTCCCCCAGAGCCTGAGTGAGCCAGAGCCCCTGAATCAGCCACTGCTTTAACCCCGTCCTGTCTGACCAAAGAACGGACGCCTTCAGGAGACTTACATGTAGAGGTGGGGCCAAATCCAAAGCTGAACCCCACGAGCTGTGCGAACAAAGAAGAGAAAGGGAAATTTTTCCCAGCAGCCTCAGGAGCAGAGGATTAAATCTCCACAGTCAACTTCATGTACCCTGCATCTGTGGAATACCTGAATAGACAAGGAATCATCCTAACATCAGGAGGTGGACTTGGGGAGCAAAGATATATATATTTCCGTTTTTATCTTTTTGTGAGTGGGTATGTGTATGCTTCTATGTGTGATATTGTCTTTATAGATTTGCTTTTACCATTTGTCCTAGGGTTCTGTTGGTCCATATTTGTTTGGTTTATTTAAATTTCTTTTTAAAATTTTTTTCTTAATAATTATTTTTTATTTTAAAACTTCATTTTATTTTATTTTACTATTTTATCTTATTTCTTTCTTTCTATTTTTTCTCTCTTTTACTGTGTGCCATGTAGATGAAAGGCTCTTGGTGCTCCAGCCAGGTGTCAGGGCTGTGCCTCTGATGTGGGAGACCCAAATTAAGGACACTGGTCCACAAGAGACCTCCCAGCTCTGTATAATATCAAATGGGAAAACTCTCACAGAGATCTCCACCTCAATGTCAACACCCAGCTTCACTCAACGACCAGCAAGCTACAGTGCTGGACACCCTACGCCAAACAATTAGTAAGACAGGAACACAAACCCATCCATTAGCAGAGAGGCTGCCTAAAATCATAATAAGGCCACAGACACCCCAAAACACACTACAAGATGTGGACTTGCACACCAGAAAGACAAGATCCAGCCTCATCCACCAGAGCACAGACACTAGTCCCCTCCACAAGGAAGCCTACAAAACACACTGAACCAACCTTAGCCACTGGGGAAAGACACCAAAAACAATGGGAATTACAAACCTGCAGCTTGGCAAAAGGAGACCCCAAACACAGTAAGATAAGCAAAATGAGAAGACAGAAAAACACACAGCAGATGAAGGAGCAAAGCAAAAACCCACCAGACCTAACAAATGAAGAGGAAATAGGTCATCTACCTGAAAAAAAATTCAGAATAATGATAGTAAAGATGATCCAAAATCTTGGAAATAGAATAGAGAAAGTACAAGAAATGATTAACAAGGACCTAGAAGAACTACAGAACAAACAAACACTGATGAACAACATAATAAATGAAACTAAAAGTTCTCTAGAAGGGATCAATAGCAGAATACCTGAGGCAGAAGAACGGATAAGTGACCTAGTAGATAAAATAGTGGAAATAACTACTGCAGAGTAGAATAAAGAAAAAAGAATGAAAAGAATTGAGGACAATCTCAGAGACCTCTGGGACAACATTAACTGCACCACCATTCGAATTATAAGGGTACCAGAAGAAGAAGAGAAAAAGAAAGGGACTGAGAAAATATTTGAAGAGATTATACTTGAAAACTTCCCTAATATGGGAAAGGAAATACTTAATCAAGTCCAGGAAGCACAGAGAGTCCTATACAGGATAAATCCAAGGAGAAACACTCCAAGACACATATTAATCAAATTATCAAAAATTAAATACAAAGGAAAAGATTTTAAAGTAGCAAAGGATAAACAACAAGTAACACACAAGGGAATCCCCATTAGGTTAACAGCTGATCTTTCAGCAGAAACTCTGCAAGCCAGAAGGGACTGGCAGGACATATTTAAAGTGATGAAGGAGAAAAACCTACAACTAAGATTACTCTACCCAGCAAGGATCTCATTCAGACTTGATGAGAAATTAAAACCTTTACAGACAAGCAAAAGTGAAGAGAATTCACACCACCAAACCAGCTTTACAACAAATGCTAAAGGAACTTCTCTAGGCAAGAAACACAAGAGGAGGAAAAGACCTACAATAACAAACCCAAAACAATTAAGAAAATGGGAATAGGAACATACATATCGATAATTACCTTAAATATAAATGGACAAAATGCTCCCACCAAAAGACGCACACTGGCTAAATGTATACAAAAACAAGACCCATATATATGCTGTCTACAAGAGACCCACTTCAGACTTAGGGACACATACTGACTGAAAGTGAGTGGTTGGAAAAAGATATATCCATGCAAATGGAAATCAAAAGAAATCTGCAGTAGCAGTTCTTATATCAGACAAAATAGACTTTAAAATAAAGACTATTACAAGAGACAAAGAAGGACACTTCATAATGATCAAGGGATCAATTCAAGAAGAAGATACAGGAATTGTAAACATTTATGCACCCAACATAGGAACAGCTCAATACATAAGGCAAATGCTGACAGCCATAAAAGGGGAAATCAACAGTAACACATTCATACTAGGGGACTTTAACACCCCACTTTCACCAGTGGACAGATCATCCAAAATGAAAACGAATAATGAAACACAAGCTTTAAATGATACATTAAACAAGATGGGCTTAATTGATATTTATAGGACAATCCATCTAAAAACAACAGAATACACATTTTTCTCAAGTGCTCATGGAACATTCTCCAGGATAGATCATATCTTGGGTCACAAATCAAGCCTTGGTAAATTTAAGAAAATTGAAATTGTATCAAGTGTCTTTTCTGACCACAACACTATGAGACTAGATATCAATACATGAAAAGATCTGTAAAAAATAGAAACACATGGAGGCTAAACAATACACTACTTAATAATGAAGTGATCACTGAAGAAATCAAAGAGGAAATCAAAACATATCTAGAAACAAATGACAATGGAGACACGATGACCGAAAACCTATGGGATGCAGCAAAAGCATTTCTAAGAGGGAAGTTTATAGCAATACAATCCTACCTCAAGAAACAGGTAATATCTCAAATAAACAACCTAACCTGGCACCAAAACCAATTAGAGAAATAAGAACCAAAAAAACCCAAAGTTAGTAGAAGGAAAGAAATCATAAAGGTCAGATCAGAAAAAAATGAAAAAGAAATGAAGGAAATGATAGTAAAGATCAATAAAACTAAAAGCTGGTTCTTTGAGAAGATAAGCGAAATTGATAAACCATTAGCCAGACTCATCAAGAAATAAAAGGAGAAGACGCAAATCAATAGAATTAGAAATGAAAAAGGAGAAGTAACAACTGACTCTGCAGAAATACAAAGGATCATGAGAGATTAGTACAAGCAAATCTATACCAATAAAATGGACAACCTGGAAGAAATGGAGAAATTCTTAGAAATGCTCCACCTTCCAGGACTGAACCAGGAAAAAATAGAAAATATGAACAGACCAATCACAAGCACTGAAATTGAAACTGTGATTAAAAATCTTCCAAAAAAAAAGCCCAGGACCAGATGGCTTCACAGGCGAATTCTATCAAATATTTAGAGAAGAGCTAACACCAATCCTTCTCAAACACTTCCAAAATATAGCAGAGGGAGGATCACTCCCAAACTCATTCTACAAGGCCACCATCACCCTGATACCAAAACCAGACAAAGATGTCACAAAGAAAGAAAACTACAGGCCAATATCACTGATGAACATAGATGCAAATATCCTCAACAAAATACTAGCAACCAGCACATTAAAAGGATCATACACCATGAACAAGTGAAGTTTAACCCAGGAATGCAAGGATTCTTCAAGATATGCAAATCAATCAATGTGATACACCATATTATCAAATAGAAGGAGAAAAACTATATGATCATCTCATTAGATGCAGAAAAAGCTTTTGACAAAATTCAACACCCATTTATGATAAAAACCCTGCAGAAAGTAGGCATAGAGGGAACTTTCCTCAACACAATAAAGGCCATATATGATAAACCCACAGCCAACATCATCCTCAGTGGTGAAAAACTGAAAGCATTTCCACTAATACCAGGAACAAGACAAGGTTGCCCACTCTCTCCACTAGTATTCAACATAGTTTTGGAAATTTTTGCCACAGCAATCATAGAAGAAAAAGAAATAAAAGGAATCCAAATCGGAAAAGAAGTAAAGCTGTCACTGTTTGTATATGACATGTACTATACATAGAGAATCCTAAAGATGCTACCAGAAAATTACTAGAGCTAATCAATGAATTTGGTAAAGTAGCAGGAAACAAAATTAATGCACAGAAATCTCTAGCATTCCTATACACTAATGATGAAAAATCTGAAAGTGAAATTAAGAAAACACTCCCATTTACCATTGCAACAAAAAGAATAAAATACCTAAGAATAAACCTACCAAAGGAGACAAAACACCTGTATACAGAAAATTATAGACACTGATGAAAGAAGTTAAAGATGATACAGATAGATGGAGAGATATACCATGTTCTTGGATTGGAAGAATCAACATTGTGAAAATGACTCTACTATCCAAAGCAATCTACAGATTCAATCCAATCACTATCAAACTACCACTGGTATTTTTCACAGAACTAGAACAAAAAGTTTCACAATTTCTACAGAAACACAAAAGACCCTGAATAGCCAAAGCAATCATGAGAAAGAAAAACGGAGCTTGAGGATCAGGCCCCCTGACTTTAGACCATACTACAAAGCTATAGTAATCAAGACAGTATGGTACTGGCACAAAAACAGAAATGTAGACCAATGGAACAGGATAGAAATCCCAGAGATAAACCCATGCACATATGGTCACCTTATCTTTGATAAAGGAGGCAAGAATATACAGTGGAGAAAAGACAGCCTCTTCAGTAATTGGTGCTGGGAAAACTGGAGAGCTCCATGTAAAAGAATGATATTGGAACACTCCCTAACACCACACACAAAAATAAACTCAAAATGGATTAAAGACATAAATATAAAGCCAAATACTCTAAAACTCTTAGAAGAAAACAGAGGCAGAACACTCTATGCCAAAAATAACAGTAAGATTCTTTTTGACCCATCTCCTAGAGAAATGGAAATAAAAACAAAAATAAACAAATGGGCTCTAATAAAACTTAAAAGCTTTTGCACAGCAAAGGAAACCATAAACGGGACGAAAAGACAACCCTCAGAATGGGAGAAAATATTTTCAAATTAAGCAACTGACAATGGATTCAACTCCAAAATTTACAAGCAGCTCATGCAGCTCAATATCAAAAAAACAAAAAACCCAATCCAAAAATGGGCAGAAGACCTAAATAGACATTTCTCCAAAGAAGATATACAGATGGCCAACAAACACATGAAAGAATGCTCAACATCATTAATCATTAGAGAAATGCAAATCAAAACTACAATGAGATATCATCTCATGCCGGTCAGAATGGCCATCATCAAAAAATCTCCAAACAATAAATGCTGGAGAGGGTGTGGAGAAAAGGTAACCCTCTTGCACTGTTGATGGGAACGTAAATTGATACAGCCACTATGGAGAACAGTATGGATGTTTCTTAAAAAACTAAAAATAGAACTACTATACGACCCAGCTATCCCACTTCTGGGCATATACCCTGAGAAAACCATAATTCCAAAAGAATCATGTACCAAAATGTTCATTGCAACTCTGTTTACAATAGCCAGGACATGGAAACAACCTAAGTGTCCATCAACAGAGGATCGGTTAAAGAAGATGTGACACATATATAATGGAATATTATTCAGCCATAAAAAGAAATGAAATTGAGTTATTTGTAGTGAGGTGGATGGACCTAGAGTCTGTCATACAGAGTGAAGTAAGTCAGAAAGAGAAAAACAAATACCATATGCTAACACATATATATGGAATCTAAGAAAAAAGGAAAAAGTCATGAAGAACCAAGGACAAGATGAGAATAAAGACACAGACCTACTAGAACATGGACTTGAGGATAAGGGGAGGGGGAAGGGTAAGCTGTGACAAAGGAAGAGAGTGGCATGGACATGTATACACATACCAAACGTAAAGTAGATAGCTAGTGGGAAACAGCCACATAGCACAGGGAGATCAGCTCGGTGCTTTGTGACCACCTAGAGGGGTGGGATAGGGAGGGTGGGAGGGAAGGAGACACAGGAGGGAAGACATATGGGAACATATATACATGTATAACTGATTCACTCTATTATAAAGCAGAAAGTAAAACACCATTGTAAACCAATTATACCCCAATAAAGATGTAGAAAAAATAAAATAAAACATAAAAATCAATTTCCTTTAAAAAATAAAATAACATAAAAATAAAACCAAATTATAGTCAAGCAGGCTAGAGGGAAGACTTGATGAGCTTATCATTCTTTCTATGATAAATATTACAAAAATCATTTTTCTATGAAGAATTAATGAGTATGTAGCCAAAAATGTAGGAAAAAACATACCCAGAAGTGAATCAGTTAAATAATAAAAATGTTATCCATTTTTCTTATTTTGCAATGTTTGTAGTTTGTCAGGTTTTTTTAAATATCTGAAATTTGTGTGGTTTCATTTCTCATTCTAAGTAAATGGTAGCTGTTAATCTAATTTCTTATTTTTTATTAAGGAGGCTACTCAAATTCTGAAAGCTTCTGGTTCCCCAAATATGATATGACTCTGTAGGTGCAAATTATCTTAAAGTTTTACAGATGAACTTTATGGAGGTATAATTTATATATAATAAAATGTATACATTTTATGTGTAGAGTTTGATGCTGTTTGAAAAGTGTAAATAGCCATTTAGCCACCACCACAATCAAGATATAGAATATTTTATTCACCTCAAAAAGTGTCCTTGTGTCCCTTCTCAGTCAATACTACTATTTACCCCCATCTCTAGGCAACCACTGATATGATTTCTATCACCATAGATTAGACTTGTCTTTTCTAAAGTTTCATATAAATTGAATCATACAGTATGTATTCTTTTTTTGTCTGGCTTCTTTTGCTCAGGTAAACATTTTTGATGTTCATCCACAATGCTACAAGAATCAATAATTTATTCCTTCTTATTGCTGAGTAGTATTTCTTTACAGACATTTGGGTTATGCCCAGTTTTTTCTATTATGGATAAAGTGCTATTCATATACATATCTTTATGTGGACATATGTTTTTATTTCTTTTGAGTAAATAACTAGAAGTGGAATTGCTGGGCCATATGGTCAGTATTATATACATGTAGAATTTTAACTTTTAATTATTTTGTGGTGCTCATTATGATCTAGCTCAAATTTTCATTTATTCATTCAATAAATACTTTTTGAATGCACTGTGCAAAACACCAGGGGGTCACAGGTGAATGTAAAAGAAACCTACTTAAGGCACACAGAAAAAAAATGCAAAAACTTCAAAGGAGGAATTTCTCAGGATTGGTGGTCAGGAAAGACATAAACTGAATCTTAAAGGAGATATGGGAGTACATCAAGCACGTTTTGGGGTGAGGACACAGTAGTTAGAAGAATTTCCATGTGCAAAGGCACAGTGTATAGATGTACCATATAGCACGGTATATATGGGAAACTGTCAGTGGTGCAGTATTACAGGGAGGGGAAAAGTTAGATGAAGATATAAATGAAGTTAGAGAAGAAAGTTGGGCAGATCAGGGAAAACCCTCAACGCTAGGGAAACTTTTATTTTTTCTTTGTGAGGTCTCATCTCACCCATTGTACAGCTAATCACTTCTTTCCTGTGATTGCATCACATTTGTAGCATGGTTCTCTTTACCATATTGTATGATCTTTATGTATCTGTCTCCTCCACTCGGTTCCTAGATGGTGTCTTTGCTATCTTCAGTGTGTGACACAATGCTTGGCACTTATTAGGGCCTTAGAAAATTACAGTTTATGCAAGAATGAATGAGCAAATGAGAATGCATGGAATGGCCTGAATTATCTGCCACTGAACACGTTCAGAAAAATTTCATTTTTACCAAAGACCTATGAAACATCTTTTGTGAAGACACATTAAAAATATGTATTTATTTCTCCACTGAAGCAAGGTCATGCATATAATCTTCTTATGAGTTTGATTTATTAATTTCAATTTTCTCTACGATCAATACTGATTTCATGGCCTCATTGACTTTGGAGTGATTTGCATGGATGGCTAAGATAGTTGAAAAGAATGAGTCAACTGTGCTGCAAATTCCTTAATTTTGTAGTAAAATTGGCCTTAAACTTGTAGCACTGAAAAAAAAACAACACTTTGCTTAAAAGAAGCTAGAAATCTTTATAAATCATGAGCTATCCATTCTTTTGGCCATAAATTGATGCTGTATTTTCTAATGAGAGTTTTCATTTGTTCCAGAACTCACAAAAATTCTATTATCTTTGGTAGTGTATATATATGGCCATGCCACTCTCTCACTTTTTCCCAGCTTTACGATCTTGATTTAGGCAGAGTTCAACCTTATTTACTAAAAGTGTAAGTTTTGGCAATTTGTTTTAATAATAAATACTATTTATTTCATTGCTCATTAACTTTGGTAATGACAAAATAAATACAGAGTGGGAGAGAAAGGCATTCTGGAAAATAAAGAAAACGGTTTAGAAAAATAGAATGAAAACAGAACCAATTAAGGAGATTTGGGGTATTCTGAATTATTAATGAATTAAAATTAGAGCAGTCATATAGTCACCTAAACTTAGGTACTTTTTAGAGTTTTGAAAGGGACACAGCAAATAACCATGCCAGGACAATAGGTGATATGTGAACAGTTCCAAAGTACTCTTTCCAAATCTTTTGTTTCAGATTGTTATCACTACTTATAACTGGCATATAAAGTGCTAATTAGTAGATCTAGGATTATCTCTAGCTCTTTAATTTTTTTTAAGTTCCCTACAATCACCTTTCTTAATGGGATACCCATTGTAGTACAACAAGGAAGAAATTATTTTTCAAACTGCTATGGAAGTATTAAGAAAGGTATTGACCTCAGGGGATAGTTGATATGAAAGGATAAGGGTCAGTGGATGACTGAGTGTTTTTTCATCAAATTATACTCTCTTTTGATAATGAATGAAGCACATCTCAATCTTTCTCAGATGTGGATGCATTCATTCTTTAATTTTGCATACTATAAACATTGACTGTGACCCACACCTGCTCTGTGGGCTGCTGGGAATACAATGGTGAACCAGATATAGTCACTGACCCTACAAGGCTAAGAATGCAGATTGATAGTGAGGTGGATATTAGTGAGAATAACTTTTGGGGGTATGATTCTGAAGTTATTTCTTGGAAGAAGTTCAAAAATTATTTAACAATGTTCACATAGCTGAATTAATTGTGGAGAATTACAAAGGATAATTAGGAAAAACAACTCCTATTTAAATGCACATGGTCTCTTATGCTTGCTGTTTGACTTTATTAAGAATGCTTATCTTTCTTATTTTCCTAACTTCCAAGCATAAATTGGCTTGTTTTGGGAAAACCCTTTGATATTCCTCAATATTTTTATATATTTTGGACTCAATTTGTAATCTTTTTAACGTTTTTTATTTACTTATTTATTTTTTTAATTTACAGAATTCTTTATTATTGAAAATTTAATTCAGCCTAAATTTTTAACATTATGAGAAGGGTTAAATACACTTAATCTGTAGTATAATGATAAAAAATGTGAAGATAGGAAATAAAATTAATATTTTATTATCAATGTAAAGTAGAAAAACTGAATTCCAAATTATACATACTATACACAACTATGTAAACAAGTAAGAAATACAGAGGAAAGACCTGTAGAAATACATTAAAATATTAATAATAGTTATCTTTGAGTGGTAAGATTTTGTCTTTTTTATTTCTGTGAATTTTTGTTTTGAAGGTCTTAAAGGTTTGAATAATCATTCATTCCACCATAAAGAATTTTTACATAAAATAATTTATCCATGCCTTTGTTACCCCCAGGAATATAGGTGTATACCATGTATCTCTTTAAGTATTTTCTTTTTTTTTAAACATCTTTATTGGAGTATAATTGCTTTACAATGGTGTGTTAGTTTCTGCTTTATAACAAAGTGAATCAGCTATACATATACATATGTTCCCATATCTCTTCCCTCTTGCATCTCCCTGCCTCCCACCCTCCCTATCCCACCCCTCTAGGTGGTCACAAAGCACCGAGCTGATCTCCCTGTGCAATGTGGCTGCTTCCCACTAGCTATCTATTTTACGTTTGGTAGTGTATATATGTCCATGCCACTCTCTTCCTTTGTCACAGCTTACCCTTCCCCCTCCCCTTATCCTCAAGTCCATGCTCTAGTAGGTCTGTGTCTTTATTCCCGTCTTGCCCCTAGGTTCTTCATGACCTTTCTTTTTTTTCTTAGATTCCATATATATGTGTTAGCATACAGTATTTGTTTTTCTCTTTCTGACTTACTTCACTCTGTATGACAGACTCTAGGTCTATCTACCTCACTACAAATAACTCAATTTCATTTCTTTTTATGGCTGAGTAATATTCCATTGTATATATGTGCCACATCTTCTTTATCTATTCATCCGATGCTGGACACTTAGTTTGCTTCCATCTCCTGGCTATTGTAAATAGAGCTGCAATGAACATTTTGGTACATGATTCTTTTTGAATTATAGTTTTCTCAGGGTATATGCCCAGTAGTGGGATTGCTGGGTCATATGGTAGTTCTATTTGTAGTTTTTTAAGGAAACTCCATACTGTTTTCTATAGTGGCTATATCAATTTACATTCTCACCAACGGTGCAAGAGTGTTCCCTTTTCTACACACCCTGTCCAGCATTTATTGTTTGTAGATTTTTTGATGCTGGCCATTCTGACTGGTGTGAGATGATAACTTATTGTAGTTTTGATTTGCATTTCTCTAATGATGATGTTGACCATTCTTTCATGTGTTTGTTGGCCATCTGTATATCTTCTTTGGAGAAATGTCTATTTAGGTATTCTACCCATTTTTGGATTGGGTTGTTTGCTTTTTTGTTATTGAGCTGCATGAGCTTCTTGTAAATTTGGGAGATTAATCCTTTGTCAGTTGCTTCATTTGCGAATATATTCTCCCATTCTGAGGGTGGTCTTTTGGTCTAGTTTATGTTTTCCTTTGCTGTGCAGAAACTTTTAAGATTCATAAAGTCCCATTTGTTTATTTTTGTTTTTATTTCCATTTCTCTAGAAGGTGGATGAAAAAGGATCTTGCTGTGATTTATGTAATAGGGTGCTCTGCCTATGATTTCCTCTAAGGGTTTGATAGTTTCTGGCCTTATATTTAGGTCTTTAATCCATTTTGAGCTTATTTTTTTGTATGGTGTTAGGGAGTGATCTAATCTCATACTTTTAGATGTACCTGTCCAGTTTTCCCAGCACCACTTATTGAAGAGGCTGTCTTTTCTCCACTGTCTATTCTTGCCTCCTTTTTCAAAGATAAGGTGACCATATGTGTGTGGGTTTATCTCTGGGCTTTCTATCTTGTTCCATTGATCTATATTTCTGTATTTGTGCCAGTATCATACTGTCTTGATTACTGTAGTTTTGTAGTATAGTCTGAGGTCAGGGAGCCTGTTTCCTCTAGCTCCATTTTTCGTTCTCAAGATTGCTTTGGCTATTCGGGGTCTTTTGTGTTTCCATACAAATTGTGAAATTTTTTGTTCTAGTTTGTGAAAAATGCCAGTGATAGTTTGATAGGGATTGCATTGAATCTTTAGATTGCTTTCAGTAGTAGAGTCATTTTCACAATGTTTATTCTTCCAATCCAAGAACATGGTATATCTCTCCATCTATTTGTATCATATTTAATTGCTTTCATCAGTGTCTTATAATTTTCTGCATAAAGGTGTTTTGTCTCCTTAGGTAGGTATATTCCTAGATATTTTATTGCTTTTGTTGCAGTGGTAAATGGGAGTGTTTTCTTAATTTCACTTTCAGATTTTTCATCAATAGTGTATAGGAATGCCAGAGATTTCTGTGCATTAATATTGTATCCTGCTACTTTACCAAATTCATTGATTAGCTCTAGTAGTTTTTTGGTAGCATCTTTGGGATTCTCTATGTATAGTATCATGTCATTTGCAAAGAGTGACAGCTTTACTTCTTTTCCGATCTGGATTCCTTTTATTTATTTTTCTTGTCTGACTGCTGTGGCTAAGAATTCCAAAATTATGTTGAATAATAGTGGTGAGAGTGGGCAACTTTTTCTTTTTCCTCATCTTAGTGGAAATGGTGATCTTTTCACCATTGAGGACGATGTTGGTGGTGGGCTTGTCATATATGGCCTTTATCATGTTGAGGAAAGTGCCCTGTATGCCTACTTTCTGCAGGGTTTTTATCATAAATGGGTGTTGAATTTTGTTGAAAGCTTTCTCTGCATGTATTGAGATGATCATATGGTTTTTCTCCTTCAATTTGTTAACATTGTGTATCGCAATGATTGATTTGCGTATATTGAAGAATCCTTGCATTCCTGGAATAAACCCCACTTGATCATGTTGTATGATCCTTTTAATGTGCTGTTGGATTCTGTTTGCTAGTATTTTGTTTGAGGATCCTTACAACTATGTTCATCAGTGATATTAGCCTGTAGTTTTCTTTCTTTGTGACATCTTTGTCTGGTTTTGGTGTCAGGGTTTTGGTGGCTTCGTAGAATGAGATTGGGAGTGATCCTCCCTCTGCTATATTTTGGAAGAGTTTGAGAAGGATAGGTGTTAGCTCTTCTCTAAATGTTTGATAGAATTCGCCTGTGAAGCCACCTGGTCCTGGACTTTTGTTTGTTTGAAGATTTTTAAACACAGTCTCAATTTCAGTGCTTGTGATTGGTCTGTTCATATTTTCTATTTCTTCTTGGTTCAATCTTGGCAGGTTGTGCATTTCTAAGAATCTTTTCATATCTTCCAGGTTGTCGATTTTATTGGCATAGAGTTGCTTGTAGTAATCTCTCATAATCTTTTGTATTTCTGCAGTGTCAGTTGTTACTCCTCCTATTTCATTTCTAATTCTATTGATTTGAGTCTTCTCCCTTTTTTTCTTGATGAGTCTGGCTAATGGTTTATCAATTTTGTTTATCTTCTCAAAGAACTAACTTTTAATTTTATTGGTCTTTGCTATCCTTTCCTTCATTTCTTTTCCATTTATTTCTGATCTGATCTTTATGATTTCTTTCCTTCTGCTAACTTTGGGGATTTTTGTTCTTCTTTCTCTAATTGCTTTAGGTAAAAGGTTAGATTGTTTATTTGAGATGTTTTCTGTTTCTTCAGGTAAGATTGTATTGCTATAAACTTCCCTCTTAGAACTGCTATTGCTGCATCCCATAGGTTTTGGGTTGTCGTGTCTCCATTGTCATTTGTTTCTAGGTATTTTTTGATTTCCTCTTTGATTTCTTCAGTGATCTCTTCGTTATTAAGTAGTGTATTGCTTAGCCTCCATGTGTTTGTATTTTTTACAGATCTTTTCCTGTAATTTATATCTAGTCTCATAGCATTGTGGCCGGAAAAGATACTTGATGCAATTTCGATTTTCTTAAATTTACCAATGCTTGATTTGTGACAGAAGGTGTGATCTATCCCTGAGAATGTTCCATGAGCACTTGAGATAAATGTGTATTCTGTTGTTTATGGATGGAATGTCCTATAAATATCAATTAAGTCCATCTTATTTAATGTATCATTTAAAGCTTGTGTTTCCTTATTTATTTTCATTTTGGACGATCTGTCCATTGGTGAAATTGGGGTGTTAAAGTCCCTTACTATGAATGTGTTACTGTCGATTTCCCCTTTTATGGCTGTTAGTATTTTCCTTATGTATTGAGCTGTTCCTATGTTGGGTGCATAAATATTTACAATTGTTATATGTTCTTCTTGAATTGATCCCTTGATCATTATGCAGTGTCCTTCTTTGTCTCTTGTAATAGTCTTTATTTTAAAGTCTATTTTGTCTGATATGAGAATTGCTACTCCAGCTTTCTTTTGATATCCATATGCATGGAATATCTTTTTCCATCCCAGCACTTTCAGTCAGTATGTGTCCCTAGGTCTGAAGTGGGTCTCTTGTAGACAGCTTGTATATGGGTCTTGTTTTTATATCCATTCACCCAGTCTGTGTCTTTCGGTGGGAGCATTTAATCCATTTACTTTTAGTGTAATATCGATATGTATGTTCCTATTCCCATTTTCTTAATTGTTTTGGGTTCGTTATTGTAGGTCTTTTCCTTCTCTTGTGTTTCTTGCCTAGAGAAGTTCCTTTAGCATTTGTAGTAAAGCTCGTTTGGTGGTGCTGAAGTCTCTCAGCTTTTGCTTGTCTATAAATGTTTTAATTTCTCCAACAAATTTGAATGAGATTCTTGCTGCGTAGAGTAATCTTGGTTGTAGGTTTTTCTCCTTCATCACTTTAAATATGTCCTGCCAGTCCCTTCTGGCTTGCAGAGTTTCCGCTGAAAGATCAGCTATTAATATTATGGGGATTCCCTTGTGTGTTATTTGTTGGTTTACCCTTGCTGCTTTTAATATGTTTTCTTTGTATTTAATTTTTGACAGTTTGATTAATATGTGTCTTGGCATGTTTCTCCTTGGATTTATCCTGTATGGGACTCTCTATGCTTTCTGGACTTGATTAACCTTTTCCTTTCCCATATTAGGGAATTTTTCAACTATAATCTCTTCAAATATTTTCTCAGTCCCTTTCTTTTTCTCTTCTTCTTCTGGGACCCCTATAATTCGAATGGTGGTGTGTTTAATGTTGTCCCAGAAGTCTCTGAGACTATCCTCAGTTCTTTTCATTCTTTTTTCTTTATTGTGCTCTGTGGTGGTTATTTCCACTATTGTATCTTCCAGGTCACTTATCTGTTCTTCTGCCTCAGTTATTCTGCTATTGATTCCTTCTAGGTTATTTTAAATTTCATTTACTGTGTTGTTCATTATTGCTTGTTTCCTCTTTAGTACTTCTAGGTCCTTGTTAAATGTTTCTTGCATTTTCTCTATTCTATTTCCAAAATTTTGGATCATCTTTACTATCATTATTCTGAATTCTTTTTCAGGTAGACTACCTATTTCCACTTCATTTTTTAGGTCTGGTGGGGTTTTACCTTGCTCGTTCATCTGCTGTGTGTTTTTCTGTCTTCTCATTTTGCTTATCTTACTGTGTTTGGGGTCTCCTTTTGCCAAGCTGCAGGTTTGTAATTCCCATTGTTTTTGGTGTCTTTCCCCAGTGGCTAAGGTTGGTTCAGTGTGTTTTGTAGGCTTCCTTGTGGAGGGGACTAGTGTCTGTGCTCTGGTGGATGAGGCTGGATCTTGTCTTTCTGGTGTGCAAGTCCACATCTTGTAGTGTGTTTTGGGGTGTCTGTGGCCTTATTATGATTTTAGGCAGCCTCTCTGCTAATGGATGGGGTTGTGTTCCTGTCTTGCTAGTTGTTTGTTATAGGGTGTCCAGCACTGTAGCTTGCTGGTCATTGAGTGAATCTGGGTTTTGGCATTGAGATGGAGATCTCTGAGAGATTTTCACCATTTGATATTGCATGGAGCTGCAAGGTCTCTTGTGGACCAGTGTCCTGAAGTTGGCTCTCGCACCTCATAGGCACAGCACTGACTCCTGGTTGGAGCACCAAGAGACTTTCATCCACATGGCTCAGAATAAAAGGGAGAAAAAGTAGAAAGAAGGAAAGAAAGAGGATAAAATAAAATAAAATAAGATAAAATAAAGTTATTGAAATAAAAAATATTTATTAAGAAATACAAT
Source organism: Lagenorhynchus albirostris (assembly GCF_949774975.1). Classification (NCBI taxonomy): domain Eukaryota; kingdom Metazoa; phylum Chordata; class Mammalia; order Artiodactyla; family Delphinidae; genus Lagenorhynchus; species Lagenorhynchus albirostris. The sequence continues at coordinate 71,845,346 of NC_083103.1, forward strand.
TTTTTAAAAAGGAAAAAAAAAAACTAAAACAAAAAACCCCCAGATGGACGGAACCCTAGGACAAATGGTGAAAGCAAAGCTATACAGACATAATCTCACACAGAAACATACACATACACACTCACATAAAGAAGAAAAGGGGAAAAAATAATATATCTTGCTCTCGAAGTCCACCTCCTCAATTTGGGATGACTCATTGTCTATTCAGGCATTCCACAGATGCAGGGTACATCAAGTTGATTGTGTAGATTTAATTTGCTGCTCCTGAGGCTGCTGGGAGAGATTCCCCTTTCTCTTCTTTGTTCGCACAGCTCCCAGGGTTCAGCTTTGGATTTGGCCCTGCCTCTGCGTGTAGGTCGTCTGAGGGCATCTGTTCTTTGTTCGGACAGGATGGGGTTACAGGAGCAGCTGATTCAGGGGCTCTGGCTCACTCAGGCCGGGGGGAGCGAGGGGTATGGTGTGCAGGGCGAGCCTGCAGCAGCAGAGGCCGGCATGACGTTGCACCAGCCTGCGGCGCACCATGCGTTCTCCCAGAGAAGTTGTCCCTGGATCACGAGACCCTGGCAGTGGCGGGCTGCACAGGCTCCCGGGAGGGGAGGTGGGTAGAGTGGCCTGTGCTCGCACACAGGCTTCTTGGTGGCGGCAGCAGCAGCCTTAGCATCTCATGCCCTTCTCTGGGGTCTGCGTTGTTAGCCACGGCTTGCGCCGTCTCTGGAGCTCCTTTAAGCAGAGCTCTTAATCCCCTCTCCTCGCGCACCAGGAAACAAAGAGGGAAGAAAAAGTCTCTTGTCTCTTCGGCAGCTCCTGAGTTTTCCCGGACATCCTCCCGGCTAGCCGTGGTGCACTAACCCCTTCAGGCTGTGTTCACGCCGCCAGTTCTCTCCCTGCGATACGACAGAAGCCGAAGCCCAAGTCTCACCTCCCAGTAACCCCTCCCCCCCACCCCCCGGCCTCGGCGGGTGAGCAGACAAGCCTCTCGGGCTGGTGAGTGCTGGTCGGCGACATTTCTCTGTGCGGGAACCTGTCCACTTTGCCCTCCGCACCCCTGTTGCTGTGCTCTCCTCCGCGGCTCTGAAGCTTCCCCCCTCCACCACCCGCAGTCTCCGCCCACGAAGGGGCTTCCTAGTGTCTGGAAACCTTTCCTCCTTCACGGCTCCCTCCCACTGGTGCAGGTTCCGTCCCTATTCTTTTGTCTCTGTTTTTTCTTTTTTCTTTTGCCCTACCCAGGTACGTGGGGAGTTTCTTGCCTTTTGGAAGGTCTGAGGTCTTCTGCCAGCGTTCAGTAGGTGTTCTGTAGGAGTCCTTCCACATATAGATGTATTTCTGATGTATCTGTGGGGAGGAAGGTGATCTCCTCATCTTACTCTAACACCATCTTCCCGGCCCCCTCCTCTGAGTTTGTAATCTTGATCTTGCTTTTGAAATATTTAAAATATAAGTCTTAGAATCTCTTTTTAAAAAGAAATTTGAGTTTTATTGATCTGAGATTAGAATGCACAGTCACTTAAATGAATTTTGGTAATAAATGTTTCAAAATTAGGTGGCTTGAGAGTTATTAAAGGCAAAAATTGAGTTCTAGAATAAATCTGTTGTGAGATTAATGAAGGCAATTGTAATATTTTGGCTTTGTATATTTGGTGAGAATGCATTTTTTTTGTGTGTTGTTCTTTTACCTTGCTCACTTTTGTACAAAAATAGAAACATATTGAGGTTTTATTCCTTCAACACACACTTATGGAAATAATTCCTCCCTTTAGCTTGTGTTCTATGAGAGAAGCGAGACATGCAAAGAAATAACTTGTGTACAGCATTTTACCAGCAAGTATAATGGTTAAATGGGGGGAGCTCTAGTGTCTTTAAGTCCCAGGTTAGAGTATTAATCTGCCAACCCATGTAACCTTGATAATTTATTTAACCTCCTCTCACTTCATTTATCTTTAAACTGTGTGTTTTACTGGTAAATACTTCATGAGGTGTTTAGGAGAATTAAATGATTCATAAAAGTGTTTAGCCCAATACCTGGTACTCTAAAGTGCTCAGAGGATGCTAGGGATTACGATATCATCAGTGTACACAGTTAGATTTCACAGGAGGGAGTGGTTAACTGTACTGGAAAGGTGGCTTTAAGAAATAGTTCATAAAAGGAGGACACAACGTTTAATGTCCTGAATCTATTAGAGATCGTCACTGTTTTTAGGAACTAATATTCATGAAACTGCTTGATGATGCTATTAAACATTCTTTTAGGTGATTCTGAAATATGAAACTGTCCAGTAAACCATCTCTGATTTGCTTTTCTGTAGGTGATTACAGCACTCTTCCTGCAGTAACCTCTGTCTAGGTGCGCTATATTCCTAAGGTACCAGCGATTCCTCATGAATGAGTAGCTAAGAACACAGCCCTTGACCTTCCTTGGAAGAAGACTTACAAACAGGGAGAAAGAGGGGCAAGGAGATGGAGACACCTTACTGATGGCAAGGGAGAAAGTTTATAGAGTGTGCAGGATGTTGGCCTGTTTGACCTCAGATCCATTCCCTGCATTTCCCTGTTTTGATCTGTCCACTGTAAACTACATTTCTCAGGCTTCCTTGTATTGCTTTCCAGCTGGGCTTTCCATTGGGAAGCACTGGTGAAGATCAATATCAACATGTAATGGTTTTAAGAGTCTTAATTTATCACTATCACAGTTGATGGAATGTACAATTTGACTAGTATTATTTATAGTATATAGATACTTTCAAAGCAATTAGGGAAGAAAGATGATGCTATTTGTAGTATCCTAGTAGCTGGAATATAACTAAGGCTGCTTTCACATAGCTGAATGCCTTGGACAAGTTATTTCACAGCACTCTTCTCCTTTCCCTCTTTTATAAAATGAGGGGTAAGAGGATATCTTGTTGCTTTGTATCCCCTTAGTGCTTAGCATAGTGCTTCAGAAAGAGTAGGGTATCAATATTTTTGTTAAAGAGAAGTCAGAACCATTCACCTGTACATGTGCTGGCCTTTTACTTTCTTTCTTTTATCTGTTTCTTTCTTCATAAGACAGGAAAGAAGAAGTAATGTAGGAGTGAATATGAACTGATTGTGTAGCAGGGAAGAAAAACTCAACCTATTTGCTGGTTTTCTTATTTTTATGTCATTCAAATGCATGTCATTACTACTTTTCTTATAACAGCTGCAGTAGCCCCATGGACAATTCATCCTTGGTGGTAACTTTATCTATTCCATTTACTCTTCCAGTGTCTAGACCCCCAAATGCTTATTTTTACTTTTGCCTCTCCCATCCCTGTCTCATGCTCTACTCACACCAGTTTCCTTTTTTCGCCTTTAAACACTCCATATGATTTCATTTTTCTTTGATTTTACCTAGGCAGGTCCCTCATCTTCCTCAGATGCCATCTCCTTCATGATCTTTCTCAAATGTTCCATCACAAGAATTAGTTGTTTTTTTGTTTGTATCTTTTTACGAACTCATCACACTGAATTGCAATGTGTGATGCTCTAGATCTGTGAGCATCTTGAGAGCATGGACCATTTTTACTAATCTTTTTATCTTCAATACCTGGCACTTTTAAAAATATTCAATAAATGAATATTGAATTACTAGTTCATTCTGTCTTGTCTTATATTTAATAACTTATATTTCTACCTCATTTACTAGATTGTGAGCTCTTTGAGGGAGGGAAACCAGGAAAACTGACACTTTCACTTAATTCTGTTCTGGATTCTGGATTTTCACTACACCCCTGGTAATATATTACTTGGCAGTATTAGGAGTTCAGCAAACTTTGATTGAATATAGAAAAACTGGGGAGCTTAATCCTGGAAGAAAGTTAAGAAAATAGTCCAGTGTGAAATAATATAACATTTTTATATATAGGTTTCTGCCCCCAGTTCCTGGCACAGAGCTCCTAAAAATCCTTGTAATTTCCTATGTGATAAGGTCACTAGGAGCATATTTTGCTCTTAATGTTTGGTCTTTGACTCTGGTTCCTGACACAGAGTTTCTTAACCCCTTGGAATTTTCTGAGTGACAGGAATGTCTTTTGTTCTAATGAGGTGATGGTTGGTAGGCTCTTGCATGGGGGCTGGTCATCAGAAATATCAAGCCATGATTGGAAGCTTGGAACTTTCAGTCCCACTACCCATCCTCAAGGAAGGGGAGAATGGCTGAAGACTGAGTTAATGACCAATCATGCCTACACGATGAAGCCAAAGAATGCAATTTGTGGAAGTTCCAGGTTGGTGAACACATCCAAGTGCCGGGAGGATGATGTATCCCAATTCCATGGATACAGCTTCTCCCATGTTCAGGACAATTCTGGACTTTGTCCTATGTATCTCTTCACCTGGCTGTTCATCCATATCCTTTATAATATCCTTTATTATATAATAAACCAGTAAGTGTAAGTAATTATTTCCACAAGTTCTTTGAGCTATTCTGGCAAATGATCAAACTTGAGGAGGGGGTCATGGGAACCCTGATTTAGAGGTGGTCATTCAGAAGTGCAGGTGACAACCTAGGGCTTGGGCTTGGCATCTGAAATGGGAGGAGACTTGGGTGACTGAGCCTTCTTATATTAACTCCAGGTAAATAGTGTCAGAACTGAATTGTAGGGACAATTCAGCTATTGTTGTAGGACACACATCTATTGTTGGAAAATTGGTTGATGTGGGGGGAAAATCCCACACATTTGGTGTCAGGAGTACTGTGAGTGTGACAGTCAAAGTAAAACAGGATGTTTTTTTCTAAGACATCAGTACATTGTTCAGCCCTTGGAGATCAAAACTATTTTCAAGCAGATGCTTCAGAAAGACAATAAGTCACAGGACTATACTGGCCAATGATGGTTTCCACTTTATAAACAGAATAATCTGGAGATATACAAAATAAAATGAGGGCTGCTATTTCTATCATTTTAAGACCAGATAACATTGTGACATTTACTTTTAGGTTATTAATCATTTTAGCACCACTTAGACACATATATATATATAACATAATTCTCAATTATGGAGCTTAAGGAAAAGCTTGCAGAAGCATCCATATATGTGTACAACTTTATCCTTATGGGGACAATATATATATATATATATGTGTACAACTTTATCCTTATGGGGAATTGTATCAGTTGAGATTCTTGAAGAAAACAGGTTGTACATTTGATCTGGGCAATTTAAGCAGAGTTTAACAAAGAGAGTGCTTACAAACTTGTGACCAGAGTTAAAGAAACCAACAAGCGAGAGTGCAGGACCCTAGACCTAGCAACTGAGGGAGCTGTTACCAAGGAGATGAAGTGGCTACAGAATGTGGAGAGAGAGCTGTATGGGAAACACCTGTTGAAAGGAACAATGGGCTTTGGTGGAGCCTTAGCTAACTCATGCTACGTAGCAGGCAGTGAGCCAAGAAGGAGATATCTTGGTTTCACTCTCCTTTTGCCCTCTGATCTGCCAGCACCTCCCATTGGAAGCCAAAAGACATGAAGTCTATAGATTCCCAGGTATCCCAGGAACATAGAGACAAAAGAGCAGAGGGCAAATATGAGATAACTAGTGTTGGTTCTGATTCTGGGGACTAGATCCTAGAAGAGTGCTGTTAGCTATATATTTTCCTTTGTTCCCAGAATAAGGACAAGTGTTTGAGTGGGAACATAAGAAAGCTTTTTCCTTGGATGACTCGGGTACTAATAATCACAGGATTCTCACAGATCCTAGTCTCTTGATGAGTCATAACTAGATGTGAAGTTAATCCCCCAAATTTTTAAGGAGACCCTAGTCATTATAGAAATGCACTCACGGTCTTCAAAATATCAACTGTCACCAATTAATTAGAGTTAACTCATATAATGCAGCTCATTTTCGGCTTCTGATTTATAATTTCAGTGAGCAATCAGAAAAGGACTAGAGTAATCAGGAGTTGGAACTAGAGGTAGACCTTGAAGACTGCCTCTACCCTTGTGGTTCAGAAGCGTGTGTGCTAGCTTTTCCACATAGTTTTCCAATGCCACTAACTGATTTGTATGAGGGTTTGGAGAATTAGACTAGTTACATCACACCTTTGCTTTCTCTTTTTAACTCCAACTCTGTAGCTTATTCTGAGAGAATTTATTTTCTATCCCTTTAATCATCTTCCCTGCTCTTCTTTGGACCATTTCCAATTTCTCCACATTCTTTCAAATATAGCTTAACTATTACAAAGGGCTATTCTGTAAAATCGTCACTTAAAGGAAGATTGTTAAAGCATTTAAAAGTTTAAAAATGGCTACATAAATGTTAAAAAATGAAACATTCCTGTCTAATAGTGCTGATAGTGGAACTGTAGTAAATTAAATTACATCAGGTCAGAGCAAAAACCTTGAATGAGAGTCAAGCACATCAGGACCCAAGAAAGAAATGCTTTGTTAAGAGAAAGTGATTGCAAAGAGCCAAAAATAAAACTGAAGAGAGAACTTTTCCTTGTACCAGTCACTAAAAATTCTCTTTTAAGATAAGGATCTAACTCTTTGGTTCAGAAAGTTGAGATGCTAAAATGAACACAAATCTCAAAGGAGCCCAGATCCAGATACTTTGTTTTAATAGGAAAAAATAAAAAATAAAGGGAAAAGTCACAAGATTCTACATGGAATAGGTTTGTTACTGTTTTATTGGAAGAAGGGAAGCTAACAAGTTTTCCAAATATTTTATATTGCAAGCAGTGTCCTAGCTGCTTTACATACTTTATTCCATTTTAAAAATCAGTGATAAGAAGTAAGTATTTTTATCCCATTTTAATTGATTAAGATACTGACTTAGATATGATTCTAACTTGGCTTAATCCTAAAGCCTGTTTTCTACTGTGTGATGCTATAGGTAATTTTCTAGTAAAAAATTAACGTGCCAGGGAAGTTCTATATTTTAATGTATAGAAAGTTTTTGTTTGTTTTGTAGGTCAAACTTTTGACAATCCATTTGTGACTTTGTGAGTTTACAATGCTCAATATTACTAAAGAAAATAATCTTCAAAAATCATTACTTTATCTGTTGAGTCAATGGCATTAAATACATATCTGCAGAGAAATAGAGAGGTTGCTTTTTAATGAAAAAGACTTGAGGAATTTCTGATGCATAATGAATGGGAAGATATGATAGAGGATATAAAAATTCTAATTTTCCATAAGCAAGTTGATAAAATTTAGTTAATAGTGGACACACACATTAGGTAGATCTTATCCCAATTTTATCCTCAAACGTAATTAAGTCTGCTTGTAATATTTCCAACACAGGTAGCCTGACATAAACAGCATCTCATTCCTGGGTTTGGACAAACAGCTCCCTGCCTCACTTGTTTGGAAGTTATTCTTCCCATATTTATTTATCCCTTGGCAAATTCTGAAGTAAAACAAGATCTTTATCTTCTTCCCAAGCAAAGCTTTGAAACACTTAGAACACTAACTTAGATCACTGCTCTCCCAATAGATATGCCTTAAATATGTCCAATATATATTTTCAGTCCTTTAGTTTGATCCTGTTCCCCTTTCTACCTCACAAATTAGACGTTATTACTATTTTTACATGTTCACATAAGTTTGGATTTACCCATGTACTTATCAAATCTTTGCACTGTCTTGTATTCAAGATGTCATATTTAGAATTATTTTCTTTCTGCATGAATACCCTTTAGAATTTCTTGTAGTGAGGTCTGTTTTTAATAAATTCATTTAGTTTTGTTTGTGTGAAAACGTCTTCATTTCTCCATTCTAAAAAACTAGTTTAGTGTGGCATAGAATTCCAGCTGGAATTCTCTTAGTATTTTATCTCAGCACTTGGAAGATTTTTTTTTCACTAACTACCAGCTTCTATTGCTAATTTTGAAAAGTCAGGATAACTTAAGTAGAGCCACTGTGGTGGATGTTGGACCTGGGCTGGTGGGATACCAGGAGGCAGGCTGTCAGTTTCCTATGCTTAAAGGGCACCAGGAGAAACATCTGCAATGTACTTTCCTTGGAATTTCATAGCCTTATGGGTTTAAAGGACTCCATTCACCTGTGCACCTTCTCTTTCACTCAATCAAGGGAACACCCATTGTTCAATATCCTTTCACTGAGCCCCTGTAATGTTAGTTCCCTGGTTCTCTTCCAGCCCAAGGCAGAGAAAATCCCATCCCAGGCCTTTCTGTAGGAATACCAGAGAGCCTGAGGCTCTATTACATTCTCCACGTCCAACCTACCTACTGGCACCAGACACTCAGGAGAGTTTAAAGGTTCAGAAAGGCTGTTTACAATTCAGCCTGCCAGTATTCTAAAATCCTAGAATCCAGTACTGTTTAGAAGAATTGGAAGAAGACTTCAGGAAGGCCTTATGATTTGTGGAACTTCTTGTCAACAGATAGACGTTAATTCAGATCAAATATCAAATTCCTTCAGAGTGCTATTTCAGTGAGCATGTCCCTCATTTCAAAATGGAATGCATGGTTGTCGTTTTGTGTTGTGTGTGTGTGAGACTTTATTCTACAGAAGGATATTTTATGTTTCTGAGGTTTTATTGTACTTGCATATAAAAGCTTTCAATGTTTTTCTTTAAGATAATGTAAAAATTATATTAATATCTATAAAATATTTGCTCGGGGCAGTGTAAAAAATGAGCTTTATGGTCATTCAGAACCAGCTCTTTATGTTGAATCTCTTTTATCAGTTGAGTGACATTAGGCAAATCTCATTTACTACATATCCTTATTTGTAAAATGGAAATAACAATAAACTACCTTTTGTGAGGATTAAAAGAACAGACTTCTGGTTTATAGTTCTGCTTGTAAGGAGCTTGGAAGTCACCATTTTGTCCTAACAACAAATGAAAAAGCTGACTGACTAAGAAATCAACAACTCTTCTTTTATCTATTAGAGAGGTGAGGATATCAGGGCTAACCATGGCCCTCAAGATTGGAGACACAGATAAGAGAATACAGGGGATCCCAGCTCACCTGAGCAGAAACTTCCAAAGAACTAGTACAGGGATAGGAAAACCAGAACTGTAATTGACAAATTGCTGAAGGCTTAGTGTTGAGAAGTCTGAGAGTTAAAAACTCCAAGGGGATGCAGTATGAGGGAGACCCCTATATTTTTGTGAGAAAATCAGGTTTTCATAGTAAATATCAGAGAAAAATCCCCTCATGCTTCTAGCAGAGGGAGGGAAAAAGGAACCATTTTGAAATGAAATATGCCAGACCACTATTTTCTTCTTAACAAGGCCTACCCTTAGGGGAATTTAGTTACCTAGAGCCTAATCTGCTGGGGTATTACCAGAGCCTAACTGACCTGGGACAAGGGAAATACCCAAGTCCAGCCCACTCCAGCCATCCTCTTCTACCTAAGTGGGGGAGGAAGACAATGACAAAAACACCTGTGAAATTCACAGTGCAGAGGAACAGGTTCACTAAAGGACAGAGACCTGATCATAGGACTATAGAATGCTTTACCTCCTATGCCTCAGCATCACATTATGAAAAGCATATTTACAGTAGTTACTTTTACCCAGTACATCATGTCTTGCTATCAAGAAAAAATTACATGGAGACCAAAAGACAAAAAACACAGTTTGAAGAGACAGAGCAAGCTTCAGAACCAGACATGGCAGGGATGTTGGAATGATCAGACCAAGAATGTAAAACAACTATGATTACTATGCTAAGGGCTTTCATGGATAAAGCAGACAGCATGCAAGAACAGATGGGCAATGTAAGCAGAGAGATGCAAATCCTAAGTAAAATCTAAAAAGAAATGCTACAGATCAAGAACACTGTAACAGAAGTGAAGAGTACCTTTGATGATCTAATTGGTAGAGTGGACACAACTGAGGAAAGAATCTCTGTGCTCAAGGATATCTCAACAGAAACCACTAAAACCTTACCTAGAGAGGAACCAAAACCAAAATTACATCTGACTTATCCTCAGAATCCACGCAAGCAAGAAGAGAAAGGAGTGAAGTATTTAAAGTGCTGAGAGAAAATAACCACTGACCCAGAATTCTGTACACTATGAAATCATCCTTTAAAAATGCAGGAGAAATACTTTCCCAAACAAAAATTGGTGGAATTTGTTGCTGATAGGCCTGCCTTGCAAGAAATGTTAAAAGAAGTTCTTTAGAGAGGAGGAAAATAGTATAGGTTAGTAACTCGGATCTGTAAAAAGAAAGGAAGGACATTGAGTAATATTTCATTTATTCCTCCATTGGTGGGCACTTAGGTTGTTTCCATATCTTCGCCATTATGAATAATGCTGTAATAAACACGGGTGTGCATAGGGAAGAAAATCTCTTTGAGATCCTGTTTTCATTTCCTTGAGGTATATACCCAGACGTGGAATTGGTGGATCATATGGTAGATATATGTTTAGTTTTTTGAGGTATCTCCATGTTGTTTTCCATAGTAATTGAACCAATTTACATTTCCATCAGCAGTGTACAAGTGTTCCCTTTTCTCAACATCTTTGGCAACACTTGTTATCTCTTGTTTATGTGAGGATACCCATTCTAACAAGTGTGAGATGATAATTGCATTTTGGTTTTGATTTGTATTTCCCTGATTATCACTGATGATGAGCATCTTTTCAAGTACCTGTTGACCACTTGGATGTCTCCTTTAGAAAAATTTGTCTATTTGGTTCTTCTGCCCATTTTTAAATTGAATTTTTTTTGTTGTTATTGAGTTGTTTGTGTTCTTTATATGTTTTGGATATTATTCCCTTATCTGATATATGGCTTGTAAAAATGTTATCCCATTCTGTGGTTTGGCTTTCTGTTTTATTGATGGTTCCCTTTGCTGTACAGAAGCTTTCAAGTTTGATGCAGTCCCATTTGTTGATTTGTCATTTTTACTTTTGGTGTCATACCCAAAAAATCACTGTCAAGACTAATATCGATGAGCTGCTCCCTTAGATTTTTTTTCTAGGAGTTTTATGATATCAGATCTTATGTTTAAGTCTTTCATTCATTTTGAATCAATTTTTGTGAGTGGTATAAGATAGCGGTACAATTTCATTGTTCAGCCTGTGTTTATCCAGTTTTCCCAACCTCACTGTTGAAGAAACTATCCTTTCCCCACTGGGTGTTCTTGGTTCTCTAGTCAAATACTAGTTGACTGTATATATGGGGGTTTAATTCTGAGTTTTCTATGCTGTTCCATTGGTTTAGTTTTGTGCCAGTTCCATACTGTTTTTATTACTATAGTTTTGTAGTATAGTTTGAAATCAAGAGTGTAATATTTCTGGCTTTGTTCTTTTTCCTCAAGATTGCTTTGGCTATTCAGGTATTTTGTGGTTCCATAAAAATTTTAGGATTTTTTTTCTATTTCTGTGAAGAGTGCCATTAGAGTTTTATGAAGCTTGTCTTGAATCTATAGATGGCTTTGAGAGTATGGATATTTTAACAATATTAATACTTTTGATCCAAGAACACAGGATGTTTTTCCATTTGTTTGTGTTTCCTTTGATTTCTTTCAGCAGTCTTGTAGTTTTTGTTAACTTCCTTGGTTAAAATTATTTCTAGGTATTTTATTGCTTTTGATGCTATTGTGATGGGATAGTTTTCTTCTTTTTCAGATGTTTCATCATTAGTGTATAGAAATGCAACTGATTTTTGTATGCTCATTTTGTAATCTACAAGTTTACTGAAATTGTTGATTAGTTCCAATAGTTTTTTGGTTTAGTCTTTGGGATTTTCTATATACAGAATCACATCACCTGCAAATAGTGACAATTTTACTTCTTCCTTTCAGATTTGTATGCCTTTTATTCCTTTGTCTTGCCTACTTGCTCTAACTAGGATTTCCAGTACTATATTGAATAACTGTGGTGAGAGTGGACATCCTTGTCTTCTTCCTGATCTTACATGGAAAATTTTTGATTTTTCTCTAATGTGTATAAAGTTTGTGGTTTTGTTACATATGGCCTTTATTAGATTGAGGTATATTCCTTCTATACCTAATCTATCCAGGGTTTTTATCATGAAAATATGCTATATTTTGTGAAATGCTTTTTCTGCATCTATTGAGATATAATCATGTGATTTTATCTTTCATTTTATTAATGTGATGTATTACAATATATTGACTTGCATATGTTGAACCATTCTTGTGTCTGAGGATAAATTCCACTGGTCATGATGAATAATCATTTTCATATGTTCTTGAATTTGGTTTGCTAATATTTCATTGAGAATTTTTGCATTTTTATTCATCAGGGATATTGTTCTATACTTTTCTTGGGGTGTTCTTTTCTGGCTTTAGTGTTGGCATAATACTAGCCTCATAGAATGAGCTTGGAAGTGTTCTTTTTTCCTCTATTTTTTGGAAGAGTTTGAGAAGGATTGTTGTTAATTCTTTAAATGTTTGGTAGAATTCACCAGTGAATCTCCCTGGTTCTGGGGTTTTCAGTGTAGGGAGGCTTGTGATTACTGATTCAATCTCTTTACCCATTATTTGTTCAGATTTTTCTATTTCTTTCTGTTTCAGTTGTGTATTTTGAGGAATTTATAAGCTTATTCTAGGTCATCTAAGTTGTCAGCATATAATTGTTCATAGTGCCCTCTAATGATTTTATGTATTTCTGTAGTATCACTTAAAATTACTCCTCTTTCACTTCTTTTGTCTTTTTTTTAAATAAATTTATTTATTTATTTATTTATTTTTGGCTGTGTTGGGTCTTCGTTTCTGTGCGAGGGCTTTCTCTAGTTGCGGCAAGTGGGGGCCACTCTTCATTGTGGTGCACGGGCCGCTCACTGTCACAGCCTCTCTTGTTGTGGAGCACAAGCTCCAGATGTGCAGGCTCAGTAGTTGTGGCTCACGGGCCCAGTTGCTCCGTGGCATGTGGGGTCTTCCCAGACCAGGGCTTAAACCCATGTCCCCTGCACTGGTAGGCAGATTTTCAACCACTGCACCACCAGGGAAGCCCTCCTCTTTCACTTCTAATTTTTTTTATTTGAGCCTTGTCTTTTATTTTCCTTAGGCACTCTGGCTAAAGAGCTGTTGATTTTGTTTATTCTTTGGAAGAACAAGGTCTTAGTTTCATCAATCTTTTCTAGTATTTTTATGGTCTCTATTTCATTGATTTCTGCTCTAATCTTTATGGTTTCCTTCTTTTTGTAATTTTGGGCTTGGTTTTTTCTTTTTTCAGTTCCTTGAGGTGTAAAATTAGTTCATTTATTTGAGATATTTCTAATTTCTTAATGTATGTATTCATCACTCTAAACTTTCCTCTCAGAACTGCTTTTGCTGTACCCTGTTAAGTTTTGATATATTTCCATTTCCATTTGTTTCAAGATAAATTTTTGTTTCTCCTTTGATCTTTTTTGATCCATTGGTTTTTCAGAAGTCTGTTGTGTAGTTTCCACATATTTGTAGATTTTCTAGCTTTCCTATTGTTGATGTCTAGTTTCATACTGTGGTCAGGAAATATAGTTGGTATGATTTTAATCCTCTTAAATTTGCTAAGATTTCTTTTGTTTCCTATTGTATGATCTATTCTTAAGAATGTTCCTTTGCACTTGAGAAAAATGTGTATTCTGCTGTTGTTTGATAGCATGTTCTATATATACCTGTGAAATCCATTTGGTCTAAAGTATGGTTCAAATCCAAAGTTTCCTTGTTGATTTTCTGTCTAGATGATCTGTCCATTGCTGAGAGTGGGGTATTGAAGTCTTCCACTACTGTTGTATTGTTGTCTATTTTTCCCTTTAGACTTCTTAGTATTTCCTTATTATATTTCAGTACTCTGATGTTGGGTCCATATATAATTACAATTGTTATATCTTCTTGATGTTTTGACCCCTTTATCATTATTTAATGTCCTTCTTTGTCTCTTGTTACAATTTTTGGCTTGAAGTTTATTTTGTCTGATGTAAGTATGGCTATCTCCACTTTCTTTTGGTTTCTACTTGCATGGAATATTATCTTCCATCCTTTCACTTTGAGCTTATGTGTGTCTTTAGAGCTGAAATGAGTCTCTGTAGGCAGCATACAGTTGGGTCTTTTTTAAAAAAAAATCTATCCAGCCACTCTGTGCCTTTTGACTGGTGAATTCATTCAGTTTGCATTTAGAGTGATTATTGATATGTTAGGACTTACTATTGTCATCTTATTATTTACCTTCTGGTGGTTTTGTATCTCCGTTATTTTTCCCTCTGTTTCTCTCTACCTTTGTAAATTGGTGATTTTCCAAGGTTATATGCTCAGTATTCTCTCAGCTGTGGAATGTCTTTTGGTTCTTTTTTTTCTTTTTGTAATTTCAATCTCTTTTGTGAAGAACTCCTTCTACTCATTAATTTTATTCCTGAGTTCAATGAATTGCCTTTCTGAGTTTTCTTGCAGCTTGTTGAATTTTTTCTTTTGTAATAGGTATTTTTAATTCTTTATCAGTTAGGTCACAATATTCCGTGCCTTTTGAGTTTGGTTACTGGGTGTCCTGGTGTAAAGTGCAGAGGCACTTTTGTTCTGTTATAAATGTCCAATTAGTTGTAAGTCAAAGGGGGGAGAAAAAAATGACTTAAGACATCATGATGCTGATGTCACTCCTCAATAATCACTTTGAAGGTCAGTGGTCTAAATGTACTAGTTAAAAGACAGAGACTGTCAGAGTGGATTAAAAAATAAGACCCAATGATATGTTGCCTACAAGAAACCCACTTTAAATATAAATACAGACATAGAGTAAAAGTTAATGAATGGAGAAACATACAGTTATCCCCTGCTTTCTGAAAGTGCTTATATCACTTCGCTTTTATGAAAGACCTACATTAGTATGGTGACAGCTTTTTTTTGTAAAAGTGAATATCCTCTCTGGATTTCTTTCAGTAAGCAAAAAACAGGTACTAACGTAGGTTTTTTTGTAAAAGTGAGTGGTGTAATGCAAACTTTTGGAAAGCAGAGGATATTCTCTGCTATAAGTAATTTTGGCTTAGGAAAGATTTTACAGGAATGCTCTACTTTCGAATAGAGGGGGAATTTTTACTATGTTGAAACTAATCAAAAGAAAACAGGCATTGCTATGCTAATTTCAGACATAGTAGGTTTCAAATAAGGGAAGTTATCAGGGATAAAAAACATTGCATAATGATAAAGTGGGCAGTTCTCAAAAACTACAAACAATCCTTAACATGTATGCACCTATCAACAGAGTGCCAAATCACACGAGGCAAAAACTGATAGAGCTTCAAAGAGAAATAGATGAGTCCACTATTACTTGGAGACTTCAACACCCCTGTATCAAAAATGGACATACCAAGCAGGCAGAATATCAGTAAGGACATAGCTGAATTCAACAAAACCAGCAATCATCTGGATATAATGTGCATCTATAGACTACTTTATCCAACAATAGCATAACACACATTCTTCTCAAGCTCACACAGAACATTCACCAAGATAGATCACATTTCAGGCCACAAAACATACTTTAACAAATTTGAAAGAGTAGAAATGGTAAAATTTCTACTTTCAGACAACAATGGAATTAAATCAGAACAGAAAGATAACTGGAAAATCTCAAAACATATGGAAATTAAACAACACATTTCCAAATAATACATGTATTAAAGAGGAAATCTTAAGAGAAATTTAAAAAAAATGAGCTAAATGAAAACACAACTTGTCAAAATTTGTGAGATGCAGTGAAAGCAGTGATTAGAGGGAAATTTTTAGTATTTAATGCATGTATAAGAAAAGATTAAAAGAACACAGCACATGTATTATTATCTTCTAGTAGGTTGTGAGTGACTTCTTGATATTTATATAGCTCTAGCATTCAGCATATATCTGGCAATAGTTGATACTCAGTGAATGAATGAGTGAAAAAAGTGTTGCATAAACACGAGTAATAATGCAAAGCAGTAAATAAGTTAGTATCAAGAGTCAGACAGATATTGCTGCAATATCATACAGATATTGATTACATCCAGGGCAATGGTAGATCAGTGGTGGTTGGAACAGATGGGAGGTCTGTGAGGAGGTGAAATATGATTTTAAGGGTCACTAAGATTTGGGTAAGAGCATGAAAGAAGTGTAAATTTTAGAAATAAACACAGTATGAGCATAATGAGGTGTGATCTTGGAGGTTTAGGAACTAG
This sequence comes from Lagenorhynchus albirostris, assembly GCF_949774975.1. Lineage (NCBI taxonomy): Eukaryota > Metazoa > Chordata > Mammalia > Artiodactyla > Delphinidae > Lagenorhynchus > Lagenorhynchus albirostris. The sequence goes on from NC_083103.1 coordinate 71,861,435, forward strand.
ACCGTGGAGAGATAGGGCATTATTTTGTACATAGGAGAGACATTGAAGCTTTTGAATGGTATACAGGATTATGTTTTAAAAGTTAATTTGAAGATATCTGTGGAATTTATTGGAAAGAGAAAAAAGTGGCAGTAAGAAGAACATAATAAGCCTATTGATGTAGTATATGAATTATACAAAAGAAGCTTGGGCTAAGGTGGTGGTAGATAGGATAGATGAGCTCTCTATTTATAAAGGACTTTTTACATCCAAAAGTAAGGAGTTTTAAAGGAAGACTAGAAATTACTGTACACATTCTTTGGACTGGATTGTTTCTAGAATTTCCCCCTATAGGTGTGATGAAATACTCATACACTTGAAGCTATTTCATCACCAAATATTTATAGTGTCTTCTACTTACAAACGAGTTCCTTTCCAAGAGCGCATTCGTAGGTCCAACTTGTTCGTAAGTGCAACAAAGTTAGCCTAGGTATGCAACTAACACAATCAGCGATATAGTGTTGTATTGTAATAGTTTAATAATACTTTTCACACAAATAATACATAAAAACCAAAAAAAAACACCAAAAATAAAGCAAACATTTTTAATCTTACAGTGCAGTACCTTGAAAAGTACAGTAGTACAGTACAACAGCTGGCATACAGGGGCAGAACAGGCAAGAAGAGTCACTGACTGGAGGAAGGAGAGGAGGTGGGAGATGGTAGAGCTGAAGGATCATCAGCAATAAGAGACAGAGGGCAAGATGCAATTTCACTCACACCTGACATTGATGGAACACATGTTCGCATCTTTGAAAGTTCATATGTAGGGGAACTTTTTGCACACCTTGAATGCTTCAGAGTATTTTAGGCATCAGAGATGAAGCTATGAATTAGACAGACAATATTACTGTTGTCACTGATATTGTATTAGTCTGGGAAATATAGAAGTAGTCAGGAAAGCCCAAAACCATAACTGTAAAAATTGATAAAATAAATTCAGTGCTAAGAAAGGACAATATTTCATAAAGCAATCTTTAAATCTTCTTTGAGAAAGTTGCATATTAACTGAGATCTGAAATCATTAGAGGTGTCACTATGCAGGGAAACAGAATTCCAGGGAGAGGAAAAAGCAAGTGTAAAGATCCTGAGGTGGAAATAAACTTGATATGTTTGAGGAGCTGAAAGGAGATTGGTGAGGTTGGAGAATAATGAGCAAGGGAGAGAGAGGTAAGAATTTAAGTTGTAGGGAATTCCCTCGTGGTCCAGTGGTTAAGACTCCGTGCTTCCACTGCAGGGGGCCTGGGTTTGATCCCTGGTTGGGAACTAAGATCCCACAAGATGCACAAAATGGCCAAAAGAACCAAAAAAAAAATTAAATTGTAGAATTATGTAGTGGTTATATTATATAGGGTTTTATTACTTACGGTAAGAAATTTGGATTTCAGTTTTAGTGCAATGGGAAAAAAATCAGTATTTTCAGTTTATGGTGACATGGTCATATCTATCTTGTTAAAGTATCACTTTGGTTAGCTGGGGAAAATGTACTATGAGAGGGCAAGAATGAAGACAGGAAGACTAGTTTTCCTGCAGTTAGCTGTTCAGGTGAGAACAGTGAGAATTTCTGCTATGACAGCAGTTGTGGAGATGGAGAAAAGCAAGTTTTGGGATATGTTTCAGAGGCAAAGTTTACAGGGCTTGCTGATCGATTAGATTGGGGATTTGAGTGAAAGAGAAGATTCCAGAATGACTATTAGGTTTTTGATGTGAATACCTGGATTATTGGTGGTGCTATTTATTGAGATGGAGAATATGATAGTGAGATGGGTTTGCAAAAGAAAAGTCAAGAATTTTATCTTGTACTTTGAAGTTGCAGAAGTCTGATAGATGTCAAGTGAACATATTTGTGAATGAGCTTGGAAAGCAGGGGTGGGGGCAGAGTTGCAAATATTTGGAATTTTCAGCATATAGATGATAATCAAAGCCAATGGGGAGAGGAAGATGAGATGACCTAGGACAAGAAAATAGAGAAGTGGAACATTGCAAAGAAATTGGCAGTGGAGTAGGAACTAGCAAGTAAAACTGAGAAGGAATGGCCAGAAAGGTTGGAGGGAGATGGAAGAGTTTAGCACCAAAGAAGATGCTTCATGCAGGGCATTTGAGGGAGAAGAGGGCAGAGTTGTGACCATTGGATTGGTAACAAAGAGATTGTATTTGGCTTTAGAAAAAATCTTTTGTATGAAATAGAAGGACTGGGAGCCTGAGAGATGTAAAGATGGTTATAAATTGGTGTTGGTGAGTATAAGCAACAGTTCATAAGTTTTACTCTGGGTGGGGGTGTAAAGGGAAATGGGACTTGAAGTCATGGGAAGATTTCTTGATTTTCTTTTTTTATTTAAGATGGGAAATGGGGTTATTGGAGACAGTAGGTTTTTAAGAAAGTGAAAGGACATGAGATGTAGAGGACCATTGGGGGAATTCTTCTTTGATAGGAATGAAGTGTTGTCGTCCACTGAAACAGAAGCGGAGGCTGAGAGTGAGGGAACAGATGCGGTAGCCTGGTAGATTTGATGGGAGGTTAGGAGGTTCCCATAGGATTTTTTTCAGGGAAGTGTGAGTCAAGTTTGAAGGGGAAAAGGAGGATGTAGGGGTTAAAGTTTGAGGAGAGAAGAGATAGGGAAAAATATGAAATTATCTCAGAGAGTAGAAGAGCAAACTTACTAGTGAGAAGTAGGATTGCTAGGCAGTTCTGAGAATCTATGAGGTTATGGTGATAAATTCAATGTGAAAGTAATCAGCAGTCTTATGATTCAGTTAAAGAGAACTTTAGCCTTAACAAAAATTCTATTTGGAAATAAATTCATAACAACTAACAAGTTGCTAGGAAGGAATAAGATTTGGAATCAGCAGACCTGCTTTCCAGTCCCTGCTATGTCACTAAACTGTGTGACCTTGGAAAAGATTGCTTACTTTGTCTGAATTATCACTTCTCTTTCAATGAAAGGGGAATAATATTAAAATGTAACTCATGAGATTGTTGTGATCATTAAGTGAAATGACATGTATGGAAAATGGTCTGCAAGTCATACAATCCCATCTAAGTATTAGTTGTGAAAATGGTTATCAGTATGTTAAATATTATTATTATATCAAGAATGCAGGGTGCAGCTAAAAATAAACTGTTTTCTTCTACCCAGTGGAGTGAACATCATTTTGAAAACTTTTAACAGAATTAATAAATGATTTTTTCACAAGTCCCCTTAGTGAAGAAAAAGACAAATTCTAAAAAGCCAAAAGCTAAATAAACATTCATTCAAGGTGTATATATTATGCAAAATTTGCAAATAAAACACAGACATCTAAACTATTTATATTATTTATTTTTACCATACTTAAAAATATATTAAATACAAATAAGATAATAATTTTATTATAATTATTAAATATATCAAAACTAAAGAAAATTATTCTTCTATTGGCTATATGTATTTTAAAACAGAATTTATTTGAATTCTGCCAACCTACCTAGAAATAACCCTTTTTAAATGCCTTGAAAATGAAAGTAAAATGATTTTCATACTTTAGTCAAATTATTCTAAATCCAATTAATATTATTTAAAATTGGACAAATTTTATCAGATCTTCAAAAGAGGGTATCTTAAGTCCCACAAAAAAGTTTTTATTTATTTATTTTATCTTCCTTTGTGTGATACAGCCTAGGTTTATGAAGGGTAAAGTCTGGCAGCTCAGCAAAGTGAAATTATCCTATTTATCTGCTGACTAGCTCCAGTGTAGGCTTCTTTATGCTGCTTGCATTTGCTAAACCAGGACCTGAGGAGACCTGCCTCTTAAATAACAAGGAGAGAAGAGAGGTCTAGTGGCTAGAGTATTATTCTGACATCAGCACTTCAGGGATTCTGTCTTCAGCTAGCTGTTTCATTTAATCATTTAACTGTTCTCATTCTGCAGTTTGTGTATAAAAAGAAAATATTTTTTCCCATGCCTTATAAATGTTCTAGGGCTTAATTATTGCTTGCAAACTTCCCTGAGCTTTCTGAAATAGGGTAGACATAATTATTCAGTCTTACAGATATACTTTGCTTAGGGGTTTTTCTGAATGCAGAATGGAAGATTATCCAAATTCATCCTGGTGATGTGTGAGAAGTTTTGTAATGCTGATTACATATCACTGGGGATCAAATTAAGACCATCAAATGCCTTGCATATCAATCTCAAATCACGCTGTACTTGAACCAGGGGCCTGGTGTTCTATTTACTAGATGATCACTTTCCTCTCCAAACGAATTAGCTTTTCTACAATGTGTGGACTGACAGAGTGGGAGTTTAGCAGGCCTTGGATTGTGTGCTTCTTGACTAAAGAAGGCTTGTTGATGCCTACCTTTTGTGGAGGTATTTTAAAACTGTTAAATAAAATATCAGCATGCAATATTGATTATTCTTTTTTTTTTTTTTTTTTTGCAGTACGCGGGCCTCTCTCACTGTTGTGGCCTCTCCTGTTGCAGAGCACAGGCTCCTGACGCACCGGCTCAGCGGCCATAGCTCATGGGCCTAGCCTCTCCACTGCATGTGGGATCTTCCCGGACCAGGGCATGAATCCGCGTCCCCTGGATCGGCAGGTGGACTCTCAACCACTGCGCCACCAGGAAAGCCCAGATTATTCATTATTCTTAAAAAACAGGTTAAGTGCAGGATTGTATATTCAGATTTATAAAGGATCATGGAAACATTCTGATGCATTTGAAACATTACTCTTTAGAATATATTAATGTCTATGATTTTCATGAAATAGAGAGAAGATTGGGGGAAGAGATAAATCTACAAATACATATTTTCATGGCTATCAAATATCTTTGTATTTTTTAAAATATAACGTCAGCAAGATAAAATGGATAACAGAAAGACAAATAACTCATAGGTAAAGGATATAAAGAACCAATTCAGAAAAAAGTCATCCAAATGATCAGTAAATATATAATAGAGACTAAAGTTTTATAGTGGTCAGGATACTGTAAATTAAAGTTAACAATGAGCTATTACTTTATTTTTTGCCACTCAATAGAATGGCAATGGAATAATGAATGACTACATCTCCTGCTGGAGCAAATACGGTGGGGGAAGAGAGCCCTGTCACATACAACACTAGTGGAAATGTAGAATATTACAACACACTTGGGAAAGCAATGTGACCACATTTATTAAGTCATACTTCCATTCCTTGGAGTCCTTGTAAATAAAACACTAGTAAGTAAGGATAAATAAGACATAAATTAAAGACCCGTCATCCGGGGTAAGGTTGAAGACATTTTGGTAAGTCCATATTGAAGCTGAAAGTGCAAGTTGTCCACCAAAGTTTATCCTCTCTTTCTATACAAATGAAGTCACAGCTGAGATGGATGTGGCTGCCTGGCCAGGGTCTTCCAAGGCCTCCTTGCAGCTAGGTGTGGTCTTGTAAATCATTTCTTGTCAATGGAATGTGACTGCAAATGACCTGTGCAATTCCCAGGCTGACCCATACACCTCCCACATGTGTTCCTTCATGCTTGTTTCTCCACTCAGGGTGGAAATAGAAATGACTAGAGCAACCTTGGATGCTAGATGTTGAGGATAGGAGAACCGCCATCAACCCGGACCCCTGAACAACTGTATGAAACAAAGGACCCTGGGCGTGGACAGGGAGCAACTGGCTGGAACTGTTAGATGAAAGAGAAACTTTATGGGTTTTTTGTTTTGTTTTGCTTTTGTCATTGATGTTTTAAAATCTCTTCATTTTCACAGTTTAGTCATTTACTCTAATGAATAACATACCATTAAACATTATGTAACCATTTGTAAGGATGAGTTAGATCTACACCAGCTGAGTAGGGGGGATTTTATTATAAAGGAAAAAGTTTACATAGGAGCCAATTTTTGTAAAATAAATGCGAAAGCATATAACTCAGTAGGACACACAGAGAAGGCTGAATATTGAAGTATCAAATAGCCAATCAACAAACCAAGTGAAAGTCATCAAGGCAGGAATTACATAGGTACTGTATAATGTAGAATTTGAAAATAACCATAGAAAGATTACATGGTAATTTTTTCTTTTCAAATTTTATGATTTCAATTTTTACTGACTTCTGAACCCATTATGTTCTTTTATGCTGTGTTTCTCAATGTCTACTTAGTATCATCACTTGGATGTCCTGCAGGTACTTCATATGTAAAAAGAAGTTGATTCTCTTCTTGGGAATCAACAAATGATAAACTTGTTGCTAAGCAAGTATTTTTGAGCACCTACAAAGTGTCAGATCTTGTGATACACGCTGGGTGATACAGAAACTAAAAACAGCCCCTGCCTTACAAGAATACATAGAAAAAGGAACAATAAATAGATAATTCCAATAAAATTTAGTAAAATCATTGATATAGATAGGCCAGAGAAATGTAGGGGATTTAAAGAAGGGTCCCTTAACTCCATTCTAGATGCTAGGTTAATTTTCAGGGATAAGTTGCACGGACCCTGGTGAATCTTTGTGCATTGATGACACATTGTAAGTAACTTACGAACATTTATCATGTGTTATTACTGTTACTTACATGTTGGGAGGTAAATATCTTTTATGTTCACTACTCCATTTCCAGGCAAAGAACCAGGCATACATTGTTCTAAGATATGAGGGAAAGTGATGAAATAAACATGATTCTTATCTTCAAGGAACTCAAAGTCCTGTGGGAAGTAGAGACATACAAGAGAAGGTGTGAAAAAATGTTCAAATAAATGGAAGTTCAGAGAATATTCTTTTCTATTGCAACAAATATTTATCAGGACTAAGATATAGTTCTTCTGGATCCTAGTCGAGGGCTGCACTTTAATGTTCCATGTAGTACAACTGGGCCTCTGGGCTTCCCTGATCAACACAGATCCTGTGTATTTGGGTTTGCCTTGAGCTTACAGGAGCTTCAATTTCCAGAAGGCAGGAGCCAGGCCCTAGATGGAAGGAAGATGACTAAGAATTGTGAGAGAAATCAACTTTGTAGTATACTAATTCTTTTACAATATGCATGGCTCAAACACATGGGACAAAACCAACCACAAAATTATTATAAAGTCATCGACTTTCTTATTTACCCTTTTAGTCCGATTTCTTTAGTACTGAGGGCAAGAATTGCAACTTTTCACTTTCAAATGTTTTGGAGACTATTCTAAAGGAGGCAATACTTGGTGAATGGTTTCCTTAAGTGTTTACTGAAATTTTGCTGGAACTGATACACCATCTTTCTCTTGTGAATAATGATTCCAGGAGAAATAATCTTAGAACTACAGAGCTATAAACATTCAAAGTTAGAGGTATTTAAATGTCATCCAGGTTAACCACTCACTCAATGCTTTAGATCAAGTTTCTGTAATGACATTTCAGGTCTTCCACAGACTGGCCCCAACCAACTCTCCATCCAGGTATCATATTGTTTATACTTGCTTGTAGGAAAGTCAGAGAACTAAATGTCCATTTAAAAGTAATTTCTGGCATGTTTATGTGCTCATGCAAGTTATCATCTTATCTCATCAGCATACCAATATCGGTAAGGGATCAAAGAACTTCATTTGGATTTTTATCATCTGAAAATTTCACTTTCAAATATAAGTAAGCATATATCTATAATGAAATGCAAAAATCTCCCTTATGCTTTATATCTTAAAATTTCCATGAGTGACTTGGGAGTATAAGTGTAAACTTATTAATGCAACAGAGAAATGTAAAAATTATTGATTGTGAAAGCTGCTAATTTTTTGTGCAAATATTGACTATTAAGGATATTAAAATAATATGATATAAATGGATTGATTATTATGGAAACTCTAAAAGAATAGATTAGCTAATTTTAGGAAGAACACTATACCCTTTTTGTTCCCCAAACTTGTATTGAAATGAAGTTATAAGGCAGAAAAATGGAAAATAGATTGTGATGCAATTCTAATTGAAATATTTGACACTAAACAAAATAACTTTTAAAAATTGTATTTAATTATAAGTTATTCAATACTATTTAGGTTTCAATGACTTATCTAAATCTAGTGGTCAATTCAGTTCTCATATTACTTGGAGCATTAGAATTTGATACAATTTATTACTACTTCTTGAAATATTTTCTTCACTTGGATTTCAGGACACCATACATTCTCTTGTTGATAGATACCACCCCTGCCTTTTGCTATTATAAATAAAGCAGCAATTAAGATGTTTATGGACCTAAGTTTTCAATTTTTTGGTAAATAACCAAGAGTGGAATTGCTAGATCATAAGTGTATCTGAAAACCTGCTATCATTTTCCAAAGTGATTGTATCATTAGATCCATTAGATCTAATTGCTTCACATCCTTTTGTTCTAGTCATTTTAATGGTAACATTCTAGTGGGTGTGTAGTGGTATCTCATGGTTTTAATTTATATTTCACTTGTGACCTATGATATGAAACATTTTTATTTGAATATCATCTTTTATTTGTAGGTCTAGTTTTTTTTAAGTACCTTTCTGGATTCTTTTGCCCATTTCTAATTGATTTGTCAGTCTTTTTTGTTATTGATTTGTAAAAGTTATGTTCTTGAATGTATATATTGTGGATATTTTCTCCCAATATTTCTTTTCCTTTTTCTTTTTTCTTAACAATGTCTGTTGATGAACAGAAGCTTTTAATTTTCCCAAAGTACAGTTATGATTTTTCTATGTTTAGTGCTATTTAGGTTTGATTTAAGATATTCTTTGCTACCTTTCCCATGTACTTCTGGATTCTATTCTGTTCTATTCTATTTTCCTACCTTTATGTCTGTATGACACCATCTTACTTACTGTAGTTTTGTAGTAACTATTAGAATCAAGCAGTGTATTTTCTTCAACTTTGTTCTTTTTTCTCAAGATTGATTTGTTTACTCTAGATTCTTTGTATATCTATATAAATTTTAGTATTGGCTTGCCAATTTTTACATAAAACCTGTTAGGATTTTGACTGGAATTGTGTTGAATCTATAAATCAATATTCGGACAAAAATATCTTTATAATAGTGAGTCTTCTAACCTATTGCTATGGTATACCTTCTTATTTATTTAGGGTTTCTGCAATTTCTTTCAGAATATTCTGTAATGTTCTATAGTTTTCTATATAGTGATCTTCTATCTTTTTTACATTTATTGCCAGCTGTTTTGGATTTTTTCCTGCTACTGCAAAATGTACTGATTTAAAACTATTTAAATCTCCATTGTTTGTGGTTGGCATAAACAAATATAATTTGTATGTTAACCTTGTACCTAAGACTTGGTAGAATTCATGTATGAGATCTAATATTTTTTTTGATAGACTCCTATGAATTTTTTAGGTGTAATTTATTTAATTTGCAAATAATGACAGTTTTACTTTTTCTTTTGCAATTTTCATTACTGTTATTTAAGTTTGTTCCCTTACTGTATCAGCTAGAACTCCAGTACAGTGGGAAAAGAAGTGGTGAGAACAGACATGCTGGGCTTTTTGTGTGTGTGTGAACTTAGTGACAGTGTTTAATATTTTAATGCTGTGAAGTTTGCTGTAGATTTTTGGTAGAGGTCTCCTATCAAATTGAGAATATTTCCTTTTATTTCTAGTTTTCTGAGTTTTTTTTTAAAAAAGACTTAATGCTGGATTTTGACCAATTCTTCTATTGCATTTATTGAGATTATGTAGTTCTTCCCTTTGTATTATTGGAATTAATCCCCCTTTTCTTATTTTACTATCCTTTCAACATACTGTTGGTTTGATTTGCTAATATTTTAAGTATTTCACCGTTATGTTTATGAAAGATATTTGACGGTCATGTTCTTTCCCTGTAATGTCATTGTCAAGTTTTGATTTTAGAGTATTATTGGTTTCAAAGCAGGTTGAGAAGTGTTTCCTTTTCCTCTATTTTCTGAAAGTGTGTGGGTGGTATTGGTATTTGTTTCCTTTAATGTTTGATAGAATTCATAGAAGCCATCTGTACAGGAGTTTTCTTTTCAGGAAGTTTTAAAATGATTGATTGAATTTCTTTATCAAAGAAAATGCTATATAGGCTGTCTATTTCTTCTTGTTTTAATTTTGATGAGTTGTGTAAGTCAATGAACTTGTCCATTTAATCTACTTCATCAAATGCATTGGCCTAAAGGTGTTAATTATAGTTCCTTATTATCTTTTTAATGGCTATAATATCTGTGTTGATGTACCAGTTTTTATTCTTTATATTGGTAGTTTGTGATTCTCTCTCTCTTTTTTTAAACCTGATCAAAATTGCTAGAGATTTGTCAATTTTACAATCTTTTCAAAGAGCCAAATTTTGTTGATTCTTTCTTTTTTGTTTTCTATTTTATTGATCTTTATTATTTTTAAAAATACTTTTATCTATTTCATTATTTTATTCCTTCTATTTCCTTAGGTAACTTTAATCTTTTTTCTATATCTTCTTAAGGTGATACCGTAAGTGGCATCTCACAAAATTTGACATATTGTGATTTTGCTATTATTACATTCAAAATATTTTCTAACTTCACTTGTGATTTCTTTGCTGACCTCTAGGTTATTAAGAAGTGTATGCTTAGTTTCCAAGTATTTGGAGATTTTCTAGATACATTATTGCTGATGAGTTCTACTTAAACTCCTTGTGGTCAAAAATACTTGGTATGATTTCAATACTTTGAGAATTTTTGAGGCTTATTTTGTGGCTCATCATATGGTCTGTCTTGGTGAATATTCTATGGGCTCTTGAGAAGATTCTGAATCCCGTACCTGCTGGGCGTGTTGCATTATTATTTGATTAGGACAAGTTTGTTGAGAGTGTTATTCAAAATTTTCTTTAAATTTGTATGGATTGTTTGGTCTAGCTGTTCTATCAATCGTTAATAGAGGAATATTAAAGTCTCCAACAATGATTGTGGATCTATCTTTTTCTCCTTTTAGATTTGTTAATTTTTGTTTCATTTACGTTGATGTGCTGTTTTAGGTTCTTATGCATTAAGAATTGCTGTTTTTTTCATAAATTAACCATTTTATTATTATGAAATGCCTTTCCTCGTCTTGGGAGATATTCTTTGTTTTTTTTGTGGGGGGGGGAGTTTTTAAATTTTCTTTTGAGTTTTTTAATTTAATTAAATTAATTAATTTATTTATTTTTGCGGTACCTGGGCCTCTCACCGCTATGGCCTCTCCCACCGCGGAACACAGGCTCCGGATGCTCAGGCCCAGCGGCCATGGCTCATGGGCCCAGCCACTCCACGGCACGTGGGATCATCCCAGACTGGGGCACAAACCTGTGCCCCCCGCATTGGCAGGCAGACTCTCAACCACTGCGCCACCAGGGAAGCCCTATTTATATTTTTATACAGCAGGTTCTTGTTAGTCATCCATTTTATACACATCAGTGTATACACGTTAATCCCAATATCGCAATTCATCACACCACCACCACCACCCCCCGCCACTTTCCCCCCTTGGTGACCATACATTTGTTCTCTACATCTGTGTCTCAACTTCTGTCCTGCAAACCAGTTGATCTGTACCATATTTCAAAGTTGCACATATATGTGTTAATATATGATATTTGTTTTTCTCTTTCTGACTTACTTCACTCTGTATGACAGTCTCTAGATCCATCCACATTTCTACAAATGACCCAATTTCATTCTTTCTTATGGCTGAGTAATATTCCATTGTATATATATACCACATCTTCTTTATCCATTTGTCTGTTGATGAACATTTAGGTTGCTTCCATGACCTGTTTATTGCAAACAGTGCTGCATTGAATATTGGGGTTCATGTGTCTTTTTGAATTATGGTTTTCTCAGAGTATATGCCCATAGTGGGATCGCTGGGTCATATGGTAATTCTATTTTTAGTTTTTTAAGGAACCTCCATACTGTTCTCCATAGTGGCTGTATCAATTTACATTCCCACCAACAGTGCAAGAGGGTTCCCTTTTCTCCACACCCTCTCCAGCATTTGTTGTTTGTAGATTTTCTGATGACTCCCATTCTAACTGGTGTGAGGTGATAGCTCATTGTAGTTTTGATTTGCATTTCTCTAATAATTAGTGATGCCGAGCAGATTTTCCTGTGCTTCTTGGCCATCTGTATGTCTTCTTTGGAAAAATGTCTATTTAGGTCTTCTGTCCATTTTTTGATTGGGTTGTTTGTTTTTTAATATTGAGCTACATGAGCTGTTTATATATTTTAGAGATAAATCCTTTGTCCATTGATTCATTTGCAAATATTTTCTCCCATTCTGAGGGTTGTCTTTTCGTCTCAATTATGGTTTCCTTTGCTGTGCAAAAGCTTTTAAATTTCATTAGGTCCCATTTGTTTATTTTTGTTTTTACTTCCATTACTCTAGGAGGTGGATCAAAAAACATCTTGCTGTGAATTATGTCAAAGAGTGTTCTTCCTATGTTTTCCTCTAAGAGTTTTATACTGTCTGATCTTACATTTAGGTCTCTAATCCATTTTGAGTTTATTTTTGTGTATGGTGTTAAGGCGTGTTCTAATTTCATTCTTTTACATGTAGCTGCCCAGTTTTCCCAGCACCACTTATTGAAGAGGCTGTCTTTTCTCCATTGTATATCCTTGCCTCCTTTGTCATGCATTAGTTGACCATAGGTGTGTCAGTTTATCTCTGGACTTTCTATCTTGTTCCATTGATCTATATTTCTGTTTTTGTGCCAATACAATATTGTCTTGATTACTGTATCTTTGTAGTATAGTCTGAAGTCAGGGAGTCTGATTCCTCCAGCTCTGCTTTTTTCCCTCAAGATTGCCTTGGCTATTCGGGGTATTTTGTGTCTCCATACAAATTTTAAGGTTTTTTGTTCTAGTTCTGTAAAAACTACCATTGGTAATTTGATAGGGATTGCATTCAATCTGTAGATTGCTTTGGGTAGTAGAGTCATTTTCACAATATTGATTCTTCCAATCCAAGAACATGGTATAACTCTCCATCTGTTGGTGTCATCTTTAATTTCTTTCATCAGTGTCTTATAGTTTTTGGCATACAGGTCTTTTGTCTCCCTAGGTAGGTTCATTCCTAGGTATTTTATTATTTTTGTTGCAATGGTAAATGCGAGTGTTTCCTTAATTTCTCTTTCAGATTTTTCATCAATAGTGTATAGGAATTCAAGAGAATTTCTGTGCATTAATTTTGAATCTGGCAACTTTACCAAATTCATTGATTAGCTTTAGTAGTTTTCTGGTGGCATATTCAAGATTCTGTATGTATAGAATCATGTCATCTGCAAACAGTGACAGTTTTACTTCTTCTTTTCCAATTTGTATTCCTTTTATTTCTTTTTCTTGTCTGATTGCCGTGTTTAGGGCTTCCAAAACAATTATATGTTGAATAATTGTGGTGAGAGTGGACATCCTTGTCTTGTTCCTGATTTAGAGGAAATGCTTTCATTTTTTCACCATTGAGAATGATGTTTCCTGTGGGTTTGTCATATATGGCCTGTATTATGTTGAGGTTGGTTCCCTCTATGCCCACATTCTGGGGAGTTTTTATCATAAATGGGTGTTGTAATTTGTCAAAAGCTTTTTCTGCATCTATTAAGATGATATGTTTTTTCTTCTTCAGTTTGTTAATATGGTATATCACATTGATTGATTTGCATATAGTGAAGAATCCTTGCATCCGTGGGATAAATCCCACTTGATCATGGTGTATGATCCTTTTAATGTGTTGTGGGTTTCTGTATGCTAGTATTTTGTTGAGGATTTTTGCATCTATATTCATCAGTGATACTGGTCTGTAATTGTCTTTTTTTGTACTATCTTTGTGTGGTTATGGTATCAGGGTGAAGGTGACTTCAAGGATTTAGTTTGGGAGTATTCCTTCCTCTGCAATTTTTTGGAAGAGTTTGAGAAGGGTGGGTGTTAGCTCTTCTCTAAAGGTTTGGTAGATTTCACCTGTGACACCATCTGGTTCTGGACTTTTGTTTGTTGGAAGATTTTTTTTTTTTTTTTTTTTTTTTTTTTTTGTGGTATGCGGACCTCTCACTGTTGTGGCCTCTCCCATTGTGGAGTAAAGGCTCTGGAAACGCAGGCTCAGCAGCCATGGTTCACGGGCCCAGCTGCTCCGTGGCATGTGGGATCTTCCCAGACCGGGGCACAAACCCGTGTCCCCTGCATCAGCAGGAAGATTCTCCATCACTGCGCCACCAGGGAAGCCCTGTTGGAAGATTTTTAGTCACAGTTCCAATTTCATTACTTGTGATTGGTCTGTTCATATTTTCTACTTATTCCTGCTTCAGTCTTGGAAGGTTATACCTTTCTAAGCATTTATCCATTTCTTCTAGTTTGTCCATTTTATTGGCATAGAGTTCCTTGTAGTAGTCTCTTAGGATGCTTTGTATTACTGTGGTGTCTGTTGTCACTTCTCCATTTTCATTTCTAATTTTATTGATTTGAGCCTCTCTCTCTTTTGCTTGATGAATCTGGCTAACGGTTTATCAATTTTGTTTATCTTTTCAAAGAACCAGCTTTTAGTTTTTTTGATCTTTGCTACTGTTTTCTTTGTTTCTATTTCATTTATTTCTGCTCTGATCTTTATGATTTCTTTCCTTCTGCTAAGTTTTGGTTTTCTTTGTTCTTCCTTCTCTAGTTCCTTTAGGTGTAAGGTTAGATTGTTTATTTGAGATTTTTCTTCTTTCTTGAGGTAGGTTTGTACAGCTATAAATTTCCCTCTTAGAACTGCTTTTGCTGCATACCATAGGTTTTGAATCATAGTGTTTTCATTGTCATTTATGTCTAGGTATCTTTTGATTTCCTCTTTTATTTCTTCAGTGATCTCTTTGTTAGTTAGGAACGTGTTGTTTAGCCTCCATATGTTTGTGTATTTTACGGGGTATTTTCCCTGTAATTGATTTCTAATCTCATCACGTCTGGTCAGAAAAGATGCTTGATATGATTTCAATTTTCTTAAACTTACTGAGGCTTGATTTGTGACCCAAGATGTGATCTATCCTGGAGAATGTTCTGTGCAAACTTGAGGAGAAAGTGTAATCTGCTGTTTTTGAATGGAATGTCCTATAAATATCACTTAAATCTATCTGGTCTATTGTGTCATATAAAGCTTTTGTTTCCTTATTTATTTTCATTTTGGGTGATCTGTCCATTGGTGTAAGTGAGGTGTTAAAGTCCCCCACTATTATTGTGTTACTGTCAATTTCCTCTTTTAGAGCTTTCAGCAGTTGCCTTATATATTGAGGTGCTCCTATGTTGGGTGCATTTATATTTATAATTGTTATATCTTCTTCTTTGGTTGATCCCTTGATCATTATGTAGTGTCGTTCCTTGTCTCTTGTAACATTCTTTATTTTAAAGTCTATTTTACCTGATATGAGTATTGCTACTCCAGCTTTCTTTAGACTTCCATTTGCATGGAATATCTTTTTCCAACCCCTCACTTTCAGTGTGTATGTGTCCCTAGGTCTGAAGTGGGTCTCTTTTAGACAGCATATATATGGGTCTTGTTTTTGTATCCATTCAGCAAGCCTGCATCGTTTGGTTGGAGCATTTAATCCATTCAGGTTTAAGGTAATTATTGATATGTATGTCCCTATTTCCATTTTCTTAATTGTTTTGGGTTTGTTTTTGTAGGTCCTTTTCTTCTGTTTTGTTTCCCACTTAGAGAAGTTCCTTTGGCATTTGTTGTAGAGCTGGTTTGGTGGTGCTGATTTCTCTTAGCTTTTGCTTGTCTGTAAGGTTTTTGATTTCTCCATTGAATCTGAATGAGATACTTGCCTGGTAGAGTAATCTTGGTTGTACATTCTTCCCTTTCATCACTTTAAGCATATCATGACATTCCCTTCTGGCTTGTTGGGTTTCTGCTGAGAAATCAGCTATTAACCTTATGGGAGTTCCCTTGTACATTTTTTGTCATTTTTTCCATGCTGCTTTCAATAATTTTTCTTTGCCTTTAATTTTTGCCAATTTGATTACTATGTGTCTTGGCGTGTTTCTCCTTAGGTTTACCCTGTATGGGACTCTCTGAGCTTCCTGGACTTGGGTGGCTATTTCATTTCCCATGTTAGGGAATTTTTTGACTATAATCTCTTCAAATATTTTCTCAGGTCCTTTCTCTCTCTCTTCTTCTGGGACCAGTATAATGCAAATGTTGTTTTGTTTAATGTTGTCCCAGAGGTCTCTTAGGCTGTCTTCATTTCTTTTTATTCTTTTTTCTTTATTCTGTTCCACAGCAGTGAATTCCATCATTCTGTCTTCCAGGTCACTTATCCGTTCTTCTACCTCAGTTATTCGGCTATTGATTCCTTGTAGTGTATTTTTCATTTCAGTTATTGTATTGTTCATCTCTGTTTGTTTGTTCTTTAATTCTTCTAGATCTTTGTTAAACATTTTTTTGCATCTTCTTGATCTTTGCCTCCATTCTTTTTCCAAGATCCTGGATCATCTTCACTATCATTATTCTGAATTCTTTTTCTGGTAGGTTGCCTATCTCCACTTTGTTTAGTTGTTTTTCTGGAGTTTTATCTTGTTCCTTCATCTGATACATAGCCCTCTACCTTTTCATCTTGTCTATCTTTTTGTAAATGTGGTTTTTGTTCCACAGGCTGCAAAATTGTAGTTCTTCTTGCTTCTGCTGTCTGCTCTCTGTTGGATGAGGCTATCTAAGAGGCTTGTGCAAGTTTCCTAATGGGAGGACCTGGTGGTTGGTAGAGCTGGCTGTTGCTCTGGTGGGAAGAGATCACTAAAACTTTAATCCGCTTGACTGCTGATGGGTGAGGCTGGGTTCCCTCCCTGTTGGTTGTTTGGCTTGAGGCAACTCAACACTGGAGCCTACCCGTGTTCTTGGGTGGGGCTAATGGCAGATTCTGGGGTGGCTCACACAAAGGAGTACTTCCCAGAACTTCTGCTGCCAGTGTTCTTGTCCTCAAGGTGAGACAGAGTCACCCCCTGCCTGTGCAGGAGACCCTGCAACACTAGCAGGTAGGTCTGGTTCAGTCTCCTATGGGATCACTGCTCCTTCCCCTGGGTCCCATTGCACATACTACTTTGTGTGTGCCCTCCAAGTGTGGAGTCTCTGTTTCCCCCAGTCCTGTCGAAGTCCTGCAATCAAATCCACTAGGCTTCAAAGTCTGATTCTCTAGGAATTCCTCTGCCCATTTCAGGAGCCCCAGGTTCAGAAGCCTGATGTACGGCTCAGAACATTACTCCAGTGGGTGGACATCTGTGGTATAAGTGTTCTCCAGTTTGTGAGTCACCCACCCAGCAGTTATGGGATTTGATTTTATTGTGATTGCACCCCTCCTACCATCCCACTGTGGCTTCTCCTTTGTGTTTGGATGTGGGGTATCTGTTTTGGTGAGTTCCAGTGTCTTCTTGTTGATGACTGTTCAGCAGTTAGTGTGATTCCGGTATTCTCACAAGAGGGAGTGAGAGCAAGTCCTTCTACTCTGCCATCTTGAGGAAAATATATTCTTTGTTTTAAAGTCTCCCCTGCCTGTATTAATTGAATCATACAAGTTTTATTTTGAATAGTGTTTTAATAGTATATGTATTTCCATTTTTTCTTTTAACCCATCTGTGTCTTTATACTTAAGATAAGTTTCTTGTAAACAGTATGTAGTTGGGTTTTTAAAAAATCCATTCTGAAAATCTGTGCCTTCTATTTGAAGTGTTTATTGTATTAAAATTTAGTATACTTATGGATCTGTTTGGGTTTAAGTCCATCACTCTGTTTTAGTTTCCTACTTGTTATTCTTTCTCCCCACCTCATATTCAGGTTTTTATTTATTTTCACCAGTCATCACTCTGAGACTTCCAGTTTTAGAACTATGTTTTATACGTACCAAGCTCTTGGCCCCTGTAGTTATAATGCATATCACAGAATAGTCACTGAACCACTGGGCAACTAAGCCCAGGTTCTTGGTAGGCATTTTTTCTCTTATATTTCTGTCAAAATGTAACTTGTATCTACATTTTATTCTGTGACAATGGTCTGTTTTTATGGTCCTCTTTTACCAGTCTGGTAGATTTATACTGGACCCCTATTTTAAAAAAATATATCTTTATTGGAGTATAATTGCTTCACAATGTTGTTAGTTTCTACTGTAAAACAAACAAAGTGAATCAGCTATATGTATATATATATCCCCATATCCTCTCCCTCTTGAGCCTCCCTCCCACCCTCCCTATCTCACCCCTCTAGGTGGTCACAAAGCACCAAGCTGATCTCCCTGTGCTATGCAGCAGCTTCCCACTAGCTGTCTATTTTACATTTGGTAGTGTATATATGTCAATGCTACTCTCTCACTTTGTTCCAGCTTCCCCTTCCCCATCTGTGTCCTCAAGTCCTTTCTCCGTCTGCATCTTTATTCCTGCCCTGCCACTAGGTTCATCAGTACTGTTTTTCAGATTCCATATTTGTGTGTTAGCATACGGTATTTCTCTTTCTGACTTATTTCACTCTGTGTGACAGACTCTATGTCTATCTACCTCATTACAAATCACTAAATGTCGTTCCTTTTTATGGCAGAGTAATATTCCAATATAGATATGTGCCACATCTTCTTTACCTATTCTTCGGTCAATGGGCATTTAGGTTGCTTCTATGTCCTGACTACTGTAAATAGTGCTGCAATGAACATTGTGGTACATGTATCTTTTTGAATTATGTTTTTTTCAGGGTGTATGCCCAGTAGTGGGACTGCTAGGTCATATGGTAGCTCTATTTTCAGTTTCTTAAGAAACCTCCATACTCTTCTCCATAGTGGTTGTATCAATTTACATTTCCACGCACCACGCAGGAGGTTCCCTTTTATCCACACCCTTTCCAGCATTTATTGTTTGTAGATTTTTTGATGATGGCCATTTTGACCAGTGTGAGGTGATACCTGATTGTAGTTTTGATTTGCATTTTGCTGATGATTAGTGATGTTGAGCATCTTTTCATGTGTCTCTTGGCCATCTGTATGTCTTCTTTGGTGAAATGTCTATTTAGGCCTTCTCCCATTTTTGGATTGGACTTTTTTTTTTTTAATCTTTAATGGAGTATAATTGTTTTACAATGGTGTGTTAGTTTCTGCTTTATAACAAAGTGAATCAGTTATACATATACATATGTTCCCATATCTCTTCCCTCTTGTGTCTCCCTCCCTCCCACCTTCCCTATCCCACCCCTCTAGGTGGTCAAAAAACACTGAGCCATGCGACTGTTTCCCACTAGCTACCTATTTTACGTTTGGTAATGTATACATGTCCATGACACTCTCTCACTTTGTCACAGCTTACCCTTCCCCCTCCCCATATCCTTAATTCCATTCTCTAGTAGGTCTGTGTCTTTATTCTCATCTTACCCCTAGGTTCTTCATGACTTTTTTTCCCCCTTAGATTCCATATATATGTGTTAGCATATGGTATTTGTTTTTCTCTTTCTGACTTACTTCACTCTGTATGACAGACTCTAGGTCCATCCACCTCACTACAAATAACTCAATTTCATTTCTTTTTATGGCTGAGTAATATTCCATTGTATATATGTGCACATCTTCTTTATCCATTCATCTGATGATGGACACTTACGTTGCTTCCATCTCCTGGCTATTGTAAATAGAGCTGCAATGAACATTTTGGTATATAATTCTTTTTGAATTATGGTTTTCTCAGGGTATATGCCCAGTAGTGGGATTGCTAGGTCATATGGTAGTTCTATTTGTAGTTTTTTAAGGAACCTCATACTGTTTTCCATAGTGGCTGTATCAATTTACATTCCCACCAGCAGTGCAAGAGTGTTCCCTTTTCTCCACACCCTCTCCAGCATTTATTGTTTCTAGATTTTTTGATGATGGCCATTCTGACCAGTGTGAGATGATATCTCATTGTAATGTTTTTTTTTTGTGTGTGTGTGGTACGTGGGTCTCTCACTGTTGTGGTCTCTCCTGTTTTTGTTTTTATTTCCATTTCTCTAGGAGGTGGGTCAAAAAGAATCTTGCTGTCATTTATGTCATAGTTTTCTGCCTATGTTTTCCTCAACATCTAAGAGTTTGATAGTGTCTGGCCTTACATTTAGGTCTTTAATCCATTTTGAGTTTATTTTTGTGTATGGTGTTAGGGAGTGTTCTAATTTCATTCTTTGAAATGTAGCTGTCCAGTTTTCCCAGCACCACTTATTGAAGAGGCTGTCTTTTCTCTATTGTATATTCTTGCCTCCTTTGTCAAAAATAAGGTGACCATATGTGTGTGGGTTTATCTCTGGGCTTTCTATCCTGTTCCATTGATCTATATTTGTGCTTTTGTGCCAGTACCGGACTGTATTGATTACTGTAGCTTTGTAGTATAGTCTGAAATCAGGGAACCTGCTTCCTCCTGCTCTGTTTTTCTTTCTCAAGATTGCTTTTGATATTTGGGGTCTTTTGTGTTTCCAAACAAATTGTAAATTTTTTTGTTCTAGTTCTGTGAAAAATGTCATTGGTCATTTGATAGGAATTGCATTGAATCTGTAGTTGCTTTGACTAGTATAGTCTTTTTCACAGTGTTGACTCTTCTAGTCCAAGAGCATAGTTTATCTTTCCATCTGTTTGTTTCATCTTTGGTTTCTTTCATCAGTGTCTTATAGTTTTCTGCATACAGGTCTTTTGTCTCCTCAGGTCGGTTTATTCCTAGGTATTTTATTCTTTTTGTTGCAATGGTAAATTGGAGTGTTTCTTTAATTTCTCTTTCTGATTTTTCTTTGTTAGTGTATAGGAATGCAAGTGATTCCTGTGCATTAACTTTGTATCCTGCTACCTTACCAAATTCATTGATTAGCTCTAGCAGTTTTCTGATGGCATCTTTAGGATTTTCTATGTATAGTATCATGTCATCTGCAGACAGTGAAAGTTTTACTTCTACTTTTCCAATTTATATTCTTTTTCTTTTCTGACTGCCGAGACTAAAATTTCCAAAACTATGTTGAATAATAGTGGTGATAGTGGGCACCCGTGTATTGCTCCCAATCCTAGAACAAATGCTTTCTCTTTTTCACCATTGAGAATGATGTTGGCTGTGGGTTTGTCATATATGGCTTTTATTATGTTGCAGTAGGTTCCCTTTATGCCCACTTTCTGGAGGGTTTTTGTCATAAATGGGTGTTGAATTTTGTGAAAAGCTTTTTCTGCATCTGTTGAGATGATCATATGGTTTTTGTCCTTCAGTTTGTTAATATGGTGTATCACATTGATTACTTTGCATAGTTTGATGAATCCTTGCATTCCTGGGATAAGTCCCACTTGATCATAGTGTATGACCCTTTAAATGTGTTGTTGGATTCTGTTTGCTAGTATTTTGTTGAGGATTTTTACATCTATATTCATCAGGGTTATTGGCTTGTAATTTTCTTTTTTGTGACATCTTTGTCTCGTTTTGGTGTCAGGGTGGTTGTGACCTCATAGAATGAGTATGGGAGTGTTCCTCCCTCTGTGATATTTTGGAAGAGTTTGAGAAGGGTGAGTGTTAGCTCTTCTCTAAATGTTTGATATAATTCACCAATGATGCCATCTGTCCTGGACTTTTGTTTGTTGGAAGAATTTTAGTCACAGTTTCAATTTCAGTGCTTGTGTTTGGTCTGTTCATGTTTTCTATTTCTTCCTCACTCAGTCTTGGGAGGTTGTCCTTATCTAAGAATTTGTGCATTTCTTCCATATTGTCCATTTTATTGGCATATAGTTCCTTGTAGTAGTCTCTCATGATCCTATGTATTTCTGTGGTGTAAGTTCTTACTTCTCCTTTTTTGTTTCTAATTCTGTTTATTTGAGTCTTCTCCCTTTTTTTCTTGATTAGTCTGGCTAATGGTTTATTAATTTTTTTTTGTCTTCTCAAAGAATGGACCTTATTTTAAATAATGAATTTGGCTCTGGAACCTCACCATGTTTGGGAGTAATTTTAGTTCCAATCCCCTTCAGGAGTTAAATTTCATTGCCTACTTTCAGATGTGGAACCCAAGAAGTTGTCTTTACCTCTAACTACTGCTTTTTATTTCTGTTACCCTCCAGGTATATAAAGGTATTAATTTTGTATTTTAGAAAGGTTACATATTTATAATGTTTCTTTTTAACTTTTTTCAGCTCTTTTTGGAATATCAGTAGCAGCTGGCTGAATATGTGTATGTTTACTGCACGTGTATGTGCATGAATGTTTGCCTATGTGTATGTGTGCATGTGTGTGTAAGTGTATGTAGCTCACAGAGAATTTACCATGCAATCTTGACTGGAAGTCTTGTTTCTTTATTTATAAGATAGGGATAATAATATTTCAGTTATAAGTTCATTGTAAGTTTTAAATGATGTAAGGCATGTAGCATGCTTGGTAAGATGCCTGGCATATAAAAAGATCCAGTAAATATTATGGAGCATTTTACTATGAAATAGAGTTACTCAGTTATTGTGAAATGGTAGATAAGAGCATGAGGAGATAAAAATTACATCAGGTCCTGAAAAGTGCATTTGAATATGTTTTTAGACAACCTCTTTCTGAGGGTGGAAAGTGTGGTGGGGGGTTCTCGCTTTGGTCTATGAATATTTTTGGAAGAGAATTAATCTCCTGGACATCCATTAGTGAAAGGCAGTTTTGGGAGACAGTTCTCCATGATATTTTGTGTTTCTACTCGTTTGCAAAGTTAGTCACTGGATGCCGTTTATTTTGATATTTTCAAGGATGTTTGTCCAGTGTCCAGTGAACAGCTCTACAAACTGCTACCTATTATCAGCTCAATTTAGACAGGAGAATTTCTGCATTCTCCTTGATTAATTTTTCATGTACTTCACCCTCAAAAGGGAGCTGTAATATTCCAGGCCCTCACAGGTCCCATCAAATGGTGGAAATAAACAGTATCCTTAGGGACTGCTCAAAGGCATATGCTACCTTGCCTGGCAGCAGAATTCTTGCCAGTATTACCCATCTAAGCACTATGGTCTCTTTTGAGCATGCCCTTCAGTGGAAGTAAAGCTTAGGGGACATCAAAATATATTATTTCCCCAAAGTAGACATCCCGTTTTCCTAAGATTTCTCTTGCTGTTCCCTTTACTTCCCCAAACTCCTATACATCTGCAGATGATCTGTAGATATAGGGTTGTAGTGGACATTGGGATTCGCTCACCAACATCCATTTCATGCTTCCTCAAAACTGTGGAACTGCCATGTGGTTTGGTTGGGATTACACTCAGCTGCTTCTCACCTTGTAACGTTTGTCTTCTCCTAAATACACCATATACATTTCTGAGTTAGAGAAGAAGGGTAATGAATTTTCAAAACAACGTATATGTTAAAAAATTTTTTGGTAAATCTTGGGCAATGTCAAATTGCTTTTCTGCTTTAGTCACAGCTTTTCAGATCTCTTTGATTTGATCCCTCTAGAAGCTCAGAATTCTAAGAAACACTCTCCTCTTTTTAAATACATTTTATTGTGACAAAAGCTCTCAGAGCTGTCTCTTGTGTGCAGCTGTCTCCTATTTGAAACATTTGCTTGATAATATTTTTCTACCTCTGTTTCAGCAATAATTTCATAGGAACATTAGTTGTCAATTCTCCATTCTCACTCTCTTTGACAACCCCTCCCTCCAGCATTGACTCCCTGACAGTGAGAGGTACTATGAAGAGCCACTGGCAGACAGTTGATGGATTATTTCTCTTTTGCTCTCACCTTACAATGATCAATGAACTTGTTTTCCTAGATGAAAGTGGAGCTGCCTCTGCAAGCATTTATGTTGTCTTAAACACACAAATGTAGAGACTGGAATTTCCACATGGCACAGTGTTTCACATTGACTGCATCTGGGGTTTGAGAAAAATCACACATTAAAGCAATATGAAATGAGTTTTACAGAACTGGTAGGGATTTAGTATTGTATAGAAAATCAAGTAGAGTAAAGTACTGAGAAATCAAAAGTAAGTAAGTGTAAGAAAAAATTATATGGTGGAATAGGGAGGATAAATGAAAATAAGAAGCAAATAAGGCCTTTTAAGAGTGATAAAAAAGGAGAAAATATCAAGATAACAGCCGTGTTTTATAAACACAGATTCTTCTTAGGACCTCCAGTTGGACAGTGAGGACAGTCAGAATTCTGCTTTCCAATTATAAAATGTATTTTGCTTTTATTTCTCTAGAGCACTTTTTGTTCCTTTACAATAATATTTTAGAAACATAATATTGGAAGGAATTTACTCTTGATTTTTACCTATCTGATGAATGCCCTCAAAGATGTTAACACATTGCTGTTTTTGTTGAGCCTGAAAGTGTGTCTCTCAAAGTTGATAGGTTACACTTAGGAAACAGATGATACGAAGAAGCTGGCACACAACAGTAGAAGATAAATCAATGTAACCACTATACATTTTCTGACCCAGACACTAAATGATAACTGGTTTACTTAAGAGACAACTCTCTAGTCATTTTTATCAATTTTCTGAATGATGACACACACATAAATTGCACCTGTTCTTATTTATTGATACTGGCAGAAGAATAAATGTCAGTTTGTAAAAAAAACAAAAATGTCCAAACAAGTCCCCCCTTTTTTAAGATCTTATTACATAGTGATTACAAATGCATATTTCAAGTTTGATGACCTTGAAGGAATTCTTGGTAAGATTAGCAAGGCAGAGGAAGGTTGCCAAAAAAATAGACATTATGATGAGATTTATAGGCACCTAGGGAAGAAAATTCTTGGCACTTTTAGTCAAACAGCTATACAGAACCAAGAAACAACAAAACTGTCAGTAGTAAATAGTGTGTTCAAAATTTAACATTCCAGAAAGGAGCAAAATGACCTTGTGAATGGAGGAGAAAGATTGAAGGAAAATTAAATTGTAATAGAATATGAACGGATTTTGAGAATGTTGGCTTGCAATTTCCATTCTTATCCATTATGAAGTTAACATTTTATGGCAATAGAACTAATTTTATTTTTTAAAAAGATGTTTCTTCTCTTCTGAAAGTAAATATTTATTTTGTAAAATTAGAATTTAAAACACTGGTAAAATAACAATAAAGTCTGAACCTTAACAATATCTGATGATGTGGGAATCCTGAGTTAACCCTAGGGGAGAATTAACCCCTGAGAAATAGCAATAACTAGGAAGATCAGGAAGATCTGCAAGCCAGTGTAGGATAGGGCTGAAGAATAATGGAATAGGACCAGGAAAGTGACCTTGAGCGAGAGTATTCAGGTTGGAGTGAAAACTCTGTTAATTACTCAGTGTATATACTTACTTTAGAAAAGTCCATTAACATACCTGAGTCTCAGGTTCATCATGAATGAATGTGATTATTATATTGCCTTTCCCACTTGTGAGGATTATGGATAAAGTTAATTTTTAATTTCCATCAGGGACTACAGTTCATTGCTCCTAGGCCTTTTTAACCATCCCTCATATGTTGATGTTCTTTCTTTCTTATTCAGAAAAATTCTGTGACCTGTCATTATAATGACTCCCTTTCATGTGCTGTCAACTCCTTTCCTCCTTTTGCTCCTTCCAGTGTGTTTGGCAAAACCAACAGCCTGGTTAAATTTAATGCTCGACATGCTTTGCAACTGCATTCCTGAAACTGAATGTGGCTGGGAAAACACAAAACCATGAGGGGTGATTTCACTTTAACTTCATGTCCACTAATTTCAAGTAAGCTTTTAGTGTTTCTATGGTAATCATACTGGATTTTAATTTTATTTCCAGTTAGATTTTGAAACTATGATTATGTTAATGTCACAAAATTTTAACTTCATAAAAGGAATGGTTTTTTTTTTTTCATTTTTATTGTCTTTAAGAGTTTCTCTATGATGGGAATTATTTGTTCTTTAATGTTTGGTAGAATTCATCTGTGAAACTGTCTGGGCTTTGTGTGTGTGTGTGTGTGTGTGTGTGTGTGTGTGTGTGTGTGTGTGTATGTGTAGATTCTGAACTATTTTATATTTTAAAATGATTAGAGATCTTTTAAAGTTTTTTATTTCTTCTTACATTCAGTTTTATAAGTACCATTTTTCTAGGAGGTGGTGAATTTCAGTTGCATGTTCAATTTGGATAGCATAAAATTGTCCATAGTATTCTTATTTGCTTGAATACCTACTCTATCTATAATATGTCCCTTTTCCCTTTCTAATATTTAATTTTACCTTCTATCCTATTTTTCATGATCAATTTTGACAGATTGAGCATTTTATGTGTCTTCAAATATTCAATGGTAACATTGGTCTCCCATGTTTCAAACAATATTTCTTTAAAACATTAATTTTTACTTTTATCTCTATTTCCTTAAGTTTTTCTGGTTTTTTTGTAACTTAAGCTTAGTGTTTTGCTGTCTAATTTTTCATTTCCATTTTCTAATAGATGTAATTAAGGTTATAATTTTTACTCTATGTACCACTTTGGCTATATACCACTATATAGGATATGTATCATATTTGGTATCATTTAATTATAAGTGTTTTCTAATTATATTGTGATTTCATCTTTAATCCCTGAGTTTTTAAGGAATGCATTAATTTCTCTCTCTATATATATTTTAAAAGTGATTTCTTTTTAAAATTAATTTCCAACTTAATTGCATCTATCAGAGAACATGGACTGTGTATATTAATTCTTTGATATATATTGAGATGAGTTTCATGGCTCAACCTGTTTCATTTTCTGAAATATTCCAGTGCTTGAGAGAAAATGAGTCCTCTCTTGGGAACAGAGTTTGGCATATTATCCATGGATCCAGTTTACTAATTGTGTTGCTTATTTTTTGTCAGCTTATTGTATCAATTACTGAGAAAATATGTAGAAATTTCCCACTTTGAAGGTGAGCTTATCAATATTTTCATGTTTTTGTGTTAACAGAGCTTTATATATTTTGAACCTATGTTTTTCAATGCATTCTTATTAATTGCACTTATTATCATTATGCCAAGTCCTCCTTGTCCTAAAGAATGTTTTCTGTTTTACAGTCCATTTTTTTCTGATTAATATAGATTTATTTTAAAAGATATTTTGCTATAATATTTTTCTATTACTTTAAATTTTTTCTGTGTATTTTAGGTTTATCTCTTATAAGGTAGACTCTAGAAATGAAACCAGTTCATTTGCCAAATGTGGATATATTTTAAAATTTATTTCTATAGTTTCATTTATGTTTTCTATTGTCCTATTTTCTCTTTTATTATTTATTTCCTTTTTTCCCAATTAATTCAGGAGTTAAAAGAATTTCACTTTTCTCATATCTAATACCTTATATTTGTCCTCTGGATCATTAAAACTCAGACTCTGCCATCCTAGATACCTGTCAATGACTTCAGGACAACTGAAGCTTTATTCTAGTTTAAACCCCTCATTCTATTTCATTTTTATTGCTTAGACATCTCTCTCTCTCCCTCTCTGTATCATCTACTTATTTTGGTGTTTGAGAATTTCCTTTATGGTTTTGCTACTTCAGCTCCATATTTATAAGTTTTTTAAAAAATCATATTTTATTCTGAATTTATAATTTTTTAGTACTGAGATTTTTTTAAGGAAATATAGTTCTCAATATTACCTCAAGTAGAAATATTTCTTAAAGAGTTAGTTTTTGTGACTGTTTTTTATACATAGCAATTATTTTTATGTTTCATCTCATGAAATACCTTTCATGTCTATCATTTGTGTTTGATTGCCTTTCTTCCCTTTTCCAAGATCCTTTTGTGTGAGTTGCTAAATCCCATTATCCATCTTACTTATTACCTTTCTACAGTGATTTTTCGAATTCCTTTCTTTGTCTCTTTCAGCTTATCTTTGTTGTGTTGCCCATTTGCCTTTCCCTAAAACTCTTGTATGTAATCTCATCATGTCTCCCTCCCTCCCTCTCTCTCTCTCTTTCACTCAGTGGAATCTGCATTTTCTTTTATGTTGTTGCTGAAAAATAATTGCAGGTTGATTCTCTTTGAGTACTATCACTCTTTCCTTGGGAATCTTTTGAATCTTTTCTTTGGAACCCAAGTAGTAAGGTAAGTTTGTATTAGCCATCTTTGGCAAGTGGAGATGAAAGGATAGGAAGCTGGCAGCACAAGTCATTGCTGTAATAGGACTCTGCTTTTGTAGGCTTATATTTGTGTTTATTAATTCATTTATTTTTACCCTGTCTCTGGGCACATGCTCTGCTAAAACGCAGGATTATTCTATTCCATTGAGGGAATACATTTCATCATTGTTCTCCTAAGTCATAGTGTCTCAGCTATTTTAGAAAAATTCTGATTAGGAAATGCATTCAATATACAGACTTTCTCTTTGGTGAACATGGGAGACACTGCTAGTTACTTACTCAGTATTTGTTTAGCCATTCACTCATTAACAGAACTTTGATTCTGTTCAGAGGGGCAATAGGCCCAGATAAACACCCTTTCTCCCAGCCTCTCTTGCAGCTAGTGGTTGCCATATGCCACATTAGGTTGAATCATATACTATATTTTTTTTTGTATGTAAGCATAATTGATTATGAACAATAATTATGTGACCAAACCTAATATTTTTTTATATCTGTATTGGAATATAATTGCTTTACAATGTTGTGTTAGTTTCTGCTGTACAATAAAGTGAATTAGCTATATGTATACATATATCACCATATCCCCTCCCTCTTGAACCTCCTTCCTACCCTACCTACCCCACTCCCCTAATTCATCACAAAGCATCAAGCTGATCTCCCTGTGCTATGCAGCTGCTTTCCACTAGCCATCCATTTTACATTTGGTAGTGTATATATGTCAATGCTACTATCTCACTTTGTCCCAGCTTCCCCTTCCCACTCTGTGTTCTCAAGTCCATTCTCTACATCTGCATCTTTATTCCTGCCCTTCCACTAGGTTCATCAATACCACTTTTTTAGATTCCATGTATATGTGTTAGCATATGATATTTGTTTTTCTCTTTCTGACTTATTTCACTCTGTATGACAGTCTCTAGGTCCATCCACCTCATGACTAACAACTCAATTTCATTCCTTTTTTATGGTTGAGTAATATTCCATTGTATATATGTGTCATATCTTCTTTATCCATTCACCTGTCGATGGACATTTAGGTTGCTTCCATGTCCTGGCTATTGTAAATAGTGCTTCAATGAACATTGTGGTACATGTATCTTTTTGAATTATTATTTTCTCAGGGTATACACCCAGTAGTGGGATTGCTGGGTCATATGGTAGTTCTATTTTTAGTTTTCTAACGAACCTCCATACTGTTCTCCATAGTGGTTTTATCAATTTACATTCCCACCAACAGTGCAGGAGGGTTCCCTTTTAGGAGATATGTTGTGCTTGCTTGTTTTTACAACCTTCTGTCCTCTGCCATTTTCCCTCACTTATTCTTCTGTGATCTTTAACCCAATAACTGGAATTGCAGTTGCACAAAGCCTGGACTGCATACCTCTGGACGTTGTTACATTAGAAAAATTAGCTTCTGTTTAGTTAGTCTAGCCCCTCTCCTGCCCTAACCATTGCTCTAGTTGATGATGACTCATAGCTAAGAAAATGGCTCCAAATAAATGTGGCTGATTTCCTGTCTATTGGCACTCTCCCTTACCTCTAGTCCTCAGCTCTCCAGATTGAAGGGTGGGGGGATTCATTCTTGGATTGAAATGAACTTGTGATACTATTAGAAAGGCACATGCTCAGAGAACAACAAAGAAAGACTGTTCTTTTTGTTTCTCTATCCAGACACAGGAGAGGCTTTTGCATGTAGTGATTTGTATGGAGGAAAAGACCCCCAACTACACCTGCCAATGTCCCAAACCACTGGCCACTTAAATCAGAAGATAGAAGAAATGATTCAGATTTATTTCATTTACTTCCAGAGACACTTCACTGCTGCCTTTGAGAGAAGAGCTCCTGTTGGATCCTATGAATCAATCTTAATCTGGAATATGACAGATATATTTGGGGATTAATGGGCTGTAGTATGCATGCAGCTGGCTCTGCTCTTGAATTAAGGGATAAGAGCATGGTAATAGCTACCCTTAATTAAGTTCCTACCTTGTGTCAGATACTGTGCTAAGCAACTGATATGTGTTAACTCTTTTAGTTCCTATAACAATAGCTAGGTTGTATTACTAAGAGCCTCATTCCCCAGATGAAGCAACTGAGACAGTGAGAGATTAAATAATTTGCCCAATGTCACCTGGTTAGAATAAGGCTGAGTTGGGATGGAACTTTGGCAGCTGTACTCCATAGTCTGTGCTATCATCCATGACCTCTTGACTGCTTCTTCTGACCCTTGAATAGAGTTGTCTACCTGGGATTTTGAACCACGCAAGGAAAGAAGCTGTGATGAGAGAGGGAGAAGAGAAACAAAGAAAAGGAAACTAACATGAGCAGTTGGAGAGGAAAAGATATTATTGAAGAAGCTACCAGGACAAAAATACAAGAATCTCCCCACCCTGATGCTCTGATTTTATCCTAGTGTGGACTATACCCAGAAAATATTATCCACTTTTACTTCTCTGAAATTTTTCAGTTTCAGGCAGGGATGTATAACTTTTTTCTCCTACTGCCATCTTTCCATCAAAAATCTGAGACCTTTCTCTGAGGCTTGGTCCTACTTTGGTTTCTGTGAAGCAGCATGGTGTCATAGAAAGCTTGGTTCTCTGAAGTCAAACAGGCTTGGATTTGTACCCTTTTCAGCTACTTACTAAATTGTCTGATCTCTGTAAATTACTGGGTAAATTACTTAATTGCTCTCAGCCTTTGTCTCCTTCTTCATCTCCTGGGAATATTAATTGTTAGAACATGGCCTTATTCATTCAGTCAACAAATCTGTATTGATTGCCTGTTTTGTGCTGGTCACTGTAGGTAATGTTTTGTCACAAGTAGATATTAAATAATATTTTATCTTATCCTCAGTGAATTTACAATCTAGTGGTGAAGACAAATAAGTAAACAACAACCACTCCTGTGAGCAGTGCTAAGACTGTTGTGAATACGGGGTGCTGTTGTGAGGATTACAGAGCACATATCCTGTGAAAGGCACTCAGCAAATGTAGGTGCTCCTTCATTTCTCCCATTTCCTCCCTTATTCTGCTGTCAACCCTTCTGTATACATGTATGGGTTTATTTCAGACAGCCTAGGATGTCTTTTTACCTTTAATGTGTGATGTGGCTATGAGGTGATGCTGTTTAATGATCTTTAAATGCCAAATGAGGTGATTTGTGTCATGTGCAGTTTGCACCTTGGGCACCTATTCTCATCGCTCTTCATGTGTTATTTAACACATTAACCTTAAATTTTCTCTAAAAGAAAAGAATCTGAGAAAGCTATAACAAGAAAATCTTAAAAATTTTTGGGAGTATGAAATCAAATGTTTGGCATTGTTTTGCATTCTTGTTTCTTTCCTATTATACTTACAGAATTACTTACTATGGTTTTTATGGGCTGCCTCCCAGTCACCCTACTTCAAGTTTTAAATGTGAAAAATGTGGGAATTTGAGATCAGTTTATCCCAGAATTGACATTAGATTTAGACACTTCTGGATTCTTGTGTTTTTTTTACCAAATCAGACTCCCCAGTATTACAGGTAAATACATATGGCCTCATGTATTTGTTCTGAATCAGTATGAAAATAGTCTAACATCCAGGATGTTGCCCATAGAGATCAGGAAGAAGTTTTTACTTAAAAAAAATATTTTTTTCCTATCACTCTTTAGGTGTGCCTTGATTCTGCAAAACAATGAGATTGAGGGGGTATGTGGAGTGTAATAGATCTATTTTTCCCCACTATTTAAAAAATAATTTTTATTGGAGTAGAGTTGATTTACATTGTTGTGTTGGTTTCAGGTGTACAGTAAAGTGAATCAGTTATACATATACATATATCTACTATTTTTCAGATTCTTACCCCATATAGTTCATTATAGAGCATTGAGTAGAGTTCCCTGTGCTATAAAGTATGTCCGTATTAGTTATCTATTTTATGTATAGTGGTGTGTATATGTCAATCCTGATCTCCCAATTTATCCCTCCCACTCTTCCCCTCAGTAACCATAAGTTTGTTTTCTACATCTGTGACTCTATTTCTGTTTTGCAAATAAGTTCATTTGTACCATTGTTTTAGATTCCACATATGAGTGATATCATATGATATTTGTTTTACTCTGTCTGACAGAAGTGACAGTATGACAATCTCTAGGTCCATCCATGTTGCTGCAAATGGCATTATTTCATTCTTTTTTAATGGCTGAGTAATATTCCATAGTATACCTGTACTACATCTTCTTTATCCACTCCTCTGTCGATGGACATTTAGGTTGTTTCCATGCCTTGGCTATTGTAAATAGTGCTGCATTGAACATTGTGGTGCATGTATCTTTTCAAATTATGTCTTTCTCCAGATATATGCTCTGGAGTAGGATTGCTGGATCATATGGTAGTTCTATATTTAGTTTTTTAATGAAACTCCATAATGGTTGTACCAATTTACATTCCCACCAACAGTGTAGGAGGGTTTCCTTTTCTTCACACCCTCTCCAGCATTTATTTTTTTGATGTTGGTCATTCTGACTGGTGTGAGGTGATACCTCATTGTAGTTCTGATTTGCATTTCTCTAATAATTAGATATGTTGAGCATCATTTTATGTGCTTTTGGGCCATCTGTATGTCTTCTTTGGAGAAATGTCTATTTAGATTAGTGTTTATGAAGGGGGAGAGCTAAATTCTTTTAGCTTAGAAAATAAAAGGAGGTGAATATTATAGGAAAATTTAAGTGTATAGGTGGACTAGGGGAGGATGAAGGAAATGTTGAGGGCCACATTAATTTGTAAATGACTTCATCCAAAATGATCTGTAGACTGTTTAGCAGGGTGACTGCAAAACTTCTTACTTCCAAATTGACAAATACTACTTCAGATCAGTTTATATTAGTAGTTATCTTTAAAAATATTAGTTATAGAAGCATTTTATAGGAGAACATCTACATTTACCTGCTACCAACACTGAAACCATGAGAGATGATATTCATAACATTTTTCCTTGAAAACCAGTAGTAGCTCAGAATATAGAAACCCATAAAGTGGTGTGATTGGGGGTCAATGCTAGGGAGATGAGGAGGAAGGGTCTGCAATGGGTCTTCCAAACTCACTATGCAAAATACACAGCTTCTTGTTACTTGGGAATATTTCACCATAATCAGAATAATTTAATCTTGAATTTTCAATACTGATAGCCTATCTAGAAGATGGCATAGCAATGGCACAAGCTATTTCCACAGTTCAGTTTTTAAAATATCTTTAAGCAAATATCCTACTAATACTCTGTAGATCAGTGATAGCATAGTCAAAGAATTTCACTCTGCAATAAAACCTTTATCAAAATTTAATTACCATGAAAGCAGAAAGGCAGGGGGAGTTGGGACCTTTACCTTAAATCATTATTAAAACCCATATGAGGTTACCTACAAAATATTTAGGATTTTATTTAATTAAACACAAGACAAAAAACAAAGCTAATAAATGGCAAAGTTCATTATGCAACTTTTAATTAATATAACATTCTAATGATTGCTCAGAAAACTAAGGAAGATTTAAATATATAGAAATACATATATGTAATGTATACATGTCTGCATTATTCTGTTTTCTCGTATAAGATATGTACATATAATTGTGTGTGTTTGTGTGTGTGTGTATTTGTGTGACACATTATGTTATTTTCATGGCCAGATTCATTCCTACAGAAATAGAGATGCTTTTTCAGTGAAGATTACATCCTACTTCTTTGATGTGGCTTATGAAATTTCATATTCTGCTCTTCTGTGAATTCCATTTTGTGCTTTAGAGTCCAAAAAGAGGAATAAAATTAAAAAGTATTAAGCCTCCTTGCTTGACTTAGAAAATTGCAGAGTGATATTCCTAGCACTCAATCCCATAAAGTATGACTTATTTTGTAAGCAAAGATGTCCAAATAACTTAAATGTAACCTCTGAATTTCCATGGAAAATTGTAAAGCCTGACTTGATGTCTCATTCTATCTTCCACTGCACATGCTTGATAGTGAAGATGAAGTAAACTAACAAATATTAGCCCAGAAGATGCACAAAATAAAGCAAAGGAGTTGAATGTTCTGAGACTGAACACTGAACACTGAACATATAACTACATCAGGTACAAGGAGGATGAGCTGGAGACTAAAGATCATTAAGGATCCTGGTGCTTTCTCCACCTGTCTCCAACAAACTCTCCAAGAGAAGGATATTGCAGGCTCTCTGCTGTTCAGAATGTTTTAAAACCATTTACAAGGGTGTGAAGTGACCTTTGTTTTTCCTAAATAGACTATAGATCTCATCATTTATAGTGCTGAAAATAGAAGCTTGAGTACAAGTATAGATGTAGACTCAATGAAGTTAAATTGAATAAACTTAGAATGCAAATACATAAAGCCTTAAAGAAAAATTCATAGTAACACACAGATGTTGGGGAGTACTAATCATGTACAATTCAAATGTTGCTCTCAGCTATTAATATCCTTTGCATGTTAGCTCAGTGTTTCTCACACTTATATAATGGACAGACTTCCCTTAAACAAAAGTAAATTTTAGAATACCCTCAGTTTTGACAAATAATATTTATTTTGGTGTTATTTAATTATGCATATATAGAAAATAGCTATAAACTCATACCTATGGGGATTTCCTCGTGGCACAGTGGTTGAGAGTCCACCTGCCGATGCAGGGGACATGGGTTCTTGCCCCAGTTGGGGAAGATCCCACATGCTGCGGAGAAGCTAGGCCCGTGAGCCATGGCTGCTGAGCCTGCGCGTCTGGAGCCTGTGCTCCGCAATGGGAGAGGCCACACAGTGAGAGGCCTGCGTACAGCAAAAAAAAAAAAAAAAAAAAAAAAAAAAAAAAGACATACCTATGGCTCATATTTAATTTTGAAAATCAAAAGTATAACAAATTAAATAAAATACAACTACTGAATAATAAAATTTAGAGAAGACCTTCAAGATTGCAGAGGAGTAAGACATGGAGATCATCTTTCTCCCAACAAATACATCAAAAATACATCTACATGTGGAACAACTCCTATAGAACACCTACTGAATGCTGGCAGAATACTTCAGACCTCCCAAAAGGCAAGAAACTCCCTGGATACCTGGGTAGGGCAAAAGAGAAAAGGAAAAACAGAGACAAAAGAATAGGGACAGGACCTGCACATCTGGGAGGGAGCTGTGAAGGAGGAAAGGTTTCCACACACTAGGAAGCCCCTTCACTGACAGAGATGGGGCTGGATGCGGGGGGGAAGCTTCAGAGCCATGGAAGACAGCACTGCAACAGGGGTGCAGAGGACAAAGTGGAGAAATTCCGACACAGAGGGTCAGTGCCGACCAGCACTCACCAGCCTGATAGTCTTGTCTACTCACCTGCTAGGGCGGGTAGTGACTGGGAGCTGAGGCTCAGGCTTTTGAGGTCAGATCCCAGGGAGAGGACTGGGGTAGGCTGCTTGAACACAGCCTGAAGAGAGCTAGTGCACTATAGCTAGCCTGAAGGTAGTTGGGGAAAAAATCTGGAACTGCCTAAGAAGCAAGAGACCATTGTTTCAGGGTGTGCGAGGAGAGGGGATTCAGAGCACTGTCTACACAAGTTGAACAGACGGGAGTGAGCTACAGCTATCAGCACAGACACCAGAGACGGGAATGAAATGCTAAGGCTGCTGCTGCAGCCACCAAGAAGCCTGTGTGCAAGCACAGGTCACTCTCCACACCTCCCCTCCTGGGAGCCTGTGCAGCCACCACTGCCAGGGTCCTGTGATCCAGGGACAACTTCTTTGGGAGAACACACAGCATGCCTCAGGCTGTTGCAATGTCATGCTGGCTTCTGCCGCCACAGGCTCAAAATGCATTCCATACCCCTCCATCCCCCCAACCCCTGGCCTGCGTGAGCCAGAGGCCACTAATCAGCTGCTATTTTAACTCCATCCTCTCGGGTTGGGGAAGAGATGTCCTCAGGTGGCCTATACACAGAGGCAGGGCCAAATCCAAAGGTGAACCCCAGAGGCTGTGCAAACAAAGAATAGAAAGGGAAATTTCTCCCAGCAGCTTCATGAACAGCGGATTAAAAATCCACAAACAACTTGATGTATGCTGCATCTGTGGAATACCTGAATAGAAAAAGAATCATCCCAAAATTGAGACAGTGGACTTTGGGAGCAACTGCAGACTTCGGGTTTGTTTTTGACATCTAATTTGTTTCTGGTTTTATGTTTAACTTAGTTTAGTATTTAGAGCTTATTATCATTGGTAGATTTCCTTACTGATTTGGTTATTCTCTTCCTATTTTTTTATATGGATATATTTCTTTTCCTTTTTCTCTTTATGTGAGGGTGTAACTGTATGCTTCTTTCTGTGATTTTGTCTGTTGCTTTTACCATTTGTCCTAGGATTCTCTCAGTTTTTTTTTTTTTTATGTATAGTTTTGAGCACTTGTTACCATTGTTGGGTTTGTTTATTGGTTTGGTTGCCCTCTTCTTTCTTTCCTTCTTTCTTTTATTAAACAATTATTTTTATTTCAATAAGTTCTTTATATTATTTTATTTTAACTTTTTAATTTTATTTTACTCTTTCTTTTTTCCTCCTTTTTCTTCTGAGTTGGGTGGCTAACAGGGTCTTGCTACCCCAGCCAGGTAGCAGACCTGAGACTCTTAGGTGGGACAACTGAGTTCAGGACATTGGTCCACCAGAAACCTGCTGGCCCCATATAATATGAAATGATGAAAACTCTCCCAGAGATCTCCATTTCAAAGCTAAGACCCAGCTCCACTCAAAAACCAGCAAGCTCCAGTGCTGGAAACCCCATGCCAAACAACCAGTAAGACAGGAACACAATCCCACCCATTAGCAGAGAGGCTGCCAAAAATCATAAGGTCACAGACAACCCAACACACACCACCACATGTGGTCTTGTACACCAGAAAGACAAGAGCAAGCCTCATCCACCTGAACACAGGCACCAGTCCCCTCCACCAGGAAGCCTAAACAACCAAGTGAACCAACCTTACTCACTGGGGGCAGACACCAAAACCAGTGGGAACTACAAACCTGAACCTGCAAAAAGGAGAGCCCAAACACAGTAAGTTAAGCAAAATGAGAAGACAGAGAAATACACAGCAGATGAAGGAACAAGGTAAAAACTTACCAGATGAAACAAATGATGAGGAAATAGGCAGTCTGATGGAAAAATAATTCAGAGAAATGATAGTAGAGATGATCCAAAATCTTGCAAATAGAAAATACAAGAAACATTTTAAAAAGACATAGAAGAACTAAAGAGGAAACAAATAATGATGAACAACACAATAAATGAAATTAAAAATTCTCTCAAAAGAATCAATAGCAGAATAACTGAGGCAGAAGAATGGGTAAGTGAACTACAAGATAAAAAGTGGAAATAACTACCACATGGCAGAATAAAGATAAAAGAATGAAAAGAATTGAGGACAGTCTCAGAGACCTCTGGGATAACATTGAAAACACCAACATTCGAATTATAGGGGTCCCAGAAAGACAAGAAAAAGAAAGGGACTGAGAAAATATTTGAAGAAATTATAGTGGAAAACTTCCTTAATATGAGAAAGCAAATGGTTAATCAAGTCCAGGAAGCACAGAGAGTCCCATACAGGATAAATCCAAGGAGAAACAGGCCAAGACATATTAATCAAACTATCAAAAGCTAAATACAAAGAAAATATATTAAAAGAAGTAAGGGAAAAACAACAAATAACATACAAGGGAATCCCCATAAGGTTAACAGCTGATCTTTCAGCAGAAACTCTGCAAACCGGAAGGGAGGGGCAGGACATAATTAAAGTGATGAAGGAGAAAAACCTACAACCAAGATTACTCTACCCAACATGGATTTAATTCAGATTTGATGGCAAAATTAAAACCTTTATAGACAAGCAAATGTTAAGAGAATCCAGCACCACCAAACCAGCTTTACAACAAATGCTAAAGGAACTTCTCTAGGCAGGAAACACAAGGGAAGGAAAAGACCTACAATAACAAACCCAAAACAATTATGAAAATGGTAATAAGAACATACATATCGATAATTACCTTAAATCTAATTGGATTAAATGCTCCCATCAAAAGACATAGACTGGCTGAATGGATACAAAAGCAAGACCCATATATATGCTCTCTACAAGAGACCCACTTCAGACCTAGGGACACATACAGACTGAAAGTGAGGGGATGGAAAAAGATATTCCATGAAAATGGAAACCAAAAGAAAGCTGGAGTAGCAATTCTCATATCAGGCAAAATAGACTTTTAAATAAAGACTATTAGAAGACACAAAGAAAGACACTACATAATGATCAAGGGATCCATCCAAGAAGAAGATATAACAATTGTAAATATTTATGCGCCCAATATAGGAACACCTCAGTACATAAGGCAAATGCTAACAGCCATAAAAGGGGAAATCGACAGTAACACAATCGTAGTAGGGGACTTTAACACTTCACTTTCACCAATGGACAGATCATCCAAAATGAAAATAAATAAGGCAAGACAAGCTTTAAATGATACATTAAACAAGATGGGCTTAATTGATATTTATAGGACAGTCCATCCAAAAAAACAGAATAAACTTTCTTCTCAAGTGCTCATGGAGTATTCTCCAGGATAGATCATATCTTATGTCACAAATCAAGCCTTGGTAAATATAAGAAAACTGAAATTGTATCAAATATCTTTTCCACCAAGGAAACTATGAGACTAGATGTCAATTACAGGGAAATATCTGTAAAAAATACAAACACATGGAGGCTAAACAATACACTATTAAATAACCAGGAGATC
Organism: Lagenorhynchus albirostris; assembly: GCF_949774975.1. NCBI lineage: Eukaryota > Metazoa > Chordata > Mammalia > Artiodactyla > Delphinidae > Lagenorhynchus > Lagenorhynchus albirostris. The sequence continues at coordinate 71,900,252 of NC_083103.1, forward strand.
ACTAAAGAAATCAAAGAGGAAATCAAAAAACACCTAGAAACAAATCAAAATGAAAACACGACCACCCAAAAGCTATGGGTTGCAGCAAAAGCAGTTCTAAGAAGGAAGTTGATAGAAATACAATCCTACTTCAAGGAACACCTCAAATAAACAACCTAACCTTACACCTAAACCAATTAGAGAAAGAAGAACAAAGAAACCCCAAAGTTACTAGAAGGAAGGAAATCATAAAGATCAGATCAGAAATAAATGAAAAAGGAATGAAGGAAATGATAGTAAAGATCAATAAAACTAAAAGCTGGTTCTTTGAGAAGGTAAACAAACTTGATAAACATTAGCAAGACTCATCAAGAAAAAAAGGGAGAGACTCAAATCAATAAAATTAGAAATGAAAAAGGAGAAGTAACAACTGACACTGCAGAAATACAAAGGATCATGAGACATTACAAGAAGCAACTCTATGCCAATAAAATGGGCAACCTGGAAGAAATGGACAAATCCTTAGAAAAGCACAACATTGCAAGACTGAACCAGGTAGAAACAGAAAATATAAACAGACCAATCACAAGCACTGAAATTGAAACTGTGATTAAAAATCTTCCAACAGACAAAAGCCCAGAACCAGACGGCTTCACAGGCACATTCTTTCAAACCTTTAGAGAAGAGGTAGCACCTATCCTTCTCAAACTCTCCAAAATATAGCAGAAGGAGGAACACCCCCAAATCATTCTATGAGGCCACCATCACCCTGATACCAAAACCAAAGATGTCACAAAGAAAGAAAACCACAGGCCAATACAGATGTAGAACATAGATGTAAAAATCCTCAACAAAATACTAACAAACAGAATCCAGCAGCCCATTAAAAGGATCATACACCACAATCAAGTGGTATTTATCCCAGGAAGGCAAGGATTCTTCCATATATACAAATCATTCCATGTGATACACCATATTAACACACTGAAGGATAAAAACCATTTGATCATCTCAATAGATGCAGAAATAGCTTTTGACAAAATTCAACACCCATCAATGATAAAAACCCTCCAGAAAGTAGGCATAGAGGGAACTTTCCTCAACATAATAAAGGTCATATATAACAAACCCACAGCCAACATCGTTCCCAATGGTGAAAAACTGAAACCATTTCCACTAAGATCAGGAATAAGATCAGGTTGCCCACTCTCACCACTATTATTCAACATAATTTTGGAATTTTTAGCCATAGCAATCAGAGAAGAAAAAGAAATAAAAGGAATCCAAATTGGAAAAGAAGAAGTAAAGCTGTCACTGTTTGCAGATGACATGATACTATACACAGAGAATCCTAAAAATGCTACCAGGAAACTACTAGAGCTAATCAATGAATTTGGTAAAGTATTATGATACAAAATTAATGCACAGTAATCTCTTTCATTCCTATAAACTAGTGATGAAAAATATGAAAGAGAATTTCAGGAAACACTCTCATTTACCATTGCAGCAAAAAGAATAAAATACCTAGGAATAAACCTACATAAGGAGACAAAAGTACTGTATGTAAAAAACTATAAGACACTGATGAAAGAAATTAAATATGATACAAATGGATGGAGAGATATACCATGTTCTTCAACTGGAAGAATCAACATTGTGAAAGCGACTATTACCCAAAGCAATCTACAGATTCAATGCAATCCCTAACAAATTACCAATGACATTTTTTACAGAGCTAGAAGAAGAAAACCTTAAAATTAGTATGGAGACACAAAAGACCCCGAATAGCCATAGCAATCTTGAGGGAAAAAAACAGAGCCAGAGGAATCTGACTCCCTGACTTCAGACTATACTACAAAGCTACAGTAATCAAGACAATATGGTATTGACACAAAAACAGAAATACAGATCAATGGAACAGGATAGAAAGCCCAGAGATAAACCAATGCACCTATGGTCAACTAACCTATGACAAAAGAGTCAGGATATACAATAGAGAAAAGACTGTCTCTTCAATAAGTGGTGCTGGGAAAAGTGGACAGCTGCATGTAAAAGATGAAATTAGAACACTCCCTAACACCATACACAAAAATAAACTCAAATGGTTTAGAGACCTAAATGTAAGACCGGACCCTATAAACTTTAGAGGAAAACATACGAAGAACACTCTTTGACATAAATCATAGCAAGACCTTTTTTGATCCATCTCCTTGAGTAATGTAAATAAAAACAAAACAAAACAAAAAAATGGAACCTAATTAAACCTAAAATTTTTTGCATAGCAAAGGAAACCTTATACAACATGAAAAGACAACCCTCAGAATGGGAGAAAATATTTGCAAACTAACCAATGGACAAAAGATTTCTCTCCAAAATATACAAACAACTCAATATTTGAAAAACAAACAGCCCTATCCAAAAATGGGCAGAAGACCTATATAGACACTTCTCCAAAGAAGACATACAGATGGCAAAGAAGAACATGAAAAGCTGTTCATCATCACTAATTATTAGAGAAATGCAAATCAAAACTACAATGAGGTATCACCTCACACCAGTTAGAATGGGCACCATCTTAAAATCTACAAACAACAAATGGTGGAGAGGGTGTGGAGCAAAGGGAACCCTCCTGCACTGTTGGTGGGAATGTAACTTGATACATCCACTGTGAAGAGGTTCCTTAAAGAACTAAAATTAGAACTACCATATGGCCCACCAATCCCACTACTTTGCATATACCCTGAGAAAACCATAATTCAAAAAGAGTCATGTACCACAATGTTCATTTCAACACTATTTACAATAGCCAGGACATGGAAGCAACCTAAATGTCCATTAACAGATGAATGGGTAAAGAAAATGTGGCACATATATACAATGGAATATTACTCAGCCATAAGAAAAAACAAAATTGTGTTATGTTTTGTGAGGTGGATGGACCTAGAGTCTGTCATACAGAGTGAAGTAAGTCAGAAAGAGAAAAACAAATACCATATGCTAACACATATATATGGAATCTAAAAAAAAAAAAAAAAGTCATGAAGAACCTAGGCGCAGGATGGGAATAAAGACGCAGACCTACTAGAGAATGGATCTTGAGGACACAGAGGGGGGAAGGGTAAGCTGGGACAAAGTGAGAGAGTGGCATGGACTTATGTACACTACCAAATGTTAAACTGATAGCTAGTGGGAAGCAGCCACATAGCACAGGGAGATCAGCTCGGTGCTTTGTGACCACCTAGAGGGGTGGAATAGGTAGGGTAGGAGGGAGGGAGACACAAGAGGGAAGAGATATGTGGATATATGTTTATGTATAACTGATTCACTTTGTTATAAAGCAGAAACTAACACACCATTGTAAAACAATAATACTCCAATAAAGATGTTAAAAAACAACAACAACAACAACAGAGCAGCAATGGATAAATATCTCATTCTCAACCAAACATGGTAGGCCTGAATTTGCCACCCTGTGGTCAAGATCCTGGCAGCTGCCTTTGGCTTTATACCCTATCCGTTCTATGGATCCTTGCTGTAGTATATACTTACAGATTAGACCATTTCAGAAGGACATCCCTTGAGTCCTTCAACTACTAGGCTTTATTATATGGCCTCCAGAAATATCTTAAAAGCACATTAAAGCAATTTATGTTTAAAAAATGATTATCTATATTAAAATCTGCCTCAAGGGTCTGTCTCTAGTACTCATATGTAAAGTTCAGAAGACATGTGCGGTGAGTAGGAAGCAATTAGAAGAACAGGTTTGGGGTGGGAAGGAGTTAAAACAACCATGGTAGAGATCAATCTTCTCAAACTCCTACTGAAGAAATTTTCAGTTCCTAGTTCAGAGCAGAGAATTTAAAACAAAATTTTGTGTTGAGCCAAGTGCCATGTGCCTGCATCATCCATGGAGGGGTCCTACTGAGATCTCCTTCAAGGAGTGATGTTGACTGACAGGTTTTAACTGCTACACCTGTAAATCTATCACAGCATTCACACCAGGCAGTGCTTCCTCATGCTTGCTCCCACCTAATGCCTGAACACAGTGAGGGCTATAACAGGACATTGGTGCCCAATGCAGGATGAAATTCTGGCTCAGAAACTTCTCATAGACCTGGCTCGACCTTTCTCAGTATTGAGCTTCAATCTGACTCTCTTCCTCCCCAGTCCTTCCTTCCTTCTATCCTTTTTCATGCGTCAGACTTATTACAGTCTGAAGGTTCTTTTTGTCTACTTTTGACACCTCCTTCTCATCTTTCACAGGCATTTCCTCCAGTAAATCTCTTGCATGTCTAATCTCATTGTAGGTGTCTACTTCTCATAAGACTTGAATTGTCAAGGTGTGATGATATTAAAAATAGAGAATTAGGCATAGTTCCTGCTCAGATGGCTTGCAGTAGAATGCATGCATTAAGTTATTCATTTTTAACATTGTTCCTAATACTTTAAGTCTCTCTTCTGTTGTATTCTTTGAAGATTTGAATTATCAAAACATTAAGCCCAGAAGATGCTCAATTGTCCTCCACTTCATTTTTCTCAATAGGCAGAATATGTTTAGTCTTTGTTTTCAAGGTCCCTTATCATAGATTTTTCATTACTTCCAAGAGATTTTATAACCCCAAAACATGAGCTGGTCAATAGCTATTTGGGTACATTCAGGATGTCAGATCTATCAAGGGAAGCAGAGGGGTCCTGGCACTGCTAAAGACCACTTTATAGAGAGCAAGTAGCTCACCTTCCCACAGGCCATTGTGTGGGGCCATGGTCAAGGGCACACCACACACTTATGGCCAGAATGTATCATAGTTTCGGCAACTTCTTTGAGCTGCTCTCTTGAATATTTTATAGGCCTTTTGTACTAAACACTGTGGGTCTAACAATACCAAAAGTCATATTTCAATAGGAAATATTATTCTTTTCTCAGTGTGAGCATTCAGACTATTGATTTACAGACCATTAATTTACAATGAAAGCACATATTTTTTTCTCTTTTATTCTCTCTATGATTATTATCCTTTGTTCCCTCCAGATATGTTCGATTTCTATACATGTATTACCACCTTGATACAAACAGATAAGAAAAAAAATATTTCTCCATCACCTGAAAGCATGCTTATGATGCATACATTTGTAGAAACTCTCAGCTTTCTTTTGTGTTCAATTTTATCACAGACTTTTATTTCCTGATGTTTCTCCTAATTCTTTTACTTCTTAAACTAAAAATTTCCTGGGTTCTACTCCTTCACATCTTATCACAGTTTACTGGCTGTGCATAAATTCTTAATCTTGTGTCAGTCACCTTAAAAAAATTTAAAAGGGCATGAGCACTGATATATAGGATTAAATAATATTTCAGATGTCTTCTAAATGTATGAGACATGAGTATAAGAAGCTTACCTAGCATTTCCAGACTACCCAAATTTCTCTCTCTTCTGAACTGCAATCATCTTATCACAAAATTGGATCTAGGTATATGATTTTTTGAATCTTTAATTACAAGAGATTGTTTAAAACTTATCTCCCTACTAAATTATAAATCTTTTTGAGATGTTGCTTGTGTACTACTGTGTAATATCCTCTGTATCTTGTGTATGTTAAGCCCTCAATAAAGTGTTCCCTAGTACACCTAGACAGGAATCACCCTTGTTAAGTCTCTATCTGAATTCCCATCATCTCTCCCAATATAGACTGACTAAAGTGGCCTGACCTGAAAGTTGGCCATGGACTTCCTTCAGGAACTGTATTCCTTAAGACTAAATGGAGAACAGGGGAAGCCTGAAAAGAATATTCCCTAGTACCAAAAAAAAGTGACTTAAAAAATGCTCTAATGTACAGCATGGTACATATATTTAACATACTGTATTGTACACTTGAAAGTTTCCAAAATCTCAATATTACCCTTACAAAAAAAATGGTAATTGTGTGAGATGGTGATTGGATGTATTAACTAACTTTACTGTGGTAATCATTTCACAATATATGCATGTATCAAGTCATAACTTTGTATACCCTAAACTAACACTATGTTATGTGCCAAATATATCTCAATAAAACTGGAAAAATATGCTCTAACTCATTTTCAAATAACACACATTTTACTTTTTAATACTTTTACTCTCAGAGTACAGACCACACTGCTTTATCACTGCCTGGTTCTGCCTGTGCTATTCAGAGATGCAGCAATTTTTCCAGGTTTCTCTGCTTACATATCTTTTCCTTGAAAACTCCAATTACCATTGTTATGGTGATTCCTTTTAAATACACCAGGTTCATTCCTGAATCAAAGTTTCCAAACACTCATAAGTTCAAAAATTATGAGGTTGAGAGAATATACATAGCTAGGCACATTGATACCCAGACTGATCAAATCATCACCCACAGCAGACAATTTTCAAATTACAGTCAGTGAATTCTAACATGTCCAAAACTTCTTTATGAGATGATGACATTTCATTTTTCATTTTGATGATAATTTTAAAAAAATTAACATCAATATATTCTAGGTAGGCACTAACCACTGTGGTAGCCACTCATCAGGATTATTTAAATTTAAATGTAAATTAATGTGTTAAAAAAAACCTAAAATTCAGTTCTTCAGTCACATTAGTCATATTTTAAATGCTTGTTAGCCACTTGTAGCCAGGGGGTACCACATTAGAAAGTACAGATATAGGACATGTCCATTGTTGCAGAAAGTTCTATTGGACAGTGCTGTTCTGTATCATTTAAATAACATTTTAATAACAAAGTACACACACAGTTTTGGTTTCTATACTCACATGTACTTAGGAATATGTTCTGCTACTATAATTACTGCAATCTAATGGAAAAAAAAACTGAAGCAAATGAATGTGTAAAAAAAATATATTCATGGCAAATGAAGAATAAATGACACTGAGAGCTCTAGAGTAAAGCACTGGGAGAAGATAAGACTCACATGTGGAAATCAGAAGGATCTTCTCCAGAATATTTTACCTTGCCATTTACATTTGGAAAATCAATGTAATCCAACAAATTTAAATATTTTTTGAATTTTATAATTATTAAATTTTTTACATTTTTTCTGGAGTATAACGGCTTTACAATGGTGTGTTAGTTTCTGCTTTATAACAAAGTGAATCAGCTATAGGTATACATATATCCCCTCCTACTTGCATCTCCCTCCCCCTCCATATGCCACCCCTCTAGGTGTACACAAAGCACCGAGCTGATCTCCCTGTGCTATGCGGCTGCTTCCCACTAGCTATCTATTTTACATTTGGTAGTGTATATATGTCCATGCCACTCTCTAACTTCGTACCAGCTTACCCTTCCCTCTCCCTGTGTCCTCAAGTCCATTCTGTATGTCTGCATCTTTATTCCTGTCCTGTCCCTAGGTTCTTCAGAACCATTTTTTTTTTTTAGATTCCATATATATATATGTTAGCATATGGTATTTGTTTTTCTCTTTCTGACTTACTTCACTCTGTATGATAGATTCTAGGTCCATCCACCTCACTACAAATGACTCAATTTCATTTCTTGTTATGGCTGAGCAATATTCCATTGCATAAATGTGCCACATCTTCTTTATCCATTCGTCTGTCTATGGACACTTAGGTTGCTTCCATGTCTTAGCTATTGTAAATAGAGCAGCAATGAATATTGTGGTAAATGATTCCTTTTGAATTATGGGTTCCTCAGGGTATATGTCCCGTAGTGGGATTGCTGGGTCGTTTGGTAGTTCTAATTTTAGTTTTTTAAGAAACCTCCATACTGTTCTCCATAGTGGATGTATCAGTTTACATTCCCACCAACAGTGCAAGAGGGTGCCCCTTTCTCCACACCCTCTACAGCATTTATTGTTTGTAGATTTTTTGATAGTGGCCATTCTGACTGGATTGAGGACATACCTGATTGTAGTTTTGATTTGCATTTCTCTAATGATTAGTGATATTGAGCATCCTTTCGTGTGTTTGTTGGCATTCTGTGTATCTTCTTTGGAGAAATGTCATTTAGGTCTTCTGCCCATTTTTGGATTGTGTTTTTTGTTTTTTCTGATGTGGAACTGCATGAGTTGCTTATATATTTTGGAGGTTAATCCTTTGTCAGTTGCTTCGGTTGCACATATTTTCTCCCATTCTGAGGTTGTCTTTTCATCTTGTTTGTGGTTTCCTTTGCTGTGCAAAAGCTTTTAAGTTTCATTAGGTCCTATTTGTTTATTTTTGTTATTATATCCATTACTCTGGGAGATGGGTCAGAAAGGATATTTCTGTGATTTATGTCATAGAGTGTTCTGCCTATGCTTTCCTCTAAGAGTTTTACTGTGTCTGACCTTACATTTAGGTTTTTCATGCATTTTGAGTTGATTTTTGTGTATCATGTTAGGAACTGTTCTAATTTAATTCTTTTACATGTAGCTGTCTAGTTTTCCCAGCACCACTTATTGAATAGGCTGTCTTTTCTCCATTGTATATTCTTGCCTCCTTTATCAAAGATAAGGTGACCATATGTGTATGGCTTTATCTCTGGGCTTTCTATCCTGTTCCATTGATCTATATTTCTGTTTTGGTGCAATTACCATACTGTCTTGATTACTGTAGCTTTGTAGTATAGTCTAACATCTGAGAGCCTGATTCCTCCAGCTCCATTTTTTTTCTCAAGATAGCTTTGGCTATTCAGGGTCTTTTGTGTTTCCATACAAATTGTGAAATTTTTTGTTCTAGTTCTGTGAAAAATGGTAGTTTCATAGGGATTGCATTGAATCTGTAGATTGCTTTGGGTAGTAGAGTCATTTTCACAATGTTGATTCTTCCAATCAAAGAACATGGTATATCTCTCCTTCTGTTTGTATCATATTTAATTTCTTTCATCAATGTCTTATTGTTTTCTACATACAGGTCGTTTGTCTCTTTAGGTAGGTTTACTCCTAGGTATTTTATTCTTTTTGTTACAGTAGGAGATGGGAGTGTTTTCTTGATTTCACTTTCAGATTTTTCATCATTAGTGTATAGGAATGCCAGAGATTTTTGTGCATTAATTTTGTATCATGCTAATTTACCAAATTCATTGATTAGCTCTAGCAGTTTTCTGGTAGCATCTTTATGATTCTCTACGTATAGCATCATGTCATCTGCAAACAGTGACATCTTTACTTCTTCTTTTCCAATTTGGATTCCTTTTATTTCCTTTTCTTCTCTGATTGTTGTGGCTAAAACTTCCAAAACTATATTGAATAACAGTGGTGAGAGTGGGCAACCTGGTCTTGTTCCTGATCTTAGTGGAAATGGTTTCAGTTTTTCACCATTGAGGATGATGTAGGCTGTGGGTTTGTCATATATGGCCTTTATTATGTTCAGGTGAGTTCCTCCTTTGCCTACTTTCTGGAGGGTTTTTATCATTGATGGGTGTTGAATTTTGTCAAAAGCTATTTCTGCATCTGTTGAGATGATCATATAGTTTTTATCCTTCAGCTTGTTAATATGGTGTATCACATGGATTGATTTGCATATATTGAAGAATCCTTGCATTTCTGGGATAAACCCAATTTGATCATGGTGTATGATCCTTTTAATGGGCTGCTGGATTCTGTTTGCTAGTATTTTGTTGAGGTGTTTGTATCTATGTTCATCAGTGATATTGACCTGTGGCTTTCGTTTTTTGTGACATCTTTGTCTGGTTTTGGTATCAGGGTGATGGTGGCCTCATAGAATGAGTTTGGTAATGTTCCTCCCTCTTCTATATTTTGGAAGTTTGAGAAGGATAGGTGTTAGCTCTTCTCTAAATATTTGATAGAATTCACCTGTGAAGCCATCTGGTCCTGGGCTTTTGTTTGTTGGAAGGCTTTTAATCACAGTTTCAAATTCATTGCTTGTGATTGTTCTGTTTATATTTTCTGTTTCTTCCTGGTTCAGTCTCAGAAGGTTGTGCTTTTCTAAGAATTTTTCAATTTCTTCCAGGTTGTCCATTTTATTGGCATAGTGTTGCTTGTAGTAATCTCTCATGATCTTTTTTATTTCTGCAGTGTCCGTTGTTACTTCTCCTTTTTCATTTCAAATTCTGTTGATTTGAGTCTTCTCCCTTTATTTATTGATGAGTCTGGCTAATGGTTATCAAGTTTGTTTATCTTCTCAAAGAACCAGCTTTTAGTTTTGTTAATCTTTGTTATGGTTTCCTTCATTTCTTTTTCATTTATTTCTGATATGATCTTTATGATTTCTTTCCTTGTCCTAACTTTGGGTTTTTTTGTTCTTCTTTGTCTAATTGCTTTAGGTGTAAGATTAAGTTGTTTATTTGAAATGTTTCTTGTTTGTTGAGGTCGGATTGTATTGCTATTAACTTCCCTCTTAGAACTGCTTTTTCTGTATCCCATAGCTTTCGGGTCGTCGTGTTTTGATTGTCATTTGTTTCTAAATGTTTTTTGGTTTCCTTTTTGATTTCTTCAGTGATCTCTTGGTTATTTAGTAGTGTATTGTTTAGCCTCCATGTGTTTGTATTTTTTACTGATATTTCCCTGTAATTGATATCTAGTCTCCTAGTGTTATGGGCAGAAAAGATATTTGATATGATTTCAATATTCTTAAATTTAAGAATACTGAAATTTAAGGCTTGATTTGTGAGCCAAGATATGATCTATCCTGGAGAATGTTCCATGAGCACCTTAGAAGAAAGTGTATGCCTGTGTTTTTGGATGGACTGTCCTATAAAAATCAATTAAGTCTATCTTATTTAATGTATTATTTAAAGCCTGTCTTTCCTTATTTATTTTCATTTTGGATGATCTGTCCATTTGTGAAAGTGAAGTGTTAAAGTCCCCTACTATGATTGTGTTACTGTTGATTTCCCCTTTTATGGCTGTTAGCATTTGCCTTATGTATTGAGGTACTCCTATGTTGGGTGCATAAGTATTTACAATTGTTATACCTTCTTCTTGGACTGATCCCTTGATAATTATGTAGTGTCCTTCTTTGTGTCTTGTAATAGTCTATATTTTAAAGTCTATTTTGTCTGATATGAGAATTGATACTCCAGCTTTTTTTTGATTTCCATTTTCATGGAATATCTTTTTCTACCCCATCACTTTCAGTCTGTATGTGTCCCTAGTCTGAAGTGGGTCTTTATAGACAGCATATATACAGGTCTTGTTTTTGTATCCATTCAGCTAGTCTATGTCTTTTGGTTGGAGCATATAATCCATTTACAGTTAAGGTTTTTATTGATATGTATGTTCCTTTTACCATTTTCTTAATTGTTTTGGGTTTGTTATTGTAGGTCTTTTCTTTCTTTTGTGTTTCCTGCCTAGAGAATTTCCTTTAGCATTTGTTGTAAAGCTGGATTAGTGGTGCTGAATTCCCTTAGCTTTTGCTGGTCTGTAAAAGTTTTAATTTCTCCATCAAATGTGAATGAAATCCTTGCTGTGTAGAGTAATCCTGGTTGTAGGTTTTTCACTTTCATCACTTTAAATATGTGCTGTCACTCCCTTCTGCCTTGTAGAGTTTCTGCTGAAAGATCAGCTGTTAACCTTAGGGGATTCCCTTGTAGATTTTTGTTGCTTTTCCCTTGCTGCTTCTAATGTGTTTTCTTTGTATTTAATTTTTGATAGTTTGAGTAATATGTGTCTTGGTGTGTTTCTCCTTGGATTTATCCTGTATGAGACTCTCTGGACTTCCTGGACTTGACGGACTCTTTCCTTTCCCTTAGTAGGGAAATTTTCAACTTTAATATCTGCCAATATTTTCTCAGACCGTTTCTTCTTCTCTTCTTCTTCTTTGACCCATATAATTCAAATATTGGTGCATTTAATATTTTCCCTGAGGTCTCTAAGACAGTCTTCAATTCTTTTCATTCTTTTTTCTTTATTTTGCCCTGTGGTAGTTATTTCCACTATTTTATCTTCCAGGTTACTCCTCCATTCTTTTGCCTCAGTTATTCTGCTATTGATTCCTTCCAGAGAATTTTTAATTTATTGTGTTGTTCATCATTGTTTCTTTGAGCTCTAGTTCTTTTAGGTCTTTGTTAAATGTTTTTTGTATTTTCTCCATTCTATTTCCAAGATTTTGGATTGTCTTTACTCTCATTTCTCTGAATTCTTTTTCAGGTAGACTGCTTATTTCCTCTTCATTTGTTTGGTCCAGTGGATTTTTACCTTGCTCTTTCATCTGCTGTGTTTCTCTGTCTTCTCATTTTGCTTAACTTACTGTGTTTGCAGTCTCCTTTTCACAGGCTTCAGGTTCGTACTTCCCATTGTTTTTGGTGTCTTCCCCTAGTGGGTATGACTGGTTCAGTGGGTTGTGTAGGTTTCCTTGTGGAGGGGACTGGTGCCTCTTTTCTGGTGGATGAGGCTGGATCTTTTCTTTCTGGTTGGAAGGACTGCATCTCTTGGTGTGTTTTGGTGGGTCTGTGACCTTAATATGATTTTAGGCAAACTCTCTGCTAATGGGTGGGGTTGTGTTCCTGTCTTGCTAGTTGTTTGGCATAGGGTGTCCAGCACTGGAGCTTGTTGGTCTTTGAGTGGAACTGGGTCTTTGTCCTGAGATGGAGATCTCTGGGAGAGCTTTCACCGTTTGATATTATGTGTATCTGGGATATCTCTGGTGGACCAATGACCTGAATTCTGCTCTCCCACCTCAGAGGCTCAGGCCTGACACCTGGCCAGAGCATCAAGACCCTGTCAACCACAGGGCTGATTGTAGCCAGTAGGTATGTCCACAGCTGCAGTGTGTTTATTCGAATGGATGTCTTTGAAATAGATGCCTCAGCAAAGGTCATTGCCAGGTGCTTATACTCAGACCCTGAGTTGAACAGAAGGGTCGTCACCTTGGGCTGCTAGTGACTTTGCTGTGAGGAGGACTCACCACACGTGCATGACTGCAGTGTGAATCCTGAATTCACTTCATGTAGCTGGGATTCCATGTAAAATTTTATTTTAGAAGAGTTGCACTGCTCCTTCAACAACTGATGTGGAGCTGCCACAAACCGCCTCTCCCAGGTCCCAAGGGCAGAACCTCCTGTGTTGTTTTTGCATGGCATTTACTATTTGGCACAAGAGGATGCAGCAATGATCCTAACTCATTCTCAGAGGAATGGTTTTAGAAAAAAATTTAGTAGAAAAAAAAGGTTTGGATACAATGTTCTTCTTTATTCCAAAGGCATTTATTCATTAATTAACTGTTGTTGAGGAAATATTATGTTCCAGAATATATGGAAGATGTACAATCAAAGATAAATTAGATGTGTCCATGCCTTTGAGAAACACAACTTGGAGACAGCTTTTTCAGACAACTAACAATCAACTAGGGTGGAAGTGTTCTTTTCTATTTCCTGCAGTGAATCCTGACTGATACAGAGTCCAAGGTGATCATATCTCACTACTACTTAAAATTCTTATCTCTGCATAGTTTTTAGAAAAAGTTTCTTTGCCTAGAAATGTTAACTAACATTTACTGAATGCATACCACGTTAAGGATACTATTCTAAGTTTATATAGATTAATTCACTTTAACATCACCAAATCCTGACGTATGTACTTTACAGGTGAAGAAAATGAGGGATAGAGAGATTAAATATCTTTCCCAATATAAAACAGTTAGGAAATGGTGGCGTTAAAATACAATCTAAGCAGTTTATCTTCAAAACTGTAATTGAACCCATTATTCTATGCTGCAAAATGGTTACAGTTCTTGTCAAGAATTAGAATTAGAACCATCTCTATCATGTTACCCACTGTATATTCCTTTAGACATACCAACTTCCTATCAAGTTGTTTCATACATTAGTGCTTTTGCACAAACTGTCCCTTCCCTCAACTTTAATCAAACAATGATTTACTTAGCTCTTGCTTTATGCTATGACAATTCAAGATACTGGGGATTATTACACCTGTTAAAATGTAGGTTTATGTAGGTTGCAGACTACAGGGACTTGAAAGGAAATAAAGAGAAGCTATAGTATAGAACGATAGGTGGAAAGAAATAAAGAGTAAATTACAATTATAGTGTTATTATGAGAATTGAAAAGTGTCCAGGAAGCACACATGTGTGGGGGGCACAATTTGAAATTGAAGTATTAGAGGAAGCTGAAGGTCTGCACAGAAAGCTGAATTCCTGGCATTTTCAACACTTGCCCTACTTGGCGAATTCCTACACATTGATCAAGGCTCAATTTCTTCCTTGAGAATCAAACCTTTTCCCCAATCTGATTAAGATGCCTTTTATTAAATCCCCTTAGTAATATGAACAGAAAGCACTTTATTATCTTGCACTGTTATTGTTAGTTATTGCTTGTTTTTTTCTCTCAGTAAGCTGAATGCTTCTCGAGAGTCATAATTATTACTTGCTTATTTTTGTGTCCACTTAATCTACTACAGTGCTTGCTTAGCATATACCTTCTATAAATATTTGTTAATGAATGAGGAAATGGATGAGGACAAAGTAATAAAAATGCCATCAATTCAAGATGGGTCTTCTATATCCTGCTAATGCTCAAATTTTTTCCAGATGATTAGAAATTCTTAGACTTGACAATAAAAATGATTGTGTGTCATTTATATTATGTAAGGATTTGCATCCTGATTCAAACTGGTTTGCTAAGTTTGTTAAAACATCACAATGATGAGGTTAAAGTAATAAGTTTCATCTTGGTATGGACCAGTTTGCTTCATTTATATCTGTATTCAGAGGTGGCCCCATGCACCTTGGCCACTAGACCTGCAGAAGTATGACTTTGGTTATAAACAGAACCAAATGAGAAAGCATGTGTGGATCATCCCAAGTCAATTTCCAATAATGGGACAACAGCTGTAACAACCTAGCATTGGCAAGCCAATAAGTTCACCTTCACATCTTCAGGGCAGCATATTATATGCCTAAATTCAGGTATTATTTCATATATTTGAAAATAAAGCGTAGAAAAGCCTTCAGGGTTAACATAATGTGACAACACATATCAATATCATCATAGACTTAGAAAAGTTACTTAAAGTAATGTACAGTAGCCCATGAACTGTCAGAAGAATTTTGTGATTTATATGTGTTTTGGTAAAATGATTTTCCTTGATTGTCTCCACTTACATTATTAGTTACATTGAGTTGCAAAAAGCTTCTTTTTTATTTGATTCTTATCTTAATAATTCAACAGATCATTCCATTTACCTTCCATAAACTCAGGATAGGGCCATAAAGCTGTTTTCTTCTGGAAACAATTGATCTTGAGGTACTTATAGATTCAAAATATTTAGATAACTTATACTCTGTACTATATTTGTAGCAGATATAGTTTTAAAATTAGAAAATTTGGATACTTTCAATTATAAAATTTGGCAAGAATAACAAAATACGGTTAATTCCTTGGGGAAAAAAAACCCACCCACCATGACTATGATTAAAATGATCTTATGGATTCTTTGTAGAAAAACATTAGTAAAATTAGGACTAAAAGCTGGAGACTTTGCATCTGGCAAGTGTTAAAATATCATGGGTGTTATTTTAGGAGGAACTTCCGGGGAACTAGGTTTTCCCTAGAAATATTGTACTTTAGATTTTAAAGAACAGAGTGTGAGCTTTCCCTGTCAAGTGCAGCCTAATCATTTATTGGACATTCTTAGTTCATTAGGTTACAGTGTTCCTGGGGCTACTTTTGGTGACACACATAAGGTGTATAAAGATAATTTATCCCTGTGCTGTATGTCTGATAAGGAGGTTGAAAATATTCATTCAGAGATGTTACATGTGGTGATAGACATAACAGAGCATTGATTTTCACTTGGTGCACAAAACACAGTTGAGTCTTAGGATCCTGTGAAAACGTGCTTTAAATTGCCCACCAAGGAATTTCCTGATGGTGCAGTGGTTAAAAATCCACCTGCCAGTGCAGGGGACACAGGTTCTATCCCTGGCCCAGGAAGATCCCACATGATGCAGAGTAACTAAGCCTGTGTGCCACAACTACTGAGCCTGTGCTCTAGCGCCCACGAACCACAACTATTAATCCTGCATGACACAACTACTGAAGCCTGTGCACTTAGAGCCCATGCTCCACAACAAGAGAAGCCAATGCAATGAGAAGCCCATGCACTTCAACGAAGAGTAGTCCACTCTCACCGCAACTAGAGAAAGCCCCTACGCAGCAATGAAGACACAACGCAGCCAAAAAATAAATGAATAAATAAATAAACTTATTAAAAAAATTGCCCACTAAGTAGATATGACTCATGGTCACAGATATTTGAGCATACTTACCCAAAAATAAACATCATTCTGAATTTAAGTTGATTTTAATATTGATGGGGGATGAAAGAAGAAAATAAAACCAAATAGACTTTATTGAGCATCACTGTCTTTGTTCACTGTTTTAGCGCTCCAAAGAATAACAGCATGTGAAGAGCTTTCAGCCCTCTTGAAACTTATAATTTATTTGGGAAAAGACATTAATAAGCAATATATGATTCACACATACTTAATGTTCATCTACCTTTGTTCCCTCATTTGCCAGATGCAGCATACATGTTTTCTTCAATTAGGAGAAAAAAGAAAGGAAAAATCTCCCTCATGAGATATAATCAGCCTGAGAATAAAAGATTTTTAAATGTGTAAAAATAGTAGAACCTTTTAATTTTCCTCTTAAATGATATATTAATGATGAACTTCAAAGTAAAAGGGGAGAAAGAATAGTGAATCTAGTTGAAGCAGAGAGAAAGTAGAGGGTCAAGTGTCCCAGCATTCTAGCCTCAAGGGACATGTTCTCACCCATTTCAGGGTACACTGAGGGCCTGCCATGGAGACCTAGGGATTAGAGAACCAATTTGGAGCCACCTGTCTTAGATCATTGCTAAGAAAAACATTTTTTTTTTTACTAACATATGAGAAGATGCAGTACCAGCTGTTTAAAAGCACCTAGGGAGAGGGGTGTTATGTTTGTTGGTGGGCAGTGCTTTGGGGAAGCAAAGCACTTTGCTTTGCTTCACTCACTAAGCACTCACTTAGTGAGTGTGCTTTGGGGAAAAATTCAGTGATGAAGGAGTCTGACTGATAGAAAATTTCCAATAACAGGTGGGGGAAAACTCCCTGAATTATGAGTGTCCAATGAAATGAAACCATGCCGTATCTAATCTGGGCTGTGTGTGCCATTGATTCATACAGTCTCTACTCCCTCAGACATGGGGCCTATAAAGTAATAAACAATAGAGATATATTTGTCCCCATGAGAGTTTGTTTTAGTTGAAACACACTAAGTTGTGCACCACGTGAAGTGAAAATATTTGGCATGGGGTCACATAAGTTAAGTCCTTTGTGATTATTATTTGATGTTACCTTTAAAAATTATTTTATTAATGTTTGACTACCAAAAATCCATTTAAATATCTGCATTTTAGGTAAATTATAAAGAAGTAAGTAAAACACTGTGACAGTATGCATTCACTCTGAATAATTATGTTATAGTTCTTAAAATTTGTTTTTATTTATAGAAATATTCTTTTTCTTAGTTTCTTTCAAGTTAAATATCCTTGCAGCACTGCATTTGGTATTTTCTGTTGTCTAATTAATTGAGAAGATAGTTGTTTTCATATGCCAAATGTTATTGGAGAATCTGATGCAATGAGGGGAAGACTCTCAGATTTCCACTGTTAGATGCTTTAAAAGATCATAAAATTATAATGATAAAATACATCACTTTAAAAAATACATCTGCACATTCTTATGAGAAAAATTTAGCTTATGGACTTTGTTTCTATTTATAAAATATTAATGTGCACTGACATTGAAAAATGAAATGAGATTAAATAACTGTTGTGTCTGGGGTAACAGTACTCCAGACGTTAAAGCTGAACTGGGAAGATGATGACCGGGAGATAAGTTCACCTACGGCAGCAAGAAAGGTTTCTCATATTTCAGAGACATTTCTATCCCTAAAAACCTCCCCTTAATAATACAATAAAGCTCGAACTAATGCGATACCTTAGATTTCCTATAATTAAACAAATCAGCTGACTGCAGGACTAAATTTCCAGCTCTTTGCAGAAAGCTCTCCTTTGTAATTCAAAGGACATATAATCCTCTCCATGAACTTGACAAGGTGTATATACTACCATTTATTTTCTCCTTAGTCACCCCTCACTCCCTCAAGTCCACCAGGAACCCTTACATTCTAACCACTCTAGAAGCCTAGGTTATGACTCTCCAGGCTTGAGCTCTTGCTCTCTGGATAATTTCTTTTGGCCTCCCTGTTGCTGCCAAGGAAGCAGGAGAGGATAGCGTTGCTAGGGCAGTGAAAGTCTTTTCTCTTTCAACAATTATATCTGGCCAGAGAGAGGGAGATAGCTCATGGCTGACTGGTTTGCAGTGCCAGGAGGTGGGAGCCCTACAACTGGAATAGGCTCTGGGATGAATCTACCTCACTGTGAATTCTGACAGAATGCATTGTATTTGGAATCTGTATCTTTCCTCTATCCTTTTGATATTAATAGTTAATACGATTCATGAATTAAAGAGAGAATATTTCTTGAAATTTTTTACTTATTAATGTATTCATTTGATACTTTTAAATGATAAAATACACTTTGGCTAATTTATTCTGCTTCTTTGAGAAGGTGTCCTGTGCTATGTGTGTGAGATACAGTGACAGTCTGGCCCATGGACTCTAGATCAGGAATTTGGTTTTCTATCACCTAATACACTGCTCACAACATACTCAGACCCACTTTAGAGCACACTAGCCTCTCTCAATAATTTCTTGCTGGCTGATTGACCTACCAAATAGGCAGTCTATAAATAGACATATATATATAGATTAGCCTTAAATGGTTAAAGAAACAGATGCTTAAACAGCTACAGAGAGTAACCTGAAACCCTGGAATTCCAATGACTCTGTAAGATTACTGCTGTCCTGTCACAGTAATGGCTCCTTACCTTCCTCAATCCATGAAGCCGTCTTAAATTGGTCCAAGATAAAATAACTGCCTCTTCACACAGTCACTCTGTTTGCTTTTCATTGTCCTTTAATCCGAATCATAAATCTGTTGAGTCTATGTATAATAGTTACATAAAATCATCTGTTTGCGGGATCCATAGTTACCTTACTTGCTGGCTTTGTTAGTTAACTCTGAAAATAAAATTGGCATTAATGAAGGTAAAATAAAGCAATTAAAAACAAAAAAGCAAGAATATAGAAAACTACAGCTAGCTTAAGACAACACAGATAATATACTGTTAATAAAGTATTTCCCCAAATCACAAGTTTTTCCAATTACCTCTGTGTGTGTTCTGAAAGGAAGTCTGCAGCCAGACTTCTTAGTCTTACTAACTCCAGTTCTTTGGTAAAACCTACTACACAATGCTTTAAGTTAAAAGTATCAAATTTTAATACCTTGCTTAGTGGACCACAAGTAAACCATTTTTTTTTGTATGTAAAAAAAGTGAAAGTCTCTGTATAATTGTTTATCAATTGTTCAAAAAACTGACTAGTACATTTTGGATAAATTTGTAGTCCATCACTAAGCCTCTCATGTGTCAGATGGGACTGTCAATCATTTTTGAGTATTAAACATATCTTTATCTATGTCTATGTCTTTGTGTATGTCTGTGCTTATGTCTACATTATATCTTAAACAGCCTCCAGGAAATACTAGGATTACAAACTTCTTAAGAATCTGAGCTTTGATTATCTATACGCTGGTGTTAAAAAGGAGACAATAAAATACAAAAGGAACGTATGATGATACAGTTGGAAAATGCCCTCCAGATGAAGAAAGGAGAGGGAAATATTTCGCTGAGCAAGTTGACTTTAAACTTATGTCAGGTAATGGAATAAATATCACAACACTTCCTTCTTATTCTATATAAGAATTTTTAATACTCTTTCATTTTCCCTCTGAGAGGTCTCTCCTACTCTATTTTATTTCTGCTATTGAGGTCATCACTTCTAGGCTCTTAGAGATGCCTCATCTCTTCCTCCCGTTCTTCGTTTTGTCACTGCACGTGCTGTTGATGCACATGGCTGCACTTTTAATTGTATTACATGGTAATAATTCCTTAACAATGTTATTCTCTAATGACATAGGCACACTCCTAGAAGCACACATCAGATACTGAAATATATGATTACTGCATTAATCACTGAATCTCATCCCATGGAAAACACCCCTGTTTTAGTCAAATTCTGCTCAGGAAAAAAGAAACTATGCAAAGTCTTTCAAGAAGTGAGGGTGTGGGCTTCCCTGATGTCGCAGTGGTTGAGAGTCCGCCTGCCGATGCAGGGGACACGGGTTCGTGCCCCGGTCCGGGAAGATTCCCACATGCCACGGAGTGGCTAGTCCCGTGAGCCATGGCCGCTGAGCCTGCGCGTCCGGAGCCTGTGCTCTGCAACGGGAGAGGCCACAACAGTGAGAGACCCAAGTACCAGAAAAAAAAAAAAAAAAGTGAGGGTGTAATTCAGGAAACTGGTCATGCAGGTGTTGAAAACCTGGAAGAGCTAAAAAAAAAAAAAAAAAAGACAGAGAGAGAGAGAAAAAGATTAGTAACTGCAGGAAGCTGCCAGTATCTAAGTCTGAAAAAACAACAGGGAGGAGATGTTGTTAATCACAACTTAGAAGCGAGGAGGGGTTCCTTCCTCAAAAACTCCAACTGCCTAAGGAAATACTATTACTTCAGGAGCTGCCACTATCTCAGGAGTTAAGACAGTGGATGAGAGACCATAGTTTCAGAGACTGGGTCCATGAGGAGGTATCTGATATTTTTTTTTTTTTTTTTTTGCAGTACGCGGGCCTCTCACTGTTGGGGCATCTCCCGCTGCGGAGCGCAGGCTCAGCGGCCATGGCTCACGGGCCCAGCCGCTCCGCGGCATGTGGGATCTTCCCGGACTGGGGTACGAACCCGTGTCCCCTGCATCGGCAGGTGGACTCGACATGCCATGTGGTTTGTTCTGGGAGTGCTGGCTTCCTGGATGGAGGGAATGTTCCAGGGCATTTTACTTGGCTTTTTCTACCATAACAACTCTTACTCCATTCCATTTGGCAAGTTGCCAAACATGCCTATTGAATTCATACATTCAGCAACTGGAGAAATGATGCACAATGGTTTTGTAGAATTACTTTGTTCATTGTGAGACTTAGGACAAAACTTTTTTTATCACCTGGCCACAATAATCCTTCCCTTTGATGGTGGACCGCTAATGTTTTAGGTACTCATAAATTAGTATCAACACAGGCCAGTATTTATTAATCCCAGAAAGATTTCTTTTCCTATGGAGAGTCACCCTGAATAATAGCTTTAGGTTCCTTTACTCCTAGGCAAGCTTGGAGTAATATTTACAGTATACTCTTGGGCAGCATTGTAGGATTCTTCCTTAAGGGGATCCCATTAAGTTGGGTAACTGAGCAAGAAGCTGTGAGGCTATATTATAGTGCCAACTAGAACTAGACTTTGTTAAGTTATCTAGATCAAGTAATACTTTAGTAAGATTCTCACCAGTTTTCTTTCCAGAGATAAGGTGATCAGTTAACCATTACCAAATATCTAAGTACCATAGGTCAAACCTTCTGATTGCTGCTCTTGTTCTATTTCCTATTATGCTAATTTGCCTATCTTAGCACTGGAGTTAAGTACTGACAATTGACTTCCTGCATTCTGACATTCCACTATTCCCATTCCCATCAGGAATCTGGTTACAATGGTAGCACCTCCCACCATTATTTTAGCTTTCAGAGGACAGGTGCCACAGAGCTTTCTAACTGACACAGTACTTTCTTTACTAACTCATTTCCCAATGCCTAGTTAAGGGAATGTCCTATGGTCCTTCTGTGGGAGACATAGTGAGAGGTGCATTTTCAGGTTGTGCATACTAATACTACTCCAACATTGTGATCTTCCTAAACATTTTATTTCTTCTTTTATATTAACTCAGGGAGCAGTGACTCAAATTCATTGAAAGTAGCTCGCTGCTGAGTCTATATTTCCATTAAATAATTAAGTAAACTACTAGAGATACTCAACTTCTTGGAGTAGTATGTTAAGTCCAGAATCCCTGGAAAGGAGAATATATACATATATATGTGTATAAAAATTGCCTCAATAAAATATTTTATACATACATGTGTATAATTGAGTTCTAAGGGTGTTAAACTGAGGGGGATGGAATATGACATTGGAGCAGATTGCTAAATATATTCAGTCATTCCAGCACTACCTGTTGAAAAGACTAATTTGTTGTGACATATTTTTAAAGGCTTTCAAAGTTTAGGAGTGTAAACTGTATTTTTTCAGGTCAGGCTCTGCATTTATCTTCCTGGGGTATGTTGATATCTGATTACAGTTATAGGATTGGAAGCAATGAATGAAGGTTTACGGGTGGGTCCTTGAGGAATTTCTTGGTAAGCTAATTAATCTCATGTGGGATCATTGTAGTGTCTTCAAGAATTGGAAAACTAGTTTTTTCATACAGAAGAAGACCTGTTTATACTGGCAAGGATACAGTAAATATCATTTTAAATTAAATATTAAAATATCAGAGAAATTTTAAGATTCAAATTTCTTAACTTTATTGGGTTTGATGTTCAGCCATGTTTGTCTTGTAGTTATAATAAATGAGATTTTTTTCATAGTTTGAGATTTTTTAAATTCCTGGACTTATCATTTATTTTTTGTAAGCTCTCCAGAACAGTTGGAAATAGTCAGGCAGCCTTCCAGTTCTTGTGGCCATCATTCCTATTAAGTGCAGTAGCCACCTGGGCTTCCAAAGTTTTGCTTTCAGAAGATACTTCATCCTAAGCAAAAACATGATGTCATTGCATGTTACTGGTTACCAGTGTACAAATTCACTTTGATGAGGAGGTTATCACTGCATTCAAGCTCAAAAAGTAAGCAATCTAATCCAAGAATCTCAGCTTGTCACTAAGTACATGTTAGTCAGAGACTAGTGAGGGAAAGAGAAACCACACTACCTGTTTCAGAAGAGAGGATTTAATACAGGGAATTTATTACACAGGTATTGGCAGGGTAGAAAAGCAAAAAGGAGAAGATAAAACTAATAAGCGAAACTAGTAAATTCTCTAGGCCTAGAGAAATGAAAGGGAAGGAAGAGGTGGGCTTATCAGAGGAAGGGCTGTTACTGCAGTAACCAGAACCATGGTTGTAGAGGCCACAGCTTCAGGAGCTGAGACCATGACAGAGGTGCTGCCATGTGGCAAAATTGGGATTTGAGGTGCTTGCCTCTTCTCTCTTTCCTAATATCCCTCCAGTGCATCCCAATTGGCAGAAGCCAGCTGGAAGCCAGCTGGAAAAGGTGTTTAGCATATGCAATTTGCAGACTCTAAGCTCTAATACTTCAGAGCATAGTATAATATAGAATTGATATATTGCTGAGAAACAATAGACAAATAACTAGCCCAGACACTTATGCTTTCTGGCTGTCAATTTCCTGATATAGCCAGCCAGCTATGATTCATTCATCAAAACTCAACTTACTCAAGCATTCATTTCTACTTGATCCTGTTTCTTCTGGTTGGGAGTAAGTAGCCCTCCTTTTCACTCCCACTGAAACTGGTATTGACTATTCTTATATTTCTTATCCTAGTGATACCACTTGCAAAATTTTTGCTTCCTCTTCCCATGATTTTATGCTCTGCTTGTCTTGAGGTCCTGGTTCCAAAGGGAGGGACACATCCCCCAGGAGACACAACAATGATTTCATTGGTCTGAAAGTTGACTGCCACCTGTCCACTTTGGTTTCCTCATACATCTGAATCAATAGGCAAAGAAGGGAATTACTGTGCTGGCTATGATGATTGATACTGACTACCAGGGGAAATTGGACTACTACTCCACACTGAAATTAAAAAAGAGTATGTCTGGGGCTTCCCTGGTGGCGCAGTGGTAGTGGTTGAGGGTCCGCCTGTTGATACAGGGGACACGGGTTCGTGCTCCAGGAAGATCCCACATGCCACGGAGCGGCTGGGCCTGTGAGCCATGGACACTAAGCCTGTGCGTCCGGAGCCTGTGCTCTGCAATGGGAGAGGCCACAACCGTGAGAGGCCTGCATACCGAAAAAAAAAAAAAAAAGAGTATGTCTGGAATACAGGAGATTCCTTAGGGAATCTCTAATCATTACCATGTCCTAAGATTAAGGTCAATAGAAAACTACAACAACCCAACCCACGCAGGATGACTAATGGCCCAGATCCTTCAGGAATAAAGATTTTGATCACTCCATCAGGTAAAGAACTATGACCAGCTAAGGTGCTTGCTGAAGACAAAGTGAATATAGTGTGGGTAGTGGAAAAAGGCAATTATAAATACCAGCTACAACCAGATGGCCAAGTACAGAAATAAGGTAATTATCATGACTATTTCTTTCATATTTTGTTATGAATACATTTGTATGTGTGTATAGTGTTTATAGAATTTTTCTTTCCTCTTTTATTTCTTCTAATGTCTCAGAAAATGTATTGACTTTATATCACTATATTTAAGATATGAGACAACAAGAAGGAAAATAAACATCACTCTCCTATTTACCTCCTTGTCTGGGGAGGGGGTGAGGACATTTTCAGTTGTAAACAGCAGAGTTGTACCATGTTAGGTGGAATTATGACTTTGGTTGTTTTTATTTGGTGATTAAGTATGGTTTAAGGAGATGCAAATAATGCTAAGTTGACAAGGGTGAACTTCTGATGGCTAATTTTGTGTGTCAGTTTGACTGGATAATAGAGATATTATGTTTATGCCAAGATATTTGCTAAACATTATTTCTGGGTGTGTCTGTGAGGATATTTCTGGGTGAGATTAGCATTTGACTTATGATGACCATGATAGCTTTAGCTAACACTACCATCACATAATTAGCATTTCCTTTTTGTGGTAAGAACATTTAAGTTCTACTCTCTTAACTTTCAAATGTGAAATGCTGCATTATTAACTATAATCACCTTGCTATACATTAGATCCCTAGAACTTATTCATTTTCTAACTGGAAGTCTGTATATTTTAACAAACTTCTCTCCATTTCCCACAACTCCCAGCTCTTGGTAACCACCTTTCTACTCTCTGTTTTTATGAGTTTGGCTTTTTTAGATTCCACATATAAATGATATCACACAGCATTGGTCTTTCTCTGTCTGACTTATTTCTCTTAGCATATTGACCTTGAGGTTCAATAAGTGGACACAGTAAAGCAGTTTGCCCTCCTTAATGTGAGTGAGCATCATCTAATCCACTGAGGGCTTGAAAAGAACAAAATGCCTGATTGCTTCAGCTAGGACATCCATCTTCCCTCAGTACTCCTAGTTCAGAGGCCCTAAAACCCGACCTAGAATCTACACTATCAGCTCCCCTGGTTCTCAGGCCTTCAGACTTGAACTGAATTATACCACCAGCTTTCTTGAGTTTCCACGTTGCAGATGGTAGATTGTGGGATTTCTCAGCCTCTATAACATGAGCCAATTCTTTATAATAACTTTCTTAAAAAATATATATATATATATTTTTCAATATATATATATAGATGTTATTAACTTTATTAATATTGTCTCTCTGGATAACTCTAGCTAACACAGCTTCTAAAAAGGTTGTATATTTTTGTAATATATTAATAGTGAAATCTTGGATATCCACATTGTGAGTACTGGGTGAAATATAGTGTTCTTACCTTATGTTTAATACAGACTTAACAGTGCTTGGGGTACGGGACTTCATCAATTAAGTTGTACTTGCTTTACTCTGTGCCAACTCCATTAGTTAGTCCTTGTTTACATCTTCTTAATTTTGCTTTTGCATCTCTATATCTGAAATCCCAGGGAACATTAATCTACTTTTCTCAGACATACATACACAGATATACACAGACACACACATACATCCTTTGTCTACCACCTGATTATCAGTTGTCTGGAATTGTTCCCATTCTTTATGTATCCAAGAGTTCTATCTCTCCAATTTAACTGAGAGCTTCTCAAGAACAAAGATTTTATCTTATGATTTTTTTTTGTCCTTCATAACATCTAATGCATGGCTTAGGACACATTTGGTACTCTATATTTGTTGGAGAAATCATTAATAACTATACCTGATACCTTCTTTGTGTACAATAAAATCTACTTCTTTTATCACTCCATTTTAATATCACAGAAGCAATATTTAGGAGCATTTTATATGGGTTGGGTGCAAAGTGTTTCCTCAGCAATTCAAAATGGCTTCTTGCCCATTTTAAAGTAGAGAGTGCTTAATTTTCATATTTCCAGATTAAAGTTAAAATTAGACTCTAATCTAAGGAGATGTCTGTGGATGTTTGCATTCAGTTTGAGTAAATGTCTTATATTTGGACATTTTATTTGTGGTGTATTTTGGATACATACTTAAATTTCTTGTTATCACAACATACAATGAATTGTAAAGAGATGCAGAGTTTGAATGTAACTGATGGTAAATTAAGCTCTAAAATAAAATAGATAGATGTTAATGCCAGGCATTGCTTTTATTAGGGCTGTTAGAATTTCTACACCCAGTAAATCTTTGTCAATGTTAAGACTCAATGGAAATGAGAGATGTTTTGGAAGGTGTTTGTAAGTATGATTTTAATATAATTTGGTTTTAATTTGTAAAAAATAACTACTTTAAAAAGTGATACATGCCCATAATAAAACAATTCAAATTATATAAAAGAGAAAGTAAAAATGTCCCTAAACTACATACATCAGAAAACACCATTATTAACATTTTTGTAACTATCCTTCCAAACACATCTCTCTTTACACATATACACATAAGTATATACATATATTTTTAAGTGAAATACTCTGTTGCATTTGATGTTTTAACTTGCTTTTGACTCTATACATTATTATTGATTATTTCCTATGTCAATAAATAGGGGAGCCTCTTGTTTCTAATATCTCTTAATTTTCCATGTGTTTAATTATAGACATATAGGTTATTTCCGTTTCTTTTCTAGTATGAACAATTCTATAGAAAACAATTTTGCTCAAATACAATTTTTCATCTCGCCCTATCTTTAGTTGAGTTTATTCATTCATTCATTCAACATTCATTTATTAGCCTCAGCCATGTCAGTCACTGAGATGTTGCAGTCTAACAATAATCCAATTAGACAAAAATCTCTGTGTTTAGTGGATTAATAGGTATGCATGTTTGATGATGTAACATACACTTTTAAAGTTCCCTTTAGAAATATATTAATGTAAGTATCTACCAACTTTACAGAAAAGAATCTGTTTACATAAAACAATTCTAGTTTTTGTTAAATATCTTAATTCTTCCAAGTTTGGTGAGTGAAATGTGATCTCTTAGATGTTTATTTACATTTCTTTTATGGAAGTTGAATATCTTTTCATGGGCATATTATCCATTTGTATATCCTTGTTTTGTATGTTGCATAACCACACATTCATATTAAGGTATTTGAAGTGTTTTTTCTCAATGATTAGTAAGGAATCTTTGTGTATTATAAGTAGTAATCTCCTTTCAGTCATAATATTTGGCAAATATTGTTGAATATGATGTGAATAGAGTTATACAGTAGGTAGCCTTTTAATGACTGGCTTACTTCACTCAACATTATGTTTGTGAGATTCATTTATGTTCTTGTGCTTAGTGGTAGTTTAGTCATTCTCATTGCCATATATATTTTTATTGAATGATGATACCAAAATTTATCTTTCTGTTCTACTGTTGATAGACCTTTCAGTTGTTTCTAGTTTTTGGCTATTACATAAAGTTTTGCTATTGATATTCTTGTATATGCCTTCTAGTAAACATTGGTTTACATTTCTGTAGAAATGTAAAGTCACCATGTCATGGGAACTGCCATGTTCAGTAGAAGATCCTGCCAGTTTTCTGAAATGGTTGTTCCAGTTTGCACTTGTGAGTTCTGGTTTTTATCTTTTTAAAACAAACAATCTGGTGGGTATACAGTAGTATTGCATTTTGGTTTTAATTAGTGTTCTCTGATAATTAGTGAAGTTGAACACCTTTTCATGTGTGTGTTGACCTTGAAAACACTTCAAAATACAGATTCTCATGTTTCATTACAGACCTGCTGCACCAGAATCTCCAAGGATAGGGCTCAGGAATCTGTACTTTTAAGAGCTTACCAGCTGTAAGCATTCCGAGAATTACTGAGCATAAATGTAATTTTATTAGAATAGGAAAATATCCACCTTGTATGGTAGATAAAACAAACCAACAGGAAAATTTGATATTCCTTTTGAAGAGAAATAAAAAATTTATGGTGAAACTCCTAACTTTAAAAATTACACTCATTCTATTATGAACTTTGGAGACACATAATATTGTAATATTATATCAAAGGCTCTTACTGGGACTTTTCATATGCCATATATTGGGAGACAACTCACAATTGGTCTCTCACATTTCTGCATGTCTTGAGAGCTGAGACATTTGTTGTCCTTGTTCTGAAGTATCTTCTCAAGGATGTTTGTACAGTGAACAGCCTTTGAAAATAGAGATAGTATTTCCCACTGGAGCAAAGGGTAAGTTTATTTACTGTCCAGTGTAAAGATGTCTCCCTTTGGGGTAAAAATCAAGCAGGTTTACCATCCATTATAAAAGGTTCAGGTTCCCTGAGCTTGGCTTCCTCTCCTGTCATGCAACCTAATGTGTTTACAGGCACACCTCTCTCTCTTTAGGTCAACCTTTGGAAATTGGGGTTCAGGCAATTTAGAAAATGCTGATACTCTGGCTACTGCTCATACTATCAGTAATAAAGTCATTGTTTATGACCAAGGAGGCCAGCATCAGTGAACTTGTGGAATGCTTTCTTGTTAGTTGGCAAACAAAGTAAAATCTCAGGCAATTTCAAGTTTTTTAGCATGTTATACTTTCCCAAATTTCATCTATTCAATGATTATATTGAGTAAAACACTGGTTGAGTTAACTAACTTTGATAAAGCATTATAGGTAAGGTAACAAATATATCTTTTAGGTTTGCTTTTAGAACAAATATGTACAAAAATGTATTAAGAGTGTATTGATCTAGTACACTTACTCTATGGTAGAAAAAAACAAAAGTTCTTGTCATTTTATTTTATCAACCTCTTGTATTATGCTTGTACCTAGTTTATGCAATTTAAAATATTATCCTGTAGACAAGTTCATGTTCATGAATGCTTTAGAGATAATACACTTTATTTACTTAGTATAATTTTAAATATTATGAATGGGATTTCCAAATTATGGTGCCAGGATTTAATGAGGTGTAATTATAGGTCCTAAGATATTTATATGAAGAGCAAAAAGCTTACTGTACACCATTAAAGTGTTTTATGTGTGATGATGACTGACACAGCCCATTATGGAATTTGAATAAGCTTAATTGTCCAAGAAAAATAATTGAAAATAATCCTTTAGATGTCAAAATATAGCAATTTATCATATGATTCTGTCAGTTGTTATTTAATATCCTTCCTGGTTACAGACATGCCTTTTTGGTGGCTCATTAGTTATGTCACCAGGAAAAGAGTATTTTTAACACTGTTCAAGATGAAACCTTTATTCTCAATGTGTTGAAATATAAATTGCACAGGAACATTGACATTAAAACAATGTAATATTATCAGAGTGAACTGCGTGCTCTCTTAATGAAAGGATAAAGCTGAAAATAGACATGAGTAATGATAATTTATCAATTGTACTTCTGAATATTTCCATAAACCTTAATTATATTTGGGGAAGCTTCTTTAATTACTATTCCATGTGTCATTCAATTGAAGATAGAAGAATAATAGCAACTCTACTTTTAAAGAGTTTGTTGTATCTTACAGTGAAACGTAATTGAGGGATAGGGTTGAAGGGAAAAAATTCAAGAGGAACACCAACGAACCCTTGGGTTAGATTAGCACAGATCAATATATTTTTCTGTGCATTTTCTAGAAGTGAGATGCAAATTTGGCCCTAAGATTTACCAGGTGAAACAAAGATGGAAATAAAATCATTTACAAGATTTAGAATATCCATAAATTAAAGCCAATCAATTTATTAGAAAAGCATCACTCTTCTTGTCTCTGACATATGCAGGATTAACTCTGAGTGAATTGTTTATTTAAATTGTCCAAAGATGTAAGGAAAAAGCTCAACTTGTTACAGTAGTTCATTAAGAGGCTGCTGCATCACAATGTGGTACACATTCTCAGGTCTTGAACATCAGTATTGATGTTCAATGCTAATTTAGAAGAGATGAGGGAGTAGGTAGACTGCCTATCCTTCAGCACATCACCCATAAATAGTATGTCTGGCAATCAAGCTTTTGACAAGGGTAAAATAGTAGATAACCCAGGGTTATATTTTCTGGTAAGAACTTGGGATACAGATATATATTATATAGATATAGATATTATAGATATATAGTATCTATAGATATTATAAAGATTACACAGATATTATATAATATCATACCTATATAATCTTTAATATTATAGTGTAAATATTGTAATATTATATATATATATAATCTTTAAATGAGTTATCTATATGCAATCAGCTGGAAAAGGGCAGGCTTAAGGTGTTCCTAAGAAAATGAAGGAGGGTAAGGGAGTCACTTGCCTGTATAAATGATGTCCCTCTTCCTCATGGAAGAGATGGAAAAGATATGTATAGGCAGAACCACCTGAAAACTATCAAGATATCATAATAGAACGATAGAACCTAAAATATTCTGTTACAGTATACTTTTGAGATATAATAATAGATTTCCACTTAAGGGATACAGGCTGCTTTTTTCTTTGTATCTGATTCATTTAACTGAAGGTATGAGCCTAAATAGTCTGCTCTAGATGGTTAGAGCATACTGTTTCTCCACCTTGTATTGAGTGGGGATAAAGACTTTTTAGAAAATATTTTTCCATCTGCACAGAGGTCATTTTCTTGTTTTTCCTTTTGGGTATTTTTGCTCTGCTTTATGACTACCACTTGAAACGTGATAGATTTATTTGTAAGGCATCCTCTTTCATCTGCAAAGAAAAAATTCTTACTGCCTCAGGAGCTCAGTTGTCTTTTTCTTTTTCTGCTTAAATCCTTTTGTATTCTCTGTCATCACGTCATACTTAAAGTCATACACTGGACTTTAAGCTTGTTTTATTGCTGTTTGGATTAGAAATAGCCTTTAAGAGCCTGTTGCTGCAAACGTTTTGTGAGTTCAGACTTTCATGTTGCTCCTAGCGGGGTAGAAAAGGCTAAAGCATCTTCCTCTTTCTCTTACAATTCTGTTCCAGGACTGGAGGAATATTAACATTTGATTCTTTGGTATTTCCAGGACAAAAAAGATAACTGTTACTTCGAAGTTCAACAAACAAATTCCATAAATGTAACTCTTTTCATATTAGTGATTGTATTATAAGGAACGCATACATTTAATCAAAATCAATTAAAGATAAATTATAATAATTTCTAAGCAAAAATAATACAGTTTATAATGAGACTATGAAATCTTCCAATACATTATAAGAATCTTTAATTTCTGAGGTCTTTTTAGTCTCCTGCTAACTTTAGCCACTTAGCAGACAGAGACAATAAGAGCTCAGTGGTAGAAGCTGTTTATATTTCATCTTTAAGAGTCATTCCCTGCCCACTGCTACTTTTGGCATGAAGAAAGTGAGGATCCTATTTGCCTTCCTTCCCTTTTCTTCATGACCTGTAAAGAGGAGTGTTGATCTGGATTCAGTTCATTTCTAGGGCACTTGTTATGCCAAAATTTTAAAAAGATTTTTCTTAGAGTTATACATAAGCTCTCATGAAATAATCATTCTCTTTCTTTCACTGATTTATTCTTGAGTGTCCCATTGGAATGGAGATTTCAGAGTTTAGGCTTTGGAGGTCAAAACAGAGCAACTTTAGGGTCTGCTGGCTTGATGCTACTTTACTTAGGGAAAACAATTTTTCTATATAGTCAGCCAAACCACTGGAGTTTTACAGTAATGTATGGGCCTTACATTCTTCTGATAATAACATGGTTTTTTGCTTTGCTTGGCTTACTATATGAGTATTTCTCCATTGGAGATTTTGGAGAAAGAGGAATGGGATGGTCAAGGCAGAACTTCAATATTCCTGGGTCCTTTACATAGTACCACCTTAATAGCTCACCTTAATTGTATCCTATTATCATGGAGTTTATTAGGGAATAATGTGAGTTTGCTCTTTCTCTGAGTGAATGTCTTGCGTGGCTATACTTGGGTTGAGGTAAGAAAGTGGTTATTATTAGGTATGTTTATTCACATTGATTATATTAATAAGATTTTCTAAATGATTACTATCAAAATGAAAACTGAACAAGGTGATTGATTTGTTCAGGTTAGGTTACTTCAATAAGGATAATACTCCAGTTCCAAAGATCAGAGTATCTCAGCAGGTGGTTTTGCTTTAGGTTTTTATAGGGAGGGATAAACAATTTGCAGGTGGGGTGATTTATATTTGGGGTTGTTTTGCAAGATGGGGGAGTCTTAGTTAGTTATCTGAAAAGGAATTTTTTTTCTCTGTGGTTAGCAAGCTCTAATCTCAGCTAATCAATTGTAAGATAAATTATGGGTAGTTGGAAGGTCTGAGTCAGGCATTGTCAGCAGATTTAAGCAAAAGAGGAAAAGACTGTGTTTATCCTTGTCAGTCCGAACTCTTGCTCAGGACAAAAACTGTTTGTCTTAGAATAATCTTAGGGATTAGAATAATTTCTGCTGAATTTGGGGTCAATATTTGGTGATATAATCCATATAGTCAGCAGTTTCTTACTGGCTCTGTTCTTGGAGAAGTAACTGAACCATCTGTTGCGCTCTGACAGTTGTCTGTAATTCAAAACAAAATCTGGAGACAAAGTATTTAGTTAGGGGGATACCTATTAAAAGAAGCAGAAAAGTGATCATTAGATGTTATAGGGAGGAATTAAATCAAGACTTGCAGCAAGTTGGCAAATATTTTAATGGCTCCTAGGTAATCAATGTGGAAAGGGCCTTCCATGATAATATAAGGACTGTGGTGGCAACGCAACAAATTTCTTGGTTAGCATCTCAAATGTTCTTGTATGTGATGTAGAGGTCAGAGAAATTTTTGGAACAAATGTGCAGCAATTGCTTCTGACCACAGGACACAGCCTCCCTCTGGTGGCCAAGATCATTTGAAGTGCTTGTTGGTTGTGGAATCCTGTCAGTTGAGTCTCTTGAAGTTATTGAGTAAGAAGGTCAATGTTTTTTGTGATGTTGTCCACTGTGATGATTATTTCCTGTAATGGGGCATGGAAGACACAAATTTAATTTCACTTCTGGAGTGGCTTACACTTCAATATGTACTCCAGCTGCTCCAGGTACAATGTCAGTCCAAATAAAATGATTGCATGCAGCAGTCAGGTTCTACCAAGCAATTAGCTTCCTTTTCAAGGG
This sequence comes from Lagenorhynchus albirostris, assembly GCF_949774975.1. Lineage (NCBI taxonomy): Eukaryota > Metazoa > Chordata > Mammalia > Artiodactyla > Delphinidae > Lagenorhynchus > Lagenorhynchus albirostris. Next base: position 71,933,589 of record NC_083103.1, read on the forward strand.
TGTGTTCAAATCCAGAGTAAAAGGAAGAGTATGGGGAGTGGGTATTTGTGGCCAATATGGTTGAGTAGGAAGACCCTGAGTTCATCTCCTCCTATGGGCACATCAAAAGTACAACTATTGGGCTTCCCTGGTGGTGCAGTGGTTGAGAGTCCGCCTGCTAATGCAGGCGACATGGGTTCGTACCCCGGTCCGGGAAGATCCCACATGCCGTGGAGCGGCTAGGCCCGTGAGCCATGGCCGCTGAGCATCTGGAGCCTGTGCTCTGCAACAGGAGAGGCCACAACAGTGAGAGGCCCGTGTACCACAAAAAAAAAAAAAGTACAACTATTTACAGAGCAAATATTGATGAGAAAGACTGAGATTCTAGTAGAAAAGATCTTCTACAACTAAAGATATAAAGAAGGAACCACAATAAGGTGGGTAGGAGAGGCGGAGATGCAGTACAATTAAGACCCATACTGGGTGGGTGACCCACAAATGGGAAGATAATTACAGTTGCAGAGGTACTTCCCAAGGAGCGAGGAGTCTGACCCTCACATTGGGCTCCCCAGCCCAGGGATCCTGAACTGGAAAGAGCCCCTAGAACATTTGCCTTTGAAGACCAGCAGGTTGGAAGAGCCAAAGTACTGTGGAAAACAGATTCCACTCTTAAAGGGCTCACACAAAACCTCACATGTTCCAGGACACAGGGTAGAAGCAGTAATTTGAAATGATCCTGGGTCAGACCCACCTGCTGATCTTGGAGAGGCAAGAGGCAAAAGCTTATTAACACCTGGACCTGGCCCCACCAACCAGCCTTTTGGCACCAGTACTTGGACACCTCAGGCTAAGCTAAGCAACTAGCCAAGTGGGGACACATCCCCAACCACCATGATGTCACTGTGTTAAGAATCCTGAGCCCACAGACACCCTGGGACATAGCCCTGCCCACCAGAGGGCCCAGAACGTGGACCCACCAGTGCTCTGGCACTAGCCCTGGAAACTCCCCAGGGCCCTCTGGGACCCGGCTCTGCCCATCAGTGGGCCAGTACTGGCCCCCAAACCAGTCACACACACCAGTTGGCAGGCACCAGCCCAAGGACCATCTGGGCCCCAACCCTACCCACCAGTGGGCTAACACACTAACTCAGGACCCCAGGACCCTACAACCAGAGATCTTGGGACCTGGCTCCACCCACCAGGTCCTGTACTAGCCCTAGCACCCCCTAGACCTTGGCCCTGCTCATCAGCAACTGACACCAGCTTTGGAATACCCCAGGACGTGCAGCCAGAGACACCAGGACCTAGCCCTACCCATGAGTGGGCCAGTGTCAGTCCTAGGACCTGGCATCACCAACCAGTGGGCAGGCACCAGTCCCAGGATTCCCTTAGCTCTGGACTTACCCACAAACAGGCAGACACCAAACCCAAGACAACCACAGCCCTGCAGCCTGTCATGTCAGGACACAGCCCATCCACCAACAGGCTGGCACGAGCAATGGGGCACCTTAGACCCCTCAGCCATCCATCCAAAAATCTGGCCCCACCCACCAGCTGGCAAACACAAACTTTGGGACAGCCTAGACACTGTAGCTAGCCATTTCAGGAAGGGGCCCAGCCTACCAGAAGGTCAACACTAGATCTGGGACCTCTGGCCCCACAAATACCCAACTCAGAAAAAGAGTGCCAAACAGTGAACCAGCACTAGTCCTGGGATCCCCCTGGGCTCTGCAGTCAGCCACCTCGTGACCTGGTCCTGTCCACCAATGGTTGGCAGCATCTGGACAAGGCAGGGCCTGGCAATCGACCAGATTGGGGGCCACCCACACGTACTAGACGACCCACAGTAGTTAGCCCATCACAACAGGTCCCATGTGGCCCACATAGGGGTTCCCCTAGAGCATAAAACTCTGGTGACCAGAAGGAAGTGCACTGCTGGGACTCATAGAATGTCTCCTATAAAATGTCTCTCCTCCAAGGTTGGGATACATAACCAACATACCAAATACATAGAAATGAAAATATTTATACCTACGAATAAATCTAACTAAGGAGATAAAACCATACTCAGAAAACTGTAAGACACTGATGAAAGAAATTGAATATGAAACAAACAGATGGAAAGATATATCATGTTCATGGATTGGAAGAATTAATAATGTTAAAATGACCATACTACCCAAGGCAATCTATAGATTCAATGCAATCTCTATCAAAATACTAATGGCATTCTTCACAGAACTAGAACAAATAATTCTACAATTTGTATGGAAACACAAAAGATCCCAAATAGCCAAAACAATCTTGAGAAAGAAGAACAAAGCTGGAAGTATCACATTCCCTGATTTCAAACTATAGTACAATCTACAGTAATCAAAACAGTATAGCACTGGCACTGAAACAGACAACTAGATAAATGGAACAGTATAAAGAGCCCAGAAATAAACTATATTTATATAGGCAATTAATCTATGACAAAGGAAGTAAGAATAGGGGGAAAAGACAGGCTCTTCAATAAATGGTGATGGGAAAACAGGACAGCTACTTGCAAAAGAATCAAACTGGACTACTCTCTCACACCATGCACAAAAATAAATTCAAAATGGATTAAAGACTGAAATGTAAGACCTGAAACTATAAAACTTCAGAAGAAAATATAAACAGTTAGCTCTTTGACATCAGTCTTAGTAATTTTTTTTGGATATGTCTCCTCAGGCAAGGGAAACAAAAGCAAAAATAAACAAATGGGACTACATCAAACTAAAAAACTTTTTCATAGTGAAGGAAACTATCAACAAAACGACAAGGCCACTTACTGAATGGGAGAAGATATTTGCAAATTATATATCCAATATGAAATTAATATCCAAAATATACAAAGAACTCATACAAGTCAACATAATAAAACCAAACAACCCAATTAAAAATAATGGGCACAGGATCTGAATAGTCATTTTTCCAAAGAAGACATAGAAATGGCTAACAGGAATATGAAAAGGTACTCAACATCACTAATCATCAGGGAAATGCAAATCAAAAACACGAGAGATCACCTTATATCTGTCATAATGGCTATTATCAAAAAGACAAGTAAAAAATCTTGGTGATAATGGGGATAAAAGGGAACTCTTATGCACTGTTGTTTGGAATGTTTTGATAAATTGGTACAGCCACTATGAAAAACAGTATGGAAAGTCCTCAAAAATTAATAATGGAACTACCATATGGCCCAGCAATTCCAATCCTGGGTATTTATCCAAAGAAAACAAAAGAACTAATTAGAAAAGACACATGCACTTCTATGTTCATAGTTATTTACAACAGCCAAGATATGGAAGCAACCTAAATGTCCATCAATAGATAAGTGGAAAAAGAATATATGGTGTATTTATATAATGGAATATTACTCAGCCATGAAAAAGAAAGAAATCTTGTGTAGCAGGAACTGACATAGTGTTGTAGGTCAATTATACTTCAAAAACAAACAAACAAACAAACTCATAGAAAAAGAGATCAGATTTGTGGTTACCAGGCAGGGGAGGGGGCAGGTGGAATTGGATGAAGACAGTCAAAAGTTACAAACTTCTGAGCATCTCCCAGCTAGGGCACCTGCTTGCTGCTGGTGGAGGACTCTACACCCAAGGAGATGGGAGGAGCCCCAAGGTGAACCAGTAGGATGTAGGGGGACTGAGGGGGGGAAGAGAAGTGGAGGCCAGACAGGATTGGAGCTCCTGAGGCTAGGGAGATCAGGAGAGGCAGGCAGGAGGGACTCTGTGGGAAGAGTGGGAGAGGAGCAGAGGGTGATCGACTGGCCTGCTCGGGCCAGGGAGCCTGCTGAGCTCCCAGACCGGTACCACCCCCTCCAAAGCCACATTGAGGCCACACGGATCCTGGGGGCATAGGAGGGATGTGGGGGGAGATCAGGAGAGGCAGGTGGGAGGGGCCCTCAAGACTGGAGGAGCAGGAGAGGAAAGGAGGGCGTTTGCCCCATCCCCTCGAGCCCAGGAAGCCTGCTGGGCTCCCAGGTGAGGTCCCCTGCCACTGAGACCAGGGGTGGGGGGCACGACTGGGCCCCTTCTTTTCCTTGAGCTTAAGCCCCACCCCACACAGCCCACAGGGCCTTTTCCCGCCCTGTGGGTCCTGAGCATTGGCCATGCTCACCACCCAAACCTCGCCCTTGCTTAGGCCACACCCTCAACAGTCAAGGCCTCCCCTCCCCTTGTTTTTCCCTCCTCCTCTTTTTACTATTGTGGTACTGTTGAACCTTCTGGTTGTTGAATCATCTATATTTTTATATTATTTCTAACATATCTGTTAGTTTCCTAGTCTAATTTTATTTTTTACTTTTTATTGTTGGTTTTTGTTTTTGTATTTTTCTTTTCTTTGCTGCCCCAGGCAGCTTTCAGGATCTTGGTTCATGAGCCAAAGGTTGGGCCGAAGCCCCTGGGCTGGGAGCTCTGACTTGAACCACTGCACTGAGAACCTCAGACCCCAGGGAATATTTATCTGAGTGGGGTCGCACTGAGTTCCTCATCTCAGCACCAAGACCCACTCTACACAATACCCTACAAAACCCAGTGTTGGAAGCCTCAGGCCAAACAACCAGTAACACAGGAACACAATCCCACTCATTAAAAAAAAAAAAAATTAGATGGCAAAAGAATATGTCACAGATGAAGGAGCAAGGTAAAAATCTGCAAGATCAAATAAATTAAGAGGAAATAGGCAATCTACTTGAAAAAGAATTCAGAGTAATGGCAGTGAAGATGATCTAGAATCTTGGAAATAAAATGGAAGCATGGATTGAGAAAATACAAGAAATGTTTAACAAAGAACTAAAGAACAAACAGAGATGAACAACATAATAACTGAAATGAAAAATACACTAGAAGGAATCAATAAAAGAATAACTGAGGCAGAAGAATGAATAAGTGAGCTGGAAGGAAAAAAGGTGGAAATAACTACCTAGAAACAGAATAAAGAAAAAAGAATGAAAAGAATTGAAGACAACCTCAGAGACCTCTGGGACAACACTAAATGCACCAATATTCGAATTATAGGGGTCCCAGAAGAAGAAGAGAAAAAGAAAGTGTCTGAGAAAACATTTGAAGAGATTATAGTTGAAAACTTCCCTAACATGGGAAAGGAAATAGTCATCCAAGTCCAGGAAGCACAGAGAGTCCCATACAGGATAAACCCTAGGAAAAACACACCAAGACACATATTAATCAAACTAACAAAAATTAAATTCAAAGAAAAATATTAAAAGCAGCAAGGGAAAAACAAAAAAATAACCTTCAAAGGAATCCCTATAAGGTTATCAGCTGATTTTTCAGTGGAAACACTGCAGATCAGAAAAGAGTGGCAGGATATACTTAAAGTGATGAAAGAGAAAAAACTACAACTAAGATTACTCTACCCAGCAAGGATCTCATTCAGAGTCAATGGAGAAGTCAAAAGCTTTTCAGACAAGCAAAGGCTAAGAGAATTCACCGCCACCAAACCAGCTTTACAACAAATGCTAAAGCAACTTCTCTAGGTGGGAAACACAAGAGAAGAAAAAGACCCACAAAAACAAACCCAAGTCAATTTAGAAAATGGTAATAGGAACATACATATCAATAATCACCTAGAATGTAAATGGATTAAATGCCCTAACCGAAAGACAAAGACTGGCTGAACAGATAAAAAAAAAAAGACCCACATATATGCTGCCTACAAGAGACCCACTTCAGACCTATGGACACATACAGACTGAAAGTGAAGGGATGGAAAAAGATATTCCATGCAAATGGAAATCACAAGAAAGCTGGAGTAGCAATACTCATAACACATAAAATAGACTTTAAAATAAAGACTCTTTTTTTTTTTTTGTTACACGGGCCTCCCACTGCTGTGGCCTCTCCCGTTGCAGAGCACAGGCTCCAGACGCGCAGGCTCAGCGGCCATGGCTCACGGGCCCAGCTGCTCCGCGGCATGTGGGATCTTCCCGGACCGGGGCACGAACCAGCGTCTGGTCCCCTGCATCAGCAGGCGGACTCTCAACCACTGCGCCACCAGGGAAGCCCAAAATAAAGACTCTTACAAGAGATAAGGAGGGACACTACATAATGTTCAAAGGATCAATGCAAGAAGATATAACAATTATAAATGTTTATGCACCCAACATAGGAGCACCTCAATACATAAGGCAAATGCTAACAACCATGAGAGGAGAAATCAACAGTAACAAAATAATAGTAGGGGACTAAAAATTGCCACTTACACCAATGGACAGACTATACAGAGAGAAAAAAATATAAGCAAACACAAGCTTTAAGTGACACAATAGACCAGATATATTTAAATGATATTTACAGAACATTCCACCCGAAAGTGGCAAAATACACTTTCTTCTCAAGTGCACTTGGAACATTCTCCACAATAGATCACATCTTGGGTCACATATCAAGCTTTGGAATATTTAAGAAAATTGAAATCATACCAAGAATCTTTTCTGACCACAATGCTCTGAGGTTGGAAATCAATTACAGGAAAAAAAACTGTAAAAAATACAAACACATGGGAGCTAAACAGTGTGCTACTAAATAACCAAGAAATCAAAGAAGAAATAAAACATATAGAAACAAATGACAATGAAAACACAATGATGCAAAACCTATGGGACACAGCAAAAGCAGTTCTAAGAGGGAAGTTTATAGCAGTTCAACCTCACCTCAAGAAACAAGAAAAATCTCAAATAAACAATCTAGTCCTACATTTAAAACCACTGGAGAAAGAAGAACAAAGAAAAACCAAAGTCAGTAGAAGGAAAGAAATCATAAATATCAGAGTAAATAAATGAAATAGAAATGCAGAAAACAAGAGCAAAAATCAATCAAACTAAAAGCTGGTTCTTTGAGAAGACAAACAAAATTGATAAACCCTTAGCCAGATCCATCAATAAAAAAAAGAGAGGAGGCAAATCTATAAAATTAGAAATGAAAAAGGAGAAATCACAACTGACACTGCAGAAACACAAAGGATTTTAAGACTACTACAAACAACTATATGCCAATAAAATGGACAACCACGAAGAAATGGACAAATTCTTGGAAAGGTACAATTTTCCAACGATGAACCAGGAAGAATTAGAAAATATAAACAGACCTATCACAAGTAATGAATTTGAAACTGTTATTTAAAAACTTCCAACAAACAAAAGCCCAGGGCCAGATAGCTTCACAGTTGAATTTCATCAAATATTTAGAGAAGAGCTAACACCTATCCTTCTCAAATTCTTCCAAAAATAGCAGAGGGAGGAACACTCCCAAACTCATTCTACGAGGCCACCATGACCCTGATACCAAAACCAGACAAAGATGTCACAAAGAAAGAAAACTACAGGCCAATATCACTGATGAGTATAGATGCAAAAACCTCAACAAAATACTAGCAAACAGATACCAACAGCACATTAAAAGGATCATACACCATGATCAATGGGATTTATCCCAGGGATGAAAGGATTCTTCAGTATACGCAACTCAATCAATGGGATACACCACATTAACACGTTGAAGAATAAAAAAAATCATCTTGATAGATGCAGAAAAAGCTTTTGAAAAATTCAATACCTATTTATGATAAAAACTAACCAGAAACTGGGCATAGAGGGAACCTACCTCAATATAATAAAGGCCATATATGACAAACCCACAGCTAACATCTTACTCAATGGTGAAAAACTGAAATGATTTCCACTAAGATCAGGAACAACAAAAGGATGTCCCTCTCACCACTCTTATTCAACATAGTTTTGGAAGTCCTAGCCACATCAATCAGAGAAGAAAAAGAAATAAAAGGAATCAAACCGGAAAAGGAGTAAAGCTGTCACTGTTTGCAGATGACATGATACTATACATAGAGAATCCTAAAGATACTACCAAAACTACTAGAGCTAATCAATGAATTTGGAAAAGTAGCAGGATACAAAATTAATGCACAGAAATCTCTTGCATTCCTATAAATTAATGATGAAAAATCTGAAAGAGAAATTAGGGAAACATTCCCATGTACCATCGCAAGAAAAAGAATAAAATACCTAGGAATAAACCTTCCTAAGGTGACAAAAGACATGTATGAAGAAAGCTATAAGACATTGATGAAAGAAATTAAAGACAATACAAACAGATGGAGATATATACCATGTTCTTGGATTGGAAGAATCAACATTGTGAAAATGACTGTACTACCCAAAGCAACCTGCAGATTCAATGCAATCCCTATCAAGCTACCAATATCATTTTTCACAGACCTGGAACAAATTATTTTACAATTTCTATGGAAACTAAAAAGACCACAAATAGCCAAAGCAATCTTGAGAAGGAAAAACGGAGCTGGAGGAATCAGGCTCCCAGACTTAAGACTATACTACAAAGCTGCAGTGATTAAGAAAATATGTACTGGCACCAAAACAGAAATATAGATCAATGGAACAGGATAGAAAGCCCAGAAATAAACCCACGCATATATGGTCACCTTACCTTTGATAAAGGAGGCAAGAGTATACAATGGAGAAAAGACAGCCTCTTCAATAAGTGGTGCTGGGAAAACTGGATGGCTACCTGTAAAAGAATGAAACTAGAACACTCTCTAACACCATACACAAAAATAATCTCAAAGTGGATTAAAAACCTTAATGTAAGGCCAGACACTATCAAACTCTTAGAGGAAAACATAGGCAGAGCACTCTATGACATAAATCACAGCAAGGTCCTTTTTTACCCACCTCCTAGAGAAATGGAAATAAAAAGAAAAATAAACAAATGGAACCTAATGAAACTTAAAAGCTTTTGCACAGCAAAGGAAACCTTAAACAAGACAAGAAGACAACTGTCAGAATGGGAGAAAATATTTGCAAATGTAGCAACTGACAAAGGATTAATCTCCAAAATAAACAAGCAGTTCATGCAGCTCAATATCCAAAAAGCACACAACCCAATCCCAAAATGGGCAGAAGACCTAAATAGACATTTCTCCAAAGATATACAGATTGCCAGCAAACACATGAAAGGATGCTCAGCATCGCTAATCGTTAGGGAAATGCAAATCAAAACCACAATGAGGTATCACCTCGCGCTGGTCAGAATGGCCATCATCAAAATTTCTACAAACAGTAAATGCTGGAGAGGGTGTGGAGAAAATGGAACCCTCTTGCACTCTTGGTGGGAATGTAAATTGCTACAGCCACTATGGAGAACAGTATGGAGGCTCCTTAAAAAACTACAAATAGAACTACTATATGACTCAGCAATCCCACAACTGGGCATATACCCTGAGAAAACCATAATTCAAAAAGAGTCATGTACCACAATGTTTATTGCAGCACTATTTACAATACCCAGGACATGAAAGCAACCTAAGTGTCCATCGACAGATGATTGGATAAAGAAGATGTGGCACATATGTACAATGGAATATTACTCAGCCATAAAAAGAAATGAAATTGAGTTATTTGTAGTGATGTGGATGGACCTAGAGTCTGTCATATACAGTGAAGTAAGTCAAAGAGAAAAACAAATACTGTAGAGTAGCACATATATGTGGAATCTAAAAAAAAAATTGTTTTGATGAACCTAGGGACAGAACAGGAATAAAGACGCAGAGGTAGAGAATGCACTTGAGGACAGGGGGAGGGGGAAGGGTAAGCAGGACGAAGTGAAAGAGTAGCATTTACATATATACATACCAAATGTAAAATGGATAGCTAGAGGGAAGCAGCCCCATAGCACAGGGAGATCAGGTCGGTGCCATGTAACCACCTCCACCTAGAAGGGTGGGATAGGGAAGGTGGGAGGGAGGCACAAGAAGGAGAGGATATGGGGATATATGTATACATATAGTTGATTCACTTTATTATACAGCAGAAACTAACACACCATTGTAAAGCAATTATACTGCAATAAATATGTTTAAAATAAAAAGAAAAAAGTACTAGGTAGATAATGTTCAACATGATAAATATAATGAACACTGCTGTATGTTGTATGTGAAAGTGGTTAAGAGAGTAAATGCTGAGAGTTCTCATCACAAGGAAAAAATTGTTTTCTATTTCTTTAACTTTGTATCTGTATGAGATGATGGACATTCACTAAACTTTTGGTGATCACTTCATGAAATATGTAAGTCAAATCATTATGTTGTACACCTTATACAGTGCTCTATATCGATTGTATCTCAATACAACTGGAAGAAGCTAAAAAAAGGAAGCGTACAGCTCATGTTTTGGTATTCATCTCTGTGTGTTTGTGTGGTAATTACTATTGGACTATTGAGATTGAGGACAGGGCATTGAAGAAGAGAAAGAGAAATTTAAATATTTTAATAAAGGGGTTGACTTAAAGATTTGATAAGTACTGATAAGATTGGCTAGGTAACAAGATCCTGTCCAGTTTGCTCATAACTTGATACTAAGTGGTTCAATTTCCAAAAATCAAATAGATGTATTATTTGGCTAATGACTTAATCTCCAGCATTTAGTAAATTTCTTGCCACGTGGTAGGTACTCAATTAACATTTGGTAAATGAATGAATGAATGAATGATTGATTTGTACAAAATTTGAATTTATTGTCAGAACTGAAACATATTCAATTTCCATTTTTGGTTTTCTATACTTATTTGAAAACTAGAGTTCTACCATTACTGTCTCTTCCTTGACTCAGCTAGCAAAATAACTTATATAGTATATTAAATATAATAATATCTATCTAGATGATTTTATATCATCTGTCAAGACTATGACTAAACTTAAACCTTTAATAGAAAACAAAAAAACAATCACATACAAAGTGATGTAGAGGAAGCAAAAACATCTGTGAACTCTTAAGTAAAACTCATCTGTTCCTACAAATTCCTTTAGGGTACATAATTCTTTAAGAAATATGAAGCACACCTCCATCTGTAGTTCTCCTTGTAGTGACTTATGGGATATAGAGACATAGTTAATGCCATTTTTGCTCAAATGGAAAGTCTACATAATCATGGCATAACTCTTTTTATGCTTTCTTTTTTCCATAACACCAGCTCAATATGCTACTTAACAAGCATCTAATAACTCAACCAGTAAAATTGGTTTTAGGAAATGAGAAATTTTATTGTGATGTTTGCAAGGGTTTGCCACATCTCAACTTTTCATATTATTGGTCCATATCATCAAGAATAAGAGAATCATCATACTACAGAGGAAAGAGTAGTCATAGTGTGAGAAATATTTGAATATAACTCTGCTATTTATTGTACAACTTTGGTTAAGGTACTTAAACTTTTTCAACTTCCTAGATTGTCAGCTCCAGGCAGGCAAAAATTGTTTTTTCCTTGCTGATATATCCTGGTGCTTAGAGCAGTGTAAGGCACTGCCTTACACTTTATTTGGTAAATAAATTCATAAATGAATATTTTTATTAAAAAATAATGAGGTGGGGTAAAAAGAAAATGAGATACATTAATAGTATGCATACCATTTACCATCGTGGGTAGAACAATTTTAGCAATAGCAGATCATTGCTCAAATATCACTTCCAAAAGGGCTTTCCCTGATCCACCTCTTCACTTCCTGCCCTTTAAAATAGCAATCATCTCCTTTGTTCTTCTCTTTAGTAGTTACCATCATCTAACATTATTTTATTTTACTTCTTTACTTTTAAATTATCTGTTCTTTCCCATTATAACACTAGCTCCATGAAGAAAAGGAGATTTGCATTTTTCGCTGATTGATCTCCTGTTCCTAATCAGCGCTTGGCATACAGTAAGTTCTTTGTAAATGTTGTTGAATGTAGAAGGAGCCAAGAAGAGTTGCTATTACTTTTGTATTCGTCATGAGAGTTTAGGGACTGAAATTCCCTATGGAAATATCTAACTAACTGACCTAATTTAGGGAATGGAAGTGAAGAAATAAATGAATGAAAAGGTCTGAAAAATTTGAACCAAGAAGTTGCATGTGATGAGAAATTACTAAGACTGAAAATGCCATGAGGACAGATGTCAGGAATGTTTTGTTCACATTTCTATTTCTGGTACAGAGCACAGTGTCTGGCACTTAGGACCTCCTCAAAAATATTTGCTGAGCAAAATTTTTAAAAAATGAGGTCAGTAAGATTATTGTCCCATCAGATAACTATAATCATGAGTAGAATAATTTCTCTTTTGTATATTTGGAAAACAAAAATATAAAATAAGTTTGACAATTACTTAAAAAGTGAGTACCAATAAATATTGTCATGGAATTTATTCCTTAAAATTTAGGGATAAAATGTCATCTTACTTTATTTGATCTTAAACAAATGAAATCTGTTTTTAAGTCCTCACTCCAGGGTAGCAAGAAATTCCATCTCACTCATCTTAAGATTCTCCCTCCTTTTTTCTGATGCTGTGCTAGAATGTGGCTGTGTGGAAAGTGGGGGAAATCTCTGGATCTTAGTCTTCAATGGTCACATAGGTACGATAATTTTTTTCATTAAAAAAATTAAAGTATAGTTGATTTACAGTACTATATTAATTTCAGGTATACAACATGGTGATTCAATATTTTTATAGATCATACTCTGTTTAAAGGTATTATAAAATATTGGCTATATCCCTGTGCTGTACATTACATCCTTGTATCTTATATATTTATTTATACATTTTTAAATTTTATTATTTTTTATTGGAGTGTAATTGCTTTACAATGCTGTGTTAGTTTCTGCTGTACAGTGAAGTGAATCAGCTATAGGTACACATGTATCCCTTCCCTCTTGGACCACCCTCCCCATCTCATCCCACTCACCTAGGTCCCCACAGAGCACCAAGCTAAGGTCCCTGTGCTATACGGGAGGTTCCCACTAGCTATCTATTTTACACACGGTAGTGTATTTATGTCAAACCTAATCTCCCAATTCATCACACCCTCCCCTTCCCCTCTGTGTCCACACATCTGTTCTCTACAACTGCATTTCTATTCTTTCCCTACAAACATGTTCATCTGTACCATTTTTCTAGATTTCACATGTATGTGTTAATATACAATATTTGATTTTCTCTTTCTGACTTACTTCACTCTGCATGACAGACTCATCCACATCTCTACAAATGACACAATTACACTTCTTTTTATGGCTGAGTAATATTCCATTGTATATATGTACCACATCTTTTTTATCCATTCATTTATCAATGGACATTTAGGTCATCTCCATGTCCTGGCTATTGTAAATAGTGCTGCAATGAACATTGTGGTATGTGACTCTTTTTGAATTATGTGTTTCTCAGGGTGTATGCCCAGTCATGGGATTGATAGGTCATATGGTAGTTCTATTTTTAGTTTTTAAGGAACCTCTACACTGTTCTAAATAGTGGCTGTACCAATTTGCATTCTCACCATCAGTGTAAGATGGTTCCCTTTTCTCCACACCCTCTCCAGCATTTATTGTTTGTAGATTTTTTGATGATGGCCATTCTGACCAGCGTGAGGTGACACCTCATTGTATTTTTGATTTGCATTTTCTAATAATTAGTGATGTTGAGCATCTTTTCATGTGCCTCTTGGACATCTGTATGTCTTCTCTGGTAAAATGTCTATTTAGGTCATCCACCCATTTTTTGATTGGGTTGTTTGTTTTTTGATATTGAGCTGCATGTGTTGTTTGTGAATTTTGGAGATTAATTCCTTGTTGGTCGCTTCCCTTGCAAATATTTTCTCCCATTCTGTGTGTTTTCTTTCGATTTTGTTTATGGTTTCCTTTGCTGTGCAAAAGCTTTTAAGTTTCACTAGGTCCCATATGTTTATTTTTGTTTTTATTTCCATTTCTCTACGAGGTGGGTCAAAAAGAATCTTGCTGTGATTTATGTCATAGAGTGTTCTGCCTACATTTTCCTCTAAGAGTTTTGTAGTATTCGGCCTTACATTAGATCTTTAATCCATTTTGAGTTTATTTTTGTGTATAATGTTAGGGAGTGTTCTAAATTCATTCTTTTACATGTAGCTCTCCAGTTTCCCCAGCATTATTTATTGACGAGAATGTCGTTTTTCCATTGTGTATTCTTGCCTCCTTTGTCATAGATTAGGTGACCATAGGTACATGGGTTTATCTCTGGGTTTTCTATCCTGTTCCATTGATCTATATTTCTGTTTTTGTTCCAGTACCAAAATGTTTTGATGACTGTATCTTTGTGGTATAGGCTGAGGTCAGGGAGCCTGATTCCTCCAGATCCATTTTTCTTTCTCAAGATTGCTTTGACTATTCAGTGTCTTTTGTGTTTCCGTACAAATTGTAAAATTTTTTTTCTAATTCTGTGGAAAATGCCATTGTTAATTTGATAGGGATCACATTGAATCTGTAGATTGCTTTGGGTAATATAGTCATTTTCAGAATGTTGACTCTTCCAATTCAGGAGCATGGTATATCTTTCCATCTGTTTGTGTCATCTTTGATTTCTTTCATCAGTGTTTTATAGTCTTCTGAGTACAGGTATTTTTCCTCTTTAGGTTGTTTAATTCCTAGGTATTTTATGCTTTTTGATGTAATGGTAAGCCAGATTGTTCCCTTAATTCCTCTTTCTGATCTTTCAGAAAGTGTATAGGAATGCAAGGAATTTCTGTGCATTAATTTTGTATCCTGCAACGTTGCCAAATTCATTGATTAGTTCTAGTATTTTTCTGGTCATATCCTTAGGATTTTCTATGTACAGTATGATGTCATCCGCAAATGATGACAGTTTTACTTTTTCTTTTCTAATTTGTATTCCTTTTATTTGTTTTTCTTCTCTGATTGCCATGGCTAGGACTTCCAAAACTACGTTGAATAATAGTGGTGAGAGTGGACATCCTTGTCTTCTTCCGGAGCGTACAGGAAATGCTTTCAGTTTTTCACCATTGAGAATGATGTTTGCTGTGGGTTTGTTGTATGTGACCTTTATCATGTTAAGATATGTTCCCTCTATGCCCACTTTCTGGGAAGTTTTTATCATAAATAGGTGTTGAATATTGTCAAAAGCTTTTTCTGCATCTATTGAGATGATCATATGTTTTTTTCTTTAATTTGTTAATATGGTGTATCACATTGATTGATTGACATATATTGAACAATCCTTGCATCCCTGAGATAAATCCCACTTGATCATGGTGTATAATCCTTTTAATGTGTTGTTGGATTCTGTTTGCTAGTATTTTGTTGAGAATTTTTGCATCTGTATTCATCAGTGTTACTGGTCTGTAATATTTTTGTGTGTGCTTTGTCTGGTTTTGTTATCAGGGTGATGGTGGCATCGTAGAATGAGTTTGGGAGTGTTCCTCCCTCTGCTATATTTTGGAAGTGTTTGAGAAGGATAGGTGTTAGTTCTTCTCTAAATTTTTGATAGAGTTCACCTGTGAGGCCATTTGGTCCTGGACTTTTGTTTGTTGGAAGATTTTTAATTACAGTTGCAATTTCATTACTTGTGATTGGTCTGTTTATATTTTCTAATTCTCCCTGGTTCAGTCATGGAAAGTTGTACCTTTCCAAGAATTTGTCCATTTCCTCTAGGTTGTCCATTTTATTGGCATATAGTTGCTTGTAGTAGTGTCTTATGATCCTTTGTATTTCTGTGGTGCCAGTTGTAGTTTCTCCTTTTTCATTTCTAATTTTATTCCTTTGAGTCCTCTCCCTTTTTTTTCTTGATGAGTCTGGCTAAAGGTTTATCCATTTTGTTTATCTTCTCAAAGAGCCAACTTTTTTTTTTAATTAATTAATTTTTTGGCTGCATGCAGTCTTCTTTGCTGTGTGTAAGCTTTCTCTAGTTGTGGAGAGCTGGGTCTGCTCTTAATTGCAGTGCATGGGCTTCTTTTGCGGTGGCTTCTCTTGTTGCAGAGCACAGGCTCTAGGCACATGGGCTTCAGTAGTTGTGGCATGCGGGCTCAGCAGTTGTGGTTCACAGGCTCTAGAGCATAGGCTCAGTAGTTGTGGCGCACTGGCTTAGTTGCTCCACGGCATGTGGGATCTTCCCAGACCAGGGCTCGAACCCGTGTCCCCTGCATTGGCAAGTGTATTCTTAATCACTGTGCCACCAGTGAAGTCCGCAAAGAGCCAAATTTTAATTTTACTAATCTTTGCTATTGTTTTCTTCGTTTCTATTTCATTTACTTCTGATATGATCTTTATGATTTCCTTCCTTTTACTAACTTTGGGTTTTCCTTGTTCTTCTTTTTTCTAGTTGCTTTAGGTGTAAGGTTAGATTGTTTATTTGAGATTTTTCTTGTTTCTTGAGGTGAGCTTGAATTGCTCTGTCCCATAGGTTTTGGATCATCCTGTTTCTGTTGTCATTTATTTGGTTTTTTTTTTTTTTGCGGTACGTGGGCCTCTCACCATTGTGGCCTCTCCCATTGTGGAACACAGGCTCTGGACATGCAGGCTCAGTGGCCATGTCTCACGGGCCCAGCCACTCTGTGGCATGTGGGATCTTTCTGGACTGGGGTATGGACCCATGTCCCCTGCATCAGCAGGTGGACACTCAACCACTGTGCCACCAGGGAAGCCCTTGTTGTCATTTTTTTCTAGGTATTTTAAAATTTTTTTCTATGATTTCTTCACGTTCTCTTGGTTATTTAGCAGCACACTGTTTAGCCTCCATGTGTTTGTGTTTTTTACAGTTTTTTTTTCCTGTAATTTATTACTAATTTCATAGTGCTGTGATGGGATAAGATGCTTGATATAATTTCAATTTCCTTAAATTTTCCAAGTCTTGATGTGTGACCCGAGATGTGATCTATCTGGCACAATGTTCCGTGTGCACTTAAGAAGAAAGTGTATTCTTCCACTTTCAGGTGGAATGTCCTATAAATATGAATTAAGTCTATCTAGTCTATTGTGTAATTTAAATCTTGAGTTTCCTTATTTATTTTCTGTCTGGATGATCTTTCCATTGTTGTAAGTGAGGAGAAGTCCCCCACTATTGTGTTATTGTCACTTTTCCCTTTTATGGCTGTTAGCATTTGCCTTACATATTGAGATGCTCCTATGTTGGGTGCATAAATATTTACAATTGTTATGTTTTCTTCTTGGACTGATCCCTTGATCATTATGTAGTGTCCTTCCTTATCTCTTGTAACAGTCTTTATTTTAAAGTCTATTTTATCTGTTATGAGTATTGCTACTCCAGCTTTCTTTTGGTTTCCATTTTCATGAAATGTCTTTTTCCATACCCTCACTTTCAGTCTGCATGTGTCCCTAGGTCTGAAGTGGATCTCTTGTAGACAGCATATATACAGATCTTGTTTTTGTATATCCATTCAGCCAGTCTGTGTCTTTTGGTTGGTGCATTTAATCCATTTACATTTAAGGTTATTATCGATATGTATGTTCATATTATCATTTTATCAATTGACTTGGATTTGTTTCTGTGGGTCTTTTTCTTCTTTTGTGTTTCCTGCCTAGAGAAGTTCCTTTAGCATTTGTTGTAAAGCTGGCTTTGTGGTGCTGAATTTTCTTAGCTTTTGCTTGTCTGTAACTTTTGATTTCTCCATTGAGTCTGAATGACATCCTTATTGGGTAGAGTGATCTTTGTTGTAGGTTTTTCCCTTTCATCACTCTAAATATATCCTGCCACTCCCCTCTTGCCTGCAGAGTTTCTGCTGAAAAATCAGCTGATAACCTTACGGGGATTCCCTTGTATGTTATTTGTTGCTTTACCCTTGCTGCTATAAATATTTTTTCTTTGAATTTAATTCTTGGTAGTTTGATTAATATGTGTGTCGGTGTGTTTCTCCTAGGGTTTATCCTGTATGGGACTCTCTGTTCTTCCTGGTCTTGGGTGGCTATTTCCTTTCTCATGTTAAGGAAGTGTTCAACTATAGTCTCTTCAAATATTTTCTTAGACCCTTTCCCTTTATCTTCTTTTTCTGGGACTCTTATTATTCGAACATTGGTACATTTAATGTTGTCCAGACATCTTTGAGACTGTCCTTGATTCTTTTTATTCTTTTGTTTTTTTTCCTGTTCCTTGGCAGTTATTTCCCCCTTTCTATCTTCCAGCTCACTTATTCACTCTTTTGCCTCAGTTATTCTGCTATTGATTCCTTCTAGTGTATTTTTTGTTTCAGTTATTGTGTTGTTTATCACTGTTTGTTTGTTCTTTAGTTGTTCTAGGTCTTTGTTAGACATTTCTTGTATTTTCTCAATCCATGGTTCCATTCTATTTCCAAGATTTTGGATCATCTTTACTATCATTACTCTGAATATTTTTTCAAGTAGGTTACCTATTTCCTCTTCATTTATTTGGTCTTGTAATTTTTTATCTTGCTCCTTCATCAGCAACATATTTTTTTGTCATCTCATTTTTTATGGGTGGGGCTGTATTCCTGTCTACTGGTTGTTTGGCCTGAGGTATCCTGCACTGGAGTTTGCATGCAGTTGGGTAGAGCCAGGTCTTGGTGCTGACATGAGGACCTTCAGGAGACCTCACTCCAATTAATATTCCCAAAGGTCTGAGTTTCTCTGTTAGTCCAGTGGTTTGGACTCAGCACTCCCACCACAGGAGCTCAGTCCCAGACCCCAGGCTGGGAACTAAGTTCCCACATGTCATGCAGCATGAGAAAAGAAAAGTTAAAAAAAACGAGCAGTATAATAACAAAGAAAAAATTAAAATAACTTAGAAAAATAAAAAAATATATGAGGAAAATTAAAAATATAAGTGAAAC
Organism: Lagenorhynchus albirostris; assembly: GCF_949774975.1. NCBI lineage: Eukaryota > Metazoa > Chordata > Mammalia > Artiodactyla > Delphinidae > Lagenorhynchus > Lagenorhynchus albirostris. The sequence goes on from NC_083103.1 coordinate 71,952,258, forward strand.
AACTACAACAAGGTAAAACAGAACCACAATGGAAAAAAAAAAGAGGAAAAAGGGAAACAAGCCAAAAGGAGTAGAAGAATAAAAAAAATTAAGAATAAAATAAAATTAGAAAAATAAAAATTCTATTAGAAAAAATAAAAATATTTATGAATCAAAAACAATTAGGTAAAACAGAACAACAACCTAAAAAAAAAAAAAGGCAGGAAAAGGCCTTGGCTGTGGAAGGCACAGCTTTGGTGGGAGATGGAGCTTAGGTGGAGGTGGGACCTAGCCTATGGACCCATGTGGCCAGAAAATGCCTGGGGTCGGGGCCTAAGCTCAGGACCCCAACGGCAGGGAAAAGCAGCACGGCTGGAGGGGGGGTCTCAGAGTGTTCAGAGGTAAGGCTCTCGGTGGGGATTTGTGGGTGGGCTTTAGACCTAGTGCGGTCAGATGGGGTGTCAGAGTACGGCGTGTAGAATTAAGGTCCTGGGTGGGTGTGTGGGTGCAGGGCTTAGGCTTAGTGCGGCTGGAGGGAGCCTCAGAAGGTGGAGAATTAGGCCTGGGACCTCAATGGCCTCCCCAGGGCCCAAGTGGGCAGGGGTAACCCTGGCTGTGCTCCCTTCCAATCCTCTACTCTCCCAAGGGTCTCCCTTGTCACTGATCCCCTAACCGTGGGTGGGCCCCTCTGGGCATGGGAACTCCTCCTTTCCCCCAGCCACCCCTCAAGGGCACCAGTCCCATTCCACCTCCACTTCTCCTCTCCCTCCCTCCCCCACATGTCCTACTCAGTCACTCGGGGGTTCCTCCCATCCCATTAGCTCTCCGTGATCCACCACCAGTTCCTGGTAGGTGCCTTAGTTGTGTGGAGATGTGAACTCCATGTCCTCATAGTCTGCCATTCGACTCCACTCCTTCTTATTAATTTTTAACATAGTAGTTTGTACCTCTTAATAGATCTTACACAATACTACTGTCTAGCCTGGCCCTCCACCTTCCTCAGAGTGGACTTAAAGGTTTCCTTCCAAATGGTCTTCTCTGGTGATTATAAATTTCTATCAGAGAACACCATGGATACTGTCCAGGCCTTGTGTTTACGGGCAAACCCTCACCAGTAACCCACATTGATCTCTCATCTCTGCAGATAGGGTATGGTTCTTCATTATTCCCTGGAAATCTGGTACCTTCTTTCCTCATTGTCCTGGAGAATCTCAACTTTTTCCTACAAATTTGAGTCCTTTTTTTCTCTGTATTTTTGAACTACTTTTATACCAGCACCTTCTGACGAACGACCAACTCTCAAACAAGATCTGATGGCAGGAACTGGGGATATTTTCCTCCATGTGCTTGGTTCTGTCACATAATGTTTGTCAAGGTCCTTGGGTTAGGGAGGCTAGATTCTGGACACATGGTCTGGTCACTGATTTAGAATGGGGAAGGTCTGATACCTCTTTTTTTTTTATTCTTTATTTTATTTATTTATTTTACATCTTTATTGGAGTATAATTGCTTTACAATGGTGTGTTAGTTTCTGATTTATAACAAAGTGAATCAGTTATACATATGTTCCTATATCTCTTCCCTCTTGCGTCTCCCTCCCTCCCACCCCTCTAGGTGGTCACAAAGCACCCCGCTGATCTCCCTGTGCTATGTGACTGCTTCCCACTAGCTATCTATTTTACATTTGGTAGTGTATATATGTCCATGCCACTCTTTCACTTTGTCATAGCATATGGGGAGGGGGAAGGGTAAGCTGTGATAACTCTTATTTTTGACTTTTTATAGCAGGGAGGATAAAACATACTTTTTGTCTAAATAAATAATCCTTTGAATGTTTCCCAAGTAAATTTTTGTGCTTTAAAAATAGTTTCCCCACTGAGTTGTCTCTTTTGAGTGTGGCTCAGATACTTGTGCATCTGCTTTCCATAAGCAGTTATTCTCATAAGTAAAGCAATGTCTCAGATATGTGTTATATTCTCTCTGAGCATTCTAAAATTTGAGTACGTGAAATTACCTTCAAGAATAAACTTAGAGGGCTTCCTTGGTGGCACAGTGGTTGAGAGTCCGCCTGCCGATGCAGGGGACACGGGTTTGTGCCCCAGTATGGGAGGATCCCACATGCCACGGAGCGGCTAGGCCCGTGAGCCATGGCCGCTGAGCCTGCACATCCGGAGCCTGTGCTCCACAACGGGAGAGGCCACAACAGTGAGAGGCCCGCATACGGAAAAAAAAAAAAAAAAAAGAAAGAAAAAGAATAAAGTTAGATAAGTTGAATTGCATTTGGAGAGACCTTCTTTATAGTATTAGATGTCTTAGACTTAAAAACTATCAGAAAACTAATTTAGATGTAGTTTACAGCTATGCCGTCTTTATCTTCCTTGTCCAAGCTCTTCAGGCCCTGTTTATATTTGGGGATCTTATTTTTTATCCTCCTGAAATCTGACATGGGCTGTCTTGCCACGAATCCTTTAATGGTTGGAAGGGGAAAGTTTTGCCACTACCAGCCTTTGTCTCAAATTGGAGTTTTTTAAATTCGGTGGGTCTTTCGGCCACTTTCTTTTCTAGTTCCTGAGTCATATGTAGAAGTGAAGATGTGCCAGAAAGTCTAATCTCCTGCAGGACAAGTTTGAATCTTTCCCCTCATACCTCTCTGGTTTATCAATATCCACTAAGTATATTTTAGCTTTACAATACTTGTTTAGTGTTCTGTTTATGAGTCCACAAAGCCAAAGAGGTACTTTAGCTTCTTAAACATGTAGTGGTAGTAATTATCTTTGAAATGTTTTACCTTTGCACCTGAGCAGTGTTCTTTTTTACCTTCACTTTGTGGTTAGGTTTTCTCTTCTGATCCACAGAGCCGTGTGAGTGTGTGTCTGTCTGTATGTGTGTGTGTTTCCCAGGCACAATATCGATAGCTGATCTTATTTGTCAAGGTACCAGATTTGCCTTCCTTGTGAAATGAGCTCTTAGGGGACCTGCAGAAGGACATTCAGAGCAGCAATGACTTTTCACTGCCTTGCCCAGTTGCCATCTGCTGTAGCTGGCAAAATCAGGGCTGTTATTCCTGAACATCCCTTCTTTCTCTGGCTAAATGATTCTGAGCATTTTGTGGCCAGTGGTCTCTGAATCAGTTTTTAGTATCAGTTAAATGCAGATACATTTTCATTTGGATGGTAATTCAGGAAGATGATCTGTACTGCTCTCTTGTTTTCAATATGACCAAAGCTGTATCTAAAGTGCTCAGAGAATTCAGCCAGGCACACCTAGAGCTGTAATAGAATGCTTAGAAGCTGTGTCCCTATAGCAATCTGCTTCTGAAGGTAGCAGCCACATGGCCTTGTTTAAGAGTTGCTACTATAGCACTTGAGTAATAGACCCTCTCCAAGACTCAAATATCTCTTCTTTTAGAACTGGCTTTACAACACCAGAAAATACCATCATTTCTAGAAATTCATTGTTTATATTGGAGGCTGAAGGTACTTTTGCAACACATTGTTTTAAAAATTAGATTTTAACTGAATTTACATTCATGCTTGAGACATTACAGTGTTCCCATATCCATGGCATCTCCTAATTCCTTCTTCAAGAAAATGTTCTCTCTTAGAAATTCAGAACCTGAGAATAGCACCTTAAAAAATCATCTTCAGTGATATGTTTGCTCCCTCTCCCTTTTGAATATTCTGTTCTCAATTTATATCTACCTAAGGGTGTTGGTAACCATTCATAAAAATCTCTCTTTAAACTGAATCTCAGCATGGTCCACTTATACTTGCTGTTTCTTCTTATTATTGTTAATCTCAAAGTTAAAAGTGGTTATTATCATTTCTCATCTGTCTGAATTATTTTTTCAACATGGTCTTTGCTATGGTTTAAAAATCATTAAGATCAAATTGCAGGAGTTATGATTAGTCCATAGTGCAGTTATGATCTGTAGGAATATTTTTAGTAATGTTGAGTATGGTCTCAATGATCAGCAAGTATAAAGTTCTCTATAACCTTTGAGGGCAAGAGAAGGAAATATTAGTTTATTTACTCTAAATTAATTTAAATTTGGTCCTGAGGCCCCAGTTGTTAACATGGTGAAAAATTAAATCTCAATTTTGGTTTTAGTTTTTTTCTCACTATCTACTTTTCATAACAATCTGGCATAGGGAGGCAGCTAGCAGAGTGTTTATAAAGCAAGTTAGAAACTTCTTTTTATTCCTTGGTGGTGTTTGTTATTACTTTGCTTCATCTGTTGCTTGATGCCACTGTTGGGCTTGTCCTTTGTCATCATCTGGACACTGATAGCCTGAGTGTGTTTAAAGACATTCCTTAAAGTAGTCCTCTCCATTGCCTGATAATTGGACTGTGTACAACTTCATTCATTCTCATGACTTTGGTGCTTAATTGCCAGCCATGCCCATCATCTGTTACTGAATGTTGGTAACCAAATGCAAGGAGGACATAAGTCTGCACTATTCATGGCAATGTGCACATGTCTACAAATCACCCTTTTTCCTTTCAGCTCTCAGAATCAGATCCTTTCTCCTTCCTCTGAATAGGACTTTAGTTCTCAAACAATAGAGAAAACTTCTTTTTCTGGGTGACTGACAATGTCTGTTTCTAGCTGTAAAATACAAAAGCCAATCACACTCTCTAAAAAAGAAAACCTTCACTTTTTTGCATATAGGAAGGGTAAAATATCTTTTACTTTTTTTTATCTTTCTCAATAACAAGAAGTGAAATTAATAATTCAATATATTTTCCTATCACTGTATAAATCCATTGAATATGTTTCCATGAAAACAGCTAACAGGTCACTCTTCTCATCGTTGCAACCCCAGATTGCTGGGTGCGTTGTTGTCATTGATAACTGGGTTGAGTGTTGAATTTTCATTTGGGTTGCTTTTATCTTGTATGTAGACATATCCACAGTGAAGAAACCTAGCTATAGCTGTAGATTTCTTATCACTGATTATATTCATTTACTGTAGATACATCAGTAAATAAAACAGATAAATTTAAAATTTACTTCTTTTGTGGAATCTACATTCTAGTGGGGCAGTGGCTGAGATAGAGATAATAAAGGAAATAAGTAAAATATATATTATGACTGATGATGATAAGTGGCATGGAGAAAACTAAGGGAGAGAAGAGAGAGAGAGTGAAAATGCAAAAAGTGGCAGTTGAAATTCATAAAGGGGAGCACAGGAGTGCTTTCATTATTAGAAAGATGATATCTGAGGAAAGATCTAGAATAAGTGAGAGAATTTGCCATGTGTAAAACTCCTAGGTACAGAGAAAAAGAAATGCTGAGCCATAAGGCAGAAGCATGCCTGCTTGTTTGAGAAATAGCAAAGAGGCCCTGTTTGACTGGCTTGGGTTGACTGAAGAGGAGAATGATAATAAACAGTAGAGGGGTAAGGAGAACCAGATTATATAGAGCCTTGAAAATCATATGAGGACTCTAGATTTTTATCCCAGTGAAATAATGAAACATCATATTTTTTTGGACAAAGGGGAGACATGATTTGATTTGAGTTTTAATAGCATCACTCTGGTTGCTCTATTGAGAATCGATTGTTTGAGGTGGGAAGAAGGACAGAAACATGTGATCAGTTAAGAAGCTCTTGAAATAATCCAAGTAATTGATGATGGTGGCTTGCACTTGGGATCTATCTGGGCAGGTAGGGAAAAGTGGCGAAAGTCTGTCTCTATTTTGAAAGTAGAGCTAACAGGAACCTAGAACTTTCATGATCAAATTTAAGTTTATGTGTTCATATTTTATTTTCACTGTGTTTTACATCTTTAATCAGTACTTCCATTGAATTTCTCAAAGAAAGTAGAAGAAAGGAAATGACTGATTGAGCTGGGCCTGTGAATGAACTGTTAAGAATGCCTGTTTTAAAGAGTTATATGATACCTAAGGCTGTAATGGTTTTATTCAGGAAGAATAGAAAGTTAAGTCTCTCACTAAATTCTTAGTTTACTGTACCATTTAGATTTCACTGCAAGTTTTACAACATCACAACACAAGTCTTAGTGGTGGATGGATACTTGTGGAGCTGCAACACAGCATGAATTCTTCCTGACACCTATTGGGTTATATACTGCGATATCCATAAAAGAACTCCAACTAGTCCAATCATTATTCTTGAGAATGAGAAAAACACCTACTCCTCTTAAAATAATAATAAAGAACAGTGGGATACAAAATACCATTAGGAAGATCACATGCAGGACTTTGCATTACTAATTTGCAGAAGAGAAAACATGCTTCAGTGAAATTTGTCAGAGCAATGTCACATGGGGCTCTCTCATGAGAAAGTAATAGACAATCAAAGAAAACCAGAAGGCTCCTATTTTTTGTAGATTCAGAGCTAAGCACTCATTTATTTTTGTAGTTTTCTCTTAATAGTTCAGTAGTTTCTGCCATGCAGCAATTTCATTAAAGCTTTGATCATACCAGTAATATAAAATCAAGCTTTCTGCAAAAGCTTTATTGCCCTAAAGAGTTCGTAATTGTCCAAATTGTTTTTAGAGTTTTGCTTGGATTCATCACCTACAAGTAAAAATTAATTACCCCCACAGTTTCTGCAATGCCATGATATTAGTGTGTCAAAACTTGTCTTTCTAAATGGTTGTGGGGTTGGCTGTAAATGTGATTTGTGGAACCATTACTGAAGTACTAGACCTAATTGACTTCTCTTAGCTTTATGACTACATAAAAAAAGTTCTGCCGTAGTGATGATAATTCTTTTGAAGTTCTCTGGTTGGAAATCCGTGGCTGTATATTTTTCCAGGGAGGCAAGACTTAATGTTATTTAGAATTTCTAATGCAGCTGTAGCTGAGGAACAATATGGCAGACATGACTATTTGATTCTTGTCATTATTACCATCATTATCTTTATCTGCTGCATATGCTGAGCTCCTGCTCTATTGGTAGTACTCTATTCGGCCTTGTTGTGGAAACTGTACACCAGGGATGAGATACAGCAAATGAGTGGTTCACATGTTGTATGAGGGGGTGTATTTTATTTGACCACTGCTAAAGTAGATTTATAACAAGAGCTTTAGTATTGGAAGACTGAGCTTTCCTCATAAATATGAGAGACCTGAGACTCTTAGATTGATTATTCTAAATTTGAGGATTGGCTTTAGTTAATTTTATAATATCTGAAAATAGATGAAATATTTACAAAATGAAGATTGCTTTGAATATTAAAATAGGATCAAAATTAGAGAATGTGTAACAATTCTCTCTCTTTTGATCATTCTTTCTATGCTAATGTTAAAAATACTGCTAATCAGTGCAGACCAGCCAGTTGTTGGTAAAGATGAAGAGGAAAAAGCCACACTTCAAAAAAACATTGTGAAGGTAGTAGCAAAATGTGGTAATAGATTAAATGACAGCATAGCATAGTAAAGTGGGAGGATATTTCCTTGTTTTGCCTGGGCTTCAGTTCTTCCCCACTTCCCATATCTCTTGTACTTTGAATCAAGTGGTCAATAATAATATTATACATCTCTCTGGCTAGAGGTATGTAGGTAATCTGGGCTTGACCAGTCTCTATGGCAAAGAGTAATTGTCCAAGGGGTGGGCTCATGACCTAAGTGGATGTATTCATCATCTACTGCTGCTGTAACAAATTATGCAATTTAAAACAAAGTGAAATTATTATGATATGATTTTATAGATTAGAAATCCAGTATAGGTCTCACTGAGGCAAAATTAAGGGATTCCCTTCTACAGGCTTGGAGAGAATCCACATCCATGCTCATTCAGTTGTTAGCAGAATTCAGTTCCATCCAATTGTAGGGCTGAACTCTCAGTTCCCTTGCTAGCTGTCAGTTTAGGGCTCCTGGTAGCTCTGGAGACCTCTTCTTAGTCTTTGCAAATAGCTGCCTACATCTCAGAACCAGACAAAGGGCATCAAATCTTTCTTACATCTACCATCTACAATCTCTCTGACCTACTTATCCACCTTCCTCTTACTTTTTAAGACTTCATGTGATTTGTATTGGGCCCACTGGGATAATTCAGGATAATCTCTACATATATAGACTCTTAACCTTTTTTTTTTTTTTCTAGTAAGTCTATGTCTTTATTCCTGTTTCACCCCTAGGTTTTTCATGACATTTTTTTTTTAAATTCCATATATATGTGTTAGCATACGGTATTTGTCTCTCTCTTTCTGACTTACTTCACTCTGTATGACAGACTCTAGGTCTATCCACCTCATTACAAATAGTTAAATTTCGTCTCTTTTTATGGCTGAGTAATATTCCATTGTATATATGTGCCACATCTTCTTTATCCATTCATCCAATGATGGACACTTAGGTTGTTTCCATCTCTGGGCTATTGTAAATAGAGCTGCAATGAACATTTTGGTACATGACTCTTTTTGAATTATGGTTTTCTCAGGGTATATGCCCAGTAGTGGGATTGCTGGGTCATATGGTAGTTCTATTTGTAGCTTTTTAAGGAACCTCCATACTGTTCTCCACAGTGGCTGTATCAATTTACATTCCCACCAACAGTGTAAGAGGGTTCCCTTTTCTCCACACCCTCTCCAGCATTTATTGTTTCTAGATTTTTTGATGATGGCCATTCTGACTGGTGTGAGATGATATCTCATTGTAGTTTTGATTTGCATTTCTCTAATGATTAGTGATGTTGAGCATTCTTTCATGTGTTTGTTGGCAGTCTGTATATCTTCTTTGGAGAAATGTCTATTTAGGTCTTCTGCCCATTTTTGGATTGGGTTGTTTGTTTTTTTGTTATTAAGCTGCATGAGCTGCTTATAAATTTTGGAGATTAATCCTTTGTCAGTTGCTTCATTTGCAAATATTTTCTCCCATTCTGAGGGTTGTCTTTTGGTCTTGTTTATGGTTTCCTTTGCTGCGCAAAAGCTTTTAAGTTTCATTAGGTCCCATTTGTTTACTTTTGTTTTTATTTCCATTTCTCTAGGAGCTGGGTCAAAAAGGACCTTGCTGTGATTTATGTCATAGAGTGTTCTGCCTATGTTTTCCTCTAAGAGTTTGATAGTTTCTGGCCTTACATTTAGGTCTTTAATCCATTTTGAGCTTTTTTTGTGTATGGTGTTAGGGAGTGATCTAATCTCATACTTTTACATGTAGCTGTCCAGTTTTCCCAGCACCACTTATTGAATAGGCTGTCCTTTCTCCACTGTACATTTCTGACTCCTTTGTCAAAGATAAGGTGACCATATGTGCGTGGGTTTATCTCTGGGCTTTCTATCCTGTTCCATTGATCTATCTTTCTGTTTTTGTGCCAGTACCATACCGTCTTGATAACTGTAGCTTTGTAGTATAGTCTGAAGTCTGGGAGCCTGATTCCTCCAGTTCCTTCTTTCATTCTCAAGATTGCTTTGGCTATTCGGGGTCTTTTGTATTTCCATACAAATTGCAAAATTTTTTGTTCTAGTTCTGTGAAAAATGTCAGTGGTAGTTTGATAGGGATTGCATTGAATCTATAGATTGCTTTGGGTAGTATAGTCATTTTCACAATGTTGATTCTTCCAATCCAAGAACATGGTATATCTCTCCATCTATTTGTATCATCTTTAATTTCTTTCATCAGTGTCTTATAATTTTCTGCATACAGATTTTTTATCTCCTTAGGTAGGTTTATTCCTAGATATTTTATTCTTTTTGTTGCAATGGTAAATGGGAGTGTTTTCTTGATTTCACTTTCAGATTTTTCATCATTAGTATATAGGAATGCCAGAGATTTCTGTGCATTAATTTTGTATCCTGCCACTTTACCAAATTCATTGATTAGCTCTAGTAGTTTTCTGGTAGCATCTTTAGGGTTCTCTATGTATAGGATCATGTCATCTGCAAACAGTGACAGCTTTACTTCTTCTTTTCCGATTTGGATTCCTTTTATTTCCTTTTCTTCTCTAATTGCTGTGGCTAAAACTTCCAAAACTATGTTGAATAAGAGTGGTGAGAGTGGGCAACCTTGTCTTGTTCCTGATCTTAGTGGAAATGCTTTCAGTTTTTCACCATTGAGGATGATGTTTGCTGTGGGCTTGTTATATATGGCCTTTATTATGTTGAGGAAAGTTCCCTCTATGCCTACTTTCTGCAGGGTTTTTATCATAAATGAGTGTTGAATTTTGTCAAAAGCTTTCTCTGCATCTATTGAGATGATCATATGGTTTTTCTCCTTCAGTTTGTTAATATGGTTTAACACATTGATAGATTTGCATATATTGAAGAATCCTTGCATTCCTGGAATAAACCCCACTTGATCATGGTGTATGATCCTTTTAATGTGCTGTTGGATTCTGTTTGCTAGTATTTTGTTGAGGATTTTTGCATCTATGTTCATCAGTGATATTGGCCTGTAGTTTTCTTTCTTTGTGACATCCTTGTCTGGTTTTGGTATCAAGGTGATGGTGGCCTCGTAGAAGGAGTTTGGGAGTGTTCCTCCCTCTGCTATATTTTGGAAGAGTTTGAGAAGGATAGGTGTTAGCTCTTCTCTAAATGTTTGGTAGAATTCGCCTGTGAAGCCATCTGGTCCTGGGCTTTTGTTTCTTGGAAGATTTTTAATCACAGTTGCAATTTCAGTGCTTGTGATTGGTCTGTTCATATTTTCTATTTCTTCCTGATTCAGTCTTGGCAGGTTGTGCGTTTCTAAGAATTTGTCCATTTCTTCCAGATTGTCCATTTTATTGGCATAGAGTTGCTTGTAGTAATCTCTCATGATCTCTTTTATTTCTGCAGTGTCAGTTGTTACCTCTCCTTTTTCATTTCTAATTCTATTGATTTGAGTCTTCTCCCTTTTTTTCTTGATGAGTCTGGCTAGTGGTTTATCTATTTTGTTTATCTTCTCAAAGAACCAGCTTTTAGTTTTATTGATCTTTGCTATTGTTTCCTTCATTTCTTTTTCATTTATTTCTGATCTGATTTTTATGATTTCTTTCCTTTTGCTAGCTTTGGGGTTTTTTTGTTCTTCTTTCTCTAATTGCTTGAGGTGCAAGGTTAGGTTGTTTATTCGAGATGTTTCCTGCTTCTTAAGGTGGGCTTGTATTGCTATAAACTTCCCCCTTAGAACTGCTTTTGCTGCATCCCACAGGTTTTGGGTCGTTGTGTCTCCATTGTCATTTGTTTCTAGGTATTTTTTGATTTCCTCTTTGATTTCTTCAGTGATCACTTCATTATTAAGTAGTGTATTGTTTAGCCTCCATGTGTTTGTATTTTTTACAGATCTTTTCCTGTAATTGATATCTAGTCTCATGGCGTTGTGGTCAGAAAAGATACTTGATACAATTTCAATTTTCTTAAATTTACCAAGGCTTGATTTGTGACCCAAGATATGATCTATCCTGGAGAATGTTCCATGAGCACTTGAGAAAAATGTGTATTCTGTTGTTTTTGGATGGAATGTCCTATAAATATCAATTAACTCCATTTCGTTTAATGTATCATTTAAAGCTTGTGTTTCCTTATTTATTTTCATTCTGGATGATCTGTCCATTGGTGAAAGTGGGGTGTTAAAGTCCCCTACTATGAATGTGTTACTGTCGATTTCCCCTTTTATGGTTGTCAGTATTTGCCTTATGTATTGAGGTGCACCTATATTGGGTGCATAAATATTTACAATTGTTATATCTTCCTCTTGGATCGATCCCTTGATCATTATGTAGTGTCCTTCTTTGTCTCTTGTAATGGTCTTTGTTTTAAAGTCTATTTTGTCTGATATGAGAATTGCTACTCCAGCTTTCTTTTGGTTTCCATTTGCATGAAATACCTTTTTCCATCCCCTTACTTTCAGTCTGTATGTGTCTCTAGGTCTGAAGTGGGTCTCTTGTAGACAGCAAATATATGGGTCTTGTTTTTGTATCCATTCAGCCAATCTGTGTCTTTTGGTGGGAGCATTTAGTCCATTTACATTTAAGGTAATTATCGATATGTGTGTTCCTATTCCCATTTTCTTAATTGTTTTGGGTTCGTTATTGTAGGCCCTTTCCTTCTTTTGTGTTTCTTGCCTAGAGAAGTTCCTTTAGCAGTTGTTGTAGAGCTGGTTTGGTGGTGCTGAACTCTCTCAGCTTTTGCTTGTCTGTAAAGGTTTTAATTTCGCCATCAAATCTGAATGAGATCCTTGCTGGGTAGAGTAATCTTGGTTGCAGGTTTTTCTCCTTCAACACTTTCAATATGTCCTGCCACTCCCTTCTGGCTTGCAGAGTTTCTGCTGAAAGATCAGCTGTTAACCTTATGGGGATATCCTTGTGTGTTATTTGTTGTTTTTCCCTTGCTGCTTTTAATATGTTTTCTTTGTATTTAATTTTTGACAGTTTGATTAATATGTGTCTTGGCGTATTTCTCCTTGGATTTTTCCTGTATGGGACTCTCTGTGCTTCCTGGACTTGATTAACTATTTCCTTTCCCATATTAGGGAAGTTTTCAACTATAATCTCTTCAAATATTTTCTCAGTCCCTTTCTTTTTCTCTTCTTCTTCTGGAACCCTTATAATTCGAATGGTGGTGCAGTTAATGTTGTCCCAGAGGTCTCTGAGACTGTCCTCAGTTCTTTTCATTCTTTTTTCTTTATTCTGCTCTGCAGTAGTCATTTCCACTATTTTATTTTCCAGGTCACTTATCCGTTCTTCTGCCTCAGTTATTCTGCTATTGATCCCATCTAGAGTACTTTTAATTTCATTTATTGTGTTGTTCATCGTTGCTTGTTTCATCTTTAGTTCTTCTAGGTCCTTGTTAACTGATTCTTGCAATTTGTCCATTCTATTGTCCATTCTATCTCCAAGATTTCGGATCAACCTTACTATCATTATTCTGAATTCTTTTTCAGGTAGACTGCCTATTTCCTCTTCATTTGTTAGGTCTGGTGGGTTTTTATCTTGCTCCTTCATCTGCTGTGTGTTTTTCTGTCTTTTCATTTTGCTTATCTTACTGTGTTTGGGGTCTCCTTTTTTGCAGGCTGAAGGTTCGTAGTTCCTGTTGTTTTTTATGTCTGTCCCCAGTGGCTAAGGTTGGTTCAGTGGGTTGTGTAGGCTTCCTGGTGGAGGGTACTAGTGCCTGTGTTCTGGTGGATGAGGCTGGATCTTGTCTTTCTGGTGGGCAGGTCCACGTCTGGTGGTGTGTTTTGGGGTGTCTGTAGACTTATTATGATTTGGGGCAGCCTCTCTGCTAATGGGTGGGGTTTTGTTCCTGTCTTGCTAGTTGTTTGGCATAGGATGTCCAGCACTGTAGCTTGCTGGTCGTTGAGTGAAGCTGGGTGCTGGCGTTAAGATGGAGATCTCTCAGAGATTTTTGCTGTTTGATATTATGTGCAGCTGGGAGGCCTCTTGTGGACCAGTGTCCTGAAGTTGGCTCTCCCACCTCAGAGGCACAGCACTGACTCCTGGCTCAGCACCAAGAGCCTTTCATCCACAGGGCTCCTTAATTTGGGATGATTCGTTGTCTATTCAGGTATTCCACAGATGCAGGGTATATCAAGTTGATTGTGGAGCTTTAATCCGCTGCTTCTGAGGCTGCTGGGAGAGATTTTCCTTTCTCTTCTTTGTTCTCACAGTTCCCAGGGGCTCAGCTTTGGATTTGGCCCCGCCTGTGCGTGTAGGTCGCCGGAGGGCGTCTGTTCTTTGCTCAGACAGGACGGGGTTAAAGGAGCCGCTGATTCGGAGGCTCTGGCTCACCCAGGCCGGGGGGTAGGGAGGGTCACGGAGTGCGGGGTGGGCCTGCAGCGGCAGAGGCCGGCGTGACGCTGCAGCCTGAGGCGCGCCGTGCGTTCTCCCGGGGGAGTTGTCACTGGATCCCGGGACCCTGGCAGTGGTGGGCCGCACAGGCTCCCCGGAAGGGCGTGTGGCTAGTGACCTGTGTTCGCACACAGGCCTCCTGGCGGCGGCAGCAGCGGCCTCAGCGTCCCATGTCCGTTTCTGGGCTCCGCACTCTTAGCCGCGGCTCGCGCCCGTCCCTGGAGCTCTCTCAAGCAGGGTTCTTAATCCCCTCTCCTCGTGCACCAGGAAACAAAGAGGGACGTAAAAGTCTCTTGCCTCTTCGGCAGGTCCAGACTTTTCCCCGGACTCTCTCCCGGCTAGCCGCGGCGCACCAACGCCCTGCAGGCTGTGTTCACGCCGCCAACCTCAGTCCTCTCCCGGCGCTCCGACAAAAGCCGGAGCCTCAGCTCCCAGTCCCGCCCGCCCCGGCAGGCGAGCAGACAAGCCTCTCGCTGGTGAGTGCCGGTCGGCCCGATCCTCTGCGCTGGAATCTGTCCGCTTTGCCCTCCGCACCCCTGTTGCTGTGCTCTCCTCCGCGGCTCCCAAGCTCCCCCACTCCCCCTCCCGAAGTCTCCACCCGCGAAGGGGCTTCCTAGTGTGTGGACACTTTTCCTCCTTCACAGCTCTCTCCCGCTGGTGCAGGACCCGTCCCTATCCTTTTGTCTCTGTTTAGTTTTTTCTTTTGCCCTAACCAGGTACGTGGGGGGTTCCTTGCCTTTTGGGAGGTCTGAGGTCTTCTGCCAGCGTTCAGTAGGTGTTCCGTAGGAGTTGTTCCACGCGTAGATGTATTTCTGGTGTATCTGTGGAGAGGAAGGTGATCTCCGCGTCTTACTCTTCCGCCATCTTCCCGGAAGTCCTCCTAGACTCTTAACCTTAATCACATCTGCAAAATCTCTTTTGTCATGTAAGGGAACATATTTACAAATTCTAGGGATTAGGGATGTTTGGGGGTTGATATTCTGCCTACCCCAGCAGGGTAACAAACATCATTCCCAGGAGTTGATATATGTTTGCTAGCCTTAAGAAGCTCCTCTTGCTGGGTTTACAGAGATGGCCACAGTTAGTTTGGAGCACTTGGTGGATCTTTCCTCAAGGTTCATAGAGGAAGTTCATCTGCAATGATAGAGAATGAAACCGATACCAAGAAAAGTGACAGAAAGAGAGAGAGATACAGATAGATCCTGACATTTTTTAAGCACTTAGACCCAATCTTCCCTAAAAGTAACCATATCTTGGATTTCTAAGGATAAGAAATAAACAAAAAACCCTTCATTATTTATCTCATTGGAGTTATTTTTATTTCTTATAAACACATTATAAATTGCTACCTAGAAGTGTTACAAGCAACAGAAACTGAAATGAATGAAACTCAATTCAGAACTGGCTGAATTGAGTTAGGGTTGTGGACAGTGAAGATCATGCTATTGCTGGTTGGAAGCTTCTTTTGTACTAGCAAAGTAAATGGTATATTAATGAATCACCTCTCATACTTTGGAAATTAGGCTTATAGAACCTGGGGTTCTGAAGTACATATTAGAAAAACCTTAGGTTGCTAGCATGTGTTGGCAAATTCTTGAGGGTTTTGATAAGTTCCAGTAAGAAATAAACATTGGTATAATTGAACCATTTGATAGCA
Organism: Lagenorhynchus albirostris; assembly: GCF_949774975.1. NCBI lineage: Eukaryota > Metazoa > Chordata > Mammalia > Artiodactyla > Delphinidae > Lagenorhynchus > Lagenorhynchus albirostris. The sequence continues at coordinate 71,967,622 of NC_083103.1, forward strand.
GAAAGAAGATACATTTAACTTTGTCAAGAGAAACGATTTCTACCTGTGGCCAGTGACCTCTGACAACTGAGGGCCAGATTATCACAAACCTAATATTTGAAAAATTCAAATTCTCTTTCTTACTCTGAATCTTGTGCAATTAAACAGAGGAAGATAAAAATCATAATAGGAAATAAGAATGGGACCCCAAAAGAGCCAAAGAAGTTGAAGAAATGATGGTGCAGGCTTTTGCTAGTATCTTTTGATGTGTAATTTTTGCATGACAAAAGTTTATAATTTCTCTCATGGTAAAGCACCTTCCATTAAGATGCAATTTGGAATAAAGGAGCAGATTGGTTATGCCTCAACACAACAACATTTTGTGAGAGGCAGAGATTGAAGTAGTTAGCCTGAAGTCCAGTATTATGGGAAGAAGCTCATGGCTTCCTGCTAACATCAGGATCTTCTACATTTTATGGCTTTAGTTATTTGTTGTTGCCCAAAATTGAATAAGCTGATGGACTGCCATACTTTTAATATAGCAATTATATAGAGAAATCATAAATTGGGAAAACAAATACTTATGGATATTCAACACATAAGCCAATTCCTAGGTCCCCTAGCCATGGCAATGGAAGGAATCAAAGCCAACCTTCCAGCTGACCAATGATGGAAATGCAGATGGATCAAGAAATAAAATGGAGGCCGCTTTAACCATTGAGATTTGTCAGGTTATTTGTTCCCTAGAATAAACTACCCTACCTTTAATGATACATTCTTTTTTACATTTTCACTTTACTATTGCTTTCCAGATGTCATTTAATCATAGATTGATGCTCTTGGAGGAACAACACCCATTATCGGGAGTGGGAAAATTATTTCCCACTTCCACATACCCATGTGGAGAAACTATCATAGGGTGAAAACGTCCTGGATTCTCGTTGTCCCCTTAATCATTCCTCCTCCAGGGACAGAAGAACCAACTAATTAAAATGAGATTGGCTGAATACATTGGGCATGCATAGCTCATCTTCTTTCCTTCTCTCTATGGGATCTTCTTGATCTTGAAGAACATGTGTTTTGGTTTGTACTTGACCATGTGGTAAGCTGAGAAAAATATAGGTCTTATGCCTGCCAGGGAAGGTCTGCTGTTGCCTGGCTCTCCCTAGGACTCCATGGGCAATTCTGATTAATTCAGGGGAAAGTAAGAGCAAGTCTTTGACTCAGAACTAAAACCACATTATATGATTACTTTTAGATCAATAATAATATTTATTTTTGATCTCTGTCTGACTCCTGTGTCTATTTCTCAATAGACAAACTCAGGAGGAGAAAAAACTGTATATGTATAAGTTATTATGGAACTTATGTTGGATACAGTTATTGGATGAGAGTGTGTGTTGTCATCCCTTAGTTTTTCTTCTTTTTTCAAATTATTCTTTTTTAGAGATTTTTGAGGTACAATTGACAAATAAAATGGTAAGATATTTAAACTATACAATGTATGACTTGATATACATATACATTGGGAAAGGATTCTCCCCACATTGAGTTAATTAACGCACCCATCACCTCTGATCCTTACCTTTTTGTGTGTGTGAGAACATATAAGTTCTATTCTCAGCAAATTTCAGTTATACAATACAGTGTTATCAACTATAGTCTCCATGTTATACATTGAGGTCTCACACCTTATTCATCTTATAACTGAAAATTTGTACCTTTTTCCCAATTCCCCTCACCCTCAGCTACTTATTTCTGTAAGGTTGATTTGTTTTTTTTTTTTTCAGATTGCACATTTAAGTGACACCATGTACCATGCAGTTTTTGTCTTCCTCTGTTTGGCTTATTTCACTTTTCATGGTGCCGTCCAGTTTCATCCATGTTGTTGCAAATGTCAGGATTCCCTTCTTTGTAAAGGCTGAACAATATTTCAGTGTATATATTTTCTTAATCAATTCTTCCACTAAATGGGCAGTTAGTTTTTTCCATATCTTGGATATTGTGAATAATACTATAATGAACAAGGGAGTAGCGAACCTCTTTGAGATAATTATTTTTGTTTCCTTTGGCTATATATCCAGAGTAGGATGGCTGAATCATAGAGTATTTCTATTTTAATTTTTTGAAGAACCTCTATACCATTGACCATAATGGCTGTGCCAGTTTACATTCCCACCAACAGTGTACAAAGGTTCCCTTTTCTTCAGATCCTTGTCAGCACTTATTTTTTCCTTTTTTTTTTTTTTTTGTGGTATGCAGGCCTCTCACTGTTGTGGCCTCTCCCATTGCAGAGCACAGGCTCTGGACGCACAGGCTCAGTGGCCATGGCTCACTGGCCTAGACGCTCCGCGGCATGTGGGATCTTCCTGGACTGGGGCACAAACCCATGTCCCCTGCATCGGCAGGTGGACTCTCAAACACTGCGCCACCAAGGAAGCCCTTTGCCGGCACTTATATCTTATCTTTTTGATAATAGACAACTAACAGCTGTGAGGTGATATCTCACTGTGGTTTTCATTTGGATTCTGCTGTTGTTGGATCAAATGTTCTACATATATCTGTTAAGTCGTCTTCTCTAATATATCATTTAAGTTCAATGTTTCCTTATTGATTCTCTGTCTGGATGATCTATCCATTGTTGAAAGTGGGGTATCGAAGTCTCTCCCTTTATTATTATATTGCTGTCTGTTTCTCCCTTCAGATCTATTAATATTTGCTTTATATATTTAGGTGCTCCTATGTTGGATGCATAGATACTTACAAATATTATATTCTCTTGATTAATTGAGTTCTTTATCATTATATAATGACCTTCTTTGTGTATTGTTATAATCTTTGGCATAAAGTCTATTTTGTCTGAAATAAAAATAAATAATTCTGCCCTATTTTGGTTTTGATTTGCATAGAATATCTATTTTTTATCTCTTTACTTTAAATCTATGTGTGTTCTTAAAGCTCAATTAAATCTCTTTTGGCAAGATATAGTTTGGTCTTCTTTTTTTAGTTTTTTTTTTCCTTTGGAATTTTATTTATTTTTTTATACAGCAGGTGCTAATTAGTCATCAATTTTATACACATCAGTGTATACATGTCAATCCCAATTGCCCAATTAATCACACCACCATCCACACCCCAACCACGGCTTTCCCCCCTGCTTGGTGTCCATATGTTTGTTCTCTACATCTGTGTCTCAACTTCTGCCCTGAAAACTGGTTCATCTGTACCATTGTTCTAAGATCCACATACATGAGTTAATATACTATATTTGTTGGTCTCTTTCTGAATTACTTCACTCTGTATGACAGTCACTAGATCCATCCACATCTCAAAAAGTGACCCAATTTCATTCCTTTTTATGGCTAAGTAATATTCCATTGTATATATGTACCACATCTTCTTTATCCATTCATCTGTCGATGGGGATTTAGGTTGCTTCCATGACCTGGCTATTGTAAATAGTACTGCAATGAACATTGGGGTGCATGTGTCTTTTTGAATTATGGTTTTCTCTGGGTATATGCCCAGTAGTGAGATTGCTGAGTCATATGGTAATTCTATTTTTAGTTTTTTAAGGAACCTCTATACTGTTCTCCATAGTGGATGTATCAATTTACATTCCCGCCAAAAGTGCAAGAGGGTTCCCTTTTCTCCACACCCTCTCCAGCATTTGTTGTCTGTAGATATTCTAATGATGCCCATTCTAACTGATGTGAGGTGATACTTCGTTATAGTTTTGACTTGCATTTCTCTAATAATTAGTGGTGTTGAGCAGCTTTTCATGTCCTTCTGGCCATCTATATGTCTTCTTTGGAGAAGTGTCTATTTAGGTCTTCTGTGCACTTTTGGATTGGGTTGTTTGTTTCTTTAATATTGAGCTGCATGAGCTGTTTATATATTTTGGAAATTAATCCTTTGCCCTTTGCCTCATTTGCAAATATTTTCCCCCATTCTGAGGGTTGTCTTTCATCTTATTTATGGTTTTCTTTGCTGTGCAAAAGATTTTAAGTTTCAATAGGTCCCATTTGTTTATTTTTGTTTTTATTTCTATTACTCTAGGAGGTGGATCAAAAAAGAACTTTCTGTGATTTATGTCAAAGAGTGTTCTCCCTATGTTTTCCTCTAAGAGTTTATAGTGTCCAGTCTTAAATTTAGGTCTCGAATCCATTCTGAGTTTATTTTGGTGTATGGTGTTAGGGAGTGTTCTAATTTCATTCTTTAACATGTAGCTGTCCAGTTTTCCCAGCACCACTTATTGAAGAGACTGTCTTTTCTCCATTGTATATCCCTGTCTCCTTTGTCATAGATTAGTTGACCATAGGTGCATGGGTTTATCTCTGGAATTTCTATCCTGTTCCATTGATCTATGTTTCTGTTTTTGTGCCAGTACCATATTGTCTTGATTACTGTAGCTTTGTAGTATAATCTGAAGTTAGGGAGTCTGATTCCTCACGCTCCATTTTTTCTCCTCAAGACTGCTTTGGCTATTCGGGATCGTTTGTGTCTCTATACAAATTTTAAAATTGTTTGTTCTAGTTCCGTAAGAAATGCCATTGGTAATTTGATAGGGATTGCATTCAATCCATAGATTACTTTGTGTAGTATAGTAATGTTCACAATATTGATTCTTCCAATCCAAGAACATGGTATGTCTCTCCATCTGTTGGTATCATAATTAATTACTTTCATCACTGTCTTATAGTTTTCCACATACAGGTCTTTTGTCTCCCTAGGTAGGTTTATTCCTGGTATTTTATTCTTTTTGTTGCAGTGGTAAATGGATCTGTCTCCTTAATTTCTCTTTCAGATTTTTCATCATTAGTGTATAGAAATACAAGAGATTTCATTGCATTAATTTTGTATCCTGCAAATTTACCAAATTCATTGATTAGCTCTAGTAGTTTCCTGGTGGCATTTTTAGGATTCTCTATATATAGCATCATGTCATCTGCAAACAGTGACAGTTTTACTTCTTCTTTTCCTATTTGTACTCCTGTTATTTGTTTTTCTTCTCTGATTGCCATGGGTAGAACTTCCAAAACTATGTTGAATAATAGTGGTGAGAGTTAACATCCTTGTCTTGTTCCTGATCTTACAGGAAATGCTTTCAATTTTTCTCCATTGAGAATGATGTTTGCTATGGGTTTGTCCTATATAGCCATTATTATGTTGAGGTAGGTTCCCACTATGCCCACATTCTGGAGAGTTTTTACCATAAATCGGTGTTGAATTTTGTTAAAAAGTTTTTCTGCATCTATTGAGATGATCATATGGTTTTTATTCTTCAATTTGTTAATATGGTGTATCACATTGATTGATTTGCATATATTGAAGAATCCTTGCCTCCCCTGTATAAATCCCACTTGATCATGGTGTATGATGAGTTTAATGTGTAGCTGGATTCTGCTTGCTACTATTTTGTTGAAGATTTTTGCATCTATATTCATCAGTGATATTGGTCCGTAATTTTCTTTTTTTGTAGTATCTTTGTCTGGTTTTGGTATCAGCATGATGGTGGCCTCATAGAATGATTTTGGGAGTGTTCCTTCCTCTACAAATTTTTGGAAGAGTTTGAGAAGGATGGGTGTTATCTCTTCTCTAAATGTTTGATAGAATTCACCTGTGAAGCCATCTGGTCCTGGACTTCTGTTTGTTGAAAGATTTTTAATCACAGTTTCAATTTCATTACTTGTGATTTGTGTGTTCATATTTTCTATTTCTTCCTGTTTCAGTCTTGGAAGATTATACCTTTCTAAGAACTTGTCCATTTTTTTCAGGTTGTCCAATTTATTGGCATAGAGTTGCTTGTAGTAGTCTCTTAGGATACTTCGTATTTCTGTGGTGTGTGTTGTAACTTCTCCTTTTACACTTCTCATTTTATTTTTTTTAACATCCTTATTGGAGTATAATTGCTTTACAATGGTGTGTTAGTTTCTGTTTTACAACAAAATGAATCAGTTATATATATACATATGTTTCCATATCTCTTTCCTCTTGCGTCTCCCTCCCTCCCACTCTCCTATCTCACCCTTCCAGGTGATCACAAAGCACCAAGCTGATCTCCCTGTGCTATGCGGCTGCTTCCCACTAGCTATCTACCTTACATTTTGTACTGTATATATGTCCATGCCTCTCTCTCGCTTTGTCACAGCTTACCCTTCACCCTCCCCATAACCTCAAGTCCATTCTCTAGTAGTTCTGTGTCTTTATTCCTGTCTTACCCCTAGGTTCTTCAGGACATTTTTTTCCCCTTAAATTCCATATATATGTGTTAGCATACAGTATTTGTTTCTCTCCTTCTGACTTACTTCACTCTGTATGACAGACTCTACGTCTATCCACCTCATTACAAATAGCTCAATTTCTTTTTTTATGGCTGAGTAATATTCCATTGTATATATGTGCCACATCTTCTTTATCCATTCATCTGAAGATGGACACTTAAGTTGTTTCCATCTCTGGGCTATTGTAAATAGAGCTGCAATGAACATTTTGGTACATGACTCTTTTTGAATTATGGTTTTCTCAGGGTATATGTCCAGTAGTGGGATTGCTGGGTCATATGGTAATTCTATTTGTAGTTTTTAAGGAACCTCCATACTGTTCTCCACAGTGGTTGTATCAATTTACATTCCCACCAACAGTGCAAGAGGGTTCCCTTTTCTCCACACCCTCTCCAGCATTTTTTTTTTCTAGATTTTTTGATGATGGCCAATTTGACTGGTATGAGATGTCATCTCATTGTAGTTTTGATTTGCATTTCTCTAATGATTAGTGATGTTGAGCATTCTTTCATGTGTTTGTTGGCAGTCTGTATATCTTCTATGGAGAAATGTCTATTTAGGTCTTCTGCCCATTTTTGGATTGGGTTATTTGTTTTTTTGTAATTAAGCTGCATGAGCTGCTTATAAATTTTGGATATTAATCCTTTGTCAGTTGCTTCATTTGCAAATCTTTCTCCCCTTCTGAGGGTTGTCTTTTGGTCTTGTTTATGGTTTCCTTTGCTGTGGAAAAGCTTTGAAGTTTCATTAGGTCTCATTTGTTTATTTTTATTTCCATTTCTCTAGGAGGTGGGTCAAAAAGGATCTTGCTGTGATTTATGTCATAGAGTGTCCTGCCGATGTTTCCCTCTAAGAGTTTGAGAGTTTCTTGCCTTATATTTAGGTATTTAATCCTGTTTGAGCTTATTTTTGTGTATGATGTTAGGGAGTGATCTAATTTCATACTTTTACATGTACCTGTCCAGTTTTCACAGCACTGCTTCTTGAAGAGGCTGTCCTTTCTCCAATGTACATTCCTGCCTCCATTATCAAAGATAAGGTGACCATAGGTGCGTGGGTTTATCTCTGGGCTTTCCATCCTGTTCCATTGACTATCTTTTTGTTTTTGTGCCAGTACCATACTGTCTTGATTACTGTAGCTTTGTAGTATAGTCTGAAGTCAGGTAGCCTGATTCCTCCACCTCCGTTTTTCATTCTCATGATTGTTTTGGCTATTCAGATATTTTGTGTTTCCATACAAATTGTGAAATTTTTTGTTCTAGTTCTGTGAAAAATGTCAGTGGTAGTTTGATAGGGAGTGCATTGAATCTGTCGATTGCTTTGGGTAGTATAGTCATTTTCACAATGTTGATTCTTCCAATCCAAGAACATGGTATATCTCTCCACCTATTTGTATCATCTTTAATTTCTTTCATCAGTGTCTTATAATTTTCTGCATACAGGTCTTTTGCCTCCTTAGGTAGGTTTATTCCTAGATACTTTATCCTTTTTGTCACAATGGTAAATTGGAGAGTTTTCTTGATTTCACTCTCAGATTTTTAATCATTAGTGTATAGGAATGCCAGAGATTTCTGTGCATTAATTTTGTATCCTGCTAGTTTACCAAATTCATTGATTAGCTCTAGCAGTTTTCTGGTAGCATCTTTAGGATTCTCTATGTATAGTATCATGTCAGCTGCAAACAGTGACAGCTTTACTTCTTCTTTTCCAATTGGATTCCTTTTATTTCCTTTTCCTCTCTGATTGCTGTGGCTAAATCTTCCAAAACTATGTTGAATAAGAGTGGTAAGAGTGGGCAAACTTGTCTTGTTCCTGATCTTAGTGGAAATGGTTTCAGTTTTTCACCATTAAGGATGATGTTGGCTGTGGATTTGTCATATATGGCCTTTATTATGTTGAGGAAAGTTCCCTCTATGCCTACTTTCTGCAGGGTTTTTATCATAAATGGGTGTTGAATTTTGTCAAAAGCTTTCTCTGCATCTATTGAGATGATCATATGGTTTTTCTCCTTCAGTTTGTTAATATGGTTTATCACATTGATAGATTTGCGTATATTGAAGAATCCTTGCATTCCTGGAATAAACCCCACTTGATCATGGTGTATGATCCTTTTAATGTGCTGTTGGATTCTGTTTGCTAGTATTTTGCTGAGGATTTTTGCATCTATGTTCATCAGTGATATTGGCTTGTAGTTTTATTTCCTTGTGACATCCTTGTTTGGTTTTGGTATCAGGGTGATGGTGGCCTCATAGAATGAGTTTGGGAGTGTTCTTTCCTCTGCTATATTTTGGGAGAGTTTGAGAAGGTTATGTATTAGTTCTTCTCTAAATGTTTGATGGAATTCGCCTGTGAAGCCATCTGGTCCTGGGCTTTTGTTTGTTGGAAGATTTTTAATCAGTTTCAATTTCAGTGCTTGTGATTGGTCTGTTCATATTTTCTATTTCTTCCTGATTCAGTCTTGGCAGGTTGTGCATTTCTAAGAATTTGTCCATTTCTTCCAGGTTGTCCATTTTATTGGCATAATGTTGCTTATAGTAATCTCTCCTGATCTTTTGTATTTCTGCAGTGTCAGTTGTTACTTCTCCTTTTTCATTTCTAATTCTATTGATTTGAGTCTTCTCTCTTTATTTCTTGATGAGTCTGGCTAATGGTTTATCAATTTTGTTTATCTTCTCAAAGAACCAGCTTTTAGTTTTATTGATCTTTGCTATTGTTTCCTTCATTTCTTTTTCATTTATTTCTGATCTGATTTCTTTCCTTCTGCTAACTTTGTTTTTTTTTTTTTATTCTTCTTTCTCTAATTGCTTTAGGTGCAAGATTTGGTTGTTTATTTGAGATGTTTCCTGTTTCTTAAGGTAGGATTGTATTGCTATAAACTTCCCTCTTATAATTGCTTTTGCTGCACCCCATAGATTTTGGGTCATTTTATCTCCATTGTCATTTGTTTCTAGGTATTTTTTTAACTTCCTCTTTGATTTCTTCAGTGATCACTTCGTTATTAAGTAGTGTTTTGTTTAGCCTCCTTGTGTTTGTAATTTTTGCAGTTCTTTTCCTGTAATTGATATCTAATCTCATAGTGTTGTGGTTAGAAAAGATATTTGATACAATTTCAATTTTCTTAAATTTACCAAGGCTTGATTTGTGACCCAAGATATGATCTATCCTGGAGAATTCTCCATGAGCACTAGAGAAAATGTGTATTCTGTTGTTTTGGATGGAATGTCCTATAAATATCAATTAAGTCCATCTTGTTTAATGTATCATTTAAAGCTTGCATTTCCTTATTTATTTTCATTTTGGATGATAAGTCCATTGGTGAAAGTGGGGTGTAAAGTCCCCTACTATGAATGTGTTACTGTCGATTTCCCCTTTTATGACTGATAGTATTTGCCTTATGTATTGAGGTGCTCCTATGTTGGATGCATAAATATTTACAATTGTTATATCTTCCTCTTGGATTGATCCCTTGATCATTATGTAGTCTCCTTCTTTTTCTCTTGTAATAGTCTTTATTTTAAAGTTTATTTTTTTCTGATATGAGAATTGCTATCCAGCTTTCTTTTGGTTTACATTTGCATGGAATATCTTTTTCCATCTCCTTACTTTTCAGTCTGTATGTGTCTCTAGGTCTGAAGTGGGCCTCTTGTAGACAACAAATATATGGGTCTTGTTTTTGTATCCATTTAGCCAATCTGTGTCTTTTGGTGAGAGAATTTAGTCCATTTACAGTTAAGGTAATTATCGATATGTATGTTCCTATTCCCATTTTCTAAATTACTTTGGGTTCTTAATTGTAGGTCTTTTCCTTCTCTTGTGTTTCTTGCCTAGAGAAGTTCCTTTAGCAGTTGTTGTAGAGCTGATGTGGTGGTGCTGAACTCTCTCAGCTTTTGCTTTTCTATAAAAGTTTTAATTTGTCCATCAAATCTGAATCAGATCCTTGCTGGTTAGAGTAATCTTGGTTACAGGTTTTTCTCCTTCATCACTTTAAATATGTCCTGCCAGTCCCTTCTGGCTTACAGAGTTTCTGCTGAAAGATCAGCTGTTAACCTTATGGGGGTTCCCTTGTGTGTTATTTTTTGTATTTCCCTTGCTGCTTTTAGTATGTTTTCTTTGTATTTAATTTTTGACAGTTTGATTAATATGTGTCTTGGCATATTTCTCTTTGGATTTATCCTGTATGGGACTCTCTGTGCTTCCTGGACTTGATTAACTATTTCCTTTCCCACATTAGGGAAGTTTTCAACTATAATCTCTTCAAATATTTTCTCAGTCCCTTTCTTTTTCTCTTCTTCTTCTAGAACCCCTATAATTCGAATGTTGGTGTGTTTAATGTTGTCCCAGAGGTCTCTGAGACTTTTCTCAGTTCTTTTCAGTCTTTTTTCTTTATTCTGCTCTGTAGTAGTTATTTCCACTATTTTATCTTCCAGGTCACTTATCTGTTCTTCTGCCTCAGTTATTCTGTTTTTGATCCCATCTAGAGTATTTTTAATTTCATTTATTGTGTTGTTCATCATTGCTTCTTTCATCTTTAGTTTTTCTAAGTCCTTGTTAAATGTTTCTTGCATTTTATCTATTCTATTTCCAAGATTTTGGGTCATCTTTTCTATCATTATTCTGAATTCTTTTTCAGGTAGACTGCCTATTTCCTCTTCATTTGTTAGGGCTGGTGGGTTTTTATCTTGCTCCTTCATCTGCTGTGGGTTTTTCTGTCTTCTCATTTTGCTTATCTTATTTGTTTGGGATTTCCTTTTTGCAGGCTGCAGGTTCGTAGTTCCCATTGTTTTTGGTGTCTGTCCCCAGTGGCTAAGGTTGGCTCAGTGGGTTGTGTAGTCTTCCTGGTGGAGGGGACTAGTGCCTGTGTTTTGGTGGATGAGGCTGGATCTTGTCTTTCTGGTAGGCAGGTCCACATATGGCGCTGTGTTTTGGGGTGTCTGTGGACTTTTTATGGTTTTAGGCAACCTCTCTGCTAATGGGTGGGGTTGTGTCCCTGTCTTGCTAGTTGTTTGGCATAGGATGTTCAGCACTGTAGCTTGCTGTTCATTTAGTGAAGCTGGGTGCTTGTGTTGAGATGGAGATCTCGGGGGGATTTTCACTGTTTGATATTATGTGGAGCTGGGAGGTCTCTTGTGGACCATTGTCCTGATGTTGGCTCTCCCACCTCAGAGGCACAGCACTGATTCCTGGCTGCAGCACCAAGAGCCTTTCATCCACACAGCTCAGAATAAAAGGGAGAAAATGTAGAAAGAAAGAATTAGTAGAAGTAGAAAGAAAGAAAGAAAGAAAGGATGGAGGGAAGGATGTAGGGAGGGAGGGATGGAGCAAGGAATGAATGAAGGAGGGAAGAAAGGAAAAAATGAAAGAAAGAAGATAAAGTAAAATAAAATAAGATAAAATATAATAAAGTTATTAAAATAAAGAAAATAATTATTAAGAAGAAGAGGAAAAAAAACAAAACGGACAGATAGAGCCCTAGGACAAATGGTGGAAGCAAAGCTATACAGACAAAATCTCACATAGAAGCCTACAAATACACACTCACAAAAAGTGGAAAAGGGGAAAAAATCATAAATCTTGCTCTCAAAGTCCACCTCCTCAATTTGTGATGATTTGTTTTCTAAAGGAGGTAAGGAGGGAAAGAAAGAATGAAGATAAAGTAAAATAAAATAAAGTTATTAAAATAAAAAGTAATTTTTAAGAAAAAAATTAAAAAAACCAAAAACAGCAACAACAACAAAAAAACAGGCGGATAGAACCCTTGGACAAATGGTGGAAGCAAAGCTATACAGACATAATCTCACACAGAAGCATACACATACACACTCACAAAAAGTGGAAATGGGGAAAAAATCATAAATCTTGCTCTCAAAGTCTACCTCCTTAATTTGGGATGATTTGTTGTCTATTCATATATTCCACAGATGCAGCGTACATCAAATTGATTGTGGAGCGTTAATCCGCTGCTTCTGAGCCTGCTGGGAGAGATTTCCCTTTCTCTTCTTTGTTCTCACAGCTCCCAGGGGCTCAGTTTTGGATTTGGCCCCGCCTCTGCATGTAGGTCACCAGATGGCATCTGTTTTTCGCTCAGACTGGATGGGGTTAAAGAAGCAGATGATTTGGGGTCTCTGGCTCACTCTGGCCTGGGGGGAGGGAGGGGCACGGAGTGTGGGGCGAGCCTGTGGTGGCAGAGGCCGGCGTGAGGTTGCACCAGCCTGAGGTGCATCGTGCATTCTCCCGGGGCAGTTGTCCCTGGATCCCGGGACCCTGGCAGTGGCGGGCTGCACAGGCTCTTTGGAAGAGGGGTGTGGATAGTGATCTGTGCTCGCACACAGGGTTCTTGGTGGTGGCAGCAGCAGCCTTAGCGTCTCATGCCTGTCTCTGGGGTCCGCACTTTTAGCTGTGGCTCACGCCCGTCTCTGGAGCTCCTTTAAGCAGCGTTCTTAATCTCCTCTCCTGGCGCACCAGGAAACAAAGAGGGAAGAAAATGTCTCTTGCCTCTTTGGCAGGTCCAGACTTTTCCCGGGCTTCCTCTCGGCTAGCCGTGGTGCACTAACCCCCCTGCAGGCTGTGTTCGCGCCGCCATCCCCAGTCCTCTCCTTGCCTCTGACTGAAGCCGGAGCCTCAGCTCCCAGCCCCGCCCGCTCCACTGGGGGAGCAGACAAGTCTCTCGGGCTGGTGAGTGCCAGTTGGCCCCGATCCTCTGTGCGGGAATCTCTCCATTTTGCCCTCTGCACCCCTATGGCTGTGCTCTCCTCCATGACTCCGAAGTGCCCCCCCCGCCCAACCCCCTTCACCGCCAGTGAAGGGTCTTCCTAGTGTGTGGAAACCTATCCTCCTTCACAGCTCCCTCCCACTGGTGCAAGTCCCATCCCTATCCTTTTGTCTCTGTTTATTCTTTTTTCTTTTGCTCTACCCAGGTACGTGGGGCGTTTCTTGCCTTTTGGGAGGTCTGAGGTCTTCTGCCAGCGTTCAGTAGGTGCTCCGTAGGAGTTGTTCCACGCGTAGATGTATTTCTGGTGTATCTGTGGGGAGGAAGGTGATCTCCGCGTCTTACTCTTCCGCCATCTTCCCGGAAGCCCCTCTAATTTTATTGATTTGAGTCCTCTTCCTCTTTTTCTTGATGAATCTGGCTAATAGTTTATCAATTTTTTTTATGTTTTCAAAGAACCAGCTTTTAGTTTTTTTGATCTTTGCTATTGTTTTCTTTGTTTCTATTTCATTTATTTCTGCTCTGATTTTATGATTTCTTTCCTCCTGCTAACTTTGAGTTTTGTTTGTTCTTCCTTCTCTACTTCCTTTAAGTGTAAGGTTAGATTGTTTATTTCTGATTTTTCTTGTTTCTTGAGGTAGACTTGTATAGCTATAAACTTCTCTCTTAGAACTGCTTTTGCTGCATCCCATAGGTTTTGGATTGTTGTGTTTTCATTGTCTTTTGTCTCTAGGTCTTTTTTGATTTCCTTTTGATTTCTTCAGTGCTCTCTTGGTTATTTACTAACGTACTGTTTAGCTTCCATGTGTTTGTGATTTTTTACATTTTTTTACGTGTAATTTATTTCTAATCTCATAGCATTGTGATCAGAAAAGATGCTTGATATGATTTCAATTTTCTTAAATTTACTGAGGCTTGATTTGTGACCCAAGATGTGATCTATCCTGGAGAATGTTCCGTGCAAACTTGAGAAAAAAGTGTAATCTGCTGTTTTTGGATGGAATATCCTATAAATATCAATTAAATCTATCTGGTCTATTGTGTCATTTAAAGCTTCTCTTTACTTATTTATTTTCATTTTGGATGATCTGTCCATTGGTGTAAGTGAGGTGTTAAAGTCTCCCCACTATTGCTGTGTTGCTGTCGATTTCCTTTTTTAGAGCTGTTAGCAGTTGCCTTATGTATTGAGGTGCTCCTATGTTGGGTGCATATATATTTATAATTGTTATATCTTCTTCTTGGATTGATCCCTTGATCATTATGTAGTGTCCTTCCTTGTCTCTTGTAACATTATTTATTTTATCTGCTATGAGTATTGCTACTCCAGCTTTCTTTTGATTTCCATTTGCATGGACTATCTTTTTCCATCTCCTCACTTTCAGTCTGTATGTGTCCCTAGGTCTGAAGTGGGTCGCTTGTTGACAGCATATATATGGTTCTTGTTTTTGTATCTATTCAGCCCGTCTGTGTCTTTTGGTTGGAGCATTTAACCCATTCACGTTTAAAGTAATTATTGATATGTATGTTTCTATGACCATTTTCTTAATTATTTTGGGTTTGTTTTTGTAGGTCCTCTTCTTCTGTTGTGTTTCCCACTTAGAGAAGTTCCTTCGGCATTTGTTGTAGAGCTGGTTTGGTGGTGCTGAATTCTCTTAGCTTTTGCTTTACTGTAAAGCTTTGGACTTCTCCTTCCAATCTGAAGGAGATTCTTGCTGGATAGAGTAATATTGGTTGCAGGTTCTTCCTTTTCATCACTTTAAGTATAACATGCCACTCCCTTCTGGCTTATAGAGTTTCTGCTGAGAAATCAGCTGTTAACCTTATGGGAGTTCCCTTGTATGTTATTTGCCATTTTTCCCTTGTTGCTTTCAATAATTTTTCTTTGTCTTTAATTTTTGCCAATTTGATTACTATGTGTCTCAGAGTGTTTGTCCTTGGGTTTATTCTGTATGGGACTCACTGTGCTTCCTGGACTTGAGTGGCTATTTCCTTTCCCATGTTAGGGAATTTTTTGACTATAATTTCTTCAAATATTTTCTCAGGTCCTTTCTCTCTCTCTTCTCCTTCTGGGGCCCCTATAATGCAAATGTTGTTGCATTTAATGTTGCCCCAGAGGTCTCTTAGGCTGTCTTCATTTCTTTTCACTGTTTTTTCTATATTCTGTCCACAGCAGTGAATTCCACCTTTTTTTTTCCAGGTCACTTATCCATTCTTCTGCATCAGTTATTCTGCTATTGATTCCTTGTAGTGTATTTTTCATTTCAGTTATTGTATTGTTCATCTCTGTTTGTTTGTTCTTTAATTTTTCTAGATCTTTGTTAAACATTTCTTGCATCTTCTCAATCTTTGCTTCCATTCTTTTTCCAGGGTCCTGGATCATCTTCACTATCATTATTCTGAATTCTTTTTCTGGTAAGTTGCCTGTCTCCACTTCATTTAGTTGTTTCTCTGGGGTTTTATCTTGTTCCTTCATCTGGTACATAGCCCTCTGCTTTTTCATCTTGTCTATCTTTCTGTAAATATGGTTTTTGTTCCACAGGCTGCAGAATTGTTTTTCTTCTTGCTTCTGCTGTCTGTCCTCTAGGTCTTATTATTATTATTTTTTAATGCTTCAGCCACTCTCTTTTAGTTGGAGAATATACTTCAGTTACATGTAAAGTAATTATTAATACTTACCTGGTTGACAACACTTCATATCTATAGTCATTTTGCATTATTGTTGGGAAAATTACACATGTGACTCCATTGGGAGACGACACTTGGAAATTTATGCTTAGTTCCTTCTGGTTTTTGCCCTATGCACCTTTTCTCTTTGTTGATTTTAATCTGTTTCCTTTTACTCTAATAAACCATAACAATGACTGTAATAGCTAAAAATAAATTAAATAATAAAGTAACTATTGATAGGTATAGACTTATATTACCCTAAAATTTTTTTTCCTGTTGTTTTGTAATTCCCTTGTTGTTTCTTTTTCTCCTTCCCTTTTTCTTTGAGATTTGGGGATTTCCTGTAGTAGTATGCTTTATCCCTTTCTCCTTCTCTTTTGTGTACCTACTATATGTAGGCTTTTGCTTTGTGTAATCATGAGTAATATAAGCATTATTTTAAGCTGATAATAACTTAACTTTGAATGCATACAAAAGTTCTACATTTTTAAACATCCCTTCCCATATTTTATGTTTTTGATGTCACCATTTACATCTCTTTACATTGAGTATCCAGTATTGTAGTTATTGTTATTTTTAATACTTTTGTCATTTAACCTTTATATTAGCATTATAAGTGATTTACCCACCACCATCACAACATTAGAGTATTTTGAATTTAACTATATGTTTATCTTTACCAGTGAGTTGTATAATATCATATTTTCCTGTTACTAATTAGGATCCTTTGTTTCATATGAACTCCCTTTAACCTTTCTTGTAAGTTCAGTCTAGTGGTAAGGATCTCCTTAATTTTTGTTTTTCTGAGAAACTTTATTTCCCCTTCAGATCAGAAGAGTAACTTGATTGTCATTATTCTTTGTTGGTAGTTTTTTTCTTTCATCACCTTGAATATATTATGCCACTTCCTTCTGGCCTGCAGAGTTTCTGCTGAAAAATCTGTTGATGGTCAATGAGGATTCCCTTGAATATAATGAGTTGTTTTTTCTTGCTGCTTTTTTTTTTTTTTTTTGCGATACGCGGACCTCTCACCATTGTGGACTCTCTCGCTGTGGAGCAGAGGCTGTGGGCGTGCAGGCTCAGCGGCCATGGCTCACAGGCCCAGCCGCTCTGTGGTATGTGGGATCCTCCTGGACCAGGGCACAAACCTGTTTCCCCTGCATTGGCAGGCGGACTCAACCACTGTGCCACCAGGGAAGCCCTTTCTTGCTGCTTTTAAGATTCTCTCCTTGCCTCTATCTTTTGACCAATTTAATTATAATATTCCTTTAACTTTTGATAATTTAATTATAATGTTTCTGTTTGGCTTCCTCTTATTTGGGGCATTTTGAGTTTCCTGGATATGGTTGTCTGTTTTGTTGCTCAGGTTAGGGAAGTTTTCAGTCATTATTCCTCTGAATAAGCTTTCTGCCCCTTTCTCTCTCTCTCTGTTCTGCTTTGGAGTCTTTTATAATGTGAATATAGACCCACTTGATGTTGTCCCATTAGTCCCTTAGCTATCTTCATTCTTTCTTATTCTTTTATCTTTTGCTCCTGTGACTGGATGGATTCCATTGCTCTGTATTTGACTTCTCTGATCCTTTATTTCACTTTATCTAGTCTGTTGTTGAAACCTCTATTGAATTTTTTGGTTCAGTTATTGTATTTTTAAGCTCTATGATTTCCATATCATACATTTTATATTTTCTCATTGTTGAAATTTTCACTTTGTTCATGCATTGCCCTCCTAACACAGTGAGTATCTTTATGACCATTATTTTGAATTCTCTATCAGGTAAAACACTTATCTCTGTTTCATTAAGATCTGTTTCTGGAGATTAATCTTGTTCTTTTGTTTGGAATATATTTCTCTGTTTCTTCATTTTCCTTGGCTCTCTGTGTTGGTTTCTGTGCATTAGATAAAATAGCCACCACTTCTAGTCTTGACAGAGTACTGTAGTCTGATGTAAGAGATGAACCTCATCAATCACCCTGTGCTTTTTTTGTTGTCTCTCCAAACTTTGTGATCGTCCAAGCTGCCTCCTTTTATTTTAGTTACTCCCTGTAGCTGAGGATATAGGAAAACCCATCATTGTCCCAAAGGGGAGGATCACAGTCAACACCTTGATGAAGGCTGATTAGAAGCTTGGCCCTCAGGCAGCAGCTTTTAAAGTATACAGATAAACTTCTTTCAGGGAAAAATTGGGGGATGGGTATCTTTGCTTTCGCTGTGTTGAGGCCTGGTGGGATAGCCAGTTAATAACTGCTGCTGCTTCTTTTTCTTTTCTTTTCTTTTTTGCTACATTCCTGTAGTACCCAAGAATGGAAGCCCTGTTGGCTATCAGTCATGCAATCTGGGACCCATCTCTCAGGCTGTAGCCATAAAAACTAGGACACAGACTCATATACAAGTTCCTCCAGGATGATACTGGTGACTTGGAACAGGCTGGAAGGAGGATGCTCAGTAAAGAATCTTGGCCAGCCTCTTGTTACATGCTAAAGCAGAAACCTGACCCTCAAGCATCAGCTTTTAAAGTATTCAGATAAACCTCTGACAACAAAAGATGTACCTCACCACCTGATCCTATAGGAATTAAGTCACTGCAGTGACCATTAACACATCCTAAAAGGAATTCAGGGTGGAGATCAGGCACAAGGCACTTTGTGCTCTGGGAAAACTTGCAGAACAGGCCTTCAGATACACATTTTCATGAGAAAATTGTATGAAGCCAATTTCTTGTATGTCTCATATGTAGAAAAACACTAAAATAATTAATGCAGACATCTCCTTATAACTAGCAGCAATCTTCTACTGAGATGTGTGCTTGATTGCATATACCCCCTTCACCAAAATCATATATCTACTGACCTACTCTTCTATTTTTTCGGAACAGTTCCTCAGAGTTATCTGAGAGGCTCTCTCTTGGGCTATAACATTCAGTAAACCACCAAATAAAACTGAACTCACATCTCTCACACTGTGCATTCTTTTTCAGGCAACACCTCTTTCAGTGGAAGATTGGGAGGTGGGTGCCTCTGCCTGCCCCCTCTATGCTAGGCACTGGCGCACAGCTATGGTGAGTCTCAACATGCCCACCAGAAACTACTTCTTTGCTATAGTCTTGTGAGTCTCATGGACACAAGCCCTATTGGTTTTCAGAGGTAGGTGTTTTGGGGTCTTGCCCCTTAGGTGGGAGTCTTAAAAGTTGGGATGATAGATGTGGGATCCAAAGCCTTTTCTCCCCAGGGAGAAGCTGGGAGTTGGGGATTTCCTCCTGTGGAGGTGTGCTGAGGTGGAGTTTTTGGCAAGGATGTGTTTCTTACTCATTTCTATGTGGTCATTTTCCTTATTGCTTGATGTGTAGGAGTTGATCAGCTAGCTTCTGGATCTCTTTCAGAGGGAATTGCTCATGTGTATTTGTACATTCGGTGCATCCAATTGGGGAAGGGAGCTGAGAAGCCTCCTATGTCATCATCTTGCTTGACATTCTGATTCTGGTTGCCTTTTAAAGAATGGTAATAGCTTATTTTAACAGACAAAAATATTCTGTAATTATATTCATGAGACGGAATATACATAGATACTTGACAACTATAAGGTGGAATGTAGTTTGCAAATCTTGGTTCTGTAGCCTCAGCATTTCTATCTCCTCTCTTTGATATCTGATAACTCCATTCCATAAGTGTAACAGGATTGCCAATTAAGGTAGTATGTGCTTCCTCGTCACCAGTCATGGATCTTAGGATTGGACAATCATAATATCCTGTGACTTTGGCAGTAACGAATAGTCCAATATGTGGCACAGACCTAAGCTGACTAATCAGAGACTTTCCTTGGTATTGACATTGATATATAGTTGTTGGACCAATAATAATTACAACAACAAAAATACCCTCTTTTGTATTTTTTTTGTTGAAGTTGGGAGCTGAATAATTAAAATGAGAATTTGCCACTGACCACCCTCATTAGCTTCATAAATGAAGTCTGTCTGTAGTAAGAGCAAATAAATCCAACATACAGAGGGAAATAGAGGGGAAAAAGAGAGAGAGATGCCTTCCGACATCCTTTAATCTCTAGCTCCAAACTTGCCTGAGGCTAGTTCTACCCTTGGATGTCTCTAAATACTAAAGTACATTTCTTATTAAGATAATTTGAGTTGAGCATCCTTCACTTGCCAGTGAATGACTTTTGATTACTACAGAAGGTTATAAATGATAAACCCAAAATGCTGAGGGTGTAGGAATTGTCAGAGCCATTTTACTGTTGTTATTATTTGTTGTTTATAATAACTTTCTTGTGGGAAGATTTGTAGTGATGAGAAAAAACATTCACCTGAAAGTGGTTAAGAAGACTCATAGACAACTGGAAAAATGATATAGAAAAAATTATTTGATACCTGATATAAATGATAGTGGAATTGAACCAGATTGCCAAGAAAAAATGACACTGAGAAAATCTATGGATGAAACAGGGAGTAAAGAGACATAGGAATATTAAAGTTGTAGACGAATAGTTCTAAAAGGAATAATCTTATCTGAGAGAAACACCAGGAAGAGCACGTGAAGGCTACTAGAAGATATGTTGATTTGAATGCAAATGAGGAAAGACTGGCTCGGAAGTTCAAGTAACAGTTATACCAATGGTAACAAGAGATTGGCTAATAAAGATTAAAGAAAAAGGCAAATGGTCAACAACAGAATTATCAAAATATTTTATTCCTGAAATCTTTTTATAACTTTTGAAAAATTTTTTTAATATGTGCACTTATTTTGACTTTTAATCTACTCATTCAATTTTTGGAGTAAATATGTTAAGTACTTGCTGTTGTAGTAAAATTATTAATGTTATACTACTGAAACCAGCTCTTTCTTATATTGGACATGAATTACTGAATTTATATACTTACAGGATGTGAAGACATGCAGATTTTTTTCATTTCCTTTATTTTTGAGGATCAAA
Source organism: Lagenorhynchus albirostris (assembly GCF_949774975.1). Taxonomy (NCBI): domain Eukaryota; kingdom Metazoa; phylum Chordata; class Mammalia; order Artiodactyla; family Delphinidae; genus Lagenorhynchus; species Lagenorhynchus albirostris. Next base: position 71,988,194 of record NC_083103.1, read on the forward strand.
GATCATCTTCTGAAAACATTTTTCTTTATTGCTTTACTATTCAGATATTCAGAAAACAAAATCCTGTCTTGTAGAATCCCTATTACATATTACTAGGGCATAATTTCTCAATATTCTTTGTATTATATTAAAGTTTTGTTCCCTTTCAATTTATTCCAGCATCTCTTACCAATGAATGGGCTGATAAATTCATATTATTGAGCCAGCCATTAGGGTGAGCTGTTCAATATAATATCAATTTGGCTTTTATTGTGCACTAAAATGATACCTGTGTAAATCATCACAACAAATAATTTGATAAATGTAAGACAACTGTCATTCCATGAGCTTCATTTTCCATTTAACAGTCTGAAAAATCTCTGTAGTATCAGGTGTTAAATTAAGAAGGTACATTAACTCTCACCTCCTCTCACTGAAGTGTGGCACAGATTTAGTCAAAGCTTGATTTGATTACTTGCTCATGGTATATCCTGGTTATAACTCAAATCCAAGCAGAGCTTGTATCATATATGTCTGCAAAATGTGTAATAAGTCATTTTAATGTTGATGCTTTTTTTTTTAAATAAATTTATTTATTTATTTTTGGCTGTGTTGGGTCTTCGTTTCTGTGCGAGGGCTTTCTCTATTTGTGGCAAGCAGGGGCCACTCTTCATCACGGTGCACAGGCCTCTCACTGTTGCGGCCTCTCTTGTTGCGGAGCACAGGCTCCAGATGCGCAGGCTCAGTAGTTGTGGCTCACGGGCCCAGTTGCTCCATGGCATGTGGGATCTTCCCAGACCAGGGCTCGAACCCATATCCCCTGCATTGGCAGGCAGATTCTCAACCACTGCACCACCAGGGAAGCCCAATGTTGATGCTTTGACATCAGACTATGCCTGAGATTAAAGTTTGACTTTCTCATTTACTCACTGTATGATCTTAGACAAGTTATTTTGAGACACAGCTCCTTCATAAAAGGAAATAAATAATACATATTTCATATGGTTATTTTGGAGTTTAATGAGTTAATACATGTCAGTCACTTAATACAGTATCTGGTACACTGAAAAATGTCAGTTGTAATGATGATGATGAAGATGACAATGACAAAGCTATTATTACATAGGATCCAGGAAAATAGCCCTTGAAAAGCTATGTCCAGGAAAATAGCTTAATGTTAATGTTTCCCCTTGTCCATTTATCTATGGATAAAACAAAATTATACTCTTCTAGGTTTATCCTAAAAAAGCTGCCCTGAAATCTGCCCCAGCATTTTCCCTTAAAGTCAGTGAGTTGAAATAATATATTTTCTAGATATAAATTAAAATAATCATAGGTATTTTCATTGTTTTCAAGCTGGAATTGAAATATGGTCTCATACAGCAACAGTGTCCTGGAACTTCAGCCTTCTCAAAGACCTCTGTGTGGGAATTCTTTGTGGTAACAAATGCCATCTTCCATGTCCCTCCACAGACTCACACCTATCATATTGCAAAGGTATGCATCCTTAACTACTGATTTTGCCATGAGAACCGTTGTAGAATGGATGTTGATGTTTCCACTTGCTCTCATCCATATTTTACCACATGTTTATTTGACATTTCAGGCCCAAATCTGAGGTCACAATTCACTGCTCCCTTGTACTCTCAACTTCACAGAGAAGCTCCTGTGCTTTTCAACTTTCTTTCCTCAAGTGTTTTGTGAAGTGCTTGACACAAGCTAGGCTGCTCATTACATATGTATTGTATTAATGAAACTTTAATTTACTGTTTACTATAACTTTTACTCTAAATACCCTTGGACTTTTCTAGAGATAGATATGCCTATTTTGAGGAAAATTGCTCTTTAACATTTTCAAAGGTTCTTCTTTACCTGCAGTTTCTACTGTCCTCAGTTATTGAGATTGCAACATAGATATTTCCACTGGTGAATTCTTTCCTCACTGTGGCATTAAATTAAATTATTAAATTAAATTAAATTAAATTATTGATCAAGAAATATTCACTTCTTGAAATTTTCATTGGGCTTGGTCATGTGACTTGCTTTGGTTAAATTATGTTAAAGATGCAACTCGCATGGAGGCTTGAAAGGATTTGTGTGGTTGGGCTTGCCGTCTTGAGCTTCCGAACTTCACCTTGAAAATATGACTCAGGTAACCACTGGTCAAAAGAAAATACCAGACATATGAACCAGACCTGGATCCAACCCACAGCCTGGAGCCAAGCCTTCTAAGACCAGTTTCGAATAGCCAAACCTCAGCTGACCTGCAGACTCATGAGTGAAAAATAAATACTCAGTTGTTTCATGTCACTATGTTTTAAGATAATTCATTATGCAGCATTATTGTCACAATAATTGACTGTTCTATCCAACCTATAGAATTGGGAGGGATATTTGGAGTTATGGACTAATCTGGGGAATGGTTGAGAGAATAAAAAGGTTTAATAATTTTTTTCTTCTTATCAAACTTCTTAGATTCATATACAAATAAATACATGGACCTACTATATCACCCCTTGACATATGATGTAACAGTGTCTGAATTTTCATGGAACTTATTTTAAATTCATGCTCTGGAATTTCTGTTATAATAATGAACTACATTTGCCACCTTAGCTCTAAAGTTTCAACCTTTAAGAGTAGAGTTATATTTGTTATTTAATAGCTACGTGAACTTACTATGAGCCATTCTTTATACACAATTGTTTATTTTCTTGTGTTTATTCTAGACTACCTTAACTTACATGTTAATATGAGTTTGTTATTACTGTTATCATTGCATATATAATCTTCCATTTTGCTAACATTCAGGATGGACACTCAGCTACAAATGAATTCTCCTTGTTCATCTGCCTTCAGCCTTAGAATTTTCTTTTTATCATGTGGTCTACACAGTGTTACCATTTTCATAGGTCTAGGAACACAACACTTTTCTTTTTTTTTTGTGGTATGTGGGCCTCTCACTGTTGTGGCCTCTCCCGTTGTGGAGCACAGGCTCTGGATGCGCAGGCTCAGTGGCCATGGCTCACAGGCCCAGCCGCTCCGTGGCATGTGGGATCTTCCCGGACCGGGGCATGAACCTGTGTCCCTTGCATCGGCAGGCAGACTCTCAACTACTGTGCCACCATGGAAGTCCCGGAGCACAACACTTTTAAAAAGGGATAACTAGTACTTTCTGCCATATTAGTTCTTTTGAGTTGTACACACTAGAGATATTCTTCCAGTTATATTGAGAACTACCATTTCCAGTGCACTAGTTAACACTTGTTTCTTAGACCAACTTTGAGAATAATGTTTTCTCTCCACTGGGGTCATACAAAGATGGGGGAGGGAAAATTTTCCCTTTCCTATTTACTGTCCTCCCTCTTCAAGCATACTGGGACTATTGTAATAGGCTGTTTAAAAACATTTGAAATTCTTTACTGAAGATTTGTGATAATTTCAAAAGGGAATTACAACATGAAATCAAAACAGTTAAAGATATAGAAAACATGATTTAAGGAGTTAGTATCTTCTCCTGAGTGGTCCCAACAATTTCTCTTACCTCTTTTTAGTTTTTAACATGACTTCAAATCTCCAACCACTTCCTAAAGAAACAGTACTCTTACCCACAGAGAGGGGTTTAGTGTCTCCAAATACCTACACTTTTCCTACACTTTTCTTTTAAAATTTAAATCATTCAATTTACAATGGCGATTTTGGATTTCCACTCAATGTCAGTGATGCCTAGTAATCCAAGACCTGAGAAATTCCAAAGTGAGAAATCATCAAATAGAGATTAAAAAAGGTGGTTGGGAGAGAATCTGCTATTCTTCAGCCCTGCAAGATAGAGAAGGGGAAGTTGGAGAAGATGGAAATTGGACTGGGTGGGGAGGAGTGATTTGGAATGTAAAATGTAGAAATGAAGTGGGAAGAATGTTCAGACACCAAACTTATCAATAAAGTGAGAGAAACTCTAGCTACTCAAAGTCAGTAGGGTTGATCACACTTTGTTTTATTTGTCCCAATGTTTATTCAACAAATATTTGTGGAAAACTAGCCATAGTTAAGCACTGTGTTACATAGTTAGATCATAGAAATCAGCATCACAGACATAGTCCTGGAGTTTACAGCTCATAGTTCCTGAAGCACACCTTTAATAGAAGGTTATCATTTTGTACCAGGAGGACCAGCTTGAAGACAAAATATAAACTTTCTCCTATTTTTGCTTCTGTCTTTTAGAGGCCAGACATTATTAACTCCACACATTTGGAAATTTTAAAACATTCTCTCTATTATAATAAAAGAGCATCATTTCCAAATGATGGTGGTGGCATGAAGTGGTCTAAGATAAAGGATAGAAGGTTGCATCTCAGTTATTAATTTGGCTCTGTTTTGCCTTGAAATCTTGGTAAGTCTTTTTCTGGATCTATTTTCTCATCTCTAAAATACTAAAAGTAATGTTGAGCTGCATTGCATTGGAAGTGGGAGGAAAGATTCCTAAATGATTATAAAGTATTTTTCAGATACAGAATTATGTGTGTACCAGAGGTGATAATATTGAGTGATAGAGAAAATGTTGCTACTTATGGAGTTGATGTATGAGGGAAAAAAAGAGAAGGGAATAATAGAAGAGAAACAAGAGAACAGAACAGGCTTAGAAAAGTGAATTAACCTCTTTATCTGAAGGAAGACTGAATTTCCAAAGGCCAACTGGGTTGACTTTATGTCAGTTTAAATAAGCTGTGAAGGAAAATGCCTTAAGTGGACACATTTATGTCAACTTTACCTGTGTTTTTCAGTATGCATACTTATGTTTTATTAAAGCAATATTTAAACATTTAACCAAAAAATAGCCCTTCCATGTTAATTCATGTGAATTCATATAAGAATTTTTTAGGTAAACACTGTTCTCTTATATTTCATTATTTGGATAGGAAACTTCTGTCTAATGCCTCATTGAAGATTCAGTGGAATTGTTCTTGCTTCAGTAATTTTCCTATTAAATTACAACTATTAGTGCTAGTTCCTCACCCTAAAGGAAACCAATAAAACCACCCAAACTAATGAAGTTGCTTCCAACAGCAAGCTCCTTATTATGGGGGTACTTCTAATTACTGTTAAAATGAACGGTAACAGAATGTCTCCAGAATGTAATGTCCCAGAACTATAAACCAAAACTGTAAACAGATGTGCAACTCCTAATCTTTACATTTCACCTTTGCAGTCACAGCACATCAACTAATTTAAAAATATTGGTAGACAAGAAAAATAATGGATTTGAATGTAAAACAGGAAAAATTTACAAGAATTTTCTTATGTTATTATAATAAGAGCATATTGGTTATATTTTGTTTTGCAAGTAGGATTTATTTTCTCTCCTGGATATGAACTTTTTTGCTCACACATTTATGTCTCTCTGCACTAACTGCCATGTTTAGGTAGTACTTAATACTACATTGAATAAGGATGGTGATGCAGCTTATACAGCAGAAAACACTGTCAGTGCTGAAATAACTTGTACAGAGGAATGGCTTTAGATCAGTTTTAATTAAGGTGTGCTTCCCTTTCCAATGTAATTTTATGCCTAAAGCAATACAAAGCAGAACTTCTATTCAAATAAGGTAGGTACTCTATAAACAAGAAAGCATGCTGCTTTTGTTGACACTAATTCAACCTTAACATGGATTTCAAAACAGAAACAGGTGTCAATTTAATTGATAAATTCAAATGCTGCAGAAGTTAAACACACATAAGTCAAAAAGTTATGAAACCTGAGGAATAAATTATTATAGAGGAAGTTAAAAAACCATTTTAGATTTGGAAAGACTGTGTAGAGGCAATCTTAAAATTTAACTCTGCTTTTCCCCAAGCAAGGGGAAAAGAAAACTGGCAGTGTGAATAATAATAATAAAATAGTAAGTTTGTTTTTATATATATGGCTTATAAATTACAAAAAAATATATGAAATACACTTGAAAACACTGGACTATTAGAAAGGAGATATGGCTTCTAATTCTGACTCTTGACTGAGAAAAGCTGTGTGTCTGTATTCAACTCATCTAACCTCATTGGGTCTGTTTCCTTAACTATAAAACAGAGATAGTAAAATTGAACATGTGATCCACATGGCTTCCTCCATGTCTACCACTCCCTCTTGCTGTTCTATGACATGAGGGTACTCATACTTCACACAGGGACTATTTTTGGAATATATATAGCATTCAAGATCCATGAAATAATTTTTATTTCTTTTGTGAAATATTGGCAAGGATATATATATTTTTATAAGGACTATATATTTTTATTTAATAATACATATGAATAAATAATACAGTAGATTTGTATTTTATAACACTAACTCAGCTGGAACTTTATTTCCTATAACTCCCACCTCTGCACAGTTGCCAACTAGCATGGGCCACTAGAGACATTTTGAGAGAAGTTTGACAGGTAGAAGGGAATCACCATCTGTAAGCCACATTGGTGTTTATCTGATGGCTTATTTTGTTGGCATGGGCAGAAGCTGGACCACAGGTCCTCTGACTCCTAGGCCAGATGTATGGTTAGCAACATGAAGCAGAGTGCTATCTTCTCCTGAAGATCAACTCAACTTCCATATTGGAGCTTTCAAGCTATGGTCATTCCAGTTCACCTTTATGGATTTTAGGATATCCCCACAGGTTCAGTTGCTTCCCTTACCTCACATCTTTTCTTTCCTGCTACATTTTCTGTGAACCTCAGGCTTCACAACTAGACACAATCACAATAGCATTGATAGTGACTCAGCTTTTTGGATTCTTTAATCAATAGAAAAGAGGCCAGATGAGAAATTCAGGCAAGGCTTTACTGGGACTTGTGCTGCAGCCAGGGGGAGTGAAAACAAGTAACAAGTTCCCTTGTTTGCTCCCTGAGGGGGGATGAGCTGGTCTCTTTAAGGGGGTGAGGGTAGGGGCAAATCCATGGGAGGGTCTACACTCTGGTGGTGCTGTGTGCACGAATCATGTGCAGTACACTGCTATTTCTCCCCATACCTCAGAAGTGGCAGCTGGGTTTTTGGTCTTTTTGTACCATGTTGTTCATAAATTGCCTCACTGCACATGCATGGAGCTTTTTTGTCCCTTATAGTTTCTTTGTATCTGTTGTTGGAGGAGATGTTTGACCAGGTGCAAGCACTGCATTAAAGCATCCTAGGTCCCAGGTCCCAGGTGCAAGCACTGCATTAAAGCATCCTAGGTCCCAGGTCCCATCCTGGGTCCCAGGTCCCAGTCACAGAAGCACAGAGAATGATTACATAATTGTATAAAGTCAAATCCTGCTAATAAATACGTATGTGTATGTGTATGTGTGCGTGTACGTGTACGTGTGTGTGTTTTCTGCGCTTCTTTGACTAAACTCTGAAATATAAGATCCCCAGATTTATTATCTATACTTCTTTGAGAAATAATTTGATCTCCTCTTTTAAAAAAAATTTATTGGAGTATAGTTGATTTACAATGTTGTGTTAGTTTCAGGTTTACAGCAAAGTGAATCAGTTATACATATACATATATCCATTATTTTTCAGATTATTTTCCCATATAGGTTATTACAGAATATTGAGTAGATTTCCCTGTGCTATAGAGTAGGTCCTTATTATCTATTTTTAAAAATTTTTATTTTATATTGGAGCATAGTTGATTAACAATGTTGTCTTGGTTTCAGGTGTACAGCAAAATGATTCAGTAATACATAAACATGTAACAATTCTATTCTAAATTATTTTCCTATTTAGGTTATTACACAATATTGAGTGGCATTCCAAGTACTATACAGTAGGTCCTTGTTGGTTATCTGTTTTATTTTACTTTTTAACGTCTTTATTGGAGTATAATTGCTTTACAATGGTGTGTTAGTTTCTGTCATATAACAAAGTGAATCAGCTATGCATATACATGTGTCCTCATATGGCCTCCATCTTGAGTCTCCCTCCCACCCTCCCTGTCCCACCCCTCTAGGTGGACACAAAACACTGAGCTGATCTCCCTGTGCTATGTGGCTGCTTCCCACTAGCTATCTATTTTACATTTGGTAGTGTATATATGTCAATGCCACTCTTTCACTTCATCCCAGCTTCCTCTTCCCCTTTTCCATGTCTCAAGTCCATAGCTTACATCTGTGTTTTTAATCCTGTGCTGCCCCTAGGTTCTTCAGAACGTTTTTTTTTATTTTAGATTCCATATATATATGTTAGCATATGGTATTTGCTTTTCTCTTTCTGACTAACTTCACTCTGTATGACAGACACTAGGTCCATCCACCTCACTACAAATAACTCAATTTTGTTTCCTTTTATGGCTGAGTAATATTCCATTGTATATATGTGCCACAACTTCTTTATCCATTCATCTGTCGATGGACATTTAAGGTACTTCCATGTCCTGGCTATTGTAAATAGAGTTGTAATGAATATTGTGGTACATGACTCTTATTGAATTATGGTTTTTTCAGGGTATATGCCCAGTAGTGGGATTGCTGGGTCATATGGTAGTTCTATCTTTAGTTTTTTAAGGAACATCCATACTGTTCTCCATAGTGGCTGTATCAATTTACATTCCCACCAACATAGCAAAAGGGTACCTATTTCTCCACACCCTCTCCAACATTTATTATTTGTAGATTTTTTGATGGTGGCCATTCTGACCGGAGTGAGGTGATACCTCATTGCAGCTTTGACTTCAATTTCTCTAATGATTAGTGATGTTGAACATCCTTTCATGTTGGCAATCTGTATATCTTCTTTGGAGAAATCTCTATTTAAGTCTTCTGCCCATTTTTGGATTGGGTTGTTTGTTTTCTTGATATAGAGCTGCATGAACTACTTGTATATTTTGGAGATTAATCCTTTGTCAGTTGCATCATTTGCATATTTTCTCCCATTCTGAGGGTTGTCTTTTCATCTTGCTTATGGTTCCTTTGCTGTGCAATAGCTTTTAAGTTTTGTTATGTCCCAGTAATTTATTTTTGTTTTTATTTCCATTCTTCTAGGAGGTGGGTCAAAAGCATCTTGTTGTGATTTATGTCATAGAGTGTTCTGCCTATGTTTTCCCCTAAGAGTTTTATAGTGTCTGGCCTTACAATTGGGTCTTTAATCCATTTTGAGTTTATTCTTGTGTATGGTGTTAGAGAGTGTTCTAATTTCATTCTTTTACATGTAGGTATCCAGTTTTCCCAGCACCACTTATTGAAGAGGTGTCTTTTCTCCACTGTATATTCTGTCTCCATTATCAAAGATAAGGTTACCATAGGTGCATGGGTTTATCTCTCGGCTTTCTATCCTGTTCAATTGATCTTTCTGTTTTTGTGCCAGTACCATACTGTCTTGATTACTGTAGCTTTGTAGTATAGTCTGAAGTCAGGGAGCCTGATTCCTCCAGCTCTGTTTATTTTTATCTCAAGATTACTTTAGCTAATCAGGGTCTTTTGTGTTTCCATACAAATTGTGAAATTTTTGTTCTAGTTCTATGAAAAATGTCATTAGTAGTTTGACAGGGATTGCATTGAATCTGTAAATTGCCTTGGGTAGTATAGTCATTTTCAGAATGTTGATTCTTCCAATCCAAGAACATTATCTATCTCTCTATCTGTTTGTATCATCTTTAATTTCTTTCTTCATTGTCTTATGGTTTTCTGTATACAGGTCTTTTGTCTCCTTAGGTAGGTTTATACCTAGGTATTTTGCTCTTTTTGTTGCAATAGTAAATGGGAGTGTTTCCTTATATTCTCTTTCAGATTTTTCATCATTAGTATATAGGAATGCAAGAGATTTCTGTGCATTACTTTTGTATCCTGCTACTTTACCAAATTCACTGATTAGCTCTAGAAGTTTTCTGGTAACATCTTTAGGATTCTCTGTGTATAGTATCATGTCATCTGCAAACAGTGACAATTTTACCTCTTCTTTTCTGATTTGGATTCCTTTTATTTCTTATTCTTCTTTGATAGCTGTGGGTAAAACTTCCAAAACTATGTTGAATAAGAGTGGTGAGAGTGGGCAACCTTGTCTTGTTCCTGATCTTAGTGGAAATGCTTTCAGTTTTCCACCATTGAGAACAAGGTTGGCTGTGGGTTTGTCATTAGGGCCTTTATTATATTGAAGTAAGTTCTCTCAGTGCCTACTCTCAGGAGGGTTGTTTTAAAGTCATAAATCAGTGTTGAATTTTGTCAAAAGCTTTTTCTGCATCTAATGAGTTGATCATAAAATTTTTCTCCTTCAATTTGATAATATGGTGTATCACATTGATTGATTTGCATATATTGAAGAATTCTTGCATTCCTGGGTTAAACCCCACTTGTTCATGGTGTATGATCCTTTTAATGTGCCATTGGATTCTCTCTACTAGTATTTTGGTGATGATTTTTGCATCTATGTTCATCAGTGGTATTGGCCTGTAGTTTTCCTTTTTGGTGACATCTTTTTCTGGTTTTGATATCAGGGTGATGGTGACCTCGTAGAATGAGTTTGGGAGTGTTCCTCCCTCTGCTATATTTTGGCAGAGTTTGAGAAAGATAGCTGTTAGCTTTTCTCTAAATGTTTGATAGAATTTGCCTGTGAAGCCATCTGGTCCTGGGCATTTTTTTGTTGGAATATATATATATATATACATATATATATATATGTGTGTGTGTATATATATATATATACACACATATATATATATATATATATGTGTGTGTATATATATATATATATTTGTGGTATGGGGGTGTCTCACTCTTGGCGGCCTCTCCCGTTGCGGAGCACAGGCTCCGGAAGCACAGGCTCAGCAACCATCCCTCATGGGCCCAGTGGCTCTGCGGCATGTGGGATCTTCCTGGACTGGGGCACGAACCCATTTCCCCTGCATTGGCAGACGGACTATCAATCACTGCGCCACCACGGAAGCCCTGTTGGAAGATTTTTAATCAGAGTTTCAATATCAGTGCTTGTGATTGATCTGGTTATATTTTCTATTTCTTCCTGATTCAGTCTTGGAAGTTTGTGCTTTTCTAAGAATTTGTCCATTTCTTCCACGTTGTCCATTTTACTGGCATATAGTTGCTTGTAGTAATCTCTCATGATTCTTTGTATTTCTGCAGTGTCAGTTGTTACTTCTCCTTTTTCATTTCTAGTTTTCTTAATTTGAGTCTTCTCTCTTTTTTTCTTGATGAGTCTCGCTAATGGTTTATCAATTTTGTTTATCTTCTTACAGAACCAGCTGTTAGTTTTATTGATCTTTGCTATTGTTTCCTTCATTTCTTTTTCATTTATTTCTTATCTGATCTTTCCTTCTGCTAACTTTGGGGTTTTTTTGTTCCTCTTTCTTCAATTGTTTTAGGTGTAAGTTTAGGTCGTTTATTTGAGATGTTTCTTGTTTGTTGAGGTAGGATTGTATTGCTATAAATTTCCCTCTTAGAACTGCTTTTGCTGCATCCCATAGGTTTTGGGTCATCATGTTTTCACTGTCATTTGTTTATAGGTATTTTTTGTTTCCTCTTTGATTTCTTCAGTGATTCGTGGTTATTTAGTAGTGTATCTATTAGCCTCCATGTGTTTGTATTTTTCTCATATTATTTTCCTATAATTGATATCTAATCTTATATCAGTGTGGTTGGAAAAGATACTTGATATAATTTCAATTTTCATAAATTTACCTAGGTTTGATTCGTGACCCAAGATATGATCTATCCTGGAGAATGTTCCATGAGCACTTGAGAAGAAATTGTATGTATTCTTTTGTTTTTGGATGGAATGCCTGATAATATCTATTAAGTCTGTCTTGTTTAATGTGTCATTTAAAGCTAGTGTTTCCTTATTTATTTATTTATTATTATTATTTTTTTGTGGTATGCAGGCCTCTCACTGTTGTGGCCTCTCCCGTTGTGGAGCACAGGCTCTGGATGCACAGGCCCAGCAGCCATGGCTATCGGGCCAACCGCCCTGTGGCATGTGGGATCTTCCCGGACTCGGATACAAACCTGTGTCCCCTGCATCGGCAGGCAGACTCTCAACCAGTGCGCCACCAGGGAAGCCGTCCTTATTTATTTTTATATGGATGGTCTATCTGTTGGTGAGAGTGGGTGTGAAAATCCCCTACTATTATTGTTTTACTGTTGATTTTCCTTTTTATGGCTGTTAGCATTTTTCTTATGTATTGAGGTGCTCCTATGTTGGGTTCATTAATATTTACAATTATTGTATCTTTTTCTTGCATTGATCCCTTGACCATTATGTAATGTTCCTCTTTGTCTCTTATAATAGTCTTTATTTTAAAGTCTACTTTGTCTGATATGAGAATTGCTACTCCAGCTTTCTTTTGATTTCCATTTGCATGGAATATCTTTTCAAATCTCCTCACTTTCAGTCTGTATGTGTCCCTAGGTCTGAAGTGGGTACTTTGTAGACAGCATACATGACAGCATACATACCCATGTCTTGTTTTTGTATCCATTCAGCCAGTCTATGTCTTTTGGTGGGAACATTTAATTCATTTACATTTAAGGTAATTATCGATATATATGTTTCTATTACCATTTTCATAATTGTTTTGGGTTTGTTATTGTAGGTCTTCTCCTTTTCTTGTGTTTCCTGCCTAGAGAAGTTCCTTTAGCATTTGTTGTAAAGCTGGTTTGGTGGTGCTGAATTCTGTTAGCAGTTGCTTGTCTGTTTTAATTTCTCCATCGATTCTGAAAGACAACCTTGTTGGTTACAGTAATCTTTGTAGGGGTCTCTCTTTCACCACTTTAAATATGTCCTGTCACTCCATTCTGGTGTGCAGAGTTTCTGCTGAAATATCAGCTGCTTACCTTATGGGGATTCCCTTGTGTGTTATTTGTTGCTTTTCCCTCGCTGCTTTTAATATTTTTTCTTTGTACTTATATTTTGTTAGTTAGATTAATATGTGTCTTGATGTGTTTCTCCTTGGATTTATCCTGTATGGGACTCTCTGTGCTTCCTGGACTTGATTGAATATTTTCTTTCCCAGATTTGGTAAGTTTTCAACTATAATCTCTTCAAATATTTTCTCAGTCACTTTTTTTTTTCTCTTCTTCTGGGACCCCTATAATTCAAATGTTGGTGTGTTTAATGTCCCAGAGGTGTCTGAGACTGTCCTCATTTATTTTCATTCTTTTTTCTTTATTCTTCCCTGTGGTAGTTATTTCCACTATTTTACCTACCAGGTCACTTATCCATTCTTCTGCCTCAGTTATTCTGCTATTGATTCCTTCTAGAGAATTTTTAATTTCATTTATTTTGTTGTTCCTCATTGTTTGTTTCCTCTTTAGTTCTTCTAGGTCCTTGTTAAATGTTTCTTGTATTTTCTCCATTCTATTTCCAAGATTTTGGATCATCTCTACCATCATTACTCTGAATTTTTTTTTAGGTAGCCTGACTCTTTCTTCTTTATTTGTTTGGTCCAGTGGGTTTTTACCTTGTGCCTTCATCTGCTGTGTATTTCTCTGTCTTCTCATTTTGCTTAACTTACTGTTTTTGGGTTCTCCTTTTTGCAGGCTGCAGATTCGTAGTTCCCATTGTTTTTAGTGTCGGCCCCCAGTGGGTATGGTTGGTTCAGTGGGTTGTGTAGGCTTCCTGGTGGTGAGGAACTGGTGCCTGTCTTCTGGTGGATGAGGCTGGATCTTGTGTGGGCAGGACCACATCCGGTGGTGTGTTTTGGGGTGTCTGTGAACTTATGATTTTAGGCAGATTCTCTGCTAATGGATGGGGTTGTGTTCCTGTCTTGCTAGTTGTTTGTCATAGGGTGTCTAGTACTGTAGTTTGCTGGTTGTTGAGTGGAGCTGGGTCTTAGCATTGAGGTCAATATCTTTGGGAGAGATTTGTCATTTGATATTACGTGTTGCAGGGAGGTCTCATGTTGGCCAGTGAGTTGATCAGCTCTTGCACATCAGAGGCTCAGGCCTGATACCAGGCTGGAGCACCAAGACCCTGTCAGTCACACATCTCAGAAGGAAAGGGAAAAAAAATCAAGAAATAGATAAAATAATTAAAATAAAAAATGAAAAAAATATTATAAATAAAAAAGTAATAAAAAAGAAAGAACAAAGGCAGAGAACAATGAAACCAAAAAACAAATCCGCCACTGATAACCAGTGCTATAAACTATACTAAAAAAAACAAAAACAAAATGGACAGACAGAACCCTAGGACAAATGGTAAAAGCAAAGATTTTGGGAAGTCTGAGTTCCCAAAACTCAGTGTTCAGTAGGTATTCTGTAGGTGTTGTTCCACATTTAGATGTATTTTTGATGTATTTGTGGGGAGGAAAGTGATCTCCACGTGTTACTGCTCCGCCACCTTGAAGGTCCCCTTTTGATATTCTTTAATGTATTTTATTTTATTTATTTCTTTAATTGAAGAACCACTGGTTTACAATGTTGCATTAGTTTCTGGTGTATAGCAAAATGATGCCATTATACATACATAGATATTCTTTTTACAACTTTGATGTTTTTTAAAAGCAAATTTGATAGGTTTATTTAGTTGCTGAAGCCTAATTCCTAGTGAGGTCATGTGGAAGAATGAATGATCTTATTCCAAGGAGAATCATAGTATAGAAATAGTACATTTGTCACCACTTTGAAAAGCTTAATGTATATATATACACTTTAGTAACTCTTAAGGCTTTTTTAAAAGAAAGATTTACCTGAAGACATAGTGAGTTCCTTGCCCTGTAGGTGTTCAGTCAACAGCCTTTCAGAAACTTGAAAGGACTATTAATGAGGGGATGTTGCCAAATCTAATATATGTGAGTGTGTGTATGTGTGTGTTCACTCACACACACGTGTGTGTTTGGGTCTGTGTATGCTCATTCACATGTGGTTTGGAAAAGCTTCTTTGTTGAAGAATGTTACTCCTCTGCCTCACCTGTTCCATCAGTTAGAATCATTGCTCTACTATGGATTATGAAGTCCTGTATGTAATCCGTATAGTGTATTAAGACCCAATTTATAGTTTTGTCGAGCATATTTTGGCATATGTGCATATTTATTTTATACTCAATTTATTTGATACTCAGTGAAACAACCTCTGTTTTACAACAACTATGCTCTCTGGAAAGACAAACCACTTTCAAAAAGGTTGGGAGAGTTTCTCATAGAATCTTGAAATATGTATTAGTGGGGTAAATAATACATAACAGAGGGTAATACTGGTTACTAAAAATTCATGTATATTGATTGACTTTTGTACTTAGAATTTTCAGAGACCACATTGTAAAGATATGACTCAGGCAAATCTTAAAAATTTCTTTTTGTCCTCAGATCCACAGTTTCCTGTCATTATTTTTAACAGCCCAAACACTTCTGTTTCTAAAAACTAAACTGTAAAAATTTCCCCTCTCTATATATTTCTTGTGATAGAGCCATGTTCATCCTCTTCTTCTCTCTTCCATATATTACCCCATCACTTGTGTATCATCTATGATGATTTTCCAATTGGTCTTTTTGGTTGCCCTTCAGTATCAATAATATTGATAATGCTTCTTTGTGATTTGGACACATACTAACTTTTTGTCTTTCTTGCTAATAAAAGTTTATATGTAATTTAATAGTCCCAAGAAAAGACAACTGAATATCAATTTTTTATTTTTCAGTGGAGGACAGGTATTGCTAGGTCAAAAAAAATTTCCAGTTAACCACAGTTAGAACAAAACATAGAAAGCTAAAGTGGACAACATGAAACTTATTGTCTAGAAATTGATTCAAAAGGTCAATATTATATAAAATGTTCTAAATTTATATCTGTACTTTGGGCACATAATAATCTCCTAGATCATGCTGGTTTTATTCATTGCTAGGATGAATTTTATTGCACAGGTTGTCTTTATTTATTTATTTTTTAACATCTTTATTGGGGTATAATTGCTTTACAATGGTGTGTTAGTTTCTGCTTTAGAACAAAGTGAATCAGCTATACATATACATATGTTCCCATATCGCTTCCCTCCTGCTTCTCCCTCCCTCCCACCCTCCTTATCCCACCCCTCCAGGTGGTCACAAAGCACAGAGCTGATCTACCTGTGTTATGCAGCTGCTTCCCACTAGCTATCTACCTTACGTTTGGTAGTGTATGTATGTCCACGCCTTTTTCTTGCTTTGTCACAGCTTACCCTTCCCCCTCCCCATATCCTCAAGTCCATTCTCTAGTAGGTCTGTGTCTTTATTCCTGTCTTACCCCTAGGTTCTTCATGACATTTTTTTTTCTTAAATTCCATATATATGTGTTAGAATACGGTATTTGTCTTTCCCTTTCTGACTTACTTCACTCTGTATGACAGACTCTAGGTCTATTCACCTTATTACAAATAGGTCAATTTCATTTCTTTTTATGGCTGAGTAATATTCCATTGTATATATGTGCCACATCTTCTTTATCCATTCATCCGATGATGGACACTTAGGTTGTTTCCATCTCCTGGCTATAGTAAATAGACCTGCAATGAACATTTTGGTACATGACTCTTTTTGAATTATGGTTTTCTCAGGGTATATGCCCAGTAGTGGGATTGCTGTGTCATATGGTAATTCTATTTGTAGTTTTTTAAGGAACCTCCATACTGTTCTCCATACTGGCTGTACCAATTCACATTCCCACCAGCAGTACAAGAGTGTTCCCTTTTCTCCACACCCTCTCCAGCATTTATTGTTCCTAGATTTTTTGATGATGGCCATTCTGACTGGTGTGAGATGATATCTCATTGTAGTTTTGATTTGCATTTCTCTAATGATTAATGATGTTGAGCATTCTTTCATGTGTTTGTTGGCAGTCTGTATATCTTCTTTGGAGAAATGTCTATTTAGGTCTTCTGCCCATTTTTAGATTGGGTTGTTTGTTTTTTTCAAATTGAGCTGCATGAGCTGCTTATAAATTTTGGAGATAAATCCTTTGTCAGTTGCTTCATTTGCAAATATTTTCACCCATTCTGAGGGTTGTCTTTTGGTCTTGTTTATGGTTTCCTTTGCTGTGCAAAAAATTGAAGTTTCATTAGGTCCCATTTGTTTATTTTTGTTTTTATTTCCATTTCTCTAGGAGGTGGGTCAAAAAGGATCTTGCTGTGATTTATGTCATAGAGTGTTCTGCTTATGTTTTCCTCTAAGAGTTTGATAGTTTCTGGCCTTAAATTTAGATATTTAATCCATTTTGAGCTTATTTTTGTGTATGGTGTTAGAGAGTGATCTAATCTCATACTTTTACATGTGCCTGTCCTGTTTTCTCAGCACCACTTATTGAAGAGGCTGTCTTTTCTCCACTGTACATTTCTGCGTCCTTTGTCAAAGATAAGGTGACCATTGTGTGTGGGTTTACCTCTGGGCTTTCTATCCTGTTCCATTGATCTATCTTTCTGTTTTTGTGCCAGTACCATACTGTCCTGATTACTGTAGCTTTGTAGTATAGTCTGAAGTCAGGGAGCCTGATTCCTCCAGCTCCATTTTTCATTCCCAAAATTGCTTTAGCTATTCGGGATCTTTTGTGTTTCCATACAAATTGTGAAATTTTTTGTTCTAGTTCTGTGAAAAATGCCAGTGGCAGTTTGATAGGGATTGCATTGAATCTGTAGATTGCTTTGGGTAGTAGAGCCATTTTCACAATGTTGATTCTTCCAATCTAAGAACATGGTATATCTCTCCATCTGTTTGTAGCATGTTTAATTTCTTTCATCAGTGTCTTATAATTTTCTGCATACAGGTCTTTTTTTCTCCTTAGGTCGGTTTATTCCTAGATATTTTATTCTTTTTGTTGCAATGATAAATGAGAGTGTTTTCTTGATTTCACTCTCAGATTTTTCATCATTAGTGTATAGGAATGCCAGAGATTTCTGTGCATTAATTTTGTATCCTGCTACTTTATCAAATTCATTGATTAGCTCTAGCAGTTTTCTGGTAGCATCTTTAGGATTCTCTATGTATAGTATCATGTCATCTGCAAACAGTGACAGGTTTACTTCTTCTTTTCCACTTTGGATTCCTTTTATTTCCTTTTCCTCACTGATTGCTGTGGCTAAGACTTCCAAAACTATGTTGAATAAGAGTGGCGAGAGTGGGCAACCCTTTCTTGATCCTGATCTTAGTGGAAATGCTTTCAGTTTTTCACCATTGAGGATGATCTTGGCTGTGGGTTTGTCATATATGGCCTTTATTATGTTGAGGAAAGTTCCCTCTATGCCTACTTTCTGCAGGGTTTTTATCATAAATGGGTGTTGAAAGCTTTCTCTGCATCTATTGAGATGACCATATGGTTTTTCTCCTTCACTTTGTTAATATGGTATATCATGTTGATTGATTTACGTATACTGAAGAATCCTTGCATTCCTGGAATAAACCCCACTTGATCATGGTGTATGATTTGTTTAATGTGCTGTTGGATTCTGTTTGCTAGTATTTTGTTGAGGATTTTTGCATCTATGTTCATCAGTGATATTGGCCTGTAGTTTTCTTTCTTTGTGACATCATTGTCTGGTTTTGGTATCAAGGTGATGGTGGCCTCGTAGAATGAGTATGGGAGTGTTCCTCCGTCTGTGATATTTTGGAAGAGTTTGAGAAGGGTACGTGTTAGCTCTTCTCTAAATGTTTGATAGAGTTCTCCTGTGGAGCCATCTGGTGCTGGCTTCTGTTTGTTGGAAGATTTTTAATTACAGTTTCAATTTCAGTGCTTGTGATTGGTCTGTTCATATTTTCTATTTCTTCCTGATTCAGTCTTGGCAGATTGTGCATTTCTAAGAATTTGTCAATTTCTTCCAGGTTGTCCATTTTATTGGCATAGAGTTGCTTGTAGTAATCTCTCATGATCTTTTGTATTTCTGCAGTGTCAGTTTTTACTTCTCCTTTTTCATTTCTAATTCTATTGATTTGAGTCTTCTCCCTTTTTTCCTTGATGAGTCCGGCTAATGGTTTATCAATTTTGTTTATCTTCTCAAAGAACCAGCTTTTAGTTTTATTGATCTTTGCTATCATTTCTTTTATTTATTTTACATTTATTTCTGATCTAATTTTTATGATTTCTTTCCTTCTGCTAACTTTGTTTTTGTTGTTGTTGTTGTTCTTCTTTCTCTAATTTCTTTAGGTGCAAGGTTAGTTTGTTTATTCGAGTTGTTTCCTGTTTCTTCAGGGAGGATTGTATTGCAATAAACTTCCCTCTTATAACTGCTTTTGCTGCAACCCACAGGTTTTGAGTTGTCGTGTCTCCATTGTCATTTGTTTGTAGGTATTTTTTGATTTCCTCTTTGATTTTTTTCAGTGATCACGTCGTTATTAAGTATTGTATTGCTTAGCCTCCATGTGTTTGTATTTTTTACAGATCTTTTCCTGTAATTGATATCTACTCTCATAGCATTTTGGTCAGAAAAGATACTTGATACAATTTCAATTTTCTTAAATTTACCAAGGCTTGATTTGTGACCCAAGATATGATCTATCCTGGAGAATGTTCCATGAACATTTGAGAAAAATATTTATTCTGTTGTTTTTGGATGAAGTGTCCTATAAATATCAATTAAGTCCATCTTGTTTAATGTATCATTTAAAGCTTGTGTTTCCTTATTTATTTTCTTTTTGGATGATCTGTCCATTGGTGAAACTGGGGTGTAAAGTCCCCTACTATGAATGTGTTACTGTTGATTTCCCCTTTTATGCCTGTTAATATTTGCCTTATGTATTGAGGTGCTCCTATGTTGGGTACATAAATACTTACAATGTTATATCTTCTTCTTGGATCGATCCCTTGATCATTATGTACTGTCCTTTTTTGTGTCTTGTAATAGTCTATATTTTAAAATCTATTTTGTCTGATATGAGAATTGCTACTCCAGCTTTCTTTTGGTTTCCATTTGCATGGAATATATTTTTCCATCCCCTACTTTTAGTCTGTATGTGTCTCTAGGTCTGAATTGTGTTTCTTGTAGACAGCATATATATGGGTCTTGTTTTTGTATCCATTCAGCCAATCTGTGTTTTTTGGTGGGAGCATTTAGTCCATTTACATTTAAGGTAATTATCAATAGGTATGTTCCTATTCCCATTTTCTTAATTGTTTTGGGTTTGTTACTGTAGGTCTTTTCCTTCTCTTGTGTTTCTTGCCTAGAGAATTTCCTTTAGCATTTGTTGTAAAGCTGGTTTGGTGGTGCTGAACTCTCTCAGCACTGCTTGTTTGTAAATGTTTTAATTTATCCATCAAATCTGAATGAGATCCTTGCTGGTTATAGTAATCTTGGTTGCAGGTTTTTCTCCTTCATCACTTTAAATATATCTTGCCAGTCCCTTCTGTCTTACAGATTTTCTGCTGAAAGCTCTGCTGTTAACCTTACAGGGGTTCCCTTGTCTGTTATTTGTTGTTTTTCCCTTGCTGCTTTTAATATGTTTTCTTTGTATTTAATTTTTGACAGTTTTATTAATATGTGTCTTGGCATATTTCTCTTTGGATTTATCCTGTATGGGACTCTCTGTGCTTCCTGGACTTGATTAACTATTTCCTTTCCCATATTAGGGAAGTTTTCAACTATAATCTCTTCAAATATTTTCTCAGTCCCTTTCTTTTTATCTTCTTCTTCTGGAACCCCTGTAATTCGAATGTTGTTGCATTTAATGTTGTCTCAGAGGTCTCAGAGACTGTCCTCAGTTCTTTTGTGTTTATTCAGCTCTGCAGTAGTTATTTCCACTATTTTATCTTCCAGGTCACTTATCTGTTCTTCTGCCTCAGTTATTCTGCTATTGATCCCATCTAGAGTATTTTTAATTTCATTTATTGTGTTGTTCATCATTGCTTCTTTCATCTTTAGTTCTTCTATGTCCTTGTTAAATGTTTCTTGCATTTTCTCTATTCTGTTTCCAAGATTTTGCATCATTTTTACTACTATCATTATTCTGAATTCTTTTTCAGGTAGACTGCCTATTTCCTCTTCATTTGTTAGGTCTGGTGGGTTTTTATCTTGCTCCTTCATCTGCTGTGTGTTTTTCTGTCTTCTCATTTTGCTTATCTTACTGTGTTTGGTGTCTCCCTTTTGTGGGCTGCAGGTTCGTAGTACCCATTGTTTTTGGTGTCTGTCCCCAGTGGCTAAGGTTGGCTCAGTGGGTTGTGTAGGTGTCCTGATGGAGGGGACTAGTGCCTGTGTTTTGGTGGTTGAGGCTGGATCTTGTCTTTCTGGTGGGCAGGTCCACATCTGGTGGTGTGTTTTGGGGCGTTTGTGGCCTTATTATAGTTTTAGGCAGCCTCTCTGCTAATGGGTGGGGTTGTGTTCCTGTCTTGCTAGTTGTTTGTCATAGGGTGTCCAGCACTGTAGCTTGCTGGTCGTTGAGTGAAGCTGGGTGCTGGTGTTGAGATGGAGATCTCTCGGAGATTTTTGCCATTTGATATTATGTGAAGCTGGGAGCTCTCTTGTGGACCAGTGTCCTGAAGTTGGCTCTCTCACATCAGAGGCACAGCACTGACTCCTGGCTCAGCACCAAGAGCTTTTCATCCACATGGCTCAGGTAAAAGGAAGAAAAAGTAGAAGGAAAGAATTAGTAGAAGTAGAAAGAAAGAAAGAAAGAAAGAAAGAAAGAAAGAAAGAAAGAAAGAAAAAAGAAGTAAAGAAAGAAAGGAGGGTGGGAGGGAGGAAGGAAGGGAGGAAGGAAGGAAGGAGGGAAGGAAGGAAAAAAGGAAGGAAAGAAAGAAAATAAAGTAAAATAAAATAAAGTAAGATAAAATATAATAAAGTTATTAAAATAAAGAATAATTATTAAGAAAAAATTAAAACAAAACAACAACAACAAAAAATGGACGGATAGAATGCTAGGACAAATGATGGAAGCAAAGCTATACAGACAAAATCTCACACAGAAGCATACACATACACACTCACAAAAAGAGGAAAAGGGGAAAAAATCATAAATCTTGCTCTCAAAGTCCACCTCCTTAATTTGGGATGATTCGTTGTCTATTCATGTATTTCACAGATGCAGGTACATCAAGTAGATTGTGGAGCTTTAATTCGCTGCTTCTGGGAGAGATTTCCCTTTCTCTTCTTTGTTCTCACAGCTCCCAGGGGCTCAGCTTTGGATTTGGCCCCACCTCTGCGTGTAGGTCGCTGGAGGGCGTCTGTTCTTCGCTCAGACAAGACGGGGTTAAAGGAGCAGCTGCTTCCGGGCTCTGGCTCACCCAGGCCGGTGGCAGAGAGGGGCACGGAGTGAGGGGCGAGCCTGCGGCGGCAGAGGCCGGCGTGACGTTGCACTAGCCTGAGGCTCGACATGCGTTCTCCTGGGGATATTGTCCCTGGATCCCGGTTCCCTGGCAGTGGCGGGCTGCACAGGCTCCCCGGAAGGGGGGTGTGGAGAGTGACCTGTGCTTGCACACAGGCTTCTTGGTGGTGGCAGCAGCAGCCTTAGCATCTCATGCCCGTCTCTGGGGTCTGCGATTTCAGCCGTGGCTCGCGTCCGTCTCTGGAGCTCCTTTAAGCAGTGCTCTTAATCCCCTCTCCTCGTGCACCAGGAAACAAAGAGGGAAGAAAATGTCTCTTGCCTCTTTGGCAGGTCCAGACTTTTCCCGGACTCCCTCCCGGCTAGCCTTGGTAAACTAACCCCCCTGCAGGCTGTGTTCACACTGCCATCCCCAGTCCTCTGTGCTCCCACCAAAGCCCGAGCCTCAGATCCCAGCCCCACCCGCCCCGGCGGGTTGAGCAGACAAGCCTCTCGGGCTGGTGAGTGCCGGTTGGCACCGATCCTCTGTGCGGGAATCTCTCCACTTTGCCCTCCACACTCCTGTTGCTGTGCTCTCCTCCATGGCTCTGAAGCTTTCCCCCTCTGCCACCTGCAGTCTTCGCCCTCGAAGAGGCTTCCTAGTGTGTGGCAACCTTTCCTCCTTCATAGCTCCCTCCCACTGGTGCTGGTCCCGTCCCTATCTTTTTGTCTCTGTTTGTTTGTTTTATTTTCCCCTACCCAGGTACGTGGGGAGTTTCTTGCCTTTTGGGAGGTCTGAGGTCTTCTGCCAGCATTCAGTAGGTGTTCTGTAGGAGTTGTTCCACGTGTAGATGTATTTCTGGTGTATCTGTGGGGAGGAAGGTGATCTCCATATCTTACTCTTCCGCCATCTTCCCGTCGTCTCCCAGGTTGTCCTTTAACTGCATGATTGAATCTTTTATTATTTTGAAAATAATTTACAAGCTTTTTGAGAAATTATGGCATGGTTAAAATTCTTTATCCATAACACAAGAGTAAGTTCAAAGTCATCTCTGTGTCTTTGATAGTTAGATGCTATTCTCTGAGGAAAAGCATGTGTAGCT
Organism: Lagenorhynchus albirostris; assembly: GCF_949774975.1. Classification (NCBI taxonomy): domain Eukaryota; kingdom Metazoa; phylum Chordata; class Mammalia; order Artiodactyla; family Delphinidae; genus Lagenorhynchus; species Lagenorhynchus albirostris. The sequence continues at coordinate 72,011,437 of NC_083103.1, forward strand.
GTGAGTATACTCTCTGGGGTACAAGTGCAGCAGCACAGAACATGTACATTCAAACATTCTGGACCAAAACAATAATAGGATTCCTGATGAGATATTTTTTGTCAATATCTAGACATTGTGAGTAAAATCTATGCACAGTTACATACAAGGCATTCGTTCACACCTTTCATATTTTCCATGTCTCCTGAGTGTGAATCTTGCTGCCCAATTTGTGTGAGTATTCATGAGCAAGTGGAACCAGTGAACTGTTAGGAATGTCACAGTTGCTTATTATAGCCTATTGGTTGAGATGGTAGTAGAGTGAATATGTGTGTGTGTGTGTGCACACATGCACGTGCAGGTGTGTGTGTGTTGAACTGGGTCATGTTGGAAATATGTTGAAGATTTGAGAGGAACTGGGCTACTTAAGCAATTCTAAACGTTTACTTATTTAAGTAGAGAAATTGAGATTGTGATATCACTTTGCTCATTTTTTTTGCGAAACAACTGGGTATCACAAAATCAATAAAACCTTAAAACTTCCAAAGATTCTGTAATCCAGGTGGTCTTTATTTCATATTTATTATTATTATTGAACCATCATTATATTGAGTTTAATTTCCATTTTTAGAGACAACTAGAGCTGTACAATTTCTATCACTAGGTAACTTCATATTAAAGAGTTTGAGGAATTATTAGAGACATTTATATATATGTTTACATATATACTTTCCCCCGAGAAAGGGAATAATTATATAGTCATATCTACATTTATATATTTATGAACTATATGTGAGGGGTGCACACACATGCATACACTGTATATCATTATTCTGGTTAAAGTGAGAGACAGAGAGAGGGAAAGAGAGAGAGAAGAGAGAGTGAAGAGAATGAATTCCAATACATTAATAAATGAAGGAAAAACTTTGATCTTATCGAGGGGCTGTTCTATGCCAGCTGTAGGTCTGAAGAGTATCTACAAGATTTATTTTGAAAAAGGCCCCAGTCTATAATTTCAGGGTAAATGGCAGGTTTGAATATGTAGCTGAGGTAACTATACATTTATTTGATTTCCAAAGAATTCATTGTTACCTACAGTATTAAAGCATACAAAACAGAAACTGAGGTGAAACCTGTGACTTTCTTGTACAAGTTTGCATTGTGTATATTCATTTGTGTTTGAGCAAAAATCATGCCATGTTATTATGATCTTTGTGTTCTACTGGAGTTTTGTTATTTGACACAAATAGGGATGGATTATTTTTGAATTATAGTTTGCTATTCTTTCTGTATAGCAGATTCACTGATGGTATAGAAAAAATGTAATGTATCAAAAATATATAATTTATCTCCCAGATCAGAATATGTTAAAATGATAAATCTACTAAGAAATGTAATAGGAATTATGTTTTTTTTAAAAAAGTTATTATTTTTTAATTGAAATAGAGTTAATTTACCATGTTATATATTAGCTTCAGGTGTGCAACATAGTGATTCAATATTTTTATAGATTATACTCCATTTAAAGTTATTATAAAATATTGGTTGTATTACCTTGTGTTTTTCTCCTCCCTTCCTACCAGACTCTGTGTGGATCTTTCTCTACAGACTTAGTTGTGGAAGAGCTGTCCTGTTAGTTCCCAGGGTGACTTCAGTAAGAGCTGTTCCATGTATTGTTGAGGTTTTGATGTGTTCCTGAGGGGAGGTGAGCCCAGTGTCTGCCTACTCCACCACCTTGGCCTTTCTCCCAGGAATGAGAGCTTTTAATAGAAGTTTTGTATAGTAGCCAAGGTCATTCTACAATTTGTTCTTACTGTGATATGGAGAAGGAACAATTTAACTCAGTAATCACTGGGCACATGGTATTGTGGTAGGTACTGGGGACAAAGAGGGGATAAGATTATCTTGTCCTTTACTGAATTTCTAAATACTGGAATGTTCCAGTGCTCAATCCTGGGATCTTTCCTCTTGTCTTGGAAATTGTATCCATCCTATATGGATTTACATTTCTTTACATCTATTATTCCCATATTTTATCACCATCTAAATGTCTCCATAGAATCCCAAACCTGTGTATACAACTGCCTACTTGAAATATGTATTTGGTAATCTAATAGATACTTTACAATTAATATGTTTGAAACAAACTTATGGTTACCAAAGGGGAAAGGGGGGAGGGATAAATTAGGAATTTGGGATTAACGTATACATACTACTATATACAAAATAGCAAACCAACAAGGACCTACTGTATAGAACAGTGAACTATACTTAATATTTTGTAATTACCTATAAGGGAAAATAATCTGAAAAAAAATAGGTACCTATATATATATGTATAAAGGAAGCACTTTGCTGTACACCTGAAACTAACCCAACATTGTAAATCAAACTATGCTTCAAAAAAATTTTTGTTTCCCTACTTATCAAAAAACTTCTTTTTCCTGAGTAAATGATGTCATAATTCATCCATGAGATAAATAAAAATCTCGATTTTGTTCTTCATCTTTTCCTTTTTCTCATGCTTCACTCCCATTCTCTCACTATTCCACTCCTATTCTCTCACTATTCCAACTGACTACCTCCAAAACATCCTACATCTGTATGTATATCTTTTCATCTACACTTCACTATGTCTATCTAAGCCACCATGATTCTTTGCTACTTAGTTACAATTCCTTTTTTTTGCTTTATACATCCCTTCCCCAATTAGTAGCCAGAGTAATTTCTAAAATTTATAAGCCATATCATATTACTCCTCAACTTCACATTGTGTAGGAATAAAAGCCAAATTCCTTTCTCTGTTCTGAAAGATTTTACATGACATGGTGACTGCCTACTTCTCCCATCATGTTATAACCCTCTCCTCATTGCTTCTTGTGCTCCAGCCACATGGGCCCTCTCTCTTTTATTTAAGCATGCTAAGTCCATTACTGCCATAGGAAATTTGAACTCACTGTTGTTTTCTCTGGAGTTACCATCTCTCACATTGTGCATGGCTGATTCCTTATTATCATTCAGACTTGAGTTTAAATGTCACCACCTCAGGGAAGCAATCTTTTGTCACACAATCTAAAAGAACCACGTCAACTGCACCCTGTAATTCTCTTAAAATCACCCAGTTTTATTTTCACCTTAGTATTCATTGCCATGGATATTTTCTTATCTGTTTACTTGTTTTACTCTGTTTCCATCTATTAAGGTATAAAATTCTTGAGAATGAGGATAAGTTAATTTCATTAAAGCCATCTCTTTCAGTCCTGTCTCATAATTTTATTCTTTAAGTGAACCAAAATTATTGAAAGGTTTTAAGCAAAGGAGTGATATGCTATGATTTGTGTTTCAGAAGGATTATGTTTGTAGAAGTTATTTGAGGGAAGTAGGAATGAAGGGGGAAATAAATAGTTGGGAGGCTTTTGCAATTTTTCATTGGAAAAGGATCTGAAACAGACCAGAGGCAATGGGATAGACATAAGAGAAAAATTTGAGGCATACATTTTAGCAATAAAATCAGCAGAACTTAATAACACATTATATGTGAGAAAAAGCTCAAGATAACTGCTAAGTGTACTGTCTTTTATTTTATTTTTTTATTATTACTTTTTAAATTTTATTTTATTTATTTATTTATTTTAGGCTGCTTTGGCTCTTTGTTGCTGCTCATGGGCTCTCTCTAGTTGCAGCAAGCAGGGGCTACTCTTTGTTGTTGTGTGCAGGCTTCTTATTGCAGAGGCTTCTCTTGTCACAAGCTCTAGGCACGCGGGCTTCAGTAGTCGTGGCATGCGGGCTCAGTAGTTGTGGCTCATGGGCTTATTTGCTCCACGGCATGTGGGATCTACCCAGACCAGGGCTCGAACCCGTGTTCCCTGCATTGGCAAGCGGGTTCTTAACCACTGTGCCACCAGGGAAGCCCCTGTACTGTCTTTTATAACTTGTTGTTGGTGCCAGGGAAAAAAGAAGAAAACATTTGCACAGGAGTATGTTAAGATTCATCTTGATCATGTTGATTTAGGTTGCTGTTATAATATTTGGAGCAAATGAAGATACCTGGCAAATCATACAAAACAGGAAAACAGAATTCCTTATGTTTTAGAAGACATAATATATTTTAATCATAGAATATTTATTTATGAGGATTTGGGTGGTGGGCTGTTTTATGCAGAACCAATGTGTTGATATTATAAATTATGACAATCAGTATCATGAATTGACTAGCTAGTTCAATTTTTGAAATAGTTAGAAAAGCATTACACAAAATTAAAAAGAGCAGCATTTTAAATTGTCCTGGTAAGGATTTAATGTTGCATTTTTGTTCCATGAAATAAGGTTCTAACTGTTAGAGCAGCTATAATGAGGTCTTACTGGTATTTTTGTTCTATTTTATTATTGCCTTCAGGCAGGCTATGAGCTTTATGAATTTTTAGCTCACCAGAGCAGATGTTTAGGGAAGGAAGACTTTTTCTTTTCTTATGCATATTCAGTGCATTTTCCATACTTTAAAATTGATTTAAACTAACAAAACTACACAAACTCCTTAGCATGGTCTAAAAAACTACTCTATACTCAAGTTCAATATTATCTTTCATATCTCACTCTTTTATAGCCCTTTCTCTTGCAGGGCTATTTGAAAATTCCCCCATACAGCATATTTTTATAACTCTACATATTTGCTTAGGCTGTTTCCTCTAATTGTAAGATCAAATACTATGTCTGCTGTGAGATCTTCCCTAATCCCAACTACTCCCTTTGTCCCTAAAGGTTTATGTCCTGTGTGGTTTGTAACAAGAAACATGGCCCTAGTTTCAAGATCAGCAGTATCATGGGTAATTTGCAAACAAAACCAAACAAACAAGAATCTCTCATTAAATTCTCTAATATCCTAAGAGACTTTATCTTCTTTCTAAATGTGAAGCATCTTCACTGGAACAAAACAACATAGAATATGGACTGTTTAAAGTTAATACATCACTAGGTCTTATCTGTTTTGTCTGAAATACATGTAACTTTCATTTTCTTGTTTCCATCATTACACCAAAACATTCGTTCAAGTTACCATCATCTATTGCATAGATTTCTGTAATAGTCTTTTAGATGGATTCCCTGATTTATCACTTGCTACCTTCAATCTGTTCTCTGGAACAGGGCTTGGCAAACTGAAGCCTAGTGGTCAATGTCAGCATGTTACCTGTTTTGTATGTTCTGAGAGTAAGATTAACTCCTCCATTTTTTATGGTTGGAGAAAAATTTCAAAGAAAAAATAATACTTTGTGACCCATGAAAATTGTATGAAAATGAAATATTGGTGTCCACATTTAAATCTGCCTATTGTTTGCATCCTACATCTTATCTTTAACCAATAGGAATAACATTATTGTCATAACAAGTATCCTTTTGGTGAAATTAAAAAAAAAAACTCTTGTTTAGGTGATGATGGACAGGTGGTTGAGATCACACAGTTTGCTTTCTGTGAATTTTTAAGAGAAGCCACAGAGCAGGTGGTGGGGCTGAAGATGAATCTGGCCTCTGTACCCTGACACTGAATTAATTCTCTGAGACAGAGTTTTGGGTGAAGTAGAAAAGAATAGCCTCATTGCTTTGCGAGGCAAAGGGGGCCTCAATGGGCTACTGCCCTCAAAACTGTGTGTCCCAACCTGGAGGGGGTAGTTGAGGAGTTTTATAGTTTATATGGTTCAAAGAACATGTGATTAGCTTGTGGACATTCTTCTGATTGGTTGGTGGTGAGGTAAGTGGGGTCAACATCATCAATCTTCTGGTTCCAACAGGTCTGGGGTCCATGTGCTTGTGGGCAGCATACCGATAACTTCTCCCGCCTGGTGGGGGTTTCAGTGTCTGCTAAACAGCTCAAAGATATTGCTATGTGTATCCCTTGAGGGGGAACCAGGACCCTGCCCCAAGTCTACACTATTGTTTCTTTTGACTGTTCCTGCCTTGTATCCACATCTTCTCCTTTCCTTAATTTGCAACTGTTTGAACCTGCACCTTGGAACCCAGGGGAGGTCATGGAGGCTGAATGAAGCCTATTTCCTGTAATTAAGAAATAGGGTAGGGAGGATGGGAGGGAGGGAGACGCAAGAGGGAAGAGATATGGGAATATATGTATATGTATAACTGATTCACTTTGTTATAAAGCAGAAACTAACACACCATTGTAAAGCAATTGTACCCCAATAAAGATGTTAAAAAAAAAGAAAGAAATAGGGGACACAGAAAGGCTTTTGTGCCCAGGAGCCCCACAGGGTCCTGCTCAGTATCAGGGCTAGGTGTGGAGGTAAAGGTGGTGGCATTGTCAGATATCAAGTAAACTAGGACGCAACCCCTTTGTAATGGAGCAAGAGTTAAGAGAATATGACAGCTGACATTGTCCCTGTCAGCAGCAATGTATTAGTTATTCTGCTCTAGGCTTTAATGTGAGATAAAGTGCCAGGAACATAGTAGGCAGTCACAAGTAGTGTCTTCTTTTGTTATGACTGTAAATATAAAAGTACCTGAAACTGGCATTGACTTTTTCCCCCTGAAATTGGGAGTGGACTTGGAGAGATAGATTCAACTATAAACAAATAAAAATTGTTTCTTTCTTCATTTAAGTAAACTGATTTCATTCTCTTTCCAAGAAGTCAGGCTTTTTGGAAAGGCTATATGATTTAATGCATTTGATTTTGAACTAAGTTTCAAAAAATTAATTTTTATTTCCAACTCCACCTCTCATCAGCTGCTTTGGCCCCTGCTGACAAGCATTTGTTAAATAAGCCATTTTTCTTCAGAAAATAAACATGACTTGGTTTCAACCTATTAGTGAAAAATGTTTGTTTCCATTGCAATCTTGGGGGGATTGCATTCTTACTACAAATATGTTCAATCATGCTAGCTTATTTTGATAGAGACTTTTTCAAAGGAACTCTGTTTAGGAATAACTCAAAAAAACATTTTCTCTTAGACAAGATCTCACCTGGCTATTTTGACCATACATCTGAAAAATATTCTTGCACAAGTCACACACACACACACACAATCAACCAAACACACATTTATGTGTGTATCTTTAATTCAATGCCTTTTCTCTGACATGTAGCATCATCATCATAATTAGTCAGCATTTATTGCTTACCTGTGCTTCTCAGGGCATGAATTTGAAATATGGAGAATAAGTGCATAGTTTCAGAAAATGACTTTTTCCCCATAGTACCACTTAGGTTGTTTTGAGTAAGATATTGCTCTTACTTTTTCTCCCTTAAAAATTGCAATAAAATGTTAGTTTCTTCATGCTTATGTGAAATTATAATGAACATTAATAAAAATCCATATTAAATGGGAAATAGACAAAGAGTCCTAGAAAGAGTAGTTATTTTTTTCATGGACTATTATAGGCCTAATTTCCATGATATAGCTTTAAATAAAATTTGTAAAAAAAAGAACATATTAAGATATTATTATTGTCATTTAGGGCCACTATGAATTACTCTGGTGACTGAAATGCACAAAGGTACATTGATCACCTTGTTCCTTCCATTTACATATGATAATGAGAAAGATAAAATCTGATAGAACATTATCTGTGGTAGGGCATAAAGGTTGGAGAAATGATCCTATTGTTATACCATTTTCTGAGGAGGATATAGCTGTAAGAGGGCATATTACATATTAGTCATTATTTTCTTAATGAAATATGGAATATTTCACATATAGATGATTTTATTGTCAGTATATGATATTTAGCTGTTTTACAAATGTTATTAGGCTTACTTGGTGACATACACCTTTATAGAAAATCTATCACATTTTAACAGAAAAAAAGTGATTATCTACAAAAAAATAGACTTACAAATCAAGGCAATGAGATATCATCTCATACCTGTCAGAACGACTATCATCAAAAAGTCTATAAATCACAAATATTGGCAAGGATGTGGAGAAAAGAGATCCCTTGTACACTGTTGGTGTGAATGTAAATTGGTACAGCCAATATAGAAAACAAAATGGAGGTTCCTCAAAAAACTGAAAAGAGAACTACCATACGATCCAGCAATTCCACTCATGTGTATATATCTGGAAAAAATGAAAACACTAAATCAAAAAGACACATGCACCCCAGTGTATATACAGTGCTATTTACAATAGCCAAGGTATGGAAGCAACCCAAGTGCTCATCAACAGATGAATGGATAAAGAACATGTGAGATGTATATATATATATATATATATATATATATATATACACACACACACACACACACACACACACACACACACATATATATACACATACACACACACACAACTGAATACTACTCAGTCATAAAAAAAGAACAAATTGCCATTTGCAGCAATGTGGATGTACCTAGAAGTGAAGTAAGTCAGACAGAGAAAGATAAATACTGTGTGATATCACATTTTTGTTGACTCTAAAATTAAAATATATATATATATATATATATATATATATATATATATATATATATATATAGCAAAACAGAAACAGACTTACAGATATAGAGAAAAAACTAGTGGTTACCAGTGGGGAGGGTGCCAGGTGCTGTGACATGGACTAAGCTGAGGCCTGAGCATTTGCTGGAATAAGACTGGGATGCATGCTGAAGTGGTCTGTGGGAAATCAGTCAACCAGTGGAGCAGACCTCTCTCCACACTGCCTGCAGCCAAGCCCTTGTGTGGAAAGGCTTCCCACTGCCCTCCTGGTAGTCCCAGTGGTCCTCCAACCAGCCAATGGGGCAAGGATGTGAAGCAGCTGAAACTCACATTCTTGAATGAGAGTGTAAATTGCTACCATCACTTTGGAAAATTGTTTAGCATTATCTACCAAAATTAAACAAGTGCATATCCTGTGACCATATAATTTAACAACTGAGTTAAAATGGATACAGACCAGAAGGCAGACAGCAGAAGCAAGAAGAACTACAATCCTGCAGCCTGTGGAATGAAAATCACATTCACAAAAAGATAGACAAGATGAAAAGTCAGAGGGCTATGTACCAGATGAAGGAACAAAATAAAACCCAAGAAAAATAACTAAATGAAATGGAGATAGGCAATCTTCCAGAAAAAGAATTCAGAATAATGATAGTGAAGATGATACAGGACCTCAGGAAAAGAATGGAGGCAAAGATCAAGAAGATGCAAGAAATGTTTAACAAAGATCTAGAAGAATTAAAGAACAAACAAACAGAGATGAACAATACAATAACTGAAATGAAAAATACACTATAAGGAATCAATAGAAGAATAACTGAGGCAGAAGAACGGATAAATCACCTGGAAGACAGAATGGTGGAATTCACTGCTGTGGAACAGAATAAAGAAAAAAGAATGAAAAGAAATGAAGACAGCCTAAGAGCCCTCTGGGACAACATTAAACGCAACAACACTCACATTATAGGGGTCCCAGAAGGAGAAGAGAGAGAGAAAGGCCCCAAGAAAATATTTGAAGAGAGTATAGTCGTAAACTTTGCTATCATGGGAAAGGAAATAGCCACCCAAGTACAGGAAGTGCAGGGAGTCCCATACAGGATAAACCCAAGGAGAAACACTCCGAGACACATAGTAATCAATTGGCAAAAATTAAAGACAAATAAAAATTTTTGAAAGCAGCAAGGGAAAAATGACAAATAACATACAAGGGAACTCCCATAAGGTCAACAGCTGATTTCTCAGCCGAAACTCTATAAACCAGAAGGGAGTGACACGATATACTTAAAGTGATGAAAGGGAAGAACCTACAACCAAAATTACTCTACCCGGCATGGATCTCATTCAGATTCAATGGAGAAATCAAAAGCTTTAGAGACAAGTAAAAGCAAAGAGAATTCAGCACTACCAAAACAGCTCTACAACAAATGCTAAAGGAACTTCTCGAAGTAGCAAACACAAGAGAAGAAAAGGACCTACAAAAACAGACCAAAATGATTAAGAAAATAGTAATAGGACATACATATCAATAATTACCTTAAACGTAATGGATTAAATGCTCCAACCAAACAATGCAGGCTTGCTGAATGGATACAAAAACAAGACCCATATATATGCTATATAAAAGAGACCCATTTCAGATATAAGGACACATACAGACTAAAGGGAGGGGATGGAAAAAGATATTCCAGGCAAATGGAAGTCTAAAGAAAGTGGGAGTAGCAATACTCATAGCAGATAAAATAGACGTTAAAATAAAGAATGTTACAAAAGACAAGGAAGGACACTACATAATGATCAAGGGATCAATCCAAGAAGAAGATATAACAATTATAAATATATATGCACGCAACATAGTAGCACCTCAATAGATAAGGCAACTGCTAACAGCTCTAAAAGAGGAAATTGACGGCAACAGAGTAAGAGTGGGGGACTTTAACACCTCACTTACACCAATGGACAGATCACCCAAAATGAAAATAAATAAGGAAAGTGAAGCTTTAAATGACATAATAGTCCACATAGATTTAATTGATATTTATAGGACATTCCATCCAAAAACAGCAGATTACACTTTCTTCTCAAGTGTGCACGGAAGATTCTTCAGGATAGATCACATCTTGGGTCACAAATCAAGCCTCAGTAAATTTAAGAAAATTGAAATCATATCAAGTATCTTTTCTGACCACAACACTATGAGATCAGAAATGAATTACATGTAAAAAAACGTAAAAAACACAAACACATCGTGGCTAAACAATACGTTACTAAATAACCAAAAGAACACTGAATAAATCAAAGAAGAAATCAAAAAATACCTAGAGACAAAAGACAATGAAAACATGATGATCCAAAACCTTTGGGATGCAGCGAAAACAGTTCTAAGAGGGAAGTTTATAGCTATAGAAGCCTAACTCAAGAAATGAGAAAAATCTGAAATAAACAATCTAACCTTACACCTAAAGGAAGTAGAGAAGGAAGAACAAACAAAACCCAAAGTTAGCAGAAGGAAAGAAATCATAAAAATCAGAGCAGAAATAAATGAAATAGAAACAAAGAAAACAATAGCAAAGATCAATAAAACTAAAAGCTGGTTCTTTGAGAAGATAAACAAAATTGATAAACCATTAACCAGACTCATCAAGAAAGAGAGGGAGAGGATTCAAATCAATAAAATCAGAAATGAAAAAGGAGAAGTTACCATAGACACCACAGTAATACAAAGCATCCTAAGAGACTACTACAAGCAACTCTATGCCAATAAAATGGACAAACTAGAAGAAATGGACAAATTCTTAGAAAGGTATAACCTTCCAAGACTGAAGCAGGAATAAGTAGAAAATATGAACACACCAACCACAAGTAATGAAATTGAAACTGTGATTAAAAATCTTCCAACAAACAAAAGTCCAGGACCAGATGGCTTCACAGGTGAATTCTATCAAACATTTAGAGAAGAGCTAACACCCATCCTTCTCAAACTCTTCCAAAAATTTGCAGAGGAAGGAACACTCCCAGACTCTTTCCATGAGGGCACCATCACCCTGATACCAAAACCAGACAAAGATACTACAAAAAAAGAAAATTACAGACAAATATCACTGATGAATGTAGATGCAATAATCCTCAAAAAAATACTAGCAAACAGAATGCAACAACACATTAAAAGGATCATAGCCCATGATCAAGTGGGGTTTATCCCAGGGATGCCAGGATTGTTCAATATATGGAAATCAATCAACGTGATACACCATATTAACAAAATGAACAAGAAAAAACATATGATCATCTCAATAGATGCAGAAAAAGATTTTGACAAATTTCAACATCTATTTATGATAAAAGGTCTCCAGAAAGTGGGACAGAGGGAACCTACCTCAATATAATAAAGGCCATATATGACAAACCCACAGCAAACATCATTTTCAATGGAGAAAAATTGAAAGCATTTCCTCTAACATCAGGGACAAGACAAGGATGTCCACTCTCACCACTATTATTCAAAATAGTTTTGGAAATCCTAGCCACGAAAATAGAGAAGAAAAATAAATAAGAGGAATACAAATTGGGAAAGAAGAAGTAAAACTGTCACTGTTTGCAGATGACATGATACTATACATAGAGAATCCTAAAGATGCCACCAGAAAACTACTAGGGCCAATCAACGAATTTCGTAAAGTTGCAGGATACAGAATTAATGCACAGAAATCTCTTGTATTCCTATACACTAATGATGAAAAATCTGAAAGAGAAATTAAGGAGACACACCCATTTACCACTGCAACAAAAAGAATAAATTACCTAGGAATAAACCTACATAGGGAGACAAAAGACCTGTATGCCAAAAACTATAAGACACTGATGAAAGAAATTAAAGATGACACCAACAGATGGAGAGATATACCATGTTCTTGGATTGGAAAAATCAATATTGTGAAAATGACTATACTACCCAAAGGAACCTACAGATTCAATGCAATACCTATCAAATTACCAATGGCATTTTTTACAGAACTAGAACCAAAAGTCTTAAAATTTGTATGGAGACAAAAGAGACCCTGAAGAGCCAAAGCAGTCTTGATGGAATCAAATGGGATGGGAGGAATCAGATTCCCTGACTTCAGACTATACTACAAAGCTACAGTAATGAAGACAATATGGTACTGGCACAAAAACAGAAATATAGATCAATGGAACAAGATAGAAAGCCCAGAGATAAACCCACGTACCTATGTCAAATAATCTATGACAAAGGAGGCAAGAGTATACAATGGAGAAAAGACAGTCTCTTCAATAAGTGGTTCTGGGAAAACTGGATAGATACATGTAAAAGAATGAATTTAGAACACTCCTTAACACCATGCACAAAAATAAACTCCAAATGGATTAGAGACCTAAATGCAAGACAGGGCACTATTAAACTCTTAGTGGAAAACATAGGAAGAATACTCTTTGACATAATTCACAGCAAGATATTTTTTGATCCACCTCCTAGAGTAATGGAAATAAAAACAAAAATAAACAAATGGAACCTAATGAAACTTCAAAGCTTTTGCACAGCAAAGGAAACCATAAACAAGATGAAAAGACAACCCTCAGGATGGGAGAAAATATTTGCAAATGAAGCAACTGACAAAGGATTACTCTCCAAAATTTACAAGCAGCTCATGCAACTCAATAACAGAAAAAAACAAACAACCCAATCAAAAAATGGGCAGAAAACCTAAATAGACATTTCTCCAAAGTAGACATACAGATGGTCAAGAAACACATGAAAAGCTGCTCAATATCACTTATTATTAGAGAAATGCAATTAAAAGTACAATGAGGTATCACCTCACACCAGTTAGAATGGACATCATCAGAAAATCTACAAACCACAAATGCTGCAGAGAGTGTAGAGTAAAGGGAACCCTCTTGCGCTTTTGGTGGTAATGTAAATTCATACAGCCAGTATGGAGAACAGTATGGAAGTTCTTTAAAAAACTAAAAATAGAATTACCATATGACCCAGCAATCCCACTACTGAGCATATACCCAGAGAAAACCATTATTCAAAAAGACACATTCACTCCAATGTTCATTGCAGCACTATTTACAATAACCAGGTCATGGAAGCAACCTAAATGTCCATGGAAAGATGAATGGATAAAGAAGATGTGGCATATATATATATATATATATATATATATATAAAATGGAATATTACTCAGGCATAAAAAGGAATGAAATTGAGTCATTTGTTGAGACGTTGATGGATCTAGAGACTGTCATACAGAGTGAAGTAAGTCAGAAAGAGAAGAATAAATATCGTATATTAATGCATGTATGTGGAACCTAGAAAAATGGTACAGATGAACCGGATTGCACGGCAGAAGTTGAGACACAGATGTAGGGAACAAACCAATGGACACCAAGGGGGGAAAGTGGTGGGGGGGTGATGGTGGTGGTGTGATGAATTGATGACTGGGATTGACATGTATACACTGATGTGTATAAAATTGATGACTAATAAGAACCTGCTGTATAAAAAATAAAATAAAATTCAAATTAAAAAAAATTTCCTCTAAGCACTTTCCTAGGTATATGTTAGGAATTATGATATGTGCATGTTCCTGATCTACAGATATATATTTCCAATTTTCTTTATTTGTTCTGCAACCAGTTAAATATTTAGTATTGTGCTTTTTAATATCTAAATATTTGAAGTTTTCTGGATATCTTTGTTTTAAAATAAACTTATTTATTTATTTATTTTTGTCTGTGTTGGGTCTTCATTGCTGCATGTGGCCTTTTGATAGTTGCGGCAGGCTGGAGCTACCCTTCGTTGCAGTGTGCAGGCTTCTCATTGTGGTGCCTTCTGTAGTTGTGGAGCATGGGCTCTAGGCATGCATACTTCAGTAGGTGCAGCACGCGCGTTCAGTAGTTGTCGCTTGTGGGCTCTAGAGCCCAGGCTCAGTAGTTGTGGTGCATGGGCTTAGTTGCTCCACAGCATGTGGGATCTTCCTGGACTAGGGCTCAAACCCGTTTTCCCTGCATTAGCAGGTGGATTCTTAACCACTGCACAACCAGGGAAGCCCATGGATATCTTATTATTATTTCTAATTGAATTCTTTAAGGTCAGAACATAATTTGTATATATTTTTAATACTTTAAAATTTATTGGTACTTGTTTTATGAGTCAGAATATAGTCTTTGGGAATGTGCCATGTTTGCTCAAGAAAAATGCATATTCTGGAGTTGTTTTAGTGTTCTATAAATGCCAATTGCATCAGTTTGGTTGGTAATGTATGAATCTTCTACATAATCTTGATTGTTCTTTCTACTTGCTATGAATTACTGATGAAGAAGAGCTACAGTCAGAAACCCTGTGGGTCTGGAAATTTATCTCATTAACTCATATTTGTTTCATGTATTTTGAAGCTGTTGTTTTTGTAGATGGAATTAAGATTATGTTTTCATGATGAATTGACTCTTTTATCATTGTGTGTTCCCTTTATGTTTTAATCATTGCAAATCTCCTTGCCTGAAGTTTATCTTTTTTTGATGTTAATATATGCTCATGAGCTTTTTAAAGGTGGTGTAGCATATCAGTTTTTCTTCGTTTTACTTTCTACATCTCTATATTTAAAGTTCAGTATTTTAGATAGCACATACTTTGGTCTTTTTCTGTAATTTTTATTGGAGTAGAGTGGATTTAAAATGTTGTATTAGTTTCTGCCATATGGCAAAGTGAATTAGTTATACATATACATATATGAAATCTTTTTTAACTTCTTTTACCATATAGGTCATTACAGAGTATTGAGTAGAGATACTTTTGCTATACAGTAGGTCCTTATTGGTTACCTGTTTTATCTATAGTAGTGTGTATATGTCAATTGCAATCTCCCAATTTAACCCTTCTCCCCCCAACCCCCCCAGTACCCATAAGTTTGTTTTTTACATCTGTGACTCTACTTCTGTTTTGTAAATAGGTTCATATGTACCATTTTTTAGATTCCACATATAAGTGATATCATATGATATTTGTCTTTCTCTGTCTGACTTACTTCACTCAGTATGACAACTTCTAGGTGCATCCATGTTGCTGCAAATGGCACTATTTTGTTCTTTTTTATTGCTAAGTAATATTCCATTGTACACATGTAACACATCTTCTTTATCCATTCCTCTGTCAATAGACATTTAGGTTGCTTACATGTCCTGGCAATTGTAAATAGTGCTGCAACTAATATTGGGCTGCAAGTATCTTTATGAATTATGGTTTACTCTGGATATATGCCCAGGAGTGGGGTTGCTGGATTATATGGTAGCTCTATTTTTAGTTTTTAAAGGAACCTCCATACTGCTGTTCTCCATAGTGGCTGTACCAATTTACATCCCCACCAACAGTGTAGGAGGGTTCCCTTTTCTCCACACCCTCTCCAGCATTTATTGTTTGTAGATTTTTTGATGATGGCCATTGTGACTGGTGTGAGGTGATAATTTGTTGTAGTGTTTTTTTTTTAAACCACATCCTTTGGCCACAAGATTTTTTTTTTAACCATCTTTATTGGAGTATAATTTCTCTACAATGGTGTTTTAGTTTATGTTTTAAAACAAAGTGAATAAGCCATACATATACATAACACCATATCTTCTCCCTCTTGCCTCTCCCTCCCACCCTCCCTATCCCACCCCTCTAGGTAGACACAAAGCACCGAGCTGATCTCCCTGTGCTATGTGGCTACTTCCCACTAGCTATCTATTTCACATTTGGTAGTATATATAAATCCATGCCACTTTCTCACTTCGTCTCAGCTTACCCTTCCCCCCCCCATGTCCTCAAGTACATTTTCTACATCTGCGTCTTTATTCCTGTCCTCCCCTAAGCTCTTCATAACCATTTTTTTTTTAGATTCCATATATATGTGTTAGCATACGGTATTTGTTTTTCTCTTTATGACTTACTTCACTCTGTATGACAGACTCTAGTTCCATCCACCTCACTACAGATAACTCAGTTTCATTCCTTTTTATGGCAGAGCAATATTCCATTGTATATATGTGTCACATCTTTATCTATTCATCTGTCTATGGACATTTCGGTTGCTTCCATGTCCTGGTTATTGTAAATAGAGCTGCAATGGTTGCTGGTTTTGATATCATATTTGTGTATAGATGGTTTCCTGCTTTTACTGTATGTTTGCCTTTACCAGTGAGCTTTCCTATTTGTGATTTTCTTATTTTTAGTTTGACCTCTTTGTTTTACCCTGGCTAGAGAAGTTCCATTAGCATTTGTGGTAAAGCTCATCTAGTGGTGCTGAATTCTCTTAGCTTTTGCTTGTCTGTTAAGCTTTAGATTTCTCCATTGAATCTGAATGACAGCCTTGCTGGGTGGAATATTCTTGGTTGTACATTTTCCCCTTTCATCACTTTAAATATATCATGCCACTCCCTTGTGGCTTGCAGAGTTTCTGCTGCAAAATCAGCTGATAATCTTATAATCTTGTATGTTATTGATTGCTTTTCCCTTGTTGCTTTTATTATTTTCTTTTTATTTAATTTTCATCAATTTGCTTAATATGTGTCTTGGTTTGTTTTTCCTTGGGTTTATCTTGTATGGGGCTCTCTGTGCTTCCTGAACTTGTTTGACTGTTTCTTTTCCCATGTTAGGGAAGTTTTCTGCTATAATCTCTTCCAATATTTTCTCAGACCCTTTCTCTTTTTCTATTTCTTCTTGGACCCTTATAATGTGAATGTTGGTGTGTTTAATGTTGTCCCAGAGGTCTCTGAGACTGTCCTCACTTCTTTTCATTCTTTCTTCTTTATTCTGTTTTTTGGCAGTGATTTCCACCACTCTGTCTTCCAGCTCACGTATTTGTTCTTCTACTTCAGTTATTCTGCTCTTGATTCCTTCTAGTGTATTTTTCATTTCAGTTATTGTTTTGTTCATCTATGTTTGCTAAATCTTCTAGCTCCTTGTTAATCATTTCTTGTGTCTTCTTGATCTGTGCCTCCATTCTATTTCTGAGATTTTGGACCATCTTTACTATCATTACTCTGAATTTTTTTACAGGTAGATTGCCTACCTCCTTGTCATTTAGCTGTTCCCATAGGTTTTTATCTTGTTCTTAGTCAGCAACATATTTCTCTGTTGTCTCATTTTGTCTAACTTTCTGTGTTTGTTGTCTCCTTTCTGCAGGCTGCATGATTATAGTTGCTCTTACTTCTGGTGTCTGCCCCCTGGTAGGTGAGGTTGGCTCTGGGGTTTGTATAAGTTTCCTATTGGGAGGGACTAGTGCCTGCCCTCTGGTGGACAGGGCTGTGTCAGAGGATGTGTTTTGAGGTGGCTGTGAGCTCAGTACAACTTTAGGCAGCCTGTCTTCTGATGGGTGGAGTTGTGTTTCTGTCCTGTTTGTTGTTTGGGCAGAGTATTTCCAGCACTGGAACCTACAAGTTGTTGGGTGGTGCTGTGTCTTAGTGCCGAAATGGGGACCTCTGGGAGAGCTCATTTTAATCAATATTCCATGGGGCCTCTGCTATCAGTGTCCTTGTCCTGACAGTGAGCTACAGTTGACCTTCCAAGACCACTAGGTAGGTGTACCCAGGTTTCTATGCAGGTACTGCTCTGTGCTGGGCCCCAGTGAACATGAGACCTTGTGTGCACCCTCCAAGCATGGAGTCTGTTTCCCCCAGCCCTGTGGAGCTCCTGCACTCAAGCCCCACTGGTCTTCAAGGCTAAATGCTCTGGGGGATTCTTCCTTCTGATGCCAGAACCTCAGACTGTCTCGGAGGGCTATTTTTACACGGGAACATCCCTGTGTAGCCTGCATGGGGTTAACATTTTTCGTTGCAAGGGCAGTTTTTAGTGTAAATGTCTGCCACCTCTTTCCTCAGTGTATGCTGGCCATTATCTCCTTGATAGGGAGTGTGACTGGTGTTGTGGTGACCAGAGCCTGCACTATATATTGAGCAGGGCCTCCCCTTTGCTCTATGGGTGTCACTGCTCTGTCAGGGGTGGGATCTGCTCTCTACCTATCGGAGTAGAGACCCCCAGATCTGTTTCTTAGCTATGTTTCTGATCTGCAGTGCAAGGTAGGTGGGATTGGAGCACTCCCACTGGGAGGGAAAGCACTGAGTATTCCTCCTCTGCAGCTGTTGACCCATGGATGTGCTCTGTTGTGTCACCTTTCACCTATTGTGTGAGCTCTCTGATTACACTGTTGTTGCCACTGCTCTTGGCCCCAACTTAGCCATGGGTATGCCAGCAATTGGCCCTGCTGTCTCTCAGGCATATTTTCACCTGGCCACCAGCATAGATCCACTGAAGTCAGGTCCTGGGATTGTAGTAATAATGGATCTGGACCCACTGTTATGAGGGCAGCTCGGACTCTGGCCTACCCCTGCATGTAGGTGCCTACAGAGTCTATAGCTGTTAAAGCTACACCCGTCTTGGCTGCAGGAGCAGTCATTGTCCTTTCAGATGTTCAGCAGGCACTGAGTTTACAAAGCCAGTCATGGGTGTGTCAGTCACAGTTTGCACAGCTGCGAGGAGAGATTTCAGCTTTTCTTCCTTCGTTGCATGGCCCCTGGGGCTCAGCTGTGGTTTCAGCCCCACCTCTGGTCATGGGTCACCCACAGGGCTCTGTTCCTGAGGCTGCCCTGGAGCACACATGTCTGCCACTGCGAGGAGGGGGCATGGAGGAGGCTGTGCTAGGGGCACGAGAGAGCTAGCCCCAGTGGGGACAGAGCACAGAGAAAGAGGCAGCTGCCACCAGGGTTATGAGAGCATTTGCCATGGCGGGGATGGATCATGGAGGAAGTGACAGCAACTGCTGGGGTCATGAGAGCCTCCAATGAGGGGGAATGGGATGCAGAATAAGAGATGGCTGCTGCTAGTGTCACAGGAGTGTCCACCTCAGCTGTGATGGGTTGTAGAGGACAAAGCAGCAGTGCCAGTGTTGCAAGAGCGTCCACCCCGATGGGAACACTTCCTAGTGCCCAGGGAGGCAACAGCTAGTATGTGGGGAAAGATGCAATGATGGCCCTGCCCTTTGTGCATCACTCAGCAATGGTGCTTCACTTCTGTGGTGGTCCGGGTTTCCTCCACAAGCATTCCCAGTTGTGGGTTTTCTCACTCCCATCCCTTCAGGCTATCTCTTCACAGCTGGCAGCAGTACTCTCTCCTGGTCTGCTCTCCAAACCCCACATTCCAGCACCCAGCCCCTGTCTGCATTAGCAGACACACCTCTCAGGATCAGGTAAGCAGGGCTGTGGTAAGGACCATCTGTGTAGGTCTCACTCTGTTCTGCCTGTCCCAGACCAGTTCCTGTGCTCTCTTCTGATAGCCCCTGAAGCTCCCCTTCTGTCCTAACTGATCTCCCCACCAGTGAGGGGGCTTCCCTGGATGTGGGAACCTCCCCTCTTCTTCAGTTCCCCTCCAGGGTCACAGGTCCTGTCCCGCTTCCTTTCTTCCTTTTTCCTCTTCTTTCTCTCATTCTACCTGGTTATGTGGGGATCTTTCTTTTCTTTTTATGTGTCCAAGGACCTCTGCTAGTGTTCAGCAGGTGCTCTGTGGGAATTGTTCCATTTGTAGATGTATTCTTTTTTTAATTAATTAATTAATTAATTTTTGACTACATTGGGTCTTCATTGTTGTGCATGGGCTTTCTCTAGTCGTGGTGAGCAGGGGTTACTCTTCCTTGTGGTGTGTGGGCTTCTCATTGTGGTGGCTTCTCTTTTTGTGGAGCACGGGCTCTAGGTGTGAGGGCTGCAGTAGTTGTGGTATGTGAGCTCTAGAGTGCAGACTCAGTAGTTGTGGTGCACAGGCTTAGTTGCTCCACAGCATGTGGGATCTTCCGGGACCAGGGATTGAATCCATGTCCCCTGCATTGGCAGGCAGATTCTTAACCACTGCACCACTAGGGAAGTCCCTGTAGATGCATTCTTGATGCATTTTTGGGGAGAGATGAACTCCACATCTTCCTACTCCTCCACCATCTTGATTCCTCTTTTTGGTCTTGATTATTTTATTCAGTTTTAGAAATTAGAACTGAGAAATTTTGCAGTACTTATTTACAGATCTATTAAACGTATGGTAATAAATGGATTAAATTTTAACATAAAGAATATATTTTTATGAAAATAACTATTTGTTTATTGAAAATGTCAGTGAGAAGAGTGGTATTTCTCAAAACTTCTTTAATATATGGCTTAGTAGAAACAACTGGATTATCATGTCTGTTTTTGCATTCAATTTGTTGTTTTGGTTATAGTGTGTAAAGAAAATCTAGCCTCACACAGATATGTAGTTTGAAAAGTGATGAGAATTCTAATAGCATTTTCAGATAATTGTGGATATTTCTCTTTGACAAATGTTTGCTTCTTAGAAGTTAGCTGTAATGTGGAATATGAAACCATATCCATGACCTTTTGTGGTTTTTGATACATAAAAATCCACTGATGTGTCTTGCAGTATGAATGACTATTTTCTCCATTGTAATATCATGCATTGATAATTGGGAAAATATTGGTTCATGAGCTATGAAGATCTTCTAAATGTTGATACATTTTATTATAAAATATCAAAAGCTCACTGTCACCAATATTATTAGAAAAGTCATTAAGTCATTACATATTTGGAAATTGTCATGGTCATGAAGGCAGACACAAGTTTTCCAAAATTATAATTTTTACTTGAAAGCTGAAATTTTCTCATTAGCCATCTATATTTTTTGTTGTTTTCTTGAAGAGACAGGCTAATCTTAGTAAGTTTTGAGAAAATGTCTGCAAAGTATCCAAATCTAAATGACCATGTTTTTGGTTAATTATTCTTTCAAGTAAAACTGATGTTCCATGAAAAAAAATTAGGTCAATTTGCAATGCAAACTATTTGGATGAATGCTTTTTCCTAGAACAACTCTTGTTTTTCTGTTATGCAACAAAAGCACTTTATGTACATACAAAGACTATTAATAAAATGCAGCATCAAAATTTAACAAAATTTATAATGCTTCATCAATGACATACTTACATGGAACTAAAAAGTACATATACAATAATAGCAGTAATAATAATAGTAATAATAATAATAATTTTATACTATGACTGTGTGGCAGTGAAGAATAAAATGAATGCTATTAGTAGACTTTGGTGTTGTGGTTGATGTTAAGTTGTGAGAAGTTTTACCCATCTTTTATTCTCCCCCATCAGTTCAAATGTCAACACAGAGAAAAAGGCAATAATGTCTTAGTATTTTCATGAAAATAATTTTGACTTTGCAGACTCCCTGTGAGAGTCTTGTGATCCATAATAGTCTGTGAACCACACTTTGAAAACAATGATCTTTAGTCCTAAGGTAAGGCCTTTCTCCAGGCAACTCAATGCCTGGGGTACTCAGAGAGCTCTTTTCACTTTGGTTAGAATTCTAACACATCCACATGCTGTGGGGCTTCTGGAATTTCTATTCAGCTGCCACTTTTACAGTAGTCTCTCTCTACTAGGCCTTACAGAGTCTTGTTACATTTATGTACAGTTCAGTTTTGCTCTGGATCAAGTGGTGAAGCCTCACACGAAATTCTGCCACTCCTCCAAGCTCGGTCCTCTTTAGAGCCCTGTGACACAAATTACAATAATTTCAACAGTCAAACACTTATCTTGCTTGGCCTCTTCATCTTAGTGAAGCTGCAGTGCTTTGCAGAGCAGTCCTACAAGTGGCAACAAGCAAAAGGATCCCAGTGATGGTGTTCATGGCTGTGGCAGGGACACACACATACATTTTCCTTCTTTCAAATATCAGTCTTGAGCTGCCTACTGTCCAATGTCTGAAAACTGTTGCCTTATATATTTTGTCCTGTTTTAGAGCTGTTTGGAGCATGAGGTAAGTGCAGTACCCATCACTCTCTTATGGTGGAATTGGAAGTTTAGAAGATAGTTTTGAACAACTCATTAATGTGTTAAGGAAATTATGTAACATATTTGCTGAACATATGTACAGGAAAAGACACACAAAGAAAAGTGTGAAGGAAATTGCAGATATGTTGGCTGAACAGACACATTTCAAAGGTGTGTTTCCCACCTCAATTTCCACTCTTTGGCAACATATATCATAATAATTGGTACTAATGCAAGAACAATAAAAAACATAATTTTCTTTGAATCTTGTTGTATTAATCCAGTAAGAGAAAGTACATCTACCTTGCTAATATATAAAAGAGCAAAGCCAAAGATAAGTTCCATGCATTTTGAAAGGTAGGTAGTTAACAGTAGATTCTATTATTAAATCTAGTATTAGACAATAGACTGGTAATAAAAATACTAAATCTAAGTGTAAGATTATATGTATGCAGGATATGAGTAAGGAATATTTTAATGGTGTTTAGGGTATTGTTCTATCAGGCTTTAAGTGTTGAGCTGAAAACTACTTAATGTACATATGAAAACCTAATATACCCTTTAGATAACCACAAATCTGGAGAATAAATATAATAAGAATATTGTCTTTTGGAATTGAAGATTCAGGGCAAGTTTAAAAAGAGGAGAGAAAGATTGTACATGGGAAATTTATTCATTAACAAAATTAATTGAGTATCCACCATGTTCTTAGGGGCTGTGGAGGCAGAGACACTTCAGAGAGGATTGTATTCCTTCTCCAGGAGTCTGGTAAATAAGGTGCATAAGCAAATGGATAATCACAAGAGAGAATTAGATATGCTTTTTCAGAGGTTTGTATAAGGTATTTTGAGAGAAGAGACAAGATTATATCTTTCTCTAGGGAATTTAGAAAAACCTCCAGAGAAGCAATGACAGTGGAAGGGCACGTTGAAAACTGAGTAGATCTAGAAAGTTAGAGGGTAAAAAAAGATATCTCAGTACTAAGGATGACAGGAGAAAATGTATAAAACCAAGAGGAAATATTGTTCAGAGAACTGTAAACAGAGCACTGTGGTTACAAAACTGGAGCAAATGACAGGAGATGATACTGAAAAGTTTGAATCAAATTGAAAGGGTTTTGCAGGTCATGCTTCTACCAAACTTGGGTCTGCTTGCCCATACACAATAAAGCCAATCTACTGACACCAGATTGTGGTGAAGGAAAGTGCAGCATTTATTGCAGGGCACCAAGCAAGGAGTCCAGGCAGCTAGTGCTCAAAAGGCCCAAACTTCCTGAAGATTCTCAGGGAAAGGTTTTTAAAGACAGAGTAAGTGAAGAGGGTTGTGGGGGTGTGTGATCAGCTCATGGGCATTCTTCTGATTCATTGGTGGTGAGCTAATCGGGAGTCAACATCATCAACTTTCTGGTTCTAACCACTCTAGGGTCTACATGCTTGTGGGCAGCATACAGTTACCTTCTTCCACCTGGTGGGGGTTTTAGTATCTGGAAAACAGCTCAAAGGATATGGTTCAGAATATTATCTATAGCTGCTGAGGATGAACTAAAGGTCCTTGATTTTGTTTAATGGCTAGACCATTATTATTTTGTCTTGTGTGACTGTTTTCCTTTCTTTCTGCATTTTCTCACTTCTCTGATTAAATGTACTCTTTGGACCTTGGGGAAGGCCTAGGAGGCTAAAGTTTTTCTACACATCTGAAGGCAGATGGAGAACATAAGGGGGAGTCAGTTCTGGGAAGACTCCAGAGTGTCCTGCTTGGTTACAATGCTAAGGAGTTAAATTTAGAGGGGGAGCCAAAAAGGGTCTGATGTGAACAGATTCCTTTAGGCCTTGCTTTGCAAGTAATACCTATTTATTGAATTATTCAGCAAATATTAGACATCAATTGAGTGCTAGATACTATGTTAGAAACAGGGCATTGAACAGTGATTAATCCAGTCATTGTCCTTCCCCTTCTGGAGTTTATTATCTGTGGAAGAGACAGACAATCAAAGAATCATAATATGTTATTGGACAATTGCTAAGATAAAGGAAGGGCTAGCTGCTTTTTTAGGGATATGTAAGAAAATCTGATGATGGTGAGAAGAGTATGTAGGTTAGGGAAAGTGATATGTAGGTTGAGACAGAAAGGGGCAGCTAGCCTAGAAAATTGTGGGATGGGGTTATTAAGCAAAATGGCCAAATAGGTGACAGCCTAAGAGCCAGAAAGAGCTTGGGTCAAGTAACTGAAAAGTGCTCCAAAGCCTGGAATATCTGTGAGCTATTTGTGAAGGAATGAGGTATAATATTCAAAGATATTTTATGTTAACAATATCAGAAAGCTATAGGAGGTTAAGCATGAGAAGAATCTAATTATATTAACTTTTAAAAAGGTCACTTGGGGGTTCCCTGGTGGCACAGTGGTTGAGAGCCCGCCTGCTGATGCAGGGGACACGGGTTCATGCCCCGGTCCGAGAAGATCTCACATGCTGCAGAGTGGCTGGGCCCGTGAGCCATGGCTGCTGAGCCTGCACGTCCGGAGCCTGTGCTCCACAGCAGGAGAGGCCACAGCAGTGAGAGGCCCGCGTACCGCAAAAAAAAAAAAAAAAAGTCACTTGAGTGGGAAGAACTGTTAGGAAGTTGTTCAAAAGTCCACCAAAAGATGGTGATGTCCAAGCTGGGGCAGTAATGGAAGTAGAGAGAAATAGATAGACTGAAGAGATATTTTTGTATTAGAATAAAGGACTGTCATAAATTGAATGGGGTTTAGGGTTGCAGAGTTTAGAGAGAGGGAGAGGTGTAGTCAAAGATGAATTTTACACTTGTACCCTTCCTTGTGTCAGTCGCTAAGTGGGTAGAGGGTTTGAGTGGCATAGGATAGGAAAAATGGGGAAAAATTAATTCAGTTTTTAGCATGTGAAGATTGTCCTTCTTAGAGAATATTAGACAGAAATTGATAGTTTAGCTATATTAGGTAGAGATTGATATAGATTAGATAAATAGAGATAACACTCAGTAAGCAGTTGTCTAAACTACTGGTGATAATTTGGACTGGATACACACATACATATACTTATCTTTACCACACAGTATAACATATCCTGGTCCATGTTGATATTATTTGCACCTCTCTAGCTTTCAGTCTGCTCTAGATCCTCTCTTTTTAGTGGCTCAATTTAACTATTTTCCCTAAGTTTCCATCAATTGAGTGATAGTATGGAAATAGTATAGAGAGATTACAGTTTGGGCAAGACATTTAACTCAGTTTTCTTATCTGGAAAATAGAGTGAATCCTTTTAGAGAATTTGTTGTGAATTAAAATAGGGTGCGTGTAAAGTGCTATGTGTAAAACGTGTGTTGTATTTTGTAGGCACTTGGCAAATATTTAAGTGCATTTGCTACAACTACCCCCCTTAAAACTCTTTTTCTTGGAATTCCGTCCTATTCCTATAAGTTGTTTCTATGAGAAACACTGATAAAAGTGTGTATAGATATTCTGGGCTATCTTCCCTCCCTCCTCAGGGAATAGTCAGGCATCAAGAAAAAACATGCTGTTACAGGTTTAGAGTGATCATCAAACTTAATGTCTTTACAAAATCATCCACTAACATTTTTATATTATTAACTCACTTTCCATTAATGCAGAAAGACCTGAATAGAATAAATAGACAATATGCATGTACAATCACTGTGTTTTTCCACATTGAGTATAATGTGTTCCAGTGTCAATAGTAATCAGACTTCTCAGTTGAAAAGTGGAAAATCTATTAGAGTGACTCATAACTCAGATTTGGTGGCATTTACTATCTTTGACATGAAGAGATTAATAGAGAACTTATTCTATTTCATCAATGTAGATGCTTATCTGAAAAACCATCCTGTTTTATAATTTTGTGTCAATTGATACTAAATAAGATCTATATCCCCCTTGTGAATTAAAATTACTATCTTTTGTCCCATCTAATTTAAATTTTTATTTTTTTGCATGAATTCTATTTTTGTAGGATTCTGAAATGCACTCCTTAAAAGGACATTTTTCAAAGAGTCCAAATGGTACCAATAATTATTTATCATCTTTAGCTTTAACCATTATCTGTCATCCAATCTGTGATGTTATAAATCTTTTTCAGTGCACAGAGTTGTTACAGTTATTCAATGAAAAATGCTTGTGTAGTAAGAAGTCCAGAGGAATCCAGAACATTATAGAGGTAGAACTACTTTCCAAGCTTTAATTAAAAGTCTGATGACTGTTCTGACTTCATATTAGAGTTTTATGAGTAGATGCATAAGATTCTAATCTTTTTTATTCATCTCTAATTCACTGAATAATGCCCAATTATATTTCCATAGAACTTGTCATAGCATGAATTGAAGTTTTCCTTTTCACCACTGTGAAACTGGGAGAAGTCATCAACAGAGGTGCTTTTGCCAAGTTAATAACTGACTAAGATCCTTCAGCAAATTTTCACTTGGAGGAAATTAGGGAGTTCTTTCAGCTGGTGAGGGGTGTCTCACTAGAATGTGATCATCAAAGCCAAGAAATTCCTGTTTTATTATTTTTTACTCCAGCACCAAACACATAGTAAATAATACATACAAAGTTATTTCTAGTCCCTGGAATCCTCTTTAAACTCTTGTGTGCCTGTTAAAATCTACTTACTCACCAAGCTTTTCCTTTCAAACAGAATTAATCATTCTGTTGGAGTGTTCCCTTACCACTTTGTGCTTATCTGTGATATAATACTTATTGCATTGTCTTATGATTTGTTTTCATTTATTTCTATTTTTAGTGATAACTGAGGACAAAGCCATATGTTTTCCCATGTATCTTTGTCTTCAGTGTCTAACAGAGTAGATCACATATATTATGTACTCAAAAATATCTTTTGAATTAATTAATAATTAATATTTATGAGTGCAGTTGTGTGTATATACGTTTGTGTACACCAGCCATAAGTGTGCCTTATTGTTAACACTTAATATTTCAGTGGTCAACTAAAACTGTGAGTTTTCTTCCTTCTTTTTCTCTCTTCTTCCTTTTCTATTATAGATTGCTATTAAATTTCTTCCCCTAATATGCAAAAGGCAATTAAATTTTAAAAGATAGAAACAGGACTGTACATTGGGTCTTGTTACTCAGTGTTTCAGCCCATCAAAATATTAAAAAAAACAAAATACCTCATTTAAAATTACTTCTGAAAATTTGATTTAAAAATCTTCTGTATATTTATCCAAATTGTTCAGAAGCTTCTGAATGATATAAAACAAAAATCTGAGCCACTGGGGAACTCTTTCCAGTCTTAAGCCAATTTATTGATCAACTCCTTGGTAATATAGTTGCCTAACTGTGAATCTGCTTAATTGTACTATTATCCAGCTTATATTTCTGTATACTCTCCAGGAGGATTTGATGAAAAGTTTTTCTAAAAGTTTCTTAAGATTAGAATGTTATGCTACAGAGTCCCATCATCTAGTATCTCTATAGAAAACAAGTGACATCAATGGGAATGATGGTGTAAAAACTTGAAAATTCTCTTTTTCATAAAAGCAATGAGAACCCTGGAAAAATGGACAAAATCAACATTTCTAGAACTCTGTGAATTAACCAAAGGCTTTCAACATTCTTGTGAACATTCGTTCAAGAAAAGTTGTTCAATCTTGTTAAGAGCAATGAGCTTTGTGTGTTTTAACTTACCATATCCCCATCCTTTTTGTCTCTGTGGTAGGCTTGAAAACAAAGAGCCATAGAGTCTCATGGAAAACCAGCAGTCTAGCAGCCACTGGAGAGTGTGTATGGGGTTGGAGCTTCTTCAAACCCCCATTCTCAGCTGTGATTATTTGACCTGTATGGCAGTTCCCTAGAAAATACCACTTACAAGACTTGTCATTATTTGATCTGACTCAGAGCTCATCCAGTATAAACAGCATTTTCTCCAGGGGAGCATTTGTTGAAAGCAATCAGAGGCAATTGCCTGAGATAGTGATAACAGTTGGGACAAATGACAGGCTGATCAAAAACTTAAAAGGAAAAGCTTCTGGAAATATACAGAGGAGTTTTGAAAATTTCTGACACATTCATGCGAATCCAGAAGTTCCCTCAGATGCATAGATCTGTGTTCATAGATAAGGCTATGTGCATGCTTGGCAAAGACCTGAGATGGCCCTACACTCTTACCTCTAGCTGACCTTGAGGTCTGCACAAGAAGGAAGTGAAGGCTAAGGCAGAGTTTTAAACTGCCAAGCTGAGTGTTAAAGGTATGCCCCAACAGACACAGAGTCCTTTGGGAAAAGCTGAAAACTTAGTGGTTACAGGTACTTAAAGAAATCTATGTCCAATTATTAGTTGACTACTAAACTAACTGAACTGAGGCTTTAGTGGCTCCACTCTACAAAGAACACAGACTTTACAAACTTAGTCCAGGAAAGTCACTAAACAAACAACAAGCAGAAGCAAAAACAATATAAACAAACACCACCAACAAAACACTGGCACTTTTTGCAAACTGATTTTCAAAGTGGCCACATTATATTACTTACAATGCCCATTTTAACAAAAAGTTAAGTAAAAAAATCAAGAAAGTATGTTCCCAAGAGGGCAAAAAAGAAGTCAGTTTTCATGTAATCCTTGTGGAAATATCACCAAGGAAGACCAAATGTGAATTTAATAGACAAAACTTTAATTTAGCTGTTTAAATATGTCAAAGAACTAAAGAAAATATATCAAAAGAAAAAATGTATGAGTGATTTCTCACCAAATAGAAAAGATCAATGAAGAGATAGAAATTATATTTTTAAAAGACTAAATAGAAATTCTGAAATTGAAAAGTACAATATTTGAAATTAAAAATTTACTAGAAAGGGGCTTCCCTGGTGGCGCAGTGGTT
The DNA here is from genome assembly GCF_949774975.1 of Lagenorhynchus albirostris. Taxonomy (NCBI): domain Eukaryota; kingdom Metazoa; phylum Chordata; class Mammalia; order Artiodactyla; family Delphinidae; genus Lagenorhynchus; species Lagenorhynchus albirostris. The sequence goes on from NC_083103.1 coordinate 72,040,595, forward strand.
GAGAGTCCGCCTGCCGATGCGGGGGACACACGTTTGTGCCCTGGTCCAGGAAGATCCCACATGCCATGGAGCGGCTGGGCCCGTGAGCCATGGCTTCTGAGCCTGCGCATCTGGAGCTTGTGCTCCGCAACAGGAGAGGCCGCAGCAGTGAGAGGCCCACGTACCTCAAAAAAAAAATATTACTAGAAGGGTTCAACTGTGGATTTGAGCTGGTAAACAGCATATTTGACTTGAATATAGGTCAACTGAGGCTTTCTAGTTTGAGAAACAGAGGGACAAACATGAAAGGAAATGAACAGATCTCCAGAGACCAGTAGGGTATCATCAAGAGTACCAACATATGCATAATGGTAGTCCCAAAGTAGTAGAGAGGGAGAAAGGAGAAGAAAGAGCATTTGAAGTAATAATATCAATCTTCCAAAATTTGATGAAAAAGGAATTCAGAGATCCACACCTAGATATATCTTAATAAACTTTCAAAGGCAAAAGCAAAGAAAGGATTTTGGAAATAACAAGAGACAAATGATTAGGGATTCTCAGTAAGATAACAGCTACTTTCTCATCATAAACAATGGAGGACACAGAAATAAACCCATGCATTTAAGCTCAATTAATCTATGACAAAGGAGGCAAGAGTATGCAATGGAGAAAAGAAAGTCCCTTCAATAAATGTTGCTGGGAAAACTGGACCACTACATGTAAAATAATAAAGTTAGAATGTTCTCTAACACCATATACAAAAATATACACAAAAAAGATTGAAGACCTAAATGTAAGACTAGATACTATAAATCTCCTAGAGGAAAACATAGGCAGAATACTCTTTGACATAAATTGCAGCAATATTTTTTTAGATCTGAAGTATCCTAAAGTAAAGAAAATAAAAGCAAAAATAAACAAATGGGACCTAATTAAACTTAAAAGTTTTTGTACAGCAAAGGACTCCATCAACAAAATGAAAAGACAACCTATTGATGGAAGAAAATATTTGCAAATGATGTAACCTGTAAGAGGTTAATATCCAACAAATACAAACAGCTTGTACAACCCAACATCATAAAAACAAACAAACCAATTAAAAAATAGGAAGAACTAAATAGACATTTTTCCAAAGAAGAAATGCAGATGGCCAACAGGCACATGAAAAGATGCTCAACATCACTAAACATCAGGGAAAGGCAAATCAAAATCACAAGGTGATATCATCTCACAAGTATGTTGGCTAACATCAAAAACCACAAATAACAAATGTTGGTGAGGATGTGGAGAAAAGGGAACCCTTGTACACCATTGGTGGGTATGTAAATTGGTGCAGCCACTGTGAAAAATAGTATGAAGGTTTCTTAAAAAACTAAAAATAGACATACCATATGATGCAACAATTCTACTCCTGGGTATATGTCTGAAGAAAACAAAAACACTAATTGGAAAAGATACATGCACCCCAAAGTTCATAGCAGCATTATTTGCAATTGCCAAGATATGGAAGCAACCTAAGTGTCCATCAACATACGAATGGATGAAGATGTGGTATATATATACAATGGAATACTACTTAGCCATAAAAAAGAACGAAATTTTGCCATTTGCAGCAACATGGATGGACTTGGAGCGCATTATGCTAAGTGAAATAAGTCAGACAGTGGAAGACAAATACTGTATGATATCACTAACATGTGGAATCTAAAAAAATACAAAAAACTAGTGAATATAAAAAGGAAGAAACAGACTCACAGACATAGAGAACCAACTAGTGGTTACCAGTGGGATGGTGGGAGGGAAGGGCAATATATGGATGGGGGAGTGGGAGACACAAACTAGTGGGTGTAAAATAGGCTCAAGAATGTATTGTACGACATGAGGAATATAGCCAATATTTTGTAATAACTGTAAATGGAAAGTAACATTTAAAAATTGTATAAAAATTTTTTTGCTTTGTGATCCAATCTGGAAATCTGTCTTTTCATATGTAATTTTACCCAATTCCTAGGCAGTCATTACCAATAGATTCAATCTTCTTATTTAATACTTTCTATTTTTTATCTTTATTTTTTCATTTTTTGTTTCCAATTATTGTTATATGGAATATATTCTCTTTGAAGGAATAAATACATATTTTTTTCTGATTTCCAGTAAAAAGAAACAAACAAAAAACCAAACAAACATTGGAGGCCAGAAGTTAGAAAAGCTGCATATTCTAAGTGCTGGGAAAAAAACCTGTCAAGAAAGAATTCAATATTCAGCAAAACTATCCTTCAAAAATGCAAAAGAAATTAAGACATTCCTTCATAAACTAAATCTAGCTATAAACTAAATTTATCACTAGCAAACCTGTCATTAAATAGATACTAAAGATAGTCCCTTAGGATGAAATGAAAGGACAGCACACCATAACTTGAATCCACATAAAGAAATAAAGGGCACCAGTAAAGGTAACTACATAGGTAAATACAAAGGGAGTATTAATGTAATTCCTTATTTGTACTCTTATTTATATAATATGATTTAAGAGACAATTTTATAAAGCAGTAATTATAAATCAGTGTTGATGGGCTTACACTGTATAAAGATATAATTTGTGCAGCAACAAAATGGAGAAGAGAAACAACGTTTTTATACAGGAATAAAGTTTTGTAAATTACTGAAGTTAAGTTGGTATTAAACTGCACTAGATTGTTATAAATTAAGGGTTAATTTTCAACCCCAGGGCAACCAATAAGAAAATAACTTTAAAAATAGAGTAAAAGAATAAACCAGGAAATTAGAATAATACAGAAGAAAATACCAATTTAACATAAAAGATGGTAGTAATGGAGGAATAGGGTAAGAGAAAGGCATGAGATAAATAGAAAACAAGCAGCAAAATGGGATGAATTTGACGTTATCAGTAATTACATCAAATATATTAAGTTGCATTAAATATAAGTGGATCCAGTCAAAAGGGAAAGATTGGAGAATAAATCCACCACCATTCTCCAACTATACACTGTCTACAGAGACACATTTTATTTTTTTGGTTTTGTTTTATGAAATGCTAATTTATCATGCCTTTCAAAATTTGTATTTCTCTTTACATTTTGTAGTAAGTAGGAAATAAAAAATAAATGAATGAATGTTTTATTATTTCATTCATTAATTACTCTAGGTTTGAATAAATATTTATGCACCAAAATTGTTATAATTGGAGGATATAGGAATAAATGTCCAGGTAAAAAATGTAATCACAAGGGTCCAAAAAAGTAGGAGAAAGAGGCTGAGGAGTCAGAGAAAGAGATGTGATGACAAAAGCACAGTCAAGAATGACATTATATAAGAAAGATTCAACCCACGGTTGCAGGCTTATACATAAAGGAAGCATGCCATGAGCCAAAAAATATGGGCAGCCACTATAAGATGGAAAATTCAAGTAAACAAATTCTCCTCTAGAGCCTCCAGAAAGAAAGAAATGCAGTCCTACTGATACATTGATTTCAGCCCAGTGAGACTCATGTTGAACTTCTAACCTACAGAATTATAAGATAATATACTTGTGATGTTTTAAGCCAGTAAATGTGTGGTAATTTGTTCCAGCGCTCAAAGTAAATGTGACCAATTAGGATTTATCCTGGGGTGCAAAGTTTGTGCAATATACAAAAATCAATTAATGCAATACAACATATTAATAAAGGATGAAAACCACATAATTATTGCAGTCGATACGGAAAAATCATTTGACAAAAGCCAACACCATTTTATGATTAAGAAAGTCAACAAATGAAGAATAGAATTCCCTCAGTGTTAGAAAGGACATCTACAACAAAACAAAACAAAACATAGCAAATATTATATTGAATGGTAAAAGACTGAAAACTTTTCCCTAGGATTAGGAACAAGACAAGAATGTCCACTCTCAGGAATTTTATTCAACACTGTAGTGAAAGGTTTAGCCAGGAGAATTAGGCAAGAAAATGAAGTAAAAGGCACTCTGAATGGAAATGAAGAAGTAAAGTAATTTCTATTTGCAAATTATGTGATTGATTGTGTATACTGAAAATCCTAAGGAATCCGCAAAGAAAACATAGAGCTAATAAATGAATTCAGCAAGATTTCAAGATACAGGATTAGTATTCAAGAATCAATTTAATTTCTATATGCTAGTAATAAATAATCCAAAAATGAATTTAAGGAGACAATTCCATTTACAACTGCATCAAAGTGAGTAATATACCTAGGAATAAGGATAATAAAAAAGTACAAGGCTGTACACTGAAAACTACAAAGCATCATTGCAAGAAATTAAATAAAGTCTAAATAAATGGAAACACATCTTGAATTCATGAATTGGAAGACTTTAAGATGATAGAACTCCCTAAATTGATCTAACCAGAATTGATCAAAATTCCAACTGCCATTTTTTGCAGAAATAGATAAGCTTATTCTAATAGTCACACAAAAATGCAAGGGACCTCAAATAGTCAAAATAATGTTGAAAAAGATGATCAAAGTTGGAGGACTCATATCTGTAGCTTTTAAAACCCACTACAAATCTACAGTAATCAAGACAATGTGGTACTGGCATAAGGATACACATACAGGTCAATGGAATAGAATTGAGGGTCTATGGATATCTACATGAAAGAGAATCAAGTCAGGCTCCTAACTCACACCATGTACAAAAATTAAAGTATATTGAAGATCTAAATGTAGCAGCTAAAACTATAAAATTTAAGAGAAAACCTATGCATAGGTTTTCATGACCTCAGATTAAGCAATAGTCTTTTAGATATGACACCATAAGCACAGGCTACAAAAGAAAAAATAAACTGGACTTCATCAAAACTAATAATCTTTATTTTTCAATAGACACTATCCAGAAGTGAAGACAATTCACTGAATGTGAGAAAATATTTGCAAGTCATGTTTCTGATAAAAGACTAATTATCTAGGGTATCTAGATTATTAGTCTGTTAGCAGAAATGGAACGCCCCTACATTAAAACAGTGAAAATGCACATAACTCAATTGAAAAATTGAAAAAGATTTGAATAGATATTTCTCCAAAGAAAATATACAGACATAAGACACGTAAAAATGTTCAATATCAGTAGTCAATAGGGAAATGTAAATAAAAACCACAGTGATACCACTTCACACCCACTGGGATGACTAATATTAAAAGATGGACAGTTACAAGTGCTAAAGAGGATATAGACAAGTAGGAATTGTATATAATTGTACATCTGCTTTTGAAAGCAATCTGGTAGTTACTATATGACCAAGCAATTCTACACCTAGATATATATCCAAGAGAAATGAAACCATATGTTCACACAAAAACTTGTACACAAATGTTCAAGACAGCATTATTTATAATAACTGAGAAATGGAAACAAGTTGTACCTATTACCAGATATATGCTAGAAAAATTGTGGTCTGACTTTACACATCATTCTTATATAGACTCTTATCTCTAATTCAGTCAAAATGAGCAGTGCCAAGAAGACCTGAAATCACAAAACATTCACCAAATATTGAGTAAAATAGAAACTGGAGTGAGAAATCTGAAGGAGGATGTAGCTGGAGATACGTTTGTAGTCAAGACTGTGAGGAAACTGAATACAGGGTAGGTTTAATATTGATGAACTCTTTTAGTTTTTGGTCGTCTGAGAAGTTCTTTATCTCTTCTATTCTAAATGATAACTTTGTTGGGTAGAGTATCCTAGGATGTAGGCTTTTCCTTTTCAGCACTTTGAATATTTAATGGCACTTCTTTCTGGCTTGTAAATTTTCTGAAGAGAAATCAGCTTATAGCTTGATGGGGATTCCCTTGTATATGACTCTTTGTCTTTCTCTTGCTGCCTTTAGAATACTCTCTAATTTTTCCATATTGACTATGATATGTCTTTATGTGGGTCTGTTTGGGTTCATCTTGTTTGTGACATTCTGTGCTTCCTGTACCTGGATATCAGTTTCTTTCATCAGATTTGGGAAGTTTTCAGCCATAATTTCCTCAAATACAGTTTCAATGCCCCCTTTTCTCCTCCTTCTGGGACACCTACATTGGAAATATTGGTATGATTAATTATATCCCAGAGATCTCTTAAACAGTTTTCATTAAAAAAAATTTTTTTTTCTTTTTGCAGTTCTGATTGGGTGATTTCCATCAGTCTATCTTCCAGATCACTTTTGCATTCTTCTGTGTTACTTAGTCTGCTACTCGTTCCTTCTAGTGTGTTTTATATTTCAGCTACTGAATTCTTCATTTCTGATTGGGTCTTTTTTATGTTTTCTAGTTCCTTATTAAAATTATCACTGTGCACATCTATCCTTTCTCATAATTCAGTTACTATTTTTATCACCAATGGTTTCAATTCTTTATCTGGTAAATTGTTTATTTCTGTTTCACTAATTTTTCAGTGGTTTTCTTTTGCTCTTTCATTTGAGAGTAGTTTCTCTGCCTTTTCATTTTGCTTAACTTTCTCTGCCTCTATGAATTTAGGTGAAACGGCTACCTATGGTGATCTTGAAGGTATGTTCTTATGTGGGAGTGTTCCTATACAGACCGCATAGGACTAATTCCTTTGGTTGGGGATCTGGATTTGACGTGGATGAAAGTCATGTCTTGCCTCAGCATCTGCTGGCAGCTATCACCTTGGTAGGGGGTGGGGCTGGAGATGGAGTAGTTAGAGCTGGAACTGGGTGTTAGTTGAGACTTCCGCCCTGCTCAGCGATTATCACCACCCTCTCAGGGGCAGGGTCTGATACTAAGTTGCTGGAGCAGAATCCCTGAGGGTCAGGCCCAAGTTGGCTCTGCTCCTTTTAAGTGTGTTTTCCCTTCTCCCTTCATCAGGACACTTGCCCCAGATTGAAGGAGAGCTGAAGCAAGTGGTACCTGTGTGGGCTCAGCTCCTTTTGGCTACAGACAGAAGTCCAAGCTGTCTCAGATGTGCTGCCTGTGCAGGTGCCCACATTTGTTTCCCTTGCTCTGCTCACATGCAGCCTTGGGTGCAAGTACCCTTTGTCTCTCATAGCCCATCACTGCCTTCAGCCTTTGCTGCCCATCTTTTTTTTTTTTAATAAATTTATTTATTTATTAATTTTGGTCACATTGGGTCTTCGCTGCTGCGTGTGGCCTTTCTCTAGTTGCAGCGAGCGGGGGTTACTCTTCGTTGCAGTGCATGGGCTTCTCATTGCAGTGTCTTTTCTTGTTGCGGGGCATGGGCTCTAGGTGCACAGGCTTCAGTAGTTGTGGCATGTGGGCTCAGTAGTTGTGGCATGTGGGCTCTAGAGCACAGGCTCAGTAGTTGTGGTGCACGGGCTTAGTTGTTCCACAGCATGTGGAATCTTCCCGGACCAGGGGTTGAACCCATGTCCCCTGCATTGGCAGGCAGATTCTTAACCACTGCCACCAGGGAAGTCCTGTTGCCCCCATCTTGTGGAGCTGCACTGCAGGTAGGCAGAGCCCTCCTGGACTCTAGGCATGTATGTAGTGGAGTGGCCACTGTCAGAGATCTGGCTGCTTCTGATGTGCTATTTGAGTAAATGCCAACAATGGCAGCCACAGCCCCACCCATTACTGGGTTGCCTCTGTGTCCCACAGCCAAGTCTTCTCTCCAGTCCAGTGCTACAATGTGTCATGGAGTGAGTGGGGCTGGAGTGTTTGCTTGGGAAACCTGGCAGCTATTAATGCAGACCTCTTTTCACCTGCCCCAGGGCTTCAAGCACACGAGAGCTCCTCAGGAGCTGAGTTCAGGCTTCCCATAGCCCTCCTGTTAGTCCTAGGGATCCCTAGGACTGGGACGCCCAGTCTGTGGTTCAGCCCACTCAATCCCCAAGACAGGTGTCCACCCATGCAATCTCCTTTTTCCTCTGAGTCCCCTCCCAGGGGCACAGATCCAAACCCAATCATTTTTCTTCCCTCCCTACTGGATTATGTGTGTATCTTTTCTTACAACACTCCTGTTGGTTGTACAGGAGTCCTTCTCCCAGTTTCCAGTTAATTTTCAGTAAGAATTGTTCCACATATAGATGTATTTATTATGTGTTCATTGGAGGGAGGTAAGCTCCACTTCCTCTTCTCCACCATCTTGATGGATCTCTTATAAACTCTTATATTAATCAGAGTCTAGCCAGGAAAACAGAAACAACTCTGAGTACCTTTTAACTGGGTACATGAAGGTACAACCAAGACAGAAGATGTGTCACCGCATACAGTCTTCAGTAAGAACTTGATTACTGAGGCTGGGAAGTCCCTTGATCTGTTATCCACAATCTGGAGGTTCAGGAAATTTGATGCTGTAGTTCCAAGTCCAAATCCAAGGCCTGAGTACCAGGAAAACCAATGGTGTTAATCCCAATCTGAGTCCGAAGGCCCAAGAATAGGGGGTGGATAGTGTTAAAGTCTCAGTCCAAGATGGAATGTTTGAGAACCAGGACTCTGATTCAGGGATGGATGTCCCAGTCAAGCAAGAGAGCAAATTCTCATTATTCTACTTCATTTATTTAATTTTATTTTATTTTCTGACTTAGCCTTCTGTGATCAGATCACTTAATCTCTGCAACATGGAAATCTGTGTCACAGCATAATTGATTAATTTCAGTATTCTTTCAATTGTATTTAAATACATGTGATATAAGTATACACACATGTATATATGTATATTTCATTTTATAATTGATGTTAAGTTTTAATTACTTTACAATTTTGCATCAAGTTGAAAAAATGTGATCACCTCAAAAATAACTTTGATTTGAAAAGTTTAAGTGAAATCTTTGAGGCACATAAAGCTATGTGATTAAGATATATATGTATGTATTCAGTCATCTCAATGATCATTTTGATTCATGATGTAGAAAATTTTTTCTACATTAAAATTTTTATGTATATCATAGAGCTAAGACTAATTATGGCATATTCATATATAAAAATGTGAAGTTAAGTGATTCTGTTACTGACATTTCACATACTCTCAGACAGAAAAATATAAATTCCTTCTGCTTTTAGATTTTACTTTTTATGCCAAATATATGCCCTGGTCTAGTGGCATAAAAAGCTCTTCAGCTGAAACCAAAATGCAGTAAAACATAATACAATTTTTATACAGATATATATATATATATACACACATAGATTTGTTTTGTTTTGTTTTTAGTAAGACTCCAATTTGTACTCATTCAAGTAACAAAATATTACAAATCTGAAAATACCAAATATTGATGAGGATGCCAATGCAAGGACTTTCTTATCCACTACTAACAGATATATACATTGATGCAACTATTTTGAATAGCAATTTGACATTACCTCCTAAAGTTAACCATTCACAAACCTATGACACAAGAAATCCTCTCAGTAGTTTATCCAAAAGTAGATCATTAGAGTATAAGAATTCTGTACAAGAATTTTCAAGGCAGCACTGTCTGCATTAACAAAACCTTTAAACAATCCAGGTATCCATTAATAGAATAATTCGTAAGTAAATTCTATTATATCATACAATAGAATATTATGGAGCAGTCAAAAAAGAATAAACAAAAGTGATAACAGCAAAATGGATCAATCATAGCAATATATTGAGTGAAATGAGTCTTCAAAAGTCATATAAATCATGATAGATTTTACACACACACACATACTTTAGGAAGAATTATGGTTGTTAATATATAGAAGTTAAAGCAAGAAAAACAGGTGTTGAACACAGTACACATATGTACTTTTTTGAAGTATATATTATGATTCAGTACACTTTGTATAAAGAGAATGTTGAATATAGATTTGAATAATGAAGGTTATTTTGGGTGCACAGGAGCAGGGGCATGCATTTGTGGTGAAGACCATATATTTGAATGTAAGTCATTGATAGGGTTTGAGCTTTTGTCTTGGGTGATGAGTTAGAGCCATCAGGAGAGCCCTTCCTCTACCTATTCATCTATTCTGATTCCACTCATGCCTTCAAGACAGTTTTAAATTAAGACAGTTTTAAATTTCACCCATCACTCCTGTTCCCATCACCCTGCTCTGATTTCTTCTTTTCTCTCTGCCTGTAGGAAAATGTGTAATTCTGTACAAATTAGTTTAATTAAACAAAACTTCATTTTCCATGTAGTAGTGTGGTGGTTTGGAGATGGATTGAAGCCTGGCTGTACCCATTCTAGGTGAGGGATCTTGGGCAAGCTACTTGATCACTCTCTAGCTCTGTTCCATTATCTATAAATGAGATGATAATAATTGTTCTTATTTCTTAAGGTTGTTCTGAGGGTTACATATGTTACTATACAAAGTGCTTAAGGGGAGGCCACTGTGTTTGGCACTCAGGATTTACACTAAGCAATTCCAGGAGCACCAGTGTAAGTGGTGTTCTTAGAATTGTTCACTATATTGCCTGAACAACCATAAATCGTTACCCTACTTGGAACACTACCTGGCACATAAAATTAACTAAGTATCTAAAAGTATTAGCTAAGGTTGTGATACATTGTTTCATAGTGATAAAAAAACTATATCATTAGATTATTTGTTGATTTCTCACTTCACCTCCTTTCTTTCATCATCTCCTGGAGAACTTTCTTGCTCCAGCTCTCCACTTACATTTAGTTGTTAACCACTGTCAGTCAGCTCACTGTTCTTTACTCTGTGTAGTTTCCCAAACTACAAATTACTAAAACTAACAGAAGAAAATGGAGAAAAATTAAAAAGATAAATATTCAGGTAAGACAGTAAGAAAATTACCTAAAAAAGCCTCCCTTAGAAAAGGAACCCCTCTTGCACTGTTGGTGGGAATGTAAATTGATACAGACACTATGGAGAACAGTATGGAGGTTCCTTAGAAAACTAAAAATAGAACTACCATATGACCTAGCAATCACACTATTGGGCATATGCCCTGAGAAGCCATAATTCAAAAAGAATCATGTACCACAATGTTCATTTCAACACTATTTACAATAGCCAGGACATGGAAGCAACCTGTGTCCATCGACAGATGAATGGGTAAAGAAGATGTGGCACATATATGCAATGGAATATTACTCAGCCATAAAAAGAAATGAAATTGAGTTATTTATAGTGAGGTGGATGGACCTAGAGACTGTCATACAGAGTGAAGTAAGTCAGAAAGAGAAAAACAAATACTGTATGCTAACACATATATATGGAATCTAAAAGAAAAAAAAAAGGTTCTGATGAACCTAGGGGCAGTACAGAAATAAAGACACAGACGTAGAGAATGGACTTGAAGACACGGGGAGGGGCAAGGGTAAGCTGGGATGAAGTGAGAGAGTATTATTGACATATATATACAACCGAATGTACAATAGATAGCTAGTGGGAAGCAGCTGCATAGCACAGGGAGATCAGCTGTGTGTTTTGTGACCACCTAGAGGGGTGGGACAAGGAGGGTGGGAGGGAGATGCCAGAGGGAAAAATATGGGGATATATGTATACATATAACTGATTCACTTTGTTATACAGCAGAAACTAACACAACCTTGTAAAGCAATAATACTCCAATAAAGAGGTTAAAAAAATATCAAGAAGGATGGAAACTCAAAAAAAAAAAAAAAAAAAAGAACCTCGCTTCTCTATCAAAATGGCAGGCAAAAGCATTGTCTGTCCTGAATTCTTGTTTTTGAGATCAACACAATTAATTCTCTTCTAAACACCATAGAATAGTATTTTAAAAATTCAACAAATACAGCACATAATAAATTGCATGTGTAAATATTTATACAGAAAACTCAAAATATTGCTAATTGAAACCTGTAGCTTATTTAAAAACACCAAAGTCAATATGAAGTCTGTTTTAGCTATAGAGGATGATTCATTTAAAAATATCTATGAATGCAATGACCATATTAACTAACTAATCAAAAGGTTTTTTTTGAATCATGGAAAAATATTTGGTAAAATATAATATCTCAACAAAAGAAGAAATCTTATTAGACCAAGAATAAATACATAATTCTGTGATGTTTCAAAATACGTTTATCTCTCAAATTAAGTGTCAGTATTGCACTTTAAGATTGAAATCAGAGCATTCCCTTTAGATTCAAAGAGGAGCAATGACTGATAATTAACATCACTGCTTTGTTTTGAAAGTATTAGGTAGTTCTATTAGGCAGTAAAAAATTACAAAATATAATCATAACATCTGTTTTCATCATTAAACTATATTCTTCTTAAGAGCAAGAAACTATGTCAGATTGGTCACTATATCCCCACTTCCTACTAAGCTTATCACATAGAAGGAGATTGTGTTTCGTTTTATTTCTAAAATTATTTTTAAGTAAACTACTGCTTGCTTTCAAATTTACCAGACATTTTAAAGTTTCTAATTTCTTAATTATTATAGTCAATAAAAGCTAAAAATAATCGTCTTACCCATATTTAGGGGAAGAAATTGTTCTTCCCTTTACCTACCATGTCTTTCCCATTTTCCTTCATACTTCTTAGAAGAGAGATTATTAGACATTATTCATTATTAAAATGATTATTTTTTACCACAAGAACCTTATATTTCAAAATTTTTTCTCAGGATGTTATCTTTTTTTTTGTTAATCACATTTTTTTAGTACCTTAATTGACATGCTTAATTGTTTTCAATGCTCTATATTATTATTTTTAAAATTTTGACTTTCCTTTTCCTGAGTTCTTAATTTTGATTTCTATTTCAATCGGCTAGAATATGTCTATTTTTAAATATATCTATGTATATATTATAGATATATTTATACATAGATAGATATATTTACTATAATATAGTAAATATATATTTAAATAAATAGTAAATAGATATATCTACTATATATAATATATAGTAAATATATCTATTTATCTTATTAGATAAATTTTCTAATAGATATATGTGATTATTTCAGAGCCTTGAATATTCACGAATGCCTCATTTCCCACCCAAATAACAACTTCATAGGTAAAATTTTGTGTCAAACTATGTTTTATTAAAACTTGCAATTCTCTCTTCTTTGTACATGTTGTATTATTCATGAGAAATATGCAGCTTTTTTTTATAGCTAAATTGTTTTTACTACCTAAACAATCATAAGGTTTTTTCTCCACTATCTTTGCAGTTCTAAACCTTATTGAGAAAAATCAAATAAATAAGAGAGATATATAATTTTCATGGATTAGAAGACCTGAAGTGATATCAGTTTTCTCTGGAATTATCTCATTGATCAAATATCTAGTACTAATTTTTAGTGGAACATGATGGAAATATTCTAATAAGAATTCTACCTATCTCTCTATCTCTCTATCAACTATCTATCTAACATCTATCTATCTATCTATAGGTATCATATATCTAATAGATATAGATATCAGATATATCCAAGATGCCGCTTGAAAAAGAAAACAAGGTAGGGAGCTCATTCTAATAGATATTGTCTTGATAAGAGGCTACAAAATGTATGACAGTATGGTATCCTCAGGATAAGAGGAAAGAAAGAACAATAGAACAGAAAAGAGATACTCAGAATTAGACTCATTCCATATGGTCACCAGATTTATGGTAAATGTTGGAATACAGAGCAATATGAAAGAAACTATCTTTTCAATAAAAATGGTGGGATAATGGATATACACCTGGAAGAAAATGAAACTCCATTCCCATCTCCCACTGTATACAAAAATCAATTTCAATTATTAAAGGCAAAACAACAAAGATTTTAGAAGATGAATGAAGAATATCTCATGACATTGCAGTAGGAAAACTTTTCTTAAACAGGACACATTATGCATTACTATAACAGAAGAAGACTGATGAATTAGAAGATTGATAAATTTGACTACAGGAAAATTGAGAACTTGTTTATCAAAGGTAATCATTGAGTGAAAATGGAAACCATGTAGTGCAAGAAAATGTTTGCAACATATGTAACTATCAAAGGACTCTTATCCAGAATTCCTACAAATCAATGAGAAGAAAACTAATAAATCAGTAGAGAAAATGTATTAAAAAATGAACACCCAATTCACAAACAGGCTATCCAAGAAGCCAAATGAAACTGTATTCAATCATAGAAATTATTAGGGAAATGTAAATTAAAATTACAATATCATACCAGTGCGCACCTGTCAGAATGGCTAAAATGAAGAAGACTGAGAATAATAAATGTTGGAAACGATGTGGACTGATAGTAATTTTCATATACAGTGTTGATGTTATTGTCAATAAGGACAACCACTTTGGAAAATAGTTTGATATTATCTGTTAAAATTGGATATAAACATATCCACTTCCAGATATAAAATCAACAGAAATAAATGATCATATGCATTAAAAATATGCACTAGAATAGATGAATTATTCATAACAACTCAAGTTGGAAACAGTGCATATGTTCTTGCACAGTAGAATTATAAAATGAACTGTGGTATTTTCATACAGTGAAATGCTATACAGAAATGAAAGTAATACACTATAGATGCTCACAGCAATGTGGATGAGTCCTACAGACATAATTATTTTAGAAGATTTCAATAAAATGACAGGCATACTACATACTGTAAAAATACTAATCCATAACATTAGAGACACATACCTAGCTGATGTAACTATAAAAAAAAGGAAGGAGTTGATCAAGGAGTTCAAGATAGTAATTATTTTTTGAGAAGAGTGAGACTTTTGTTAATGGGGGGAGGCCTGCTTAAGGCTTTGGTGATGCTGTTGATGCTCTAAATTTCTTGACCTGGGTGGTGGCTTTATGTTTATAATTATGATAATTTATTAATGTGAACATTTATATTAGCCCCTGTGCCTAGAAGAGTGTCTGAAAGCCAAAGTTTCTATTAAATTTGTATGAAGAATAAAGACAAAACTGAAGGATGCTGTGAACTGTCTTGAAACACATATTTCTCCCTATTCTGTATTCCTGTGATGGAAGTCCTTGGGTGGAAACCACTTTGTGGTATATTGTTTTCCTAATTAACCTTACTACAATGAAGGATATACATTCAACTCTTTTTAAAAAACATTTTATTGGAGTATAGTTGATTTACAATGTTGTGTTAGTTTCAGGTGTACAACAAAGTGAATCATATATATATGTATATATATATATATATATATATACACACACACACATATATATATATTTATCTCTGTTCTTTTTCAGATTCTTTTCCCATATAGGTTATTTCAGAATACTGGGTAGAGTTCCCTGTGCTCTTCAGTAGGTCCTTATTAGTGATCTATTTTATATATAGTAGTGTGTTATGTTAATCCCAATCTCCTAATTTATTATTTCCCCCCAGGTTTCCCCTTCGGGAACCATAAATTTGATTTTGAGATCTGTGAGTCTGTTTTCTAAATAAGTTCATTTGTATTATTTTTATATTCAACTCTTGTCTTCTTCAAAATCTATTTCCTTACTTCTTCCAGGAAATACAGGCATCCTTTATTTAAAATAATGTGTCTTTACCATCTAGTATCTTGGGGGCTCTGTTTCAGAGGACTCATTGCACATCCCTACTTGACCAGGATAACTGCAAATAGAACATAATGGTAACTTTATAACATTTGATCAGATTGGTCAAATCCTCTACACCAGCCTTTGGCCTGGAGTTACCGAGTTTTCCCTCTTGGTTGTTGGCTTTGGCTTTCTGGAATGCCCACAGACTGCAATTTTATATTTTATGAGTTATTCCCATTGTGTTAATTAGATGATCTTATTATTTAGTAATTTTAGCTTCAACTTACAAAGGGGTAAATCCTTCTCTGTTACATTTCTATGATTTTGTGTAAGTCATAGTAGAATGACTAAATCGGGTCTAAGACTTGTTGGTTTCTCTTTGAAAAAGTATTAAAGATCATTAATTATACACTAAAACTTTTTGGAAGTAGGGAAGATGAATAGGAAGGCATTGTTAGCCTCTATATAAGGGATATTGTTTTTGTTTTATTTTGTGTGTGTGCATGTTTTACAAGGGGAGATTCAACCATATTTACCTGCATTATTGGTGAATGTCTTGTGATGCCTGTCCAGTGGGCATCCTGCCAAGACTGGATACTAAATAGAAGAGTGAATTGTCCCACCTGTAGGTGATCCCCCTTTTAGTATGGACTCACTTTATTTAAACTGTCTTTTAATCAGCTCCTGTTTGGCACAGATGGTAGGAAAGCACTTTACAGAATTTTAGGTCAAGCTCTAGGTCTGTTGTGATTTGCAAGGTATTTGGTCTTGAGAAGAGTATTTCCCAGGATGTCTGGGGAGAAAATGTTTTTCTGCTGAGCAGAGAATCACAGGCCATTAAGAGGGCACTGGAGGCCCCAGGCAGAGGTGAAAAAATCAACATGTTCTTGTGGTAGAATGACTTTTCCATCAGATTTCTGATTACCAGGTGCCAGCTGGGATGATTTTTTTAAACATAGAATTTGCAGCTACAAAACAGGGTTGATTTCTGGCTTCTACACTTCCTGACTGTGTGGTTTAAGATAATATTTCTCAATCTTGTTTTTCATTAATGCCCCACTAAGAAGCCTTTTTTGACACGTTTTCCTAATTGTTCCTTTATGAGATTTTAATAATACTAGGAATACTGTATATCCATTTATATACTATATGTATATCTGTGCTTCATACTTATAAAAGGTAAGCAGAAGTCTTACTCTTTATTCAATACAGGGTTAAGAATGACTAAATAATACTTTTAAGTTAAAAGAAAATTAAAAAACTGAAAAACTATAAACATTTAATTTAACCTTTTAATTCTATTTGTTGAGTAACTTTTAATGTAATTTATTTACTTATATAAATTATAATATATCAAATTATATATGTAAACTAGCCATTTATATAAATATATAATATCAGTAGTAGCACTGTAATCAAATTTTGACAAAAGTAACAAAACAGTTACTTTTCCAGCAAAAGTAAAACAATTTCTTAGAAGTATTTTAGTACTTTTAACTTTGCTTGATATGAGAAAATACTTTTTAACTAGCTGTTAGATACTTATGCAAATATTGTCAACATTTTTCTTTTCAGTACTGGAAAAATAATTTTAGGTTGAATATATTTTTAAAAATTAAAAAAAATACTAAAATATGTACTATTATTTACTTAATTTTCAAAGCCCAAATCACACACAAAAGCACTGAGAATCGAATAACATCCAAAAGCCTGGCGACGGCAGCCAACAGACATGCACAGACACTCATGATATGGCTTTAAGATTGAGCAAAATCAACATAGAGAAAGCCCTTCAAACACAGTCATCTACTCATCATAATTTTATAGCTATGTGTAATATATATTTTGTGCATGTCTCATGAACTCACAAGATCTTACAAAGGGGGATTCAACTGTGTTTACATGCATGATTGGTGGATCCAAGGTCTCTGAGAGCCTTGGATTTTTAATTAAAAATATAGGGATGTTATCAAACTCAGGTTTAAATGGTGGAAGCACTAATACAGTGCTTTGTTATGTACTTTACTATTGTTCAAACAGCATTTTTTGAGTGTTAACTATGTGACAGACACGATGATAGGTACTGTGGATACATAGTTGAATAACACACTAATGACATGTTGTTCCTACTCCTCAAAAGTTTACAATATAAATAGATTGATAAATATGTAGGCAGATGGCTTTAATACAGTATGGCAAGTGCAGTTGTAGTAGTGGGCAAAGAGGAGGAATCTTATCTTAGATTTTCTTGTGGGTCAAGGAAACATGAAGATGGCAGATCATTTTCATCTTAAATGTGAATAGAAAATGAATTTGGTAGAAGACTCTTGGTGTATGAAGGCACAAGGTGAACAATCTGGTGAGGGAAACAACATGTGCAATGACAACGTGAAACAATATAATTATGTGTCATTTGTAGAAGGAAAAGCAATTCTAAATGTCTAAGAGGTAGGCTTAAAGGGACAGTGTGCTGGGAGATGAGCTTGGGCTATCGGTGGAAGACAAGTCACAGCAATCTTTGTGATATTACACAGCTTGGCTTTTATTCTGTCCCTCAGTGCTTCTTAATCTTTCTCACCAAAGTACACCTAACAACAGAGACTGCTATAATAATACTGCACTGATACTTTATCACTTAGCTTAAAATTTCATGTAAATTTTAGATTCTACTCCATTATATGTCTACTTAGTAATATAGTAATAATTTGAAAATTACTTGCTAAATTGCTTCCAAAAATATTTGAGTAAAATTGATGGTCTAGAAATATGTGCCATGTTTTTATGCTTTGAGTTTCTCTTGGTACATCTCTATATGTGTGATAATAGGCATGCCTGAGTTTGAGGAGTAAAATCTTAGGTATGATGAAAATTCAAGGATCGTAGAAAGGTAGTAACATGTCATATTTCTTCTTTAAATAGAATATTCAGGTAGCAGAGAGGAGGATGAAGTTGAAGGAGATAAGAGTGGAAATAAGAAAAAAAAAAGAGTGGAAATAAGTAGGGGGCTGCTGCAATAGTTCAAGTGAGTGTTAAAGAAGTTAGGCATTTTCCCTCCTACAGAAACTGGGAGATAGGCCCTATCTTCCTTGATGATTACATTTCAAAAGGATGGCTCCTAAGTCCTTTAGAAGCTCATTCCTGGGTTGCAAAACTAGCAAGGAGTTTTTTAAAAGATTTTTATGTCAAAGGGACAGAAAAAGGATTTACACTTATAAATTTTCTAATGTAAATGCTTCAAAAAATCTGAAGTTGGAGTGGGGGTGTCTGTAGTCAGGAAAAAGCCTGTCTAAAATTTATTTAAGATGAAGGAAACATTTAGCACATCTTGGTCTGTGCTAGACTACATTTTAAAGCTGGTCACCATCAACTTGTATGTAGAATAATAAGAGAAAGAGAAAGAGAGAAGAAAAAAAGTCAACATATAAATAAACACATGTGCATAACAAGCAAAGAGGAAATACCAGTAATTCCATGGACACGGGCCCCTGTATGCACTTTCTTTGTTTTGAAAGATTTACTTGATCAGAAGCAATGCTATTTGAAATATTATCACAGTGGATAATCAGGATCAACGTTCTGCAAAATAGCAAAGTAGATAGGTCTGTGAATGGTGGTGCTGGCAAGAGCATATGCGCAGGGAAGGTTAATCCATATCCAGAATATATGTGTCTATTTCATTGAAGATGAATCTCTGACCCCTCATAATGGAAAAGGTTCAACATAATCAACTGCCACCAATTGGCTGGCTGATTCTCCTCTACACTGGAAAGGGGTTTCAGGGGGGATCTCTTCCGTTGGCAGGTTAGTCACTCAGCAGTAATAGCTTCTAGGTCAGATGTGGTAACAGAAAGTCCAAGTTTTGAACCCAAGCATTGTCTCTATCCCTGCCACCAAGGGCACTTTGTACATGGGCTCATTTACCTTGTAATGAAGTGTCTATGGATAAGGACTGACTGATGTGCGTAATTTTGTCCACTGGACTATTGAAAGCCTCCTTTAGTGAACATTCACATGGTACAAAAATATTTCACAGTGTTTGCCCATTCTGAGAGGCTCATCCACATGAGTCTTTCCAGACTTTTTTGGATACTTATCTTTCAACCCTGTTCCTTCCAAATCTATGATCATCCAATCAAACCATCAGCAGTTGCCTACGGGTCAGCCATCTTTCAGTCCAAAGTGGAAAACTAAATACACCATTTGAACTTTTACCCATGGGGAATACTTTCCTTTACTGCTGTCATTCACTGTCACACTATCTATTGCTGCATCCATCCACTTTATTTCTTCCTGTTTGTGGAACTCCGTATGAGGCTGTAGGTGTGTATTGAAGGAGAGGAAGAAACACAGCATGAGTAATTGTTAAAGGAGGGTGAGCTACCTGCTCATACATCTTGTATCTTCCATACCTGTGTGAACCCAGATTCTTTTATACTTTTTTCCCTTTGATTGCAGATTATGTCAAACATACCCAAACTCATGGTTTGGTCTATCAGGTTCCAGTTTATGATAGGAAGCTCAGATTGCATGGCCAAATTATGTTAAATGGATAGGCTTTCAATCTCTATATAGCATTCTCATTTGCCAAAGACACTTAATGTCATTAGGTCTACACTCAAAAGACCCTAGTGGAAAATCAGTTTTCACTGCAGTATGGATTTGCCTTCTTTTTCTCAAACCCAGCAAACTTACCGGAGACTTGGTAGGTGGTCAGAGTAGCACATTCAAATGTGGAATATGTTGCCTCACAAATCCATAAAGACTTACCGTGTGTTGTACCTATTTTTGCATGGTAGATTGTGAGAGATGCAGTAACTCATTTTTCAAACTCAAGAGGATATCATCACACACTCCAGACAATTTTACCCCCAGAATTTTCACTGAGTTTATAGGTCCATGAATTTTCATGAGATTTATTCCTTATTCTCTGAATTGCCTCTTACTAAGACATCTAAAGTACTTGCTACTTACTGTTTATCAGATCCAGTCATCATAGTGAACCAATGTGATATTTTGCAGAATATTGCGATGTCCAACATCTCATGAACTATGTTGTGACAAAGAGCAGGACAGTTGTATTGTAAGATATTATGGAAAAACCTGGGCGAACTTTCTGGCCAACCCAGTATTAGCCCTGAGGAAAGATTGTAAAGGTGTAATTTTGGCCTTCTCAGGTAAAATAAAACTACTTTTGTTTGCTGTCATATGTTGTTGCAGGAAAACACATTAGCCTGGTCAGTAGCTGCATACTAGGTGCCAGGGGCCACATCAGTTTGCTCAAGTGAACATATTACACCTGGGAAAACAGCTGCAATTAAATTCACTATCTGATCAACTTTGTGAGAATCCAGTCATCCTTCAGTATCCGTCCAACTTCCTAACCAGCTAACTGTATTATTTAAGTGAGCATGGGATAAGTATTACTACCCTTGCATCTTAACAAGTTTTCAGTGTTGGCAGTAATCTTTGAAATTCTCCCAGGAATGTAATATTGCTTGTATGAATATTCCAAGGGCGTTCAATTGGGCCTTTCTATTATGGACATTACCCCATGGCCCAAAGGGTCAGTTTAGGTATTCTGCTAATTTCCAATTAGTCTATTTTAATTATTCAATGACTGTAAGAACAAACAAACAAACAAACACATGATGAATCTGTGGATTTGCTGGGTTCACTATCATTCAAATTTGGGATAAGACTCCATTCATCACCTTACCATTATTCATCCTCACTTTGATTTGTGGGTTACGATAGCATTTTGAGCCCCTAGGAATTAATGACAATTCACCATGCCTGGTAATACCCAGAAAGTTTACCCTTTTCCTTGTGCACTATCATTCTAGTTATTGGCTGTAGTTCCCTTTGGGAAAGGCTTGAAGAAATAATTATGGAATATACCAATGGCATTGCTGCAGTGTTCTTCTACAAGGAGATCCAAATTCCTCTTCAATTAAAAGATTCTGTGTTGCATGGTTTCCAATAAATATAGATGTAAATTTGTGTATATTATATAGTATGTAATTTCCTAGCTCTGTACATTAATAATGTCTGAGAGCAGTGACATCCCACTAGCAGTGAGCACATCTATCACCCAGATCTTAGTTTTGAAATACTATTCTCCACTAAAAGAAACCAGAGCTTTTTGAAGAAATGGCTGATTCTAAGGCTAGGGTAGGGAAAGTAGAAGATGAGCCTGGAACACCTTGTGCTACCAAAAAGTAAGGAGGTGCTCAAAGAATGCTGGAAATATGTCAAAAGGGTATAGGAACCAGTTAGAATGGGTTCCCACTGGCCAAATCTGGAAAAAATAGAGCATCAAAGTAAATGATAATAGTAACAGATTATAGCAATTAAATAAAATAAGAACCATAAATCCACACACAGTTATAACATTTTAAATGGATAACTAAATGGGGAGAAGGAAGGCTTTTCCTTGTGGTAGAAAGGCAACTACTAAATGTAAAAAGGGCCATGGTATTAGAAATTCACCATTTGGCAACCACAGAAGTAATAATTAATTGAGGCAAGAAACAGCAAGAGATGTTACAACTAGTGGGTGAAGGTGGAGTCACGAATGGGACTTTACACAGTATCAAAGTACCTCTCACAAAACATGTGTTAAATATAAAGTGGGGGAAAATATCACTTTAAGTGGAGAAATCTGCAGACACCATCTTAACCAAGCAATCAAAGTTAAAATCACTGGTAAGGGGACAAATAGACACCATGCACATACCACTCAATAGGTTTCCATGAAAAAAACACAGCATTTATGATATACTCACTGAAGATACTTAACCTGGGTCTAATGGAGAGGGAACAATGGACAAACAACAAACTGAGGAACATTCTACAAAATAACTACAAAACACACTTCAAAATTTTTAAAGTCATGACAATCAAAGACAAAGGAGCTGTTACAGATTGAAAGATCCTCGAGGAACATGACAGCCAAGTGCCAAGTGTAATCCTGTATTGGACCCAGTGCTATGATGGATGTTTCTGGAACATTGCCAAAACTTGAGTGGGGTCTCAGGGAGAAAGATATACAGGAGTTCTTTGTACCATTTTCACAAATTTCTGTAAGCATGAAACAAATTTTAAATAAATTTTTTAAATAAAGAATAAGAGATTCTGTGTCTTTGAAAGGCTTTAACTAAAAGGTTATAATTTCGCATTGTGATGACTCAAGTTAGGTTTTGGCTATCAGATCCAGAGTTATTTCTGTTATATGGTTCAAACAGTATCCTGGTAGGCCACCCATCTGTTTCATTACTAGGGACACTGTGATCAATTAGTCACTGTCAGAGATCCTTAAAAGCCAAAATATTTTTTTCAAAAAGTATTGTAACACTATTTATAATGACTTTTATAGCACTATACATTCATTTCCTGCTATTGAGTTTTTTGCTATTTTGTCATACATTGTACATCTAAATACTACAAATCCCATATTACATTGTTATTTTGTATTTTATTTTATTCTCTAAGTATTTGGCTAGTTTTAAAAAAAAACATTATATTAAATTTTTTTTATATTTATTGAAATGTTTATTGTTCCCAGAACTCTGCATCACTTCAAGTAGATCCACATTTTCACTTGTCAATCATTTTATTTAAAATTTAAGGACGTCCTTAAAATTTTAAGGACGTCCTTAAAATCTGATCCAGTATCAGATTTTCGTTGGTGAGCTCTGATGACTAAAAATTCTCTCAGTTTTGTTTTTCTAAAAGTGCTCTTATTATACCTTTATTTATTTTATTGAAAAATATTATTATTATACCTTTATTTTTATTTAATAGTTGATGTACAATATTATATGTTACAGATGTGCAATATAGTGATTCACAATTTTTAAAGGTTATACTCCATTTATAGTTATTATAAAATAATGGCTATATTCCTTAAGTTGTATAATATATCCTTGTAGTTTACTTTATACACAATAGTTTGTACCTCTTAATCCCCTAAAATGTTTTGATTACTGGGATATCCCTGCTGCTTTTTGTGGCAAACATGTTCATCTTGTCTTTGGCAGTTAAGTGCTACCACTTGGTCCCTGCCATTCTAGGAATCCCATCATCTTTATTGAAATCAGGGGCCCATCTCAATTGTTACATCTCGGTTGTCATTTCTGGCTAACCAAGGAGAAGAAGCAGAGATTTTCAGGGATGAGGGTGTGAATCTTTAATGTATTTGATCATGCAGAATGAAGGGAGTATCCTCTGGTTTTCTTGGTCAGTGACTGTGCAGATCACACATTAATCCACTCCAACATTCCTGTCTCCTTAAGCTTTGAATTCCCTCCTGCTCATCCTTCAAGGGAAGCCCTAACATTTCCTTCTCATTGTACATAGCCATTAAATCGTGGTTTCAGTCAATCAATCAAGTAAGATATCAGAAACACTTCTAGGTACATGAAACCAATTCATTAAATTCTGATTATCTAGTAAGTGTACTCATATAAATGCATTTTGCTTGACCTGTTATTATATTCCACCTTCCCACATATACTCTCCAGGATTCACAGTCTTGCAGTTCTTTGGAGTATAATCTATTTCATCTGGGTCTCACAGTGTAACTGATACCTAGAGTGTACGCTTACAAGTTATCTGTCCCAGAGTTTTGAAGCAAAAGAAGAGTAGTCTCCTCAGACAGAAGAGTGGAAGCTACTGGTAAGGGAGGTTCAACATGTCTCAGAGATTCAAGTTGCTCAGTTTCATCTGAGTCCAACCAGACGTCCTCATTTAAAGTTTTAGGGGCTATTGTTTTCTGATCAATATCCTGATGTTCACATTAGAGAACTCAAGTGGTATAGAAGTAGCAAATGAAAAAAACAGCTACTTCCTCTAGGGTTTAGGCACAGCAAACAAGGAAAGACTAAGAATTGATCAGATTTCTTTTACCACAAGACTGAAATTCAAACCTTTTTGGAGGGGGTGCCTGGAATAGGAAAATGCAGTCTGCTAGTAACAAAGAAATTTGCCAGAGGTTGCAGGCCAGAGGTAGTGCAGTGTGTAAGAGTGGTCCTCCACATGACTGGAAATACTCACCAGAGGTTGCTAGTTGGACTGGTACATAAGAATAGCCAGGTGGGTGGTTAGAAAAACTTGCTGGAGAGTGCAGGCCATAGTTCTGTGAGGATCATGAGGGTGAGTGCTACTGGGGCTACCTACACACCTGGGCCCTCCCACATACCAATCTGCTGGCAACAAAACAAAGCCTGCACACTAGAATATGGAAAGGATAGCCCTTCCTTCTACTGTGGCTTTGCAGGGTCCCTCCATTACCCTCTATTAACAAAGCCTAACAATAAGCTGGCTGGCAGAGGTTTCAGAGTCCAGATCCAGTATCATAAAGCAAGGAAAAGAAGGGTGGATCTGGAGCTGAGATGAGTAAATTGGAACTAGTATAGATAAGAAGACAAGTACAGTTTTGGACATTGGGATTGTTGACTGAAAAAAATGCATAACCTAAAAATTTTAAATTATGTCTTATTCATAGGCCTTACTGAGAACTATAGCCTGGGATGGCAGCCTCTCACATAGCTCTGAGGGACTGTTCCAAAGACGTAAAGGAGGAGCCAGGATGTATAGGAGTTTCTGCTGAAAAAAACCCATGTAGTTGAACATCAAAAGATTATAGCTGATCACAATATACATCTCAAGTTAATGATTTTAGGGCTTTTTTATGTATGGGAAGATGCCAGAGTCTGGGCTTTATGAAATCATTCCTTTGATATACATTTTAACTTTCTAGGATCTTGTTTTTCTCCATCTTATATTCCCTTCAGGGTGCACCATCAGGTGGCTGCAGTAACTGATGGCTTTATGGCTGCCACATATTTTGTTTACTGAAATGGCAGGTTTACAGACATTCTTTGTCCATAGGATTGAGGTGCCTATAACACATTAATGTAAATAACTAGCAAATCTTTAGATGTGATGTTCCAAAAAGATTTCAGGGGTTAAATGTAGTCAGAGTTGTTATCCACATATGAGTGTTTGAAATCTCTAAGAAGAACATGCAGAGCGATGGCTAGTGGGCTAAAACAAGAGCCAGAGGAAATGTTATTATTTAAGGGTTGGTGAAGGAGGAGGAGAAGCCTACAAAATAATTCTGGAAGTCCGAGTAGGACATTCAAGGGTGATAGATTTCTTGGAAGCCTAAAGAATAGAGTTTCAGGGCTTCCCTGGTGGCTCAGTGGTTGAGAGTCCGCCTGCTGATGCAGAGGACACGGGTTCGTGCTCCGGTCCCGGAAGATCCCACATGCCGCGGAGCGGCTGGGCCCGTGAGCCATGGCCGCTGAGCCCGCGCATCCAGAGCCTGTGCTCCGCAACGGGAGAGGCCACAACAGTGAGAGGCCCGCGTACCGCAAAAAAAAGAAAAAAAATGTGACCTTGACAGTCTTGGTGGAGGGCATGAATTATCTTTTATTTTATTATCCTTTATCCATCTTGAAACATTTATTTATGCTAACTGCCTTATTCCTGCAGACATTTTAGAATACTGACATTTGCAATGCATGTTTCTTGAATTGAATGAATGGACAAAAAGAGATTGTTAGTAACTGTTCCAGAAAAGCAATTTATAGCATTATAAATATAATGAACATTGGGATTCAAAAAGAACTTTGAAATAGTTGATCTCCATGCCTTTATTTTCCTTTCTACTGGGAACATTTTTTTTAATTGAAGTATATTTGGTTTACAATATTGTATTCCATGCCTTCATTTACTGTTTGTGTCCTAAGACAATTGTTGTCCTAAGATCAGCAAAGGTAAATGACTTTCTCAATATCACACAGCCAATAAATGGCAGATTGTGGTTAAAACTGAGGCTCTTATCCACTCCACTCTTAAGAACATCACCATCGTCTACATGGCACGTTCATTCCCATCCTGTCACTCTCCTCAGTATTTAGTTTCAAAAAAAATGTGGACCAAAGAGAAGGCTTATAAAAGTCTCTTTAGGAATTGGCCAGAATGTGATTTAATTGTTTTTCTTTTCAACCAGGAGATTTTTCCTATGTATTATTAAACAAGTTAAAACTCTGATTTGCAACTTGCTAGCCCTGGTTTTTTTTTTTTTTTTTTTTGCTGTACGCGGGCCTCTCACTGTTGTGGCCTCCCCCGTTGCGGAGCACAGGCTCCGGACGCGCAGGCTCAGCGGCCATGGCTCACGGGTCCAGCCGCTCCGCGGCATGTGGGATCCTCCCGGACCGGGGCACGAACCGGCGTCCCCTGCATCGGCAAGCGGACTCTCAACCACTGCGCCACCAGGGAAGCCCAGCCCTGGTTTTTAAAGTCAATAATATCACTTATTTTCACCATACCTTAGAGAATCTCTTGGTGTATGTCTTCTTTCAGCAATACTGAAATGGCTGAAAGAAGTCATTACTGGAAACTATGTAGTCAGTAGAAACACCATTCTTTAGTCTGCGAAATTGCTCCTTGTCTCTCACTAACAGAGATGAGGTGAGAATGAAGGAAGTAATGTTGATAAATTGCTTTGAGATTCTTAGA
Organism: Lagenorhynchus albirostris; assembly: GCF_949774975.1. NCBI lineage: Eukaryota > Metazoa > Chordata > Mammalia > Artiodactyla > Delphinidae > Lagenorhynchus > Lagenorhynchus albirostris. Next base: position 72,067,528 of record NC_083103.1, read on the forward strand.
TGTCAGTGGAAACCAAATATCAGAAATCTCAGTTTTCTTCTTCCTTCTCCAAGGAGTGTATTTTTCTCAGTGTTGCATACATAGAAAACCAAGGAATATCAAACTACAGAAAAGGGAGGGAAACACTCAAACTACTTTTGTAAAAATTTTCATGGAGACAGGAAGGAAATGAAAAACCTGCTACCAATTGTTGAACAAATGGTCTTTCTGACAAGGCTCGCTGAGATCTAGCTTGCCCCTTTACCTACCTTGTTTTTCATATGGACTGAAGAGAGTCGAACTCAGTAGTTAAGAAGAGACTTCTAGAGAAAGACAGATATGGGTGTGATACCAGGAGCTGCTTCTTGCTGTCGGTGAAAACTTGAGCAAGTGATAATCTCTTTGACACTTGGTTTCCATCATTATCAAATAGAAATAAAATGATTCTAATTTATTAGAATAAAAATAATAAAAGAAATTGTAAGAAATCAATGAAAAATGCACAGTAAGTGCTTAGCAAAGTGCTTCACAAGCATTTAAAAAAGGTTATTATTTATTACTATTATTACTATGGGTAATAATAATACTAGTAATAATGAAAATAATCATACAGTCCTTATGTCACTATTTGGTATAAACCCTTCCAGTCACTTTGCTCATGCCAGAAAGTTAAGGTTCAATAGTATGGATTCAGGGTCATGAAATTTGTTACTTCCAGATTATAACACACACAGACACAAACACACATTATACTACATCTAGATTGGCTTGCTCATCCTTCCCAAACATGTCAAGTCATTTTGTACCTCTCTGGTAGATGTTTGCACTCTTTTCTCCACTTATCAAGAAAACCTTTACCTCTATTGCTATTTTAATAAAATCCTACTTGCATCAAAACACCTATTATAGAAAGCATTTCTAATCTCCAAAATAGCAGTTTTCTCATTCATTCTTGTGTGGCCCACTGTTAAGAAGATTTTCTTCTGTATTAAATTGTAAGCCTTTAAGATTATGGACTATTCTCTCTTTATCTGTACACACACAAGCATTGGGCTAGTGCTTTGCAAATACTATTAAAGATGCCATACAGTCTGTGAAAAGAATTAAGTTCCATTTCACTCCAGATGAAGAGGGCAGTCCATCTCTGCCTCACAGGCTATTGATTGCCCCTTTTATTACGTTTTCTTGCTTGGCTAGTTGTTTCCCCTACCTGGTTGTAGATTGGCAGTGGATGTGGTATTCTGTAACATATGACTGTGCTCTGAGGATTAGGAACGTTGGAAGTAGACCGCATGAGGAGAGAAGGAGAGAGGCAGTGTGATGGGAAAGCATCCCAAGTTTGCAGAGCGGACTGCATGGTTTAACTCTGACATTTATTAGCCATGTGACCTTGTATGTGTTCCTCAGCTTTCCAAGCCTTTGTTTCTTCACCTGAAAAAAAGAGAATAGTTATTTTTACCTCATAGAATTCAATAAAGGACCAAATGAGATAAAATGTGAAGCAACGTGTGCAGATCTTGGCACTCAACACATTGTACTTAGTGCAAGTTACTTTTTTTCCTCTTTTTCTCCTGAGAGGTGTCCAAATATAATTTATCACCAAAAGAATAGGTTTTTGTCCATCTTATAGATAAGATATTCAAAGCATGTAGAGTTTTTATGAATATAGGTCACTTGATAATTGAAAATGAGCAAATGAACAGATGATAAACTAGAATTGATAGTGAACATAGTGTTTATAAGGCATAAAAAGTCATAGAACAAGTGCTCGTTAATCTCTTAACAATGTCCATCACAGAATCAGAGGTGAGTGAGATTAAATTGTCAACCTTATGATATGGTTTTTTTACCTTCTAAGTTCTTGGTTTCCAAGTGACATAAAATCAATTGAAGCCTGACATCTGTTTGGTAAGCCATGTAAAAATGAATTCAGTGAGTCAGCTGAGCTCCTAATGGCTAATGTCTTCAAAGTAGCAGATATGTCTGATAGGTCTAATTTGTCATCAGTTATTGCTGGCTATTCTAGCAATTTGGCTGGAAAAAAAAAAAAGGATGGGTTATGAGTCCTGTTACTGAGTTTTTCTTCTCTCAACAAAAATATCAAAGCACTGAATTATAAACAGCATTAAATATTAATAAGTTACATATTTATATTACAAACAAGCATAAGAGTATACCCTGATCCTTCTTGTTCTATATTTTCTGTTATTATACATTAGGAAACTTTAATACAATTCTGTTGTATCTCTTCCCAGAAACATACCTTCTCAATTTTTACAGTCTTCTTTTTGAGTCCTGCTGCTGATCAAATCATAGATGGACAATTTCTCTTCCTTTCTAATTCATTGTAATTAAAGCAACAATTATTATTTCCCTAAATTACTTTAATCAGATTGCTCCCTACACAAGAAACCATTGTGGCTCTTAATTAGCACTTGAATCAAACTCTTCAGCATCTGTCCCAAGGCCTTCAAGCCCTGTTGCTTATTTTACTGGTTTTAATCTATGGTACACATATTAAGATAGAATAAGCCTCCCTCTTTTCATTTAAGCTCACCTAGTCACTTCTGTCTCTGAGCTTTCAGGCTTCTTTTTCTTCTGGTTAAAAACATGCTCTTCTTACATTGTAGTAAGTTTGTCCACATCTAACTTCAGATTTTTTTCTTTAAATTCACCATCTTATTCATCTCCTCTGATTAACTCTCCTAGATTCTGGCAAATCCCTCCAGTTTAGCATTTACTTAGTTTGGGTGATAAGAATTCTACAGGGTACTCAATAAACTTTAGCTATAATATAGATATATAATAAAACATAAATATACAAATTAATTATATAAATCATATAAATATATAAATATAACATTAAATTACATAAATTATGTAATAATAATTATATAAATTATATATAATAATATATTAAGCACAATATATATTTATTTAACTATATAAATATGTTTATGTAAACATAATAAAAATATATTTATTCCAGGCTCTCTTTAACCACTTTAGACATATGTCAAAAAAATGAACACAACCCTATAAAGAAGGTACTTTTTTTATAGTCATTTTACTAATAAGGAAAATGAGGCACAGAGAGGTAAAATACCGTGCACAAAGTAATTGGCTGGTAGGCGTTGGGAGTGGATTTTTTTGTACTCTTCATCACCAAACGCTAAGACAGCTGCATTAGCTTACATTCACCGGTGAGTCTTCTCTGTTGGAGGTTTTCTGTCTTAGTTACATTTTCTCATTAAACTCCTATATTTTATTGGCAGAACCGAGAGGTCAGAAACTCCACAGATGAGTCACATATCTAGAAATATGCTGTCCATAGAATAGAATCTCAAAACATATTGCTGCCCACTAGCTAATATTTCAGGATCGTTTATTTTTCTTGTGAAATTTTGGACTAAGGTTTTAATTTCTCATGTGGTTTTCACTCAAATTTAAGGAAGTAAAAAAGTTGGACCTCTACAAAATTTTGAAGATGATGTTTTCTTCATGTACTAAACACTACATGTTGGACATTGGGCTAACACTGGGAATAAGCAGGGGAAAAAATCACCTCTGGGCTTCCCTGGTGTCGCAGTGGTTGAGAGTCTGCCTGCTGATGCAAGGGACACGGGTTCGTGCCCTGGTCTGGGAAGATCCCACATGCTGCGGAGTGGCTGGGCCCGTGAGCCATGGCCACTGAGCCTGCACGTCTGGAGCCTGTGCTCTGCAGCGAGAGAGGCCACAACAGTGAGAGGCCTGTACTGCAAAAAAAAAAAAAAAAAAAAAAAAAAAAAAATCACCTCTATTTGATGGAAACAGCTATCCCATTGGAGGAAATGAATACTAAAACAAAAATAGGCAAAATTAATTTTATTGTAATTAAATTATATGAAAATATAGTTAATTATAATTTTAATTGCAAGTTTATTATAGTTTTCACAAGTTCTCTGAACTAGACATACAGGGAATTATAGGATTGAATAACTTTTTTTTTTTAACATCTTTATTGGAGTATAATTGCTTTACAATGGTGTGTTAGTTTCTGCTTTATAACAAAGTGAATCAGTTATACGTATACATATATCCCCATATCTCTTCCCTTTTGCATCTCCCTCCCTCCCACCCTCCCTATCTCACCCCTCTAGGTGGTCACAAAGCACCAAGCTGATCTTCCTGTGCTATGCAGCTTCTTCCCACTAGCTATCTATTTTATGTTTGGTAGTGTATATATGTCCATGCCACTCTCTCACTTTGTCACAGCTTACCCTTCCCCCTCCCCGTGTCCTCAAGTCCATTCTCTAGTAGGTCTGCATCTTTATTCCCATTTTGCCCCTAGGTTCTTCATGACCATTTTTTTTTTTTTTTTTAGATTCCGTATATATGTGTTAGCATATGGTATTTGTTTTTCTCTTTCTGACTTACTTCACTCTGTATGACAGACTCTAGGTCCATCCACCTCCCTATAAATAACGTTTAGGGAATCAGAAAAGGGTTCCTTGAGAAGGCAACATTTAAGGCTTAGAGGATCATTGGAAGTTGGTGAGTAAAAGGGATGGGTATGGAGGAGCATTCTCAACAAAAGAACAGCATATGGACAGGTCTTGAAAGGATTAGGAGTTGGAAACTTTGAGGAGCTAAAAAGAAAGCCAGAATGTCTGGACCACAGTGACTAACAGGATGATAGAGCGGGATGAGGCTGGAGAAGTAGGACATGGGCCGAAAACACAGGACTTTGTGCATTGTAGTGTTACCTGTGTTTAGCACCATAAAATCCTTTTTCTGCATCATTGTCTTTCCTCCTAAGAGAGCTCCCTTAGCCCTCAATGTTTCTATGTGCTCTATCTCTTTCCCCTCTCAACACCAGCTCTTGTGAAATGATGAACTTTTCAATACTGATTGCAGAGTCTTAAAGTATAATATTGCTCATGGACTTTGGTATTATAATAGGAAGCAGAGCCTATGTTTTTTTCCAGCCAAACAAATAAAGATATACTCACTGTCTTTTACTCATTGACCATTTAGATATGTGAGCAGAAGAGCAGCTATTTTGGAAGTGGTAATACTGACATCATGCCAGTAGGCCACCTACCTGCTAGTCTAGACTTGGTAATTATATGAAGAAAAAAGTTCTTTCTCCTTATTCTTTGTCCTTTAGGCATGTCATCTTTGTCTTTTAGGCACATTGTCTGTTTCCTGTCCTTGTGAGGGTGAAGGGAGTGGGGATGAGAAGGATGTGGGTCATGGCATGTAAAGAAGACAGTTGAAGCATTCTATATGGTGTGTGTGTGTGTGTGTGTGTGTGTGTGTGTGTGTGTGTGTGCATGTGTGTTAATAGGAAAGGCAATTCCAATCCAATAAATTTGGTATATAATTCTTTAATCAGGTGGCTGGCCACTCTAGCCCATAAGTAAATCAACATTTTTTTAAATAATCCTGAATTTTCTACATGTTTTTCACTTAAAGGAAGAACACACATTATGAAGGTCTTTCTTCACATATCATGAATCATGTGGTACTTGAACCTGCCACTTAGAGCTTTGATTAATAGTATGCTTAATTGCTTTCCTTTTCCTTCTCACAGCTGGCAGATGGAGTGCTATAGATGTGACTGAACCACAGGGATGGTATTTGTGTTGCAAACAAATGGTGTTACAGTCTGTGGATTTCTCCTCTTTGATCCAAATACCCTCAAGACAAAGCAGAATTCTTGAAAATTTATCTGTGTTTCCACTTTGGTCTCTGCTGCCTTCTTAATTTTTGGAGGAGCGCTTTGGGATTTGGGCCCATTTCAATGTGAACTTGAGGACTGTAGCTTGTTTCTGCTCAGTTCTCAAGATGAGTGCCTCAGAAAGTAGAAGCTTTGAGAGTGATAATCAGGATATGTATTGTTTACCTTGAGAAGAGCATACATTGGCATTCCTGTTCTTCATGCTCTTTGCTCTTGCACGGAAAGCGTAGCTACACAATCAGAATAAATATGTGTCATTCATTCACCAGATTAAAAAATATCCATTTGGATGTTTTGCAGCTCCCAAAAATTTTATTTTTCACTTTTGCTAGTGTTTCCCTTCAGCTTGGGATACAAGGTCTATTCAGTTCCGTGGCCTCTGGGATTGGAACCCTTGGGAGAAGGAATCTCTCTTACGAGGTATACAGTATGAGGGACAGGCAGGTTCAGTGTTATCAGAGGTGGAGCCATCCTCTTCACGGGTAACACCTGCTGAGGGAATGATGTTTTGAGGGAGATTTTAGTTGCACAAGTCCTATTACCTGAATTGAAATGTAGCAGATGGGTAGAGAATAAATAAATAAGAATTAACTTTCAAGGATGGAGTTTGCTGAGCAAAGGTTTTTACATGGGGATAAGTAAAGTTCAATAGCATCAGGAAAATAGAAAAAACATTAAAATAATACATTTTGGATTTTGAGGTTAAGTCAGGGTATTTTATCATTTTAAGATTTAAATCATTTAGTAAAATATTGATTTGATAATGCACTATGTTGTGTGCTGTAAACATTAACTGCACAAATAGCCAGCTTCTTGAACCTGCTTCATTCCCCTGTTCCCTCCCTCATTCCTACCTTCCTTCCCTCCTCCCTCGTTCCCTCCCTTCCTTTCCTGCTTCCTTCCTATCCTTTCTGGTTTTGGTTTTTTACCAAAGTTACACACACATAGTCTTTAAGGCATTGACTAATCTTCAATCTCTTAGCTCTCAGCACTGCCTATAACCCTTACCCCTCACGACAACAGGAACACTTTCTTTTGACTATGTTTTGGCTTTTTCATTTACTTAAGCTATTTAGGGCTATTTTTATATCCCTAGGTAACTTGCTTTATTGACATCTTTATTTTTCAATTAGATTATTTTTTATTCTCCACTAGAAAAAGAGGAAATAGTCTTTTCCTTTTTTCACACTCGTTTGACAGCCCCTGTTACACACAAAACATTCCTTTCCATTCCCATTGTCCCAGTGTTGTTATACGGCAGTTTCAGTCAGATCAATTCCATGTGTATAGTATTTGACTATGTAAGCACTAGTCACAGCTGAGCCATGATGCTTCTTTGGATTATGTTCTCTGTCCTGCCTATCTTTTCCCCCCCTTATAATTGTATAGTTGCCTCATTTTCATATAAAATAATTTCTATTTACTTATCATTAATTGTATCCCAAATCCTCAGTCTATTGTCTAAATCTCAATCTATTTAGATGATTTAAAAGTTTATAGTTTCAAATTTTTGAAGATACTTTTGTGATCTTTTAATCTTCTGGTTGCCCTGATACTGGGGACATGGTAGTTCTTGTGAGAACTCCTTTACCAGCATTGCAGGGCCTCTTTTTACCTGTATTCTGATAAAACCCCTATCTCTTGTATTCCATGTCTTCCTTCTAACTTTTTCACTTTGTTTGTGCACAACCTCTAGTAGCTGTGAAGAAAGGGAGTGATGGGATTTAAAATTTTCAAGATCTGGCCTATTTGAAATATTTTTATTCTATTCTCACATTAAGTATATAAAATCCACTGTTAGACATAATTTTCCTTTTGTCTTTTGTAGGCTTCACTGTCTTTACTTTCCATAAATATTATGTTTGGATATTCTGATCCTAGGTGTAGAAGTGAGGATGATGATATTAGTAGCAGACTCACATAAGATTGTTGTGAGGATTTAATAGATTACTCTGAGTCAAGCACTTAGAAGAGTACCTGGCATATATTAAGCTTTTAATAAGCCTTAGCTTTTTACTTTCACTTAGGCAAAATTCTTTTGAATAGTGTGTTTGGGTGAATTTCTCCTCTTCCATTTCTCCATTCTCTCTGCCTGTAACTATATTATTCCTGAGCAGGACCTCTAAATTTCTTATCTTTTCTCTTCCATTTTTTTTTCCTTTGTCTTTTGTTCAACTTTCTAGGAAATTTCCTTACCTCTGTCTTCTCTTTTCTTCATTTTTAATGCCATATCGTAATTTCCAACACTTTTTTTTTTGTTGTGTGTTTTATAGAATCTTGTTCTTGGTTCATAGATGCCATATCTTAAATTTCTGAAGATATTAATTGTGATTTAACTTTTAATGCTTTGTTTCCTGTGAACAGTCTACTTTTCTTCTAAATTTAAACTTATCTTTGTTTGGTTTGGATTCTTTAAGTTAGAGACTTTTCCCAGGTACTCAGTCATGCTTAATTGTCTGCTTTATTAGAGACCTCTGTTGTCTAACCATTGGATACAAATCTGTTTTTATTGAAGTATAGTTGATTTACAATATTGTGTTAGTTTCATGTATACAGCAAAGTGATTCAGTTTTATATATATATATATTTCAGATTATTTTTCATTATAGGCTATTATAAGATATTGAATATACAGGAACTATATTCCTGTTTCAACAAGGACAATTCAATAAGGATGGTAAATCCTTGTTGCTTATCTGTTTTATGTATAGTAGTTTGTATCTGTTAATCACATGCTCCTAATTTATTCCTTCCCTCTCTCCCTCCCTTTCCCCTTTGGTTACCATAAGTTTGTTTTCTATGTCTGTGAGTCTGTTTCTGTTTTGTAAATAAGTTCACTTGTATCATTTTTTTTATTACATTCCACATATAAGTGATATCATACAATATTTGTCTTTCTCTGTCTGACTGACTTCACTTAGTATGATAATCTCTAGGTCCATCCATGTTGCTGCAAATGGCATTATTTCATTCTTCTTTATGGCTGAGTAATATTCCATTGTATATGTGTTCCACACCTTCTTTATCCATTCACTCGTCGATGGACATTTAGGTAGCTTCCATGTCTTGGCTATTGTAAATAGTGCTGCTATGAACATTGGGGTGTAGGTATCTTTTCAAATTGGAGTTTTTGTCTTTTTTTGGATATATGGCCAGGAGGGGAATTGCTGACTTCTTTTAGACTTCTTTTAGATCCTTAAAAATTCTATGCTTGTTTTGCCCTAAGAATATTTGTCTTTTTGCTAGAATGATCTTCTTCTGGGTTTTCACAGAACTTTCTCCTTTTTACATTCGACCTTGGCTAATTACAATGTCTTCAGAAAAGCCTTCTCTGGTGTTGCAAGTAAAGTAACAACCCACTGATTCTCTACCATATCCACTGATTTTAATTCTGTATAAAGCAAAGATCACTGTTTTCTGTTTTTTATGTTTACACTATTTATTCCTACATGTACTGTATTTCTGTTTATTTTTTTATCTCCAATCAATTAGTTTAAAGTTCGTGAATGTAAGGACCTGGTGTACAACTATATTCCTACTAGCACTCAGTGGTCACTCAGTAAATATTTGTTAAATACAAAATAATATATGTAATATAAAATTGCTTATTGAAGGCCCTGGATATAGAGGTATGAGTAGAAAGCCATTACTTTCCCCCAGTACTCACTCTGCAAATGTATTCCATGAACTTCTTTCCCCCTGTGGATTAAATGTCCACCAGGTCCAATAGCTTTTCCGTTTGCTTTCACAAATGAAAAACCTCAGCTAATTTTATATTAAAACTCTAGACCCTCACCTAATGAAAAACTCTCCTGCCCTAGTGGGCTTGATTCCTTCCTGGAGTCCTATGGCAGGAAACGGCCAGGAAGGAAAGCCCAGGGGACAGCCTACAATTTTCCCACATTACTCTTTCCTCTTCAGTGCTCACTCACTAAGAATTTTTTGTCTCCTTTGAGAGAAAACTGGCTGCATAGCATATCATTTATACTGGGACTCTCTTATGAGGAAAAGGGCATTGTTAGGAATTACTCCTGCACAGCAAGCATCAAGTGGGACTGCCCCTGGCACACTAGGACAGGGTACATGGTTTTCTTATTCTAGGCCCAGGAATAGTGACGGCGGGGAGAGATAAAGGGCAGAAAAAATTTCAGTTGGTGGGTGCATTTGTAACTTGGCACCCAAGCTTTCAGCATGGTAGATGCACACTTGCTGGGTTTTTCTTGCATGGAGCACCTTTGAGGACTTTTCAGAGCAGCACTGCCCCCGCCTCCCCTATACCTAGACCCAGAAACCTCTCTTTCTGAGATTTCTGGCACAGGTGTTACCACCTCTGGCTGTTAGCCATGGCCTCTGACTCAGAATCTGCATTCTCAGCCTCATCCTCTGCCTCCTTCTGCTGAGCTCACTTCAGAGCAGGTGTAGAGCTCTCTTGGGTACGTGTACTTTTCAAGATGAATTAGTGTCACCTCCTCTCTGGGGGATCCATGTTGGGTACCTTAGTCTCTGCCATTAGTTAATGGACACTTTGTTCTTCAGTGGCCCCCTCTCCCTTTTCTGTCAACTCCAGGTCACTTGTCTTCTGTAGCCATAAGTCAGGTACAACTGGTGTACAAAGGGATGGCCCCATACCCCCAGGGATGTGTCAAGCTACCTAAATATTTTTCTGAAGGCCCGCTTACAAGGTTTGGTATAGATGATCCTCCCTCTTCCTCCCACGACTCTCCGCAAACTCTAAAAAATCCTTCTGACCATTGACTTTAACTTCCTGAAGTTTCCTTTCTCCTCCCTTATGGAGCCTGGGGGTTGGCAATGGGCTATTAATACTGGCAGCACCAGTTCTACAATTAATCTCTACAAAGGCCTAATACTTTCATACCTAGAATATGGAGTTCTGAGCACATATGGTAGAGTTCTTAGCCTTTAAATCTCAGTTCAAACTCCAAGACAGTAAGAAAACGTCACATGTAATACCCTGTTACACTAATTTTAATCAAAGACTGTTTATGTGCTGAAAACAACATTGGGCATTTTGCATGTTATTTCTGCTTTAATCCTCATGATAATTCCAATGAAGTAGTAGCCACCTCCATTCTACAGATGAGGAAACTGAGGCCAAGAAATGCTAAATAATGAAAAACAGACAAATCACAGTCACACAAATGATGAAAAGTGGAGCCTGGATTTGAATCTAGGAAGACTGCTTTAGACACTATAGGCTTGATCACAATACCATGCTGCAAGTGAGGGGTAGGTAAAGTAGGCATGAAGTTGTCTGCCTCCTTCACTCCTTGTCTCGTCTCAATCTTACCCTAAGTGGTTTATAGCATAAGGAGACAGCAAAGGAATTTTATGAAAGCTGATTGATAATAGCAAGAGAAAGTTCTGTTTGCTATGTAAGTAATCCACTTTAAGGTGTGTGAGGATCCAGGCTAAACTGGGTTCTCCCAGGTGAAGTATAGGGGACAACTGCAAGATGCAGCTGGTACCATGCAGGAAACAGAGAGAGAAAAGGGAGGTGACCTGAGGGGGAGAGTAGAGAAATGTTTTCATCTTTCTCTCAACTTCAGGTTTTTCTGCTTAGCTCCAAGGAAGGTAGGATTCTTTCTGATGATGGAATGAAGTTTTCCAAATACTCAGGAGCAAAATGGCAGTTTACATATAGTATAGAGGAGAGAGAGCCAGAGTATTTATCAGTAAGAATATAAATAGAACAGAGGTGAAGAGCAAGTCAGGTCCCATTGATTTTGGCTGCCTTTCTAATAATTATCATGACTATTTCATGAATAAAAGTATTTTGTTCTTGCTTCTCCAGCAGTTTAAAATATTTTCAATTTTATTCCTTTATTATCCCATTAACACGTTGCTAAATCATTGTATTTGTAATCTTCTCCATCTTAGAAACCTCCAGTTCAAACTAGTTTGGCTAAAATAGATTTGGAAATTAAACTTGATATTTTACTGGGGAAGGTAATGGAGTGTAAGACACAATATTTTCCAGCAGGAAAAACATTCTCAGTGATTGTCTAGTAACCATGAAAACTATTATGTTTGTTTTAATATTGACATTATCCATCATCTATACAACTATCAGTTCAGTTAAGATAGTTAACTTATTTAATGATATCCCATAACCTTAGCTCCCTTACCCCCACCTTCCTCTACTAATATATAGACATTACACAAATAGATGGACAGTTTTTTACAGGGGGGAGAAATGCATGTAATATATCTAAGGGCAGCACCAGATTAAAATTTAAGTAGTCTCACATTATAGAATGCATTTAGACTCATGAATCCAATGCCTGAATTTATTGCTTCCAATAGGTCAACTACCAAGAACTGCCTTTTTTTTTTTTTTAATAAAAATGATTTTGTTACACTTATATAAATTGGCCACACAAAGCTGCTTAGTCAAAAGGTAGGCATTATTGTTGCTGTCTGGAAATGGAGTTTGATTGAGAGCTACTGTGATACTTAATTCCCAGCAATATGCATTGGACATAAATTAATATGTTATATTAAAACCCATTTTCTCAACTGAAAACCCAGTTTCTCAACTGCAAGTTGAGAAACTAGAAACATATTAGGTGATGTTTATCTTTGGGTCTGTGGTCCGTGCTCTGCTCCAAGGAACACATGATCATATTGCTTGGCCTCTCACAGCTAGAGCAGGTGTTTGCTCTTCTGCAATGGCTGGGCATCTACCATGACCTCTGTCACTGCTTTCCTGATGACATTTTTCTCCTCTGCTTGATGAAACCAATTATCTTTTTTTCCCCAAGAGTGTGTCAATTATGTCACTGTCAATGTTGCAGCCAAAGGGACATCAGTCTTGCTTTCTGTTAAATTCACTCTGAAGTCTTGGCATTTTATTCTAAGGCCTTTCTCTTTTCTCTCTGCCTTTTGAAAATGTTCTTCCTGTACTGTAATTGTATTTTGTTGTCTCTTTTGATATGAAAGTGTCTGCACTTGGCATCCTTGTCAGAGTGTTTTTCTTTATGTCTAGTACTTTATTGTGTATGTCACTGTGGTTGTACAATTGCGTCACAATATTTGTCACATTCTCAATTTTGATGTTCAGTATTTGTCTATTACTGCCACAGATACAAGATAACTTTCTATCAAATACTTTTAGAGCCTTCAGATGGTCTCAAAGAGTAGTGAAGAAGTTATTCCTTTTATTCCTGAAATGTTCTGCAGACAATTCTAACAAACAGAGGAAGAGCTTTCTCAAACCCACAGAGTTCCCCAATTATTTATTAAAGCTGCCAATTTCATTGCATCCTTTTCATCAATTCTTATTTTCATGTCATGCTAAATAGATAGTTGAATATTTTTTTCATATTCTTGTTTGAATTTGGTGGCTCTCTTGAAATGGAAGTTTGAGCTTTATACTGTGAGCACTGCCTATAACAGAATTCTAATTTGTAGGGGAGAAAATATGCCTCTTGGAGTTGATATGATTGTAAAAGTATGTGTAAGATGCTATAAACATTAATTATATTTGGAGGAAAAGGAAAATTAAAAAGTTTCTTCTTATTCTACAGGGTTATCTAAGTAAACTCTTAAGGAATAAGAGAATAATCTGCTCCTAAGAGCTAGAAGTGATTTCGATAATACAGCTATGAGTTATGTTACTGTTTTTACAGAATATAAAATGAGCAACAGCTCAGTGTTAATGACTTTTGTTTTTCCCAAAATGACTCAACATCCTTTGGTTTTGAAGGCCATAATTCTTCTTGAGACCTCTAAGATCTCTTTTACCCTTTAGTCCTTCTAAAATTGTCAGAAACTCAAATTGGAACTCCTTCCCTTTTTGCAACAAGGACTTATCCAAATTTAATTTCTAATGCCCTCTCCCTCTTGATCTTCCTTTTATTTCAACCACTTATTTCTTCAGAAGACAGACTAGAATTTTAAACTTTTGTTAACATTGAAAGAGCCCTGATAATTTTAATTTCCAATCACTTGGTTAACAGGGAAAAACAGTGAAATCTTGGGTTAGGGACATGGTGAAGGTGTCAGAGGTTGTATTGTTTGAATCCAGCTTTCCCAAATTCATTTCAGTGCATGAAATCTTTCTCTATCCCAGGCTATGGCTCTTTTCATGCAGTTACTTAGGAATAAAAAGTAAATACAAAAGCAAAATATCACTGAGAGTTCTTCTCAGTGAAGGAAAACTCATTGGTGTTGGTCATCAATCCCAGTACTGCAGTTCAATTTCATCCTATATATGTATATGCCCATCTGTGCTCATGTTAGCACAAGATGTTTCTCTCTTGTCTTTAGGAAGAAATCTTCAATTATGAGTAAAGGGACAGAATGGCTTTCCTTGCTATTTTAGCTTGTTAAAGTAATTGCTTAGTGTTTCTTATACTAATTAATTATCTCCCTGTTTATTTTGTGCAATTATTTGTTTTTACTTAGTGGGTAGATAATGAATTCCTGTTGGCAGAAGGGGATAAAAGCAGAAATTAGAAGAGATCTAAAACGTTGACTCAGGATTTGGAACATAAATGGGAAAGTTCAAAGGCATCATTAGGATTCCATGTATTGGCATGAACTAGCATTGCCTTTGGTCACTTTTTGAGCATCAGTTCTGCTTGCTGAATTACTGAATTATGGTTCCTCAGTGTTTGAACTTGCAATGAACTGCTTGCTCTAATAGGCTTCATCTTCATTATAAGTTGAGATAACAAATAAGTGTAAACATGTAATTAGAAGCTAGAGCCCTTAAAGATTGATTTATTAGAAGACAAATTTGGGGTAACAAATATAAGGCTATTAAGATGTTGACCGAAGATTAAGACAGTCACTATCAGAATTTTATATACAAGTGTTACAGTCACTCTTTAATGAAACAGTATATTTAAATAAGCAAATTATTGCCTGCATTTCTCCTTGACATTTCATTAACTCATGAATTACATATTCAGTCTGGCCATCATGATATAAAAGCTTGGTTGCTAAATAGCAGATTAAAAAATTGATGGTGAATATTTCAAAGATTTCAGTCTCTCAGCAGTTCTTATATCGATCCCAGCAGTCTATTTCACAATGTGTCAGCAGACAAATGCATTTTAGGTAAACTTGATATATTCAATAGGATACCATTTTTTAACAAGATTTATAACAATCAGTTGACATGTTCTATGATCTACTTTCTGATCGGCCAAATTGATTCTGTCAAAATCAAAGGAAATTGCCCTTAACATTTCTATTTGTGTTGTTTGCAGCTTGTTATTCAGTTATTTACTAGAATATGATACACATATATATTTTGAAATACCCATAAGATTTAAACACCTTTTGAAGTTTTAAAGTTTTAGAAAATGAAATTATTTGGATTTAGTTGGGAATTTGTCATATGTTATCTCAGTTGGAATAAATTTTCGGCTGTGAATATGATATCAGAGCAAGATGGGATGAAAGTGTTAGTGATGTTTACAACTTCTAGGCATGAACATTTTTCCTGTTCTAATTAGCTTGAATGCCATTATGAGACATATTAATGAATTTTATAAGGAATTTAAGCAATTTTTTAAAAGATGTGAGTCAGAAAAAATCTGCAATTAAATCATTGTTTTGCTACATTCGTTATTTAATTTTTAAGAAGTAACTTGCTGTATACTTACCTTTTATTACCTATTATTATATGAGGTAATAATATAACTTTTGATGCTGCTGTGCGGATTGAATGTAAAGAAAGAGGGAAAAGTATCTAGCTCGTTCTTGCTTGGCATTTAATGCAGCGTCTCGAGGATGTGTTAGGCACTTAGTACATATGATCTTTAATCTTCCCACAATAACAAATAGATAATATTTATTGAGAACTTACTAAATGCCTCCCACAGTTGTAAATGTTTTTATATGTAATAACACATTTAATTTTTTACCATAAGTCTATAAGCGACTGTTGAATTAATTATATTTTACAGGCAATGGAACTTAAATAACATATCCAAGGTCAACATATTTTTATTTGACTTTATTGTGCCATTCCTTATATGATGCATCATTATTTTATGTTAAAACTACAAGAAAAAAAACACTGGAGGTAAATTATGACTTATGCCATCTACTTTGAAGAAACCAATTTCAGAGATGTCAGAATGTGAAAAAATGTGCATTCTTTAATTGATGAAACAATATGACATCTAGAAAGTGGGAAAACCAGGACTTACCATCCAGGCAGTCTTTTCCCAAAGCTTTCCTGCTTATTCCTGCCACTATTCTTTCCCTACACAGAGTAAAGTTTCAACATAAAATTTTACTGATGAATACAATGGGCAAGGCCAACAATATGCAAATCTCTACACTTTTTGGACAGATCTCACCTAGCTATTTAGGAGATAAAGGAGGTGAAAGAGTGGGGGTAATGTGGAATTATTTGAAAATATTTCTAACTCTCTTCTTGACAAACGTCACTGGGTGTTTACTGAACAAAGACACACCTGGTATGTATGCAATAAATAATTTGTAGAGAAAATGATCAGCTAATTGTGACAAGTGAAATGAACATAAAATGTTTATGAATCCTCTTTTCCTGTCACAGTTATTTTTTTTAATTTATTTTTTTTGCGGTATGCGGGTCTCTCACTGCTGTGGCCTCTCCCGTTGCAGAGCACAGGCTCCGGACGCGCAGGCTCAGCGGCCATGGCTCACGGGCCCAGCCGCTTCGCAGCATGTGGGATCTTCCCGGACCGGGGCACGAACCCTTGTCCCCTGCATCGGCAGGAGAACTCTCAACCACTGCGCCACCAGGGAAGCCCCACAGTTATGTTTTATTTTATAACATCAACATGTAAAAGGAAAGATAAAAACAACTCTCCTTATTCGATGTCCCAAAACAAAACAAAACTTGTGAATGCCTTTTTCTGAATCAAAGTTAGCATTCTAGTGTAGAAGGGTGTTTCTACAGCATAATGTTGTTTATACTTATATATTCTATACTTTATATTAAGTCATTAGCGACAATTCTCTTGAAACTTAAAACAGACAAGAATTTCTCGTTCATCAATTTCTGGAAGAGTATTTAAGAAAATGAGTATAAGAAGTGCCTCTGAACAGGGAACGGGGTGGCTGGAAGACAAGGAAAGGGGCATATTTTGCTGTATACCATCTAGAACAATGAAAGAAAATGGTTGTTGTGTCATGAGCCTTCATTAACACTAAAAAGTAAACAATAAAAAGTAAAAAAAAAATTACAAACTCAAAATATTAGCACGCAATTTTACACCTTTCTGCATTTTCCAAAATTATACAATGAACATGAATATTAGTTAAATAGCTTAGCTTATGTTTATACGATGGGGCTGAATTCACAATGCCTGCTTCACCACTTAGTTATGAGACATTGTGTTGCTTACCTAAGTCCCAATTAGAGCTCTTTGTAATATATTTCAGTAGCATAATTTAATTACACTCATCACACTTTTAGGTTATTAGTCTTATTTGTATTATCTATCAGACTATAAGATTTAAGAAGGCAGGAATTGTGTCTGTCTTGTTTATTGCTGAATCCCTAAAGCCTAATATAGAGTTGGAGATGAACTTGGCAGTCAATATATATTTATTTAATACAGCAGGATAAAAATAACTAAGACAATTGAAAATGTTTATACTTTTTAAATCTTAGAAAAATAATTTACACTTGATATAAACAATAGATTTATAAAAACAAATTGAAAATATTAGAAAGCATTATGCAATCTTAGAGAAATACAGTTATTACTCATAGGGTAAACTCAGATTTGGGGTTCTGAATAAAGGGATTCATAGAAGCTGCTTATCTTTTAGGAATACAGCAGACTGGTTATGTAAATGTTTTGGGAATTTTTAAAAATTTAGGTATGGTTGATTTACAATTTTATATTAGTTTCAGGTGTACAGCAGAGTGATTCATTATTTTTATAGATTATGCTCCATTTAAAGTTATTACAAAATAATGGCTATATTTCCCTGTGCTGTACAATATATCCTTGTAATTTACTTATTTTATACATAGTATTTTGTACCTTTTAATCGTCTGCCCCTGCCTTACATCTTGCTCTTGCCCTCTCCCCACTGGTAACCACTAGTTAGCTCTGAGTCTGTTCTATTTTGTTATGTTTATTTGTTTGTTTTATTTTTTAGATTCTAAATAGTATCCAGTATTTGTCTTTCTCTTATTTTACTGAGAATAATAACTTTTTGGTCTATTCATTTTTTGCAATGGCAGAGTTTCATTCTTTTATGGCTGAGTAATATTCATATATATAATCACATGTTTATACATTCTTCTGTTAATGTAGGGATCCCCAACCCCCAGTTGGCAGACCGGGCCTGTTAGGAACCAGGCCACACAACAGGAGGTAAGCGGCGGGCAAGCAAGTGAAACTTCATCTGCTGCTCCCCATCGCTCACATTACCACCTGAAACATCGCTCGCATTACCACCTGAACTATCCCCCTGCCCCCTCCCCTCCAACCCCCATCCGTGGAAAAACTGTCTTCCACGAAACCGGTCCCTGGTGCCAAAAACGTTTGGGACCGCTGTGTTAATGGACACTTAAGTTTCTTCCATATCTTAGCTATTGTAAATAATGCTGCTATGAACATTGGGGTGCATATATCTTTTAGAATTACTGTTTTTATTTTCTTTGGATATATACCCAGGAGTGTAATTGCTGGATCATATGGTAGTTTTATTTTTATTTTTTTGAGGAACCTCCATACTGTTTTCCACGGTAGGTGCACCAATTTACATTCCCACCACCAGTGTACAAGGGTTCCCTTTTCTCCACATCCTGACCAACATTTGTTATTTGTAGACTTTTTGATGATAGCCATTCTGACATTCGTGAAGTGATATCTCATTGTGGTTTTGATTGGCATTTCTCTAATTATTAGCAATGTTGAGCATCTTTTCATGTGGCTGTTGGCCATCTGTATATCTTCTTTGGAAAAATGTTGAAGAGAGGTTTAACCCCAAAAAAACCTTCCAGTCAGTGACTACTGATAATAGGAGCATGTATTTCTTTGCCATGGAATAGGACATTTCCCCCCTTATTCTGTCATCTTAATTCCTTAATAATTATAAGCTTAGGAGTAGATCCAGGACTATACTTAAAAGCTGGGATCTGTGTTGCTTGCCTCCTATGTTGGCTTATTCCAGGTGTGGAGTTTGTGATTAAATAGATCCCCTGGACCCTGTGATGACCACAGAGATTTCCTTCATTAAAAATGAGATTGAAGTCTGTGTCTTCAAGTATAAGCAGACCAATCACAAGCACTGAAATTAAAACTGTGATTAAAAATCTTCCAAAAAACAAAAGCACAGGACCAGATGTCTTCATAGGCAAATTCTATCAAACATTTAGAGAAGAACTAAAACCTATCCTTCTCAAATTCTTCTAAAATATAGCAGACAGAAGGGCACTCCCAAACTCATTCTACGAGGCCACCATCACCCTGACACAAAAACCAGACAAAGATGTCACAAAGAAAGAAAACTACAGGCCAATATCACTGATGAACATAGATGCAAAAATCCTCAACAAAATACTAGCAAACAGAATCCAACAGTACATTAAAAGGATCATACACCACGATCAAGTGAGATTTATCCCACGGATGCAAGGATTCTTCAGTATATGCAAATTAATCAATGTGATACACCATATTAACAAACTGAAGGAGAAAAACCATATGATCATCTCAATAGATGCAGAAAAAGCTTTTGTCAAAATTCAACACCCATTTATGATAAAAACCCTCCAGAAAGGAGGTATAGAGGCAACTTACCTCAACATAATAAAGGCCATATATGACAAACCCACAGCCAACATCTCTCTCAATGGTGAAATACTGAAACCATTCCCTCTTAGATCAGGAAGAAGACAAGTTTGTCCACTCCCACCACTATTATTCAACATAGTTTTGGAAGCTTTAGCCATAGCAATCAGAGAAGAAAAAGAAATAAAAGGAATCCAAATCAGAAGAGAAGTAAAGCTGTCACTGTTTGCAGATGACATGATACTATACATAGAGAATCCCAAAGATGCTACCAGAAAACTACTAGAGGTAATCAATGAATTTGGTAAAGTAGCAGGATACAAAATTAATGAACAGAAATCTCTTGCATTTTTATACACTAATGATGAAAATTCTGAAAGAGAAATTAAGGAAACACTCCCATTTACCATTGCAACAAAAAGAATAAAATACCTAGGAATAAACCTACCTAAGGAGACAAAAGACCTGTATGCAGAAAACTATAAGACACTGATGAAAGAAATTAAAGATGATACAAATAGTTGGAGAGATATACCATGTTCTTGAATTAGAAGAATCAACACTGTGAAAATGACTATTACCCAAAGCAATCTACAGATTCAATGCAATCCCTATCAAACTACCAATGGCACTTTTCCCAGAACTAGAACAAAAAATTTCACAATTTGTATGGAAACACAAAAGACCCTGAACAGCCAAAGCAATCTTGAGAAAGAAAAACAGAGCTGGAGGAATCAGGCTCCTGACTTCAGACTATACTACAAAACTATAGTAATCAAGACAATATCGTACTGGCACAAAAACAGAAATACAGATCAATGAAACTGGATAGAAAGCCCAGAAATAAACCAACACACCTATGGTCAATTAATCTATGACAAAGGAGGCAAGAATATACAATGGAGAAAAGACATCCTCTTCAATAAGTGGTGCTGGGAAAACTGGACAGCTACATGTAAAAGAATGATATTAGAACACTTCCTAACACCATACACAAAAATAAACTCAAAACAGATTAAAGACCTAAATGTAAGGCCAGACACTATCAAACTCTTAGAGGAAAACATAGGAAGAACACTCTATGACATACATCACAGCAAGATCCTTTTAGACCCACCTCCTGGAGAAATGGAAATAAAAACAAAAATAAACAAATGGGACCTAATGAAACTTCACTGCTTTTGCACAGCAAAGGAAAATGTAAACAAGATGAAAAGACAACCCTCAGAATGGGAGAAAATATATGCAAATAAAGCAACTGACAAAGGATTAATCTCCAAAATTTACAAGAAGCTCATGCAGCTCAATATCAAAAAAAAAAAACCAAAACAACCCAATCCAAAAATGGGCAGAAGACCTAAATAGACATTTCTCCAAAGAAGATATACAGATTGCCAACAAACACATGAAAGTCTGCTCAACATTACTAATCATTAGATGAATGCAAATCAAAACTACAATGAGATATCATCTCACAACAGTCAGAATGGCCATCATCAAAAAATCTAGGAACAATAAATGCTGGAGAGGGTGTGGAGAAAAGGGAAACCTCTTGCACTGTTGGTGGGAATGTAAATTGATACAGCCACTATGGAGAGCAGTATGGAGCTTCCTTAAAAAACTAAAAATAGAACTACCATATGACACAGCAATCCCACTACTGGGCATATACCCTGAGAAAACCATAATTCCAAAAGAGTCATGTACCACAATGTTTATTGCAGCTCTATTTACAGTAGCAGGACATGGAAGCAACATAAGTGTCCATTGACAGCTGAATGGATGAAGAAGATGTGGCACATATATACAATGGAATATTACTCAGCTATAAAAAGAAACAAAATTGATTTGTAGTGAGGCGGATAGACCTAGAGTCTGTCATACAGAGTGAAGTAAGTCAGAAAGAGAAAAAATAAATACCGTAAGCTAACACATATATATGGAATCTGAAAAAAAAATGGTTCTGAAGAACCAGGGGGCAAGACAGGAATAAAGATGCAGATGTAGAGAATGGACTTGAGGACACAGGGAGTTGGAAGGGTAAGCTGGGGCAAAGAGAGTGGCATGGACATATATACACTACCAAATGTAAAATAGATAGCTAGTGGGAAGCAGCTGCATAGCACAGGGAGATCAGCTCGGTGCTTTGTGACCACCTAGAGGGGTGGGATAGGGAGGATGGGAGGGAGATGCAAGAGGGAGGAAATTTGGGGATATATGTATATGTATAGATGATTCACTTTGTTATAAAGCAGAAGCTAACACACCTTTGTAAAGAAATTATACTGTAATAAAGATGTTTAAAAAAACCCAATTCTTTAAACACATCCACTCAGAGGAATAGTATTCAGTCATAAAAAGGAATGAAATGCTGACACCCACTACAACATGGATGAAATGTGAAAACATGATGCTAAGTGAAAGGAGACAGACACAGAGGCCACATGTGTTATATTGTTCAATTTAAATGAAATATCCAGAATAGGCAAATCTACAGAGACAGAAGGTAGATTAGTGGGTGCCCGGGGATGGGGGCAGGGAACAGAGGGGATGGGAGTGACTGCCAGTAAGTACAGGGCTTCCTTTTGGGGTGATGAAGGTGCTCTGGAATTAGACAGTGCATGGTTGCCCAACCTTGGGAATATACTAAACACCACTGAACTGTACACATAAAAGTGGTGAATTATATGTCCATAAAAATAGTACATTAAAAAAAATAAAGTCTGTGTCTTCATAGCTGTGAGTACCACTACACCCTTAGAAAAACATTCCTTGGTATTTTCTTTCCCTATTCCAAATGATATGCTTATTATTTGTTTAAGGCTTCTGTTTTGGTTCCCAGTCCTTAGTTTTGATCCATTGCATTTTTTAATATTCCAGTCCCTAACTGACTAGTCCTACACTGTATACCACCAATGGAGGTCCTGGCCCCTGCCTAAGCTCTGTTTATGAATCTCTCTAAAGTTGAGTCTCATCTTGTGCCTCTGGAACATTGCACTGGACCCTACTGGGTTTGGACATACATCCCTCCTTTATTCTATGGCACCATGATTGAATGTTTATTCAGTTGTAACTTGGATCCATCCAGTAACAGGAAGCTCATTATTTCATAAAGTAGATCACTCTGACATTAACTATTTGTTTCTCCTCCTGTTTGAAAATTCTGCCTTGGGAATCAGATTCTGGTTCATTGTTCTACTCCTTAGGATCACATAAAATTGTCATTTATTCCCAAACTTGGGGAGATTTAGAATGAATAAGCTCAGTCCCTCAACTCTGTCTCAAATGTCCTGGTCTGTAGAGACAATGGTCATCAGGATTTGTCCATGTTCCACCTTCTCAAAATTCTTAAAATGTGGATGTTTGAACTTATGCCAAATGATTCATTATTTAATAGGAATATCTAACATTTATTGCATGCCTAGAGTGTATGAAGCATTATTCTAAGAGCTCTACATCTATTAACTCATTACTAAAATTCCCTACAATTTTTTTTTTTTTTTTTTTTGCAGTACGCGGGCCTCTCACTGTTGTGGAGCACAGGCTCCGGACGCTCAGGCACAGCGGCCATGGCTCACGGGCCTAGCCGCTCCGCGGCATGTGGGATCTTCCCGGACCGGGGCACGAACTCGTGTCCCCTGCATCGGCAGGTGGACTCTCAACCACTGCGCCACCAAGGAAGCCCTAAAATTCCCTACATTTCTTAACAGACAAAATGAGAAGTAGAGAGGTTATGTAGCTTCTCCGAAGACACATAATCAGTGGTAGAGCTGCACATCTTTAAATTATAGACATTTTCCATTTCTACCAGTAATATACAATGTCAAGTTCCCATATCTCATGTGGACTATTAGAGTAGCGTCCTAACTTCTTCCCTCATTTCCATTTTGTCTTCCATGCACCTTATTTAAAACACTATTACAAAATATACATACAAAGAATCTATCTCCTAGATATAGAATTAATGAAAACCATAAAATAAACCTCATTACACTATAGAACATTTTCAGGATCTTTGAAGACCTTGGTGCATTCCCCCCAGTATCTTCTCCATTCTCACACATCAGAAGTAACGAGTGTTCTCAAATTTGTTAATCATCCCTTTGCCTTTTTAAAAATAGTTTTACCACACATGTAAGGTCTTTAAATAGTGTCTTTTAAGTTTTATCTGCTATCATTCTTCTATAAAAGGAGTTCTACTTTTTAATTTTTTGTGACTTGTTCCCTTACTCAGCAATATTTACTTGAATTTTTCAGTGATAGCTGGATACAGTGATAGCTGTATCTCATGTATTCATTTCTAATGATGAATAATGTTCCAAATATGTCTACAACTTTTAAAATATTACAATATTTAAAATCCCTTATTTTGTTTTTGACTTTATTTTCTTTTTCTTTTTTTCTATTTTAAAACAATTATGGCATGGACATTCCCTTTTATGTCTCTAGGTAAGCATGTACATGTGTCATCCCAGAGTTACCACATTATAATTAATCAAAGAAAATAAGTATGACAATAGCAAGGGATCAATTAAATATTGTTGTATAATGAAACAGCTTAAAGTGTTAGCAAATTAATGCTGGTCTTGTGAGATTGGCTTAGCTGTTTTGCTTATCTGGCCCAAACTAAGCTGATCACTCCTGGGTTTGTCATGCGTTAGCCATCAGTCTGTGAGTAGGCTGGGACTGGATAGACCAGGATGGCGGCGTTGGGGAAAATTCAGCTCTGCTCTGCATCATCTCACATCCTGAGCAAGCTCGCTTGGGCTCATTCTCATACTCATTCTCATGCAGTGTCAAGGTACCTAAAAGACAAAGCAGAATCATGCACAGCCTCTCAGAAGAGGCACACCATCCCCTCTGCCACATTTCTTTGGCTAAAATAAATCTCAAATCCAGCCAGGATTCAAGGAATAGAGACATAGACTCTTGATAAGTTGTGCTGTGACGTCACATTGCAAAAACCAACGGTACAGGGAGCAGGGTTGAATTGCACCATGTTTGTAATCAGTATACTACACTGACTCAGAGGATGAATTGTAGTGGGAGCTCTCCTACTCTGCTGGCAAAAATGTAATTGATACAGTCACTCTGGCAATCAATTTTGCATTACATAGTAAACTCCAAGATTCTGTTCTGTTGCTCTATGTCACAAGTTTTTCAGGGGCAGGTCATCTAGGAAGGACAGCAGGCAAGCCTATGATTGTCCTGGTGTACCTGTGCCTGGGTAGGTACATTACATGCCTAATTCTGGGGTGCAGTGTTAGGAAGTCTTCTATTCCCATGTATCGGAGGGATCAGGAATAGGGCTGACATTTTGACCTCTATCTGCCTCACTCCTTATCTATTTCTCTACTATTTCAGAACAAGGGCTGGGAAAAGCATTATTATGAATTGGGCTCCCTCAGATCACAGCAACACATTGCCTAATATCTGTCTTCATGTCTGAAAAATAAACCTCTTTTCCCCTGCAATATAAGTGATCATGTTGGTGTAATTCAGTACAGTATTTCTAGCACTCAGAACAGTGTCAAGGTACTCCATAAGTGATTACTGGACTGACTCAGTGAATGAATGAATAAAAGAACTTTTTCCTCTTGAAAGAACTAAGAGAACAAAGTGAAGCACAGTCTTGTTCTTTAGGTTGCTGAGATATTTTTGGCTCTGACCTGTTTTATTTTTACACTGCACTATAGTCAGCACCTTTGGCTCGTGTTCACATGGTGTATGCGATCCTTCACATTATGACGCTGAATAATCACTACCCACTGGTAGGTATCACTTCTTTCCAGGTTGTCCTGTGATGGTGACCTCTATAAAGACAAAGGCAGCACAATGAATTAGCAATCCTGCCTACTTAGCATCTCAGCAATGGACAGTTGGTTTCAGGTTTTTGGCACCCCCAGCATTTTTCGTGGGATCTACTGAGAGCAAACACGTTAACAAGGGCATTTATAAAACCACCCTTTGTAGAAGACGATAAGAGAAAAAACTAGGTTTCATTTCTCTTAGAGGGGAGAAATCTATGCCAAGCAGCTTTCTCCAGAGGGTGTTGCTGATTTATGGAACTCTAGAGAATTATGTATTTTTAAGCTTGCTATTTTAGAAAATTTCATATTTATACTAAAATAGAGACAATAGTATAATAAACTTTATTACCACCATCATGCTGAAACAAAATACAAGAGGACTATAATCTGGATAATAGGACACAGAAAATCAAAAGGCTGAAGGTATAAGTTCTTATATTGTTCCATCTTTCTTAGAATGTGATGGTTACAGAGTAATAAGAGCTCTGAAGTCAGAGTCAAAGTTTAAACAATAACTCTGTAGGACTGTGTTATTGTTTATTATCATTTCACCTATAAGGAAACAGAGGCAAGGAGAGACAGAGTAATTGACACAAGATCACAGAAGTGGTAAGCAGTGGAGCGAGGTTCCACGGGTCTCTCTCAGTCCTGAGGTCACAATTTTACCACCATCCCACTCAGTCTTACTGCTCTCCTCAGCACACCTGCATCCATGCCATTGATTCTTACTTGGATCTCTGGATGCCCTCTTTCATGGTGAACAGAGTCTATGAAATCGATAAATTCTCTTTCCTTTTTTTCTTGTTATTTCTCCAGTGAAGCTCACTTGTCCCATGCCTTCTGGAACCCATACTGATCTTTGCTTTATGTCTACTTCTGGGACATTGTTGTGCTGTACTGCTTAAATAGTATCTTTTGGAATATGATTCCTCTGCCTAGGACATCTATTTTTTTGGGGGGGTCATCTCTTGCCTCTTCCGTCTTCCCCTTTTCACAGTATCTTGCTTATCCTTCCCCTGACATTAGCCTTTAGCATTTGTGTTGATGAC
Source organism: Lagenorhynchus albirostris (assembly GCF_949774975.1). Lineage (NCBI taxonomy): Eukaryota > Metazoa > Chordata > Mammalia > Artiodactyla > Delphinidae > Lagenorhynchus > Lagenorhynchus albirostris. The sequence continues at coordinate 72,093,863 of NC_083103.1, forward strand.
CCTTAAACACCTGTAGTCTCACAATTATACAAATTTCCTGATGGTAATGATGTTCTCCACTACTTCACATTTGGCAACTCATTATCATTGCAGAGAGGGTGAAACAAAGCTTAGTGATAAAGAATATCAACCTTGAAACTAGATAAACCTAAATTAGAAAACGTGGCTTACTAGCTACATGGCTTTGGGAAACCTGTCCTCTGTAAACCTTATTTATCATGTGTAAGATTTACTTAGAGTATCTTTATATACAGTTGTTGCTAAAACTAAGCGAGAAATTATCTGCTAAAAGTATAGCATAAAGCTTGGCATGTTGTGTAAATCCTTAGTAAATGTTGGCACTAACAATGGGTGTATACACATTCTTCTTTCCTTAGAATTACTCAACCTTTAAGGTCTATTTTCATTCTTTTTATAACCATTTCTATGTCTCTCACTTCTCCACTTACTATAAATAAAAAAGCTGTATTCTACATTCACAGCACATTTTTGGTTATTGTTTCAATTTGTTAATCCTTCTAAATTCAATGGCCTGTTTCTTCACCATAAGCCATTTTCATAAATTGCTTGCTAACAAGTACCATTGAATCCTTTGTACTCTTCCAAATGTAGAAATTCCTCAAAAACTACTTTCTTTGAGCCTGTATTTTCAGCTTACATATCTTTGGAAAAGTCATATTTTTTCTTAATGAATCTCTACATATTCATGTTATTTAACTTTATCTGGTCCATTTATGTTCAGAAATGTTTTATTTATTTAATTGACTCCAAATAAATTGAATCTGATATAATTTCTTAAAATTTTCTTTTTTTCTCAGAGCAGCAACATTGCTTTAGTGAGACTGTCAAGACTTTTGGATGAAAATATCATTTACCTCTTTGTGAGTCTTATTCAGAAACACATTGCTCCTATTCTAAGTTTTACCTGATTGCTAAGATATTAAGTGTGACCCTCCCAGACTCTGTGGGGTCATTTTTCCTATTAGATATTTCTGAAAACAGAGAAAACAATTGCAACTACTGTTCTAAACAACTGCACATTTCTTATTTTAGACTGAAATTGCACACAATACAGCAGGAATATCAGTGTGTCCATATTGTTAGAATACTAGCTTCTGGTAATCTTGGGTCTTGTCAAGGATAGCTGTTCTTTATAGTGGTTGTTGCACAGTTATCTATGGTTCTTTATCTGGTGGTGTCTTTTACTTCCAGTAGACAGCAAGGGAATTGATAATTCCTTCCCCTCTCCTTCTCTTTCGCTCTTTAACTAACATTTATTATACCACTACTACTGTAGTCCCTATTATATTGTGTTGGCCACTGCAGGATATAAATATCCAATCTCTAATTTCAAATGTCTTATAACTGATATATGCCATTCTGATTTTTCAATATAAGCCATTCTTATGTTTCCTCCCTGTATTTAATGATTCTCTCTACTCAGTATCCACCCTGTCTCATCCTTCTCTTCAGCAAGGGAAAGTCTAAGCTAGATCTGTAAGCCACATCGTCTGGCTTACTCATTTCACAATTCACAACCAAGTAGCATTTCTCTCCTATTGGAATTTACAAGTTAGACTTTCTGTAACTTCAGAGTTGGGGATCAACTTAATTTCTAAAGTTTAAGAATGAAGTAGTAAAGAAAGAGTTCAGCAACATGATTCAGATGTCATGTCTTAGCATTATTTTTTCATCTTTAAATTTTGTGAAAACTTAAATTGAAGGAAGAGAGAAGGGACCTTGATTGGTCTCAGGAGGTACACAAATCAGAGAATGGGATGGTCTTACAAAGTCACCTCCGGGAAAGCCCAGCCTATAGAGGATGATGCTCTTTATTTATGGAATCAGTGAGCTGCTTGTAAAAGACTGGCTGGGAAAAATATGCTTTTTTAGAGAAAATGCTGTCTTCGTCTTTGACTAGAAAGGAAGCAGCTTTAGCTTACCCTCATTTTGCCCTGGGATTGCCACATCTGCAGCTGAGACTTTCCTGAGTCTCAGATGAAAGAATAGGCAGATGGAAGTTCTAACCTTTATAAAGGGTATATCACATAAAAACTGTTGGGAATTTAATCAATTAAAAGATAAAGCCATTTATTCAGTGGTCTTTTTCCCTGAACAGGATGATCTTTTGCCTGCAGGCATGCAAAGGCTACTTTACTGTTTCTTAGGTTATTTTTAGGTCAAATCTAAAAACAGATAGAAAAGTCATTGCCCAAAATGTCAGTGGACACTACTTTCAATTAGTACTGACACATAAGTGAGTTTTCAGGAAGAAAAAAAGCCCCCTTACAAGATGGTTTTAAAGTCTGAATATACATTCTTAGCAATTTTGGTTGGCAACAAATTTCTCTCCAATGAAACTGCATGTTTTGCAAAGTCTTTACCTTCTTGATAATTTAAAGATTAGAGATTATATCTGTTTAATGAAAAAAAATTCATTTACCTATGTATGAAGTGTTATTGAAAAGAAAATCTTAATAAAAACTAACAGTATAAAATTTACAGTGTTTTTCTATTTCTCAGAAACACATTAGGCGGAGTAAACTCATCCACCTCAAGTGTTTTAAGTGGGTATTTTGAATTCTCAGTCTCAGAAGGACTTAAATGATTAATAACTGACAGGATGTTGGCATATCTGTAAATATCTAAATAATGGAAAGGGTAATGGGGATGAAAACAGATAGAAGGAATAAATGGCATATCCAGAGACTATCTGGATCTGGAAGTACTCTTGAGAGAGAGTTTGATCTGTTACAGGTGAAGACACCATATTGTAAACAACACTGGAGAGATGTCACCTACCACTCTACATCTAGTACCAAGCACAATGCCTGGCACAAACGGTCATGAAATAAATCTTTGTTGAATGGATAAATGAGTGAGTGACCTGGAGTGGAGTCATTTTACTTGGATTTGATGAAATTCTCTTGTCTCCAGAATAAGCATAAGACTGCCAGGGATAACAGCTCCACTCAGGATATCACAGTGTTGCAGGAACAGCTCTGGACAGTTTGTCTCTGAGGATTCAAATCTCAAATGCCTATTTCTCTATGTATTTTTCCTGTCACTTACTAAAATTATTTTTAATCCATAGATTGAGAAGTCTAAAATTTTTTCGAAAGCCTTTCCTGCAATCTAATCTATAACAAATTTCTGTTGGTTCTACCTCTGAACTATGTCTTAAATATGTTTCTTCTTCACCATTCCCCTTCCTGGTGTATATCATGTGATTGATAAATGCTTTTTGAATCAAGGAGTAAATGGATTAGACAACAGAGTGATCTTATTCCAGGTATTCACTCTGAAAGTCTTGAAGAAGAGCGTTAACTGTGCACAAATACACTTTCCTACTTTACAGGGTTTTTCTTTGTGTACTTAAAATCAGGATGGAATAAGATATTTTCTCAGCTGTTATTTTTATTTCTGTCCTCTACAGCTCCCATAGTGCCTGTTTGGTATCCCTATTTGTACATCTTATTGTGACTGCAAACACAACACTTTTAAAGCAAGTTTATAATCCCCTCACCCTAAATCTCTCTCCCTTCAGACTTGCCTTTTAGTTAATAATGTCATCATTTTTCAGACCGTACACTCCCACAGCTGGGAGCCAAGTTTAACCACTGTTTCTAGCAAAATCAATGGCCACATCCTTTAACATATTTCTCACATCTATCCCTTCCTTTCTATTCTGACTGCTGGTACCCACGTTTAGGTACTTATATTTCAAGGCTGGACAATTAAAAGAGATCCATAATTGAACTCTGTCTCCCAATGTTGCACAAGTTCACCCAGGCTGTAGCTATGGGACACCTTCAGTAACTCCAAATCCTTTGGTATTTATATGTCTTTGGCATTTGAGATTATCTAAAATCTGATTTAACAACTTTCTCTCTGTGTCTCCAATTGTTGCCCCAAAGGAACTTTTTGCTTCATTCAGACCTGACCATGAACACTTTGATATCAGACCCAGGACCCACCCTCTTTCAAGAATAATACTCCCTCATACTGCCACCCAATTAAATAGCTCAGTTTGACTATGTGCTGCTGCATTATGGAAAATGAATGTAAAAAACTGTGAGTGCAGCCACAATTTATTATAACACAATATGAGCAAGAAACAAATAACAAGGGAAACGACTAATACTTGAATAATACATATACAAAGAACAAAGAACATGATAATTGGCTCTGAGCCAGGGGGGTGGGGAAGATTATAAAAATCTTTTATAACATTTCTAATTGTGCCCAAACTGAAAACTAAGAGTTTATGGCTAAAAAAAGGGAGCATAATTCAGCAATTCTCTCTTTTGTGGATAATGGACTGGGGAGGGAGTAAAACTCTGCACATATCAGCTTTTTGGTGTGTGATAAAGGATATTATAAATGTATTTACTAAATTGAAACCTATTTCTGATATTTATAAGGGAAAAAAATCTCTTATTCATCTTTTATTTACAAAGAAAATTCAGCAAAACTTTTTAAAGACATCTTTCAGAAAGATTTGAGTATTTATCTTCTGAATGTTCAAGAGTGAGTTATTTAGAATTCATCATAGTTCTTTCCTAACACAGGCAGAAGTACTTCAGGGAAACAATGGCTTTGGAGGAAAGTCTGATTTTGCCATGATTATGAATCAAAGTCACAAATGAAATGTATCTACATGGAGGATCACATTAAACTGGGAAATTACTATATTATGCACAGATCTAAATAAGTGCATTTTGACTATGTTTTATTACTGTGCTTTTCAGTGAAAATACAGAAGATATCCCCACTGCTGACTCAATGATAATTTAAAATTCAATTATTTATGAAAAATAAATATCTTGAGGTATATTTTACAAGTACTTCAACTGAAGTTAAATTAAAAAGCTAGACTAAATGGGGTTTATTTAATGGATGTTAAGATGGACTCAAACATTGTCACTAAAAGAAAAAGGGGGTAAATAAATGATAAAAATATGCTACGGTTTTACAAAATAAGAAAAAAATATTGTAATTATAGAAGCTTCACCACACAATGTATTTAAAATTAAACAATAGCAACAACTGAAAAAATAGAATATTTATCAACCACATAGGAATTTGACAAGTATATTTTGAGTTTTAAAATATGCATTTTAGTCTGACCTATTTAAAAGTTAATGTTTTGAGCTATAACATTTGATCAGGTAAAATGTAATCAATCAAGTGAAAAGGAGAATCAATAAAAGGTTAATTCAGTCCCCCCATTTTAGCACTTCTTTTTCTGGAATTAAATATATATAATGGAGATGGTTTTTATCATCTTCCAGTCAATAAACTATTTTCACTATATTTTAAGTGTAGGCTAAGTTATAGGGTGTTGGAACAGGGGCTTGAGGAATTTCCATATGCTAGACTAGGAGAACAACAACCTAGAAGATTTGCAATGTCCATTTGAGACAGATAAATGTTGAGGGCAAACTCATTGGCAGGTTTGGGGATGAAGTCCAGTCATACAGTGTGGTCTCTGGAAAGAGATGGCTACAGGTGATTGGTAGCCTTGACAGAGGATTGTTGGTAGGACCATCTAACAAGAGGGACAGATGTCAAGGGGTGAGCATCACACTGAGGATCCTGAAAACAAGAAATATTCAAAGGTGGAATAAGACAGCATTCTGATCAACATCAAAAAATTTGACAGCAGAGATAACCCCAGCTATTTCCTATGGTGTCCAACAGAACCATAGTACAAAGGTCTCTAAACAGTTTTTGAATGTTACCTCTAACAGGAAAGACAGAAGTGGGTATCTACATTCCATATACATATATTTATGTATGTACTGTACATGATTTACAAGAATTTAATATCTAATGGTTTACTATACACTAAAGGGGGTTCATAATTAACATAGAAAGAGTAAATCAACTTTTTAGATGGTCTGCTTGATTATTTGATTACTTTTGCAGACTTCTAGTCATATATGATGAAATCATCATTGTTTCTCCTTTGAAGTGTAGCTGATGAAGAGCTTATATTTGTCATTGCCATTTTCTTAGTTTTTTACAATTCTTTATGAATATTATTTTTAATCTTTGGTTTACTTGTATGGGCTACTTTGAATTCATTTGTCCTTTTTGTGAGGGTTAGTTTACATTTCAATAAATATCTAAAAAGTTGCTCCATCTTTTTAGTCACCTGGGAGATAAAAATTAAAACCACAATGAAATACATTTATACAGTTTCCAACATGGCTGAAATTAAAAATACTGATAATACCAATTATTGACAAGAATGTAGAGGTACTAGAACTCTCACTGCTGATGGTGAGTCAATTGCTTCAATTATTGGGTAATTTTTTTTTGCAATTTCTGCTGAACATATGAATAATAAATGACTCAGTATACCAACTGGACTCTTTAGACTTTATACTCAGTGGTAATCCATGCACATGTGTACCAAAAGACGTGTGCAAAAATGCTCATAGAATTGTTATTAAAGCTGGGAACAATCCAATTTCTATCAACAGTAGACTGAGCAAGTGAATAGTGCTACATTTTACAAATTAATACTACTAAGCAATGAACTACCTAAAATGTGCATGAATCTCACAAATAGAGGCCTTAGCAAAGGAAGTCAGGTACTGAAAAAGTACATATATCTTATTCCATTAATAAACATTTCAAAAACCAGCAAACTAATATGTATGGTAATAAGTCAGTTTAGGTATTACCTTTTTGGAAAGGGTAGATAAGTGATTAGGAGAGGTGAAGAGGAAGCTTTCTCTGGGACTACTAGTGTTCTACTTCCCAATCAAAGTTTCCTTAGTAAAAATTCACAGAGCTGTACACTTATGACTTGTGTAAATTTCTATTTTTAAAAACTTTTAAAATAAATGTATTAATTAAAGAAGTTGTTTTAAATCAGACAGATTGGTTTTATTTCTCTTTTGTCCATTCTGTCTCTCTGAAATTAAAAGAAGAAAATGGAAATTTTTACATAAACTGAAAGTGAACAACGTTCTGGTGACATGACTGTTAACACTTCAGACTTAAAACTGTCCTCTTTTTCCCTAAATTATCACTGCACGTTTGTGTGTGTGTGTGAAGTGACATCTTATATGTGGATCCAACAAAAGTGACACTGTCTAATATTAAATATTAGTTGTTTCAATTTTCTTATATTTTAAGATGAATAGAAATAAAATAGAAAGTCTAAAAATTGTATACCAGAATTCACTGCATCACCCACTGTGTCTCCCCACTTTGTAGATTACTACTATAATTCCCCCTTAAGAACATTTGAATGAAAGCCTCAAGCTTGTGGAGTTAGGCAGTGATTTCCAAAGAGTGTATAATTATAGAGGTTCAATGAAGAAGATTATTGGGTCCACCTTTGCTGAAGGGATTTGAACAGAGATAACAGATAAGGAAGCCGTTTGAGAGAACAGGGATGCATAAGCATAAATTCCAAAATCATCTTGTTAAATACCTTTTATATAGATTGCTCTTCATTGAAATGGAGGTTCCAGTACTAAAAATAGCACCTAAAGATATAAGAAACTGGTGTCACACCTGGAAACAAAATGGTAAACAGTTTTTAGAACTGGGGAATAAGTTGTGACATTTAGTCACAAGAGCAAGGAGAAACAGAGATTAGAACTGAAATGCTGGCAGGACAGAACTAAAAATGATGTTGACTTGAGTTTGAATAATCTAAGGAAATGAGGAAGAGTAAAGATGTTCTAGAACTTCTTATCTTAAACAGCTTTTTGTGCCCTCTACATCCTCCTATAGTTACTGCCCTATTTTTCCCCTTGTGCCCCAACCAAACTTCCCTAGAGTTACTATAATTTTCTCTCATTAACTTTTGAAACCATTGCAATCTGATGGCTCCCACCACACCACTGAAATACTGTTTCATAAAGACCCTAATGAGCTCATCTCGCTCGAATAGCTGAGCACTGTTAATGTATTTGTCCATGCTTTCCCTGTTGAAATACTGTAAACATGATTTTCCCCTGACTTTCATGATACCACACTCTTCTAGTTTCCCACCTATCTCTTTAACTGATCATTCCTAGACTCTGTTTCTTCTAATTTAACGTCAAATTCTGGACTTTCTCAGGGCTCAATCTTATTAACTACATTTACTTCCTTGGGAAATATCTTCTATATCTATGTTTGGAATGCCATCTATATGCTAAATGTGCATTTCCAGTTCAGACCCCTCTTTTGAATTGCATATCTATAAATGTCTCATAAGTAGCTCAAATTCAGTATATACAAAACAAAACATATTACTTCCCAAATTTTCTATACTTCCAATAAATGGTATCACTATTCTTCCAGGTGTGATATATATTTCCTACATACTAATTAAAAATTAAGCAATAGCAATTCCTAATCCCAAATAGTTCCCTGGATTTTCACCTCTCTCCATTCCTACAACCATTCCTCTAGTCAAAGGTGTTACTTCTTCCTTTAACTCTTGCACTCTTCATGGTATTTTGGATTCTGATAACTGGTCTTTCCTTATAAACTTTGGAACCACCATGGTCTCTTGCCTGTTTAAGAGAACAGGTAAAACTCACTTTCCCTAGCTGGACCTCGGAACCCTCAGCTCTGTCGGGGGAGGGTCTTGGTGAGGAGAGCAGTTTAGATCAGCTCTGAAGACTTTCTGTTGTAACATCTTCTAAGGTCCTTTTCTGTGTTTGTGGTTTTGTACAGATTTGTTCTTGAGTGTTGGGTAGCAAGGACAAGGTAAGGGGAGTGTTCTTTTTTAAGAAACATTTTTTTAGTTGTCATTCTCCCTGTTTTGTGGAAGTTCTCATACTGAGAAATTTGTATATTTTACATTAAATCATTTCTTATTGAAAAAAAAAAAAAGAGAGAGAACAGGTAAATCTTTCTCCTAAAAGTAATTGTAAAATTCATATAGAATCACAAAGTACCACCAATAGTCAAAATAATCATAAGAAAGAAAAACAAGCTAGAGCATCACACTTCCTGATTTCAAAATATATTTAAAGCTATAGTAATTAAAAGATCATGGCATGAAGACAGACATATAGACCAACAGAACAGAATAGAAACTCCAGAAAAATACTCACACATATATAGTCAACTGATCTTTGACAAGGGTGCCAAGAATACACAATAGGGGAATAATAGTCTCTTCAACAGATACTGTTGGGTAAACTGGATATCCACATGCAAAAGAGTGAAATTGGACCCTTTTCTTACAGCATACACCAAAATCAACTCAAAAATGGATTAAAGACTAAAACTCTTAGAAGAAAACATAGGGAAAAGCTTCATGACATTGGTCTTGTCAATGAGTTTTTGGCTATGACACTAAAAGCAGAGGCAACAAAAGCAAAAATAGACAAATGGGACTACATCAAACTAAAAATGATTTTGTACAGCAAAAGAAACAACAGAGTGAAATGACAGTCTACAAAATGGGAGGAAATATTTGCAAACTATATATTATAATGGGTTAATATCCAAAATATATAAGAAGCTCCTATAACTCAGTAGAAAAGAAAATTTTGTAATTGAAAAATGGGAAAAAGGACTTAAATAGATATTTATCCAAAGAAGACATACAAATGGCCAACAGGTATATAAAAAGATACTCAGCATGACTAATAATCAGGGAAATGCAAATCAATACCAAAATAAGATACTAGTCCACACCTGTTAAGATAGCCATCATTTTATAAAAGATAACAAGTATTGGTAAGGATGTGAAGAAATATGAACACTTGTAAACTATCAGTGGAAATGTAGAATGGTGAAGCTATTATGAAAAACTGTGTGGAGATTCCTCAAGCAGTTAAAAATAAAGCTACCATATGATCCAGGAATCCCACTCTGAGCATATATCCAAAAAAATTGCAATCAGGATTTCAAATAGATATTTATACTCCTATGTTTATTGCAGCATCATTCATAATAGCCAAGACAACGTAAATGTCTATCAACAGATGAATGGATAAAGAAAATATGGTCTATACATACAATAGACTATTATTTATCCTTAAAAAAAGAAGGAAATCCTGCAATATTGTGGGATGCATGGATGCATCTTGAGGACATCATGCTAAGGGAAATAAGCAAATCACAAAAGGACAAATATTTTATGATTCCATTTATATGGTGTATCTAAAATAGTCAAACTCAGAGAAGCAGAAAGTAGAATGGTGGGTGCCAGGGGCTAGGGGGAGGGGGAGATAAGGAGTTGCTAATCAAAAGGTATAGTTTCAATTATGTAAGATGAATAAATTCTAGAGATCTGCTGGAGAACATGGTGTCTATAGTTAGCAATACTGTATGGTACACTTAGAAATTTGTTAAGGGTGGATCTCCTGTTAAATGTTCTTACTGTGATAAAAAAGAATTAGAATTTAGAATTAGCCTTATTTCTTACAACATTTGCTCTTGCTTACAGGGTTTCAGCCACACTAGCCTCTTTCTGCTTTTACCAAGCCCCTGCTAGCCCAGGTTCTTCAGAAAACTGTTCTGTCTCATTACTGTGAATCTGGTTTTCCTCACTTCCTGACGTCTCTCCCCTACCTTCCCTCCCTCTTTTTCTCCCGGGTATTCCTAATTATTCTCCTAATGTCACTTCCTCATGGAAGCCTTCTCAGATTGCTGCAGTATTTCCTCTCATTGCACATTGTATGTGTCCTTTGATAACTCATCACAATTTTAGTTAAAAATTATTTATATTATTAATTGTTTAATGTCTATCTTCTCACTAAATTAAAAATTACTTGAAGGCAGTTCTGTGCCTGATTATTTATTATTACAGCATTTCTGGCAGACCAGAGTCTGGCAGATATTGTTTGTTCAATGAATATTTGTTCAGTAAATGAATAAAAAATAGTCTGGAAGTGAGCCACCATTAGACTTTGCATTAGGTAACTTGTTCTAATCTGCACTCATCTACTGGCCAGCTGTTGTCCTTGAGCAAGTCACTTGAATGATTCAGGTTCTCATTTTTTCATCCCTTATTAAAAGAAGGGATTAATCTAAATCATTAAAGTATTTATTTCTATAACTTTGAGTTCAATTTGTGTGTCTAGATAGCTAAGCGAATGTCTTTCACAAAAATTTTTACTACAGTTCATAATTAGTTTTTCTCTTAGAAAGTGATAATTACTAAATTATAATAAAGATTTGATTATAGATTATCTTTCATTTGCTACATATGACTCTAGCTTAGACTGAATTGAATAGTTCATTTTTTAGTTTTGGCTACATTTAGAATATTTTGGGAAAATATTTAATGATGATTGGAACCTTATGGTTATCATTAAGGAATAGTGTACCTATGTCTTATTGTTGCAGTCAAATAAATGACATATTCTTTTAAAAAACATGTTATTTTGCTTTTTACTTTGATGCCTTTAAATTAGTTTTCTTACTTATAATGTGGAAGTAATAAATAATTCTAATAAACCATTTGGTCCTAAAAAAGAAAATCCTCAAAAAAAAAAAAAAAAAAACCTTAGAAATGATCAGGCCACAGTGTGAATAATGATTAAACCTCAAATTTAAATTACAATCCTCCCTGAATTGACTAGCCTCTGGTTTTTAATATCATTAGTAAAATGGTCTTCCTCTTACTGAATATTAGTCTCAGTTCTCTTTGCTGTTATCTTAGCAGAGAATTATTCTTTGCAGATTCTCATTCATCCAGGTCTGACCATAGCAGGCAAGAAGATTAGTGTCTCCTAGCAGTTAAAGACCTGTGATACTGGTATTTGTTACTTTAATAACATTAGAAAGAACAGGCATGGGTTTAAATGAGAATTTTGCTAAAACAATAGAATCTTAAATGTGGTAAGCTATAATCAAAGGTAATAATAAAACCTTTATAAAAAGGGGAAAAAACATTAGAAACTTACTATCACAGGGATAATACATGCAGAATATTTAAAGTTGTTCAAAAAGTATTTGGATAAACTCATAGGTGAGAAGAGTGTCTTTCTGAAAAGACACAGGTCCTGGTACTTGTGGGTCCTTGGGAAAATCATTTGACCATTCTGAAGGGCTCAGATTTTTCATCTGTAGAACAAACAAACAAACAAACAAACAACTGCATAATACTATGTGTTGTTTTTTTAATATGTTTGTTTTAAAGATAAAATCAAATAATGCTTGAGGAAGTGCTAGCATAGACTCTGACAAACCACACACATTCAACAGATATTTTAAAACTCTGAACCTATTTAATGTGAAAATCCAGGGGAATGGACTAGGGAAATGGTTGCAGAAATGGAGAGAGGTAAAACTTAGGAAACTATTTGGGAGTTAGAATAGATATTCCCTTCTAGAACTATTTGGGAGTTAGATACTATATAGGTTGGTACTTAATCAGGGACACGTGTATTGCAAAGGAGCATTCTGACCCTTGGGAATAATGTCAAGAAATTAAAAGGGCATTATGTCCCATGGATCCCTTTTTAGCCTCTGTCACAGAGAAATTCTTAGATAAGAAAGGTACAATTCAAAGAACCTACTGTGCAGAATGACTTAAGCGAGTGGAAGTGGGACCATTGCCTCTTTAATATGATTCCCAACTTCCTTCCTGCAAGAGTCCAGGAAACATCTTTGACTTTACAAAATCTGGATTGTAGTTTTCCTGGTTTTCAAGATGAGTATTTGTGTCTTCTTCAAGTTTTATTTGCTTAATCCTGGGAAAGATTTATGACCTCATGATATTCTTCACATTTCTAGGTAGCATGAGGTTTTGCACACAGCAGGTGCTGGACTTTAGGTGACTTCATCACACGCCTCTCTGTGGTGCTGTGTATGTCCTAAGAGTCCAAGGGTGTATGTGAAGACCCAGCAAGCCATAGGAAACATGAAGAAGAAAAGCTCCAAATCCATGTGGAAGCAGAGTATGAAGCAATGTTATGGTGCCCAAAGCTGAGAACAGCAGGAGGAAGAAGTCTATCCTGGCAGGAGAAGCTCATCATTGCCTTGCAGGCAAGGAAACGAGGGTCCACATTATAAAACTCCCTGTGGCTAGCAGCAGCAGCCCTTGTTTCTGGAACAGACTGTGAAGGTGACTAGTGCTGAAGGAACTGCTATCTGGCTTGCTAGTGACACAATAGTCTCTCCATTTTCACCTCTAGGCATAGGAAACTGTATCTTTTAAAAGCTGAAGTAGACAGAAACCAGGGGAGGCAGCTCTTGTTCTATCCCGGCATTGCCATTCTCCACCTTCTCTCTCTATTTGGATATTTATATTTAATTCTGCAAACTGAAGCTCAAGTTCACTTCTTTTCCTCTCTTTGAAGGGGCAAAATTAGAAAAAAAAATTAAACACAGGCTGAGAAGAGTCTGTCTTTCATTTAATAACAACATTCAGTAATACTTTTTTTTTTAATTTGGGAGAATAAATCAGCTTCTTTAGTTTTTGCTCTTGACCTCTAACCTATAGTCACATAGCCAGCTTTGAACTCATAGGTGGTTCCTCCATATTGTTTGACGTGGCACCGAGAGGAAGGCCTGTAACCTGTCAGTGCACTGTTGTGTGCACTGCAAATAGAACTGACCCGTTCCTCCTCATGAATGGTAATATGAATACCTTTGCTGACTGTATTATATATACAGTTCATAGAATGAACTGAGACATTCTCTATTAAATCTCTCTCTGAAACTAGTTCTCTGTTTTCTGATTTTTCCCTTAGAACATATACCTCCTTCTCATTGCCCCTATATCCCTCACTTGGTCTGTTTTTAATAATCTTTAAAACAGCATGCTTATATTCCATGTTTTCTCTTTTGTAGCTATATTTTACCCTGTGGGAGTCCTCTCATTATTTTTTTAAAGATTTCCATAAACTTATGTATCAAAGTATAACATACATGGAGAAAAATGCATAAATAATATGTGTACAATTCAATGAGTTTTTATATATTCCATCATGTTTCTTTCTTACTCAGCTTACATTCCATGGCCATTGTTGCAATCATTCTTTTTCATCACATTCAACTAATTTTCCTCCTCTCAATTTATTGTATGCACTTGACAAAACTCCAACCCTATTTAAATCAAGCTCTCTGCCTACTCAGTTCCTTCTTGCAGTAAACCATGGTGACTGTCTTTCAACTCATGACAAGTTACTTTAAGTTGACCCTTAGTCCTGGATGGCAAAAATACTATATTTCTTAGTCATTCACTCTCCCACTTTTGGAAATCATCTTCATCTGCTCTTTCTTGAAATTTCCCACATCCTTCTCTCATCCTCATTCTCAGCTGATGCCTGTTCTTCCACTTGCTAAGAAAAGAGAATCCATAAGAATGTCATTTTTGCAAGTTTCTGTCACAATATTTTCCCACTTGGCAGTACTCTTGCAGATAGTTTGTACTCTCCCTTTCTCCCTGTTACTGTGGTGGGACTGCTCAAGCCCTTATCTAAATCCTTTGCTTATCACTAGATCACATTATCTCTCACATACTCAAGAGAAAACAAACATGGTTACGGGGGCAGGGCGGGAACGGGAAGGAGGGATAAACTGGGAGATTGGGATTAACATATACACACTACTACATATAAAATAGAAAACTAATAAGGACCTACTGTATAGCACAGGCAACTCTACTCAGTACTCTCTAATGAACTATATGGGAAAAGAATCTAAAATAGAGAATCTAAAAACATTTGTTTTTGCAGCAATAGTTCTTAGCACAATGTCCGTAGGAGAAAACGCAGAAGGCACACAGGAAATTGATGTTAAATATAAAACCCTAGAGCAGGGGTCCTCAACCCCCAGGCCATGGACAGGTACCAGTCCATGGCCTGTTAGGAACTGAGTTGCACAGTAGGTGAATGGAGGACAAGTGAGCAAAGCTTGATCTGCCACTCCCCATCACTGTCATCACCACCTGAACCATCCCCAATGCCCCCACCCAGGTCCGTGGAAAAACTGTCTTCCATGAAACCAGTCCCTGGTGCCAAAAAGTTTGGGGACTGCTGCCCTATAGAACCTTTTGCCTGCAGTGTAAAGCCAGTACCACCAGATGGCGATGACACATATATAAATTACTGAGATGTACTCCAAGGTATCTAAAAATGTGAAAGCCATCACAGCTAACTGCTGAACAATCATTGACAGGAAGACACTGGAACTCACCAAAAAAGATACCCCACATCCAAAGGCAAAGGAAAAGCCTCAATGAGATGGTAGGAGCGTCACAATCACAATAAAATCAAATCCCATAACTGTTGGGTGGGTGACTCACAAACTGGAGAACACTTATACCACAGAAGTCCACCCACTGGAGTGAAGGTTCTGAGCCCCATGTCAGGCTTCCCAACCTGTGGTGCCAGTATTGGGAGGAGCAATTCCTAGAGAAACAGACTTTGAAGGCTATCGGGATTTGATTGCAAGGGCTTTGACAGGACTGGGGGAAAAGAGACTCCACTCTTGGAGGACACACACAAAGTAGTGTGTGCATTGGGACACAGGGGAAGGAGCAGTGACCCTATAGGAGACTGAACCAGACCTATCTGGTAGTGTTGGAGGGTCTCCTGCAGAGGCGGGGTGTGGATCTGTCTCACTGTGAGGACAAGGAAACTGGCAGCAGAAGTTTTGGGAAGTATTCCTTGGTGTGAGCACTCCCAGAGTCCGCCATTAGCCCTACCCAAGAGCCTGGGTAGGCTCCAGAGTTGGGTCACCTCAGGCCAAGAAACCAACAGGGAGGGAACCCAGCCCCACCCATCAGCAAACAAGCTGATTAAAGTTTTACTGAAATATGCGCACCAGAGCAACAGCCAGCTCTACCCACCACCAGACCCTACCATTAGGAAACTTGCATAAGCCTCTTAGATAGCCTCATCCACCAAAGGACAGACAGCAGAAGCTAGAAGAATTAGTCCTGCAGCCTGTGGAACAAAAACCACATTAACAGAAAGATAGACAAGATGAAAAGGCACAGGGCTATGTACCAGATGAAGGAACAAGTTGAAACCCCAGAAAAACAACTAAATGAAGTGGAGATAGGCAACCTTCCAGAAAAAGAATTCAGAATAATGATAGTGAAGATGATCCAGGACCTTGGAAAAAGAATGGGGGCAAAGATCAAGAAAATGCAAGAAAAGTTTAACAAAGACCTACAAGAATTAAAGAACAAACACCTAGAAGAATTAAGAACAAACAAACAGAGATGAACAACACAACAACTGAAATGAAAACTATACTAGAATGAAACAATAGCAGAATAACTGAAGCAGAAGAACAGGTAAGTGACTGGAAGACAGAATGGTGGAATTCACTGCCATGGAAGAGAAAAAAGAAAAACAAAAGAAAAGAAATGAAAAGAGCCTAAGAGACCTCTGGGACATTAAAAGCAACAACATTCACATTATAGGGGTCCCAGAAGAGAAGAGAGAGAGAAAGGACCTGAGAAAATATTTGAAGTGATTATAGTAGAAAAATTCCCTAACATGGGAAAGGAAATAGCCACCCAAGTCCAGGAAATGCAGAGAGTCCCACACAGGATAAACCCAAGGAGAAACATGCTGAGACACATAGTAGTCAAATTGGCAAAAATTAAAGACAAAGATAAATTATTGAAAGCGGCATAGGAAACAGGACAAATAACATACAAGGGAACTCCCATAAGGTTAACAGCTGATTTCTCAGCAGAAACTCTACAAGCCAGAAGGGAGTGGCATGATATACATAAAGTGATGAAAGGGAAGAACCTACAACCAAGATTACTCTACCAAGGAGGATCTCATTCAGATTCCAAGGAGAAAACAAAAGCTTTACAGACAAGCAAAAGCTAAGAGAATTCAGCACCACAAAACCAGCTCTACAACAAATGGTAAAGGAACTTCTCTAAGTGGCAAACACAAGAGAAGAAAAGGACCTACAAAAACAAACACAAAACAATTAAGAAAATGGTAATAGAAAGACACATATCGATAATTACCTTAAACATGAATGGATTAAATGCTCCAACCAAACAATGCAGGCTTGCTGAATGGATACAAAAACAAGACCCATATATATGCTGTCTACAAGAGACCCACTTCAGACGTAGGGACACATACAGATGGAAAGTGAGGGGATGGAAAAAGATATTCCATGCAAATGGAAGTCAAAAGAAAGCTGGAGTATCAACACTCATATCAGGTAAAATAGACTTTAAAATAAAGAATGTTACAAGACACAGGGAAGAACACTACAAAATGATCTAGGGATCAATCCAAGAAGAAGATATAACAATTATATGTATATATGCGCCCAACATAGTAGCACCTCAATACATAAGACAACTGCTAAGAGCTATAAAAGAGGAAATCGACAGCAACACAATAATAGTGGGGGACGTTAACACCTTACACCAATGGACAGATCATCAAAACAGAAAATTAATAAGGAAACAAAAGCATTAAATGACACAATAGACCAGAGAGATTTAATTGATATTTATAGGACATCCCATCCAAAAACAGAAGATTACGTTTTCTTCTCAAGTGTGTATGGAACGTTCCCCAGGATAAATCACATCCTGGGTCACAAATCAAGCCTCAGTAAATTTAAGAAAATTAGAATCATATCAAGCGTCTTTTCTGACCACAACACTATGAGATTAGAAATGAATTACAAGGGAAAAAAATGTAAAAAATGAAAAACAAACACATGGAAGCTAAACACTACATTACTAAATAACCAAGAGATCACTGAAGAAATCAAAGAGGAAATAAAAAAAAATACCTAGAAACAAATGACAATGAAAACACGATGATTCAAAACCTATGGGATGCAGCAAAAGCAGTTCTAAGAAGGAAGTTTATAGGTATACAAGCCTACCTCAAGAAAGAAGAAAAATCTCAAATAAACAATCCAGCCTTACACCTAAAGGAACTAGAGAAAGAAGAACAAAAATACCCCAAAGTTAGCAGAAGGTAAGAAATCTAAAAGATCAAACAGAAATAAATGAAATAGAAACAAAGAAAACAATAGCAAACATCAATAAAACTAAAAACTGGTTCTTTGAGAAGATAAACAAGATTGATAAACCATTAGCCAGTCTCATCAAGAACAAAAGGGAGAAGGCTCATCAACCGAATTAGAAATGAAAAGGGAAGGTAACAACTGACACTGCAGATATACAAAAGATCACGAGAGATTATTACAAGCAACTATATGTAAATAAAATGGATAACCTGGAAGAAATGGACAAATTCTTAGAAAAGCACAACTTTCCGAGACTGGACCAGGAAGAAATAGAAAGTCTGAACAGACCAATAACAAATAATGAAATTGAAACAGTGATTAGAAATCTTCCAACAAACAACAGTCTAGGACCAGATGGCTTCACAGGTGAATTCTATCAAACACTTAGAGAAGAGATAACACCCGTCCTTCTCAAACTCTTCCAAAAAACTGCACAGGAAGGAACACTCCCAAACTCATTCTATGAGGCCACCATCATCCTGATACCAAAAGCAGACAAAGTACTACAAAAAAAGAAAATTACAGACCAATATCACTGATGAATATAGATGCAAAAATCCTCAACAAAATACTAGCAAAAAGAATCCAACAACACATTAAAGGGATCATACACCATGATCAAGTGGGATTTATCCCAGTGATGCAAGCATTCTTCAATATATGCAAATCAATCAATGTGATACACCATATTAACAAATTGAAGAAGAAAAACCATATGATCATCTCAATAGATGCAGAAAAAGCTTTTGACAAAATTCAACACCAATTTATGATAAAAACTCTCCAGAAAGTGGGCATAGAGGGAACCTACCTCAACATAATAAAGGCTATATATGAAAAACCCACAGCAAACATCATTCTCAATGGTGAAAAACTGAAAGCATTTCCTCTAAGATCAGGAACAAGACAAGGATGTCCAGTCTCACCACTATTATTCAACATAGTTTTGGAAGTCCTAGCCATGGCAATCAGAGAAGAAAAAGAAATAAAGGGAATACAAATTGGAAAAGAAGAAGTAAAACTGTCGCTGTTTGAAGATGACATGATACCATAAACAGAGAATCCTGAAGATGCCACCAGAAAACTACTAGGGTTAATCAATGAATTTGGTAAAGTTGCAGGATACAAAATTAATGCACAGAAATGTCTTGCATTCCTATACACTAATGATGAAAAATCTGAAAGAGAAATTAAGGAAACACTCCTATTTACCATTGCAACAAAAAAAATAAAATGCCTAGGAAAAAACCTACCTAAGGAGACAAAAGACTTGTATGCAGAAAACTCTAAGACACTGATGAAAGAAATTAAAGATGATATCAACAGATGGAGAGATATACCATGTTCTTGGATTGGAAAAATCAATATTGTGAAAATGACTCTACTACCCAAAGCAATCTACAGATTCAATGCAATCCCTACCAAATTACCAATGGCATTTTTTACGGAACTAAAACAAAAAATCTTAAAATTTGTATGGAGACACAAAAGACCCCTAATTGAGAAAGCAGTCTTGAGGGAAACAATCGGAGCTGGAGGAATCAGACTTCCTGACTTCAGACTATACTACAAAGCTATAGTAATCAAGACAATATGGTACTGGCACAAAAACAGAAATATAGATCAATGGAACAAGATAGAAAGCCCAGAGATAAACCCATGCACTATGGTCAACTAATCTATAACAAAGGAGGCTAGCATATACAATGGAGAAAAGACAGTTCTTTCAATAAGTGGTGCTGGGAATACTGGACAGCTACATGTAAAAGAATGAAATTAGAATACTCCTTAACACCATACACAAAAATAAACTCAAAATGGATTAGAGACCCAAATGTAAGATCAGACACTATAAACTCTTAGAGGAAAACATAGGAAGAACACTCTTTGGCATAAATCACAGCGAGATCTTTTTTGATCCACCTCCTAGAGAAATGGAAATGAAACCAAAAATAAACAAATGGGACCTAATGAAACTTAAAATCTTTTGCACAGCAAAGGAAACCATAAACAAGACCAAAAGACAACCCTCAGAAAGGGAGAAAATATTTACAAATGAAGCAATGGACAAAGGATTAATCTCCAAAATATATAAACAGCCCATGCAGCTCAATTTAAAAAAAACAAACAATCCAATCCAAAAATGGGCAGAAGACCTAAACAGACATCTCTCCAAAGAAGACATACATATGGCAAGAGGCACATGAAAAGCTGCTCAACATCACTAATCATTAGAGAAATCCAAATCAAATGTCCAATGAGGTATCACCTCACACCTGTTAGGATGGGCATCATCAGAAAATCTACAAACAACAAATGCTGGAGAGGGTGTGGAGAAATGGGAACCCTCTTGCACTGTTGGTGGTAATGTATATTGATATAGCCACTATGGAGAACATTATGGAGGTTCCTTAAAAAACTAAAATTAGAATTATCATATGACCGAGCAATCTCACTCCTGGGCATATACACACAGATAACCATAATTCAAAAAGACACATGCACCCCAATGTTCATTGCAGCACTATTTACAATAACCAGGTCATGGAAGCCACCTAAATGCCCATGGACAGCCGAATGGATAAAGAAGATGTGGTACATATATATAATGGAATATTACCCAGCCATAAAAAGCAACAAAATTGGGTCATTTGTAGAGACGTGGATGTATTCTAGAAACTGTCATACAAAATGAAGTAAGTCAGAAAGAGAAAAACAAATATCGTATATTAACACATATATGTGGAACCTAGAAAAATGGTACAGGTGAACCGGTTTGCAGGACAGAAATTGAGACACAGATGTAGAGAACAAATGTATGACACCAAGGGGGGAAAGTGGCGGAGGGTGGGAGTGGGGGAAAAGATAAAATAATAAAAACAATATAAGCACCATTAATCCAAAAAAATAATAATAATAATAAATAAACATGTGAAAGCCAAAATTTCTTTAACATTAAAAATATTGTATAAAAATTTTAAAGTAAAATTAATAACATTTTAAAAATATATAAAGTGTAATTTAATTTTATATTAAAATATAAGCACAAATGTTGGTAGCAGAATAATGTTGCATTAAGTTGTCTGATTTAGAATGCTATTTGGTATATAAGGAAAACAAAATTATAGAAACTGAAGTAGCTTACTACATCTAACTTCCTATAATATGTCACATTTCCAGGGACTTTTTAATGGAAAATTTATTTCAAAATCCTCTTGGGTTCTTTCTTTGGAACTAGGAATCTCTTTAGAGGCTGGTATGGTGATTTTTTCCTTGCAAACTTTTATTAATTGTCTTTGTTCATAGCAAATAGCTCCCACATTTTCCTGGGCTTTACCTCCAGGAACTACACCAGGTTCACAGTTGAAGATGAAGAATGAGAACCTTTAGCTTTGGCAGGGGGTAAGGAAGAATAAACTCTGTGAAATACACCTGGGACCTTTTCCATGATAAGACCCATACTCCAGGTAAAATGACTTTGCTAGACATTTAATCTTCCTTTCTCACCTAATGAAGGAAAGAGAAAAACAGTCAATAAGAGTTACAGATTCAAAGAAATAGCCTTGAGAAGCTAAAGAGGAAAGCAGTGGGCAGAAGGATAAAGCTACACCACTGGAGACACATTGTGAAGGTCACAGCCCCAAATCTGTGTGACTCACAAAATGACTGATATTTAATCATAAGATTCTAAGGTTATCACCACACCAACAATGTTCCAGCATGACAACCATGGGTAACAGCTGAAAAACCTGAAATACACAGACTCTCCTTAAGGAGAAGGACTTAAGGAAGTCTAAAGTCAAGAAAGGAGACAAAAACAAAGACACTAGAGGAATCTGAAGCCTCTGGCACATATACTTATAGCCAAAATTAAACACATCCCAGCTCCTGGGAAGATTAACATAAACCCTCACTTAAAAGTCTTGTTTACCTCAGTTTCTATTACTCAGTGTAATATGTATAGCTTTCAACAATAACAACAACAAATTACAAGGCATGCAAAAAAAAATCAATATAAAATACAGTCTGAAGAGACAAAGGCAATCATCAGAACAGAACAAAGATATGACACAGATGTTGGAAGATAGGTAATTTAAAATAACTATGCTTAATATATCAGAGGTTCTAATAGAAAAAGTGAAGAGCAAGCAAGAATATATAATGTAAACAGAGTGATGGAAACTCTAAGAAAAATCTAAAGGAAATGCTACAAATAAAAATCATGATAACAGAGATAAAAAAATGCCTTTAATGGGCTCATCAGTAGACTGAACAATGGTTAAAGGAAGAATCAATGACCTTGAAGATAGGTCAAGAGAAATATCCCAAACCATAACTCAAAAAGAAAAAGAATGAAAAATAGAACAGAATATCAAGAACTGTGGGACAGTATTAAAAAATGTAATATAATCATAATTGGAATACCTGACAGAGAAGGAAGAGAGGATGGAGCACAAGAAATATTTGAAATAATAATGGCTGAGCACTTTCCAAAAAGAATGACAGACACTAAGCAAAAGATCCTGGAAACTCAAGGAACACCAAACAGGATAAATATCAAAGAAAGTCACATCTAGGCATATCATATTCACATTGCAGAAAACCAAGGTCAAAGAAGAAGATCTTGATAGAAGCTGAAGTGGTGATGGTGATGGAAATCCTTACATATGGAGAAAGAATAGGAATTACAGTGGACTTTTTGTCATAAACCATGCAAGGAAGGAAAGTTTGGAGTGAAATATTTAAGGCTTTGAAAGAATAAGCCCAGCAAACTAGAATTCTGTATCCAGTGGAATTATCCTTCAAAAATGAAGGTGAAATAAAGACTTTCATAGACAAAAAAAAAGCAAGCAAACAAACAAAAACTGAGGTAATTCATCATCAACAGATATGACCTAAAATATAAATTAAAATAAGTTCCTCAAGGAGAAGAAAAATGTTATAGGTCAGAAACTCAGATCTATATAAAAAAGAATGACAGAGAAGAAATAAACAAAGGTAAAAAATATTTTTCTTATTCTTAATTGATCTAAAAGATAACTGTTTGCTTAAAGCAATCTAGTAATAATGTAGTATTTGTTGATTCTAGCATATGCATAAAGAAATGAATATATGATATATGTGATGTCACAAGAAATGGGAGGGAACATCTGACCAACAGGTGAAGTGGTGTAGTGTTAGTTGAAGGTGATGAGTCAAAAATGCATATTGAAAACTCCAGGGCAACTATTAAGGTACTGTCGAAAAAATAGTATAATTGATACACACATACATAATGGAATCTAACAAAATGTTCAATTAAACCAAACCATGTAGAATAAGAAAGGAGAAAAAAAAATAAAGAACAAATGTAACAAATAAAAACAGTTGTCAAAATGACAGATATCGATCCAAATATTTAAATAATTGCTTTAACTGTGAATGGTCTATAAGGCAGAGATTATGAGCACAGAAACAAATTAAGACCTGAATGTATGTAGTTTAGAAGAAACAAACTTTAAATATGAAGACTCAGATAGGCAAAAATTTAAAAAAATAGAGAAAGGTATGTCATATTAAGACAAATCCAAAGAAAGCTGGAGTAGTTATATTAATTCAGAACATGAAGATTATTGGGGGGAAAAGGGCTATAATAATAACAAAGGGCTCAATTTTCCAAGAAGACATAATAATCATAAATGTGTTTGCACCTAACAGCACAGCATCAAAATACATGGGGCAAAAAAAAGAAAAATAATGATAGAACCAAAAGGAGAAATAGACAAATCCACAATTATATTTGGAGACTTTAATACTCCTTTGTCAATGATTGATAGATCAAGGGGGCAGAAAATCAGTAAATATATAGATGACCTGAACAGCATTTTCACTATTAATCAACTTGCTCTAATTGATATTTATAGAATACTACACCCAACAAGAGCAGAATACACCTACTTCTGAAGGTTGTATGAAACATTCACTAATATAGACTATAATCTGGGCCATGAAATACACCTTAACAAATTTAAAAGAATGGAAATCATACAAAGCATGTTCTTAGTCTATAATGAAGTTATATTAGAAATCAATAAAAAATGTAGTTGGAAAATCCACAAATACTTGGAGGTCAAACAACACACCTTTAAAGAACATCTGAGTCAAATCAGAAGTCTGAAAAGACACTTTAAAAATATTTTGAATGAAATATGGAAATGCAACTTTTTAAAATTTGTGGAATGGGAAGAAATCAGTGTTTATAGGGGAATTTATAGCTTTAAATGCAAATATTAGAAAGAAAGAGAGTTTAAAAATCAGTAACCTGTACTTCATTTTAGGAAACTAGGGAAAGAAGTACAAATTAAACCTAAAGCAAACAAAAGAAAAGGAACAGAATGAAGAACACGAATTGGGAGGAAGCATGGTATCAATAAGCAGTTGTCCCAGGTGACTGCCCTGATAAAGACAGGAGATTTCATGGTAGATGTGAAATACCACTTTGGCATTGCCCAAAATGTAATTTTTAGTGTTAATTTATCCAAGTATTTTTCTATTTTTGATACCTTTGCAAATATAATAACCTCTATCTGTGTATCTTTTTAAGTGAATATGTAGAGCCTGTGAAAGAATATGTATAAGACGTCTTTTCCTTGTGATTTTTTTTCCATTCAGATTCAACTTTGTCTTCACACCTTAATTTCTATGATCCATAGATAGCAGCGGACACAGACTCACAAATGAATGATGTTAGATTTATCAGAACATGAGGGATCAGTGACTAATTCTGACAGGAGTGTTTTTCAGAGAAGGCACAGTTTGTGCTTAATCCTGACTCACCATTCAGGCACTTGATGATATTACTAGAACTGAGTATCATGGAGGACAGGATGCATCATAAGCAGGAGATAAGGATGCAGTTAGATAGACAGGTTAAGTAATATTGTGAAGGTCTTTGTATTTCATGCTAAGGAGCTTATGATTAATCCTTAATGGGAGATAATGGAGGGTTATCGAAAGCAAGTTAAAAAAAAAATTTTGAGAAAGAGCCATAGTTGGGTTAGGACTGGAATTAGGTAGTCATTATATTTGTTACCTGTGCTCATTTTTATAGGCTCTCTCCTCATATTATATACCAGCATTCTCCATGAATAGGAGAATTTGGGGGCTGATGGCTGTATTTTAGAGCTGGAGTAATATTCGTTTTCAGTTCCAGCCAGGAAAATGCTAGAGAAGTTTTATTGACCTGCCACAGATCAAATTCTCACCTCTGAGTCATCATCTGCAGTGATAGAGTAATACAATAACATGATGACCCAACCAGTATCACATGATTGGTGTATGAGTCAGAAGAAGTTTACCAAAAAAGATTCACCAGAAGGTGGGGTATTGAGCAGAGTAAACAATGGGAGTCAATGGAAGAGATTATGCAGAATTAGTTACATTTTTACAACTCTTTGGAATTTGGAAGGTTAGTGGAAAGCAATGAAAATGATTCATTACAATCTCAAAATTAGCAAATTAGTGAATCAAAGAAAATCTAAATTCAACTTACATCTAAAGTCCTTCAGCAAGCTAAACAAGTAGAAATATTTACCTAGGCATAAATTTGCAGTCCTCCTGTTTGCGTTCCTGTTAATCTGGCTAGTTTTAATGGACTCAGAAATCTGACCTCTAAACATGAGCAACTATTTACAGGCTAGACATAGGACTACCAGGCTCTTTAAGAGGCATTCTCTCTTATAGAAAAAAAACCTTTTTAGATAGTAACTAAGTAACCAGCCACATCTTAAGGTTTCTGAATGTGAGACTGATAGAAACAGGCAGTAGAAGATGAAGTGAGATGCTCAGAGTGAGAAGTAGAGAGGGAAGGAGACAATGAGAAATACTGAGTGACAAGTACAGCAGCATCACTAGCATATGTCAAGTGGACACCTGTTTCTGAAAGGTTGTCAAGATGATCAAATTGTGTAAGTTGCTTGTAGATTACATCCCCTGGGAAGCAGACTCTGAGACAGAGATTAGTGTGCAGGACATTTATCAATATTTATGGAGTGCTTTGGGAATATGAATAGGAAGGATGGGAAGGAGGTTTGGGCAGAAGGAAAATTTGAGCTGTGATATAATTCCAAGCAAGTTTTCAGTCAAGCCCGTGGAGAGTTCTGGAACTGGGATATCTTTGAATTTTTCCCAACCTGGGGCAAGAGGATCAGGACTTTACACCCACATTGTAATTAATCATTGGATCAGAGCTGCCTGTAGAAGGTGGCATGACCTTGGATAAGAAAGTATTCTTCAGTCAAGGCAATCTCCAAAGATGGCTGACAGCAAAGGGTCATCTTCCAGCAGCAATCCCAGCAGCTGGGAGGGAATATGTCCTTCCTCCCTGAAGGAAAATCTGGGTGGCATGCCACACAGGGATATAAAAAAATTACCTATTTCATAGGGTAGTTGTTAAGATTAAATGAATCAATATGTGAATAACACTTAGAACAGTGTCTGGTACATAGTAAGCATTATATAAAAGTGATTGCTGCCATTTTTCTTCTTATTATTATTTTTATTTATTTATTTATTTGGTACGCGGGCCTCTCCCTGTTGTGGCCTCTCCCGTTGCGGAGCACAGGCTCCGGACGCGCAGGCTCAGCGGCCATGGCTCACGGGCCTAGTCGCTCCGCGGCAGTGTGGGATCTTCCCAGCCCGGGGCACGAACCCGTGTCCCCTGCATCGGCAGGCGGACTCTCAACCACTGCGCCACCAGGGAAGCCCCATTTTTCTTATTATTAATGACTGAATGGAAAGCATTCATAAGGTTCTGACAGGTTTGTTTTGACATGTTTATGGTAGTGGTTTAATCAAACTTTGCTCCTAACAGCTTCCAAAGAGAATGATGTTTAATGAATTGAAATGTTTCCTTCATTTCTTGTGGAAAAAGAATACAGAGAAGAAAAACCTAAATGTTATCCTAGTCTGTTTGCATACCTCTTGATTCAGATTTAAATCCTAGGGTTGATCTCAGCTGCTCTGAGTTCTGTGCATGATCCACCATCCTGCACTCAGTTCTAATGTGTTCCATCACTGCAGTCTGAGAGGCGTGGTGGTATTTAGCTTAATATTGATTCACAGTTGGATTCTTTTCAATTTTGGCTTGTATTTACTGTGATCACTGTTATGAACTTGGTCAGGCTCCAGATGCTGTTCTGAAACATAATGAGAGGGCGGGGCTGGTGGAAAAAGGCAACATTGCCCAGGGATGCAAGAGAAATTTACACGTATCATATTGTAGGATTCTTGAATCCAAGGCAGAAGCACAGGCCAGATGTTCTGAGTTCAGGCTCCTGTTTTTGTATCTTGGACTGCAGTCCAAACAGAACTAGCTGTGCTTAGTATCAAATAGATATAAACTTCTTTATTTGGCTCAAATATTTGGTTGGTTCAAATATTTATCTTCCATTTAGAAAAATCTCCTTTGCCTGATGAAAGTATATATCAGTTGTAGAACCATAGTCAGCATTTATCTGTATATACACACCCTTTTCTATGTTGTATATACAATAGTGGATGACAATAGGAAGACAGAAGTGTTGTTCTTTATTAAAGACTTCTTCACTTTTAAAGTTTTGAGTTCTTCTTTGACTTTGGAAAATATTTTTATAAAAGGACTGATATTTATGAGTCCTGGCTGAACATCGGAATCACCCATGGAGTTCTTTAAAAAATAGAGATGGCTACACCTTACCTACTGAGTAAATATCTCTTGGGATGGAGTTTGGTGTCTCTAGAATAATTTCAAAAGTGATTCTGATGAACAACCAGGATTTAGAACACTGAGTTATACATGTTAGTTCTTTAGGGTCTGCTTCTTTAAACAACAATGATGGCTTTCATTTTGTGAGTGTCAGGTGCTTGTTAAGAACTTTCTCTGCAATGTTTTCAATGACCCTATGAGTTACACCTTATTATTTCCATTTTATTATGAGCTCAGGGAGGTTAAATAACTTGCCTAAGCTTGGTCTGTCTGACTTCAAAGCCTATGTTCACTCCACAAATCCATGCAGTCAAGGATGCTTAGAATTCAAGAGAGTGTATTAAGACTCTCTGCTAAATTGTTAGGATTATGGACACCCTTTTGCTGATGCTCAAATTACTAATCATCATAGCTCATAAGAGGGTAATTTAATGTGTGTAACTTCTTACTATTCCCATGACAAATGCAGTGTAGTAAAATGCACAAGAAAGGAGAAAAATAGTCTTTATTAATTTTTACTATCACATTTTAAGTCTGAAGCTGGGGAAATAATGTATTATTACCAGACACATTAAATAGCCCAGCGAGCAGATCAATAACAAAGTGCAAAGACCACAAAGTCCCCTCTTATCTCTGTCTTTTAGACATATATCAAATTTATCACTCTTCCTGGATGCTGTTCTTGGCTTCTACTAAATTACTTCCCTGTTAGCCCTATACTCCAGGTCTGCCTTCCTCTCTGTTAGATTTTGCTTTTAGGCTGTGTCACAATCGTGTTGCAAATGCTGATTGTCCTGTGTGATATCAGAGGATGTTAATCCTAAATGCTTTGTCAAAAAAGTCAGTGTCATGTAGACCTTCAATGTTATGTTATTTTCGCAACTTCCTGCTTCATGACAATGCTTTTCAATTTAAATATATGTTCTCAGAGCAAGATGTTAATAATTCAAGCAACTGCAATGTATTAAACTACTAGAAGATTCTTATAGGCCAGTAGTTTTGTTCTGTTCATTCCCCTCATTATTTTTTAGATTAGTAGATTTGGCAGAGTTATAGTGAAAGAATAATGGAAGGGCCCAAAGTTAGGTTCCTTATTTTAAAAATACTAGCCAGGATTATTTTTTAGCTTGTAATAATTTACCTTAAGAAAAGAAGATCTGTGATAAAACACTATGGCTTCGCTAGAGTGGACCTTATTCAGAAGGACCTACAGTGTTAATTCGCAGCACAGACAACTGTTATCTACTTGAGCAGTGCTTCTGAACTGTTTCCTGATTGAATGTGTGTGTATGTGCGGCACTTTATATTAAAGCTTCAAGTCAGAGATATTTATGTGAAGCTGTAGTCACATGCTTAAGGCTTTCATTGAATGCTTTGAGTTTCAGCTGATTCAACACAGCTACTTTAAATAAAGCAAATGTGACCTGAAAACAGGATGGAAAATGGAGGCAAATTGACTAAAATTGAGTGGCGTGGTTGTTTGGGCTCAGAGGTGAATCAGTTATTGAGACAAACCAGACTGGCAAGAGCTTGTAGTAAAATATGCATGCCATTTAGGGAGGGCACAGGCATAAACTGTCCTCTCACTGGCAAATGGCTTATGGTCACTATGGAAATAACTGTTTACAAGAGCTCATTTAAGCTTTTCCTTATATAACAAAACCTCAGGTATTAAAACCTGTAGATAAAAAAGCATTCTGGGAGTTTACTAGTCCTTCACACATCAGCATTCTTGAAATGATAAAGTGGTACATTATATGAATCATGTTTTGTATTTCAAAGTGTCTGTCAATATTATCTGAATACATTTACTTTAATCAGTTACTGAAATAATTTCCTTCCTCATTGATAAATACATCAATGCACTTAACATGATTTCCTATCTTTCTATGCTCTTTCCTCTGTCTACAACATTTTTCCTTTACTTAGCCATTATTCTTTATACATAGATGTATCTCTTCCTTGATAGAGCTCTCCCAAAAGTGTAACTGAGGTCATTGGCTGCTTATTTTAACAGAGAAGTTTTGTACGTACCCATATATCTTTTGCAAATTATTAATAATTCTGTAGTTATAATTTATCCTCATTATTATTTTCTTTAGATTGTTTAACCTAACTCAGAGTTCAAAACCCCTTTTTAAAATTTGTGTGCTGGGGGTGCTTTGGTTGACTATCAAGGATGGAATGACTAGAACTTAGTGAACTGAATAAAAGGCAACTTGAGCTGGTGGTAGACACAGGCTGGAAAAGAAGAGGATTTTAATCTCAGCTCTATTAATACTAGCTATGGTCAGTGTTCTACTAACTTAACCCTTTTGGCCTCTCCTTGTTCAGCTGTAAAATGAAGTATTAATTTGAACTAGATCAGTGATTTTAAAAACGGTTTTTAGCAGACAAATCTATTCCTCAATTAAGTGGAAAAATAATGTGTTCAAGAGATACAAGAAATGCTGTGATGATTAAGGTAAGGTGACAGGCCCCCTGAGTCCAACCTCCTTTGCTCTCATCCCCTGAAGCCGCTTCTGAGATATATCCATAGAATCCCATAGAATCCGTAGAAACCAGTATTAAAACAAAAATAAAACAACAACAAAAATTTACTATACCTTAGATTCTTTCCAAAGCCAGTTTTCCAAAGATCTTTTTCAAACTGAAATGTGCATTCATAAAAATAAACCCTCCAGATTGTGTGCCAATGCCCGGACATCAACCAGTTGTCTGCCTTTTAAACCCTCCCCCCAGGGTTCATTGATTGTTTGCGTTCTGCCTTGTTTTGTTTGTTCAGCAGTACAAATCTATACCCACACAAATGAGAGAACAAGGCCTCTGTGAAGCACAGCCACCCAGAGAGTATAAAGCATACGCACAGATCAATGGTTCAAATCATGGCTACAGATACATTTCGGGTAGAAGGTAGATGAAGATTCTTATTACTGCAAGACAATGTAAAAAATATTTGTCCTCCTCCAAATGCTACAGCAATGCTCTTTTTCTCTCCTTATTTACAGCCCCCCTTCAGCCCCTATCTGAGTTAAGGTACATTGAATGGTTAGCTTTCTTTTCACTGGCATTTTGTTTTCCAATTTACATAATTGAATTTTTGGCTGAACTCTGAGCTCTCAAATACGCTTTGAATCCTACTGTTCATTTTTATACAGAATACAAAGCAATAACTTATCAGAAGTGTTACTAGAGAGCTACGCATAATACATTTCTATTAAAAACAACAGCTAAAAGACAACTAAAGACACTAGCCTGAGCATTATTAAACTGAGGGGACTAAAGCATCCATTTTTTGGTGTTAAGGAGCAAATGGGTGTTGGGTTAAATTCCAACATGGGGTTGGAATGTTGAGACTTCTGGAAGTTTATGACCCTAAGACATTTTGCGATATAGATTATTGGGAATAAATACAATAAAATCATTGTTTAATTTTCTTAAGCCCCTTTTGATTAGGAGTTACCATTGTGGGATCTTAAACAATAATTAGACATGAAATATCAAAAGAACATTTTAAAATCACATATGTGTGAATTCTTACATAAAATGGGGTATATATTATGAGTCAGATACAGGAGGAAAAGGCCGATTTATTTATTTACTTTTATTGAAGTATAGTTGATTTACAGTATTATATTAGTTTTAGGTGTATAACATAGTTATTCAGTATTTTCATAGATTATGCTCCATTAAAAGTTATTACAAGATTAGGGCTATAATTCCTTGTGCTGTACAGTATATCCTTGTTGCTTATCTATTTTATACATAGTAGTTTGTATCTCTTAATCCCTTACCTCTAATTTGCCCCCCTCCCTTTCCTCTCCCCTTTGGTAACTACTAATTTGTTTTCTATGTCTGTGAGTCTGTTCTGCTTTGCGTACACATTCATTTGTGTTATCTTTTAGATTCCACATATACATGATATCACACAGTATTTGGTTTTCTCTGTCTGACTTATTTCACTAAGCATAATATTCTCTAGGTCCATCCATGTTGCTGCAAATGGCAATATTCCATTATTTTTTATGGCTGACTAGTATTCCATTGTTACTTATTCTTAATTAATACTAGTTAATATAATTAAAATTACTTTTTAAAGAATGCATGCATCTTCCCTAACCTGAAGGAACTCACTTGAGGAAACAGACATACCTTAATATAAACCAGTATGATAAGTAGTATAATAAAAGTAATAAGCTTTAGTAATGGTTCAAAATCCTACAACTCTATCTGTGCCCTGTTCACATACCGGACAGCCTGTAACTACCATCTCCAAAGCATACTATCTCCTTCCACCCTAAAATACTATCTTCTTCCCATTTATGGAATAATCTCTACTGTGTATACTGGTGGTGGGATGCAATGCCCCACCTCCCACCAGAGAACCTCAGAGGAGAAACCCTGGAAGCCAAGGTTTGGGCAAGTGACCTGTGTTCAACCAATTAAATTCTTCCCAGAGAATTCTCCCTGTCTCCTCTCCCCTTGTAACTTGAGTGATACAAAGAGGAAGAAATAAATAAAGTTTGAGGGTAGTCTGCCAGTGGTGTCCAGTGGCAGTGGCTGTGTCAAGCAGTGGCAGTGGTAACAGCACAGGAGTTATGTAGAGTGATGGGATACTCTTCCTGCTGGCTCACCCCAGAGCTGTGTTAGTCCCTTCTCCTTTGCTAAGCCTTCCTTGGACTCCCTGAACACTCTTAAGACAACCAGAGTTGGTGTCTATCAAGAAGAACTATGACTGTTAAATGCCCCTAAGATTCTAAAATTATGTCTACATGGTGTCATGTGGACACATATTAAATTACCTAAATAAAAATGACCAAAAAAAAAGACCAATAGTTTTATAATATTGACATTAATTAATTTATATTACATATTTATCATGCACTATGTGCTAGTCATTTTATCAAGCTATTAAACTGTATTGAAAAAAGTTAACAAAATGCAATATTAAACATATTTAGTATTGTTATGTATAATACTTTACATATTATGTAAAGTACTTCTGTGTCAGAAACTAATCATAAAATAATATTAATAATACTGCCACCTTGACTTACAGTGTGACTGTTAAGTTTTAAAAGTCCAAAAGGCTGCATCTAGGGAGAACATTTGAAATCACATCATTGGCTAAATTGTTATGCTTAGGATGGTTGTTATATGGCAGAGATTTTTAAAGGTCAAGCTCATACTGGAAATTCTTTTTCTGCCACATCTCAGGGTGTGAAATAAAACCTCTTCCAAGGAGGTGCTCTATGTCAAAGAAGTAGAGAGCAAATCTGATTATACAGGTAGCAGAGGAGCCATTTCTTCAATAGTGTGGCAGAATTGGTATTTTTCAGAAATATTTCTTTGCAAAAAAGAACATCTTTATTTTTAAACTTACTTTTAAACATATTTGGGTATGTGTAATAGAAGTTTAAAAAATTCTAGTAAGTAAATCTTTAGAAGTCACAGAAGAGGATAAAAAGTTCAGGAATGAGGTAGACTAGGACAATAGAAGCGACAACTACACTGAATATAGTAGGATTGGGGCAGGAAGATTTTTGTGAATATGGATAAACTAATCTGTAGGGACAAGGAAGTAGAAGTTATCATTGGAACCAAAGTACATAGTATCACACTTGTATTTAGGTTGTAAATGATCAGTAAATGAAACATGATTTATTTTATCAAGCTGGGTTCAAGCGTACTCATTTATCCTTTTTATTGTTGGTTTTACATCATCCTTGACTCTTCCCTTTCATCAATCCATTAGTATCTTTGCTTCTCCTTCCTGATTGTTCTATAATGTTACTTCTCTTTACTCTCAGTGCAAATACCTTGCTTTAGATCTTCATTATGTTGCACTTTGTTTATTTCAGTAGCCTTTTAACTGGTTTAAAAACTCCAGGATTTTTCCTACATGGCTGCTCCTTTCTCCTGCGTATAGAGTACCATTACTAAAAATACAAACCTAATTTTAACTTCTTTCTTTAGAATTGTTCAGTAACATTGCATCATTTCAAGATAAAATTCCAAATTCTTTGCGCAATATGCAAGATGATTCACAAACTAGTTTCTGTTTAATTTTTTACTCCACTAAACTTTTGTGCTTTCTTTAGAAGATACTACATCTCTCTTGCCACATACCTTTTTGCATATATAGCTTTCTGAAATTGAGCTGGCCTTTCTCTGTTTCTATGCCTATTCAAAACTCTTTTTTCTTTAAGATGCATCTCAAATATCTCCTCTTATGTGAAGTCTCCCAGTTGTAATTGCTTCTAAAGCGACCAGTACATTTAGCAAACAGTTTTGATTATTATCTGCTCTTTTGTCTCACTCCTGTGTTAAATGCTGAGTTCAAGAGATTTGAGAAGATGGCAGAAGAGTAAGACGTGGAGATCATCCTCCTCCCCACAAATGCATCAGAAATACGTCTACATGGGGAACAACTCCTACAGACACCTACAGAACGCTGGCAGAAGACCTCAGACCTCCCAAAAGGCAAGAAACTCCCCACATACCTGGGTAGGGCAAAAGAAAAAAAGAAAAAACAGAGACAAAAGCATAGGGATGGGACCTGCACCAGTGGGAGGAACCTGTGAAGGAGGAAAGGTTTCCACACACTAGAAGCCCCTTCGTGGGTGGAGACTGCGGGTGGCGGAGGGGGAAGCTTCAGAGCCATGGAGGAGAGCACAGCAACAGGGGTGCGGAGGGCAAAGTGGAGAGATTCCCGCACAGAGGATCAGTGCCAACCGGCACTCACCAGCCCGAGACGCTTGTCTGCTCACCTGCCGAGACGGGCGGGGGCTGGGAGCTGAGGCTCGGGCTTCGGTCGGAGCGCAGGGAGAGGACTGGGGTTGGCGGCATGAACACAGCCTGAAGGGGTTAGTGCGCCACGGCTAGTCGGGAGGGAGTCCGGGTAAAGTCTGGACCTGCCAAAGAGAAAAGACACTTTTTCTTGCCTCTTGGTTGCCTGGTGCTCGAGGAGGGGGATTAAGAGCGCTGCTTAAAGGAGCTCCAGAGACGGGCGCGAGCCGCGGGTATCAGCGCGGACCCGAGAGACAGGCATGAGATGCTAAGGCTGCTGCTGCAGCCACCAAGAAGCCTGTGTGCGAGCACAGGTCACTATCCGCACCACCCCTCTCGAAAGCCTGTGCAACCCGCCACTGTCAGAGTCCGGTGATCCGGGACAACTTTCCCGGGAGAATGCACGGCGCACCTCGGGCTGGTGCAAAGTCATGCAAGCCTCTGCCGCTGCAGGCTCGCCCCACAACCGTACCCCTTCCCCCACCCCTGGCCTGAGTGAGCCAGAGCCCCCGAATCAGCTGCTCCTTTAACCCCGTCCTGTCTGATCAGAGAACAGATGCTCTCAGGGGACCTACATGCAGAGGCCTGTCCAACTCCAAAGCTGAACCCAGGAGTTGTGCAAACAAAGAAGAGAAAGGGAGATCTCTGCCAGCAGCCTCAGGAGCAGAGGATTAAATCTCCACAATCAACTTGATGTACCCTGCATCTATGGAATACCTGAATAGAAAATAAATCATCCCAAATTGAGGAGGTGGACTTTGGGAGCAAGATATATTATTTTTGTCCCTTTTCCTCTTGTTGTGAGTGTGTATGTGTATGCTTCTGTGTGAGATTTTGTCTGTATAGCTTTGCTTTCACCATTTGTCCTAGGTCTCTGTCCATCCAGTTTTTTTTTAACTTAAAAAAAAATTTTCTTAATAATTAATTTTTATTATAATAACTTTATTTTATTTTATCTTACTTTATTTTATTTTATCCTCTTTCTTCCTATTTTTTCTCCCTTTTATTCTGAGCCATGTGGAGGACAGGCTCTCTGTGCTCCAACCATGTGTCAGGGCTGTGCAACTGAGGTGGGAGAGCCAACTTCAGGACACTGGTCCACAAGAGACCTCCCAGCTGCATGTAATATCAAAGGGTGAAAAACACCCAGAGCTCTTCATCTCAACACCAAGACCCAGCTTCACTCAACGACCAGCAAGCTACAGTGCTGGACACCCTATGCCAAACAACTAGCAAGACAGGATCACAGCCCCACCCATTAGCAGAGAGGCTACCTAAAATCACAATAAGGCCACAGACAGCCCAGAACACACAACCAGGTGGGGACCTGCCCACCAAAAAGACAAGATCCAGCCTCATCCACCAAAACACAGGCACTAGTCCCCTCCACCAGGAAACCTACACAACCCACTGAAACAAACTTAGCCACTGGGGACAGACACCAAAAATAATGGGAACTACAAACCTGCAGCCTGTGAAAAGGAGACCCCAAACACAGTAAGATAAGCAAAATGAAAAGACAAAAAAACACACAGCAGATGAAGGAACAAGGTAAAAACCCACCAGACCTAACAAATGAAGAGGAAATAGGCAGTCTACCTGAAAAAGAATTCAGAATAATGATAGCAAGGATGATCCAAAATCTTGGAAATAGAATGGACAAAATGCAAGAAACAGTTAACAAGGACCTAGAAGAACTAAAGATGAAACAAGCAATGATGAACAACACAATAAACAAAATTAAAAATACTCTAGAAGGGATCCATAGCAAAATAACTGAAACAGAAGAACGGATAAGTGACCTGGAACATAAAACAGTGGAAATAAATAATGCAGAGTAGAATAAAGAAAAAAAGAATGAAAAGAACTGAGGACAGTCTCAGAAACTTCTCGGACAACATTAAACACACCAACATTCGAATTTTAGAGGTCCCAGAAAAAGAAGAGAAAAAGAAAGGGACTGCGAAAATATTTGAAGTGATTATAGTTGAAAACTTCCCTAATATGGGAAAGGAAATATTCAATCAAGTTCAAGAAGAACACAGAGTGCCATACAGGATAAATCCAAGGAGAAACACACCAAGACACATATTAATCAAACTATCAAATATTAAATACAAAGAAAACATATTAAAAGCAGCAAGGGAGAAAAAATCAATAACACACAAGGGAATCCCCATAAGGTTAACAGCTGATCTTTCAGCAGAAACTCTGCAAGCCAGAAGGGAGTGGCAGGACATATTTAAAGTAATGAAGGAGAAAAACCTGCAACCAAGATTACTGTACTGAACAAGGACCTTATTCAGATTTGATGGAGAAATTAAAACCTTTACAGACAAGCAAAAGCTGCGAAAATTCAGTACCACCAAACCAGCTTTACAACAAATGGTAAAGGAATTTCTCTAGGCAAGAAACACAAGAGAACGAAAAGACCTACAGTAACAAACCCAAAACAATTAAGAAAATGGGAATAGGAACATACATATCAATAATTAAATGTAAATGGATTAAAGGCTCGCACCAAAAGAAACAGACTGGCTGAATAGATTCAAAAACAAGACCCATATATGCGCTGTGTACAAGAGACCTACTTCAGATCTAGGGACACATACAGACTGAAAGTGAGGGAATGGAAAAAGATATTCCATGAATATGGAAATCAAGAGAAATCTGGAGTAGCAATTTTCATATCAGACAAAATAGACTTTAAAATAAAGACTATTACAAGAGACAAAGAAGGACACTCCATAATTATCAAGGGATTGATCCAAGAGAAGATATAACAATTATAAATATTTATGCACCCAACATAGGAGCACCTCATTCATAAGGCAAATACTAACAGCCATAAAAGGGGAAATCGACAGTAACACAATCATAGTAGGGGACTTTAACAACCCACTTTCACCAATGGACAGAGCATCCAAAATGAAAATAAATAAGGAAACACAAGCTTTAAATGATACATTAAACAAGATGGACTTAATTGATATTTATAGGACATTCCATCTAAAAACAACAGAATACACATTTTTCTCAAGTGCTCATGGAACATTCTCCAGGGTAGACCATATCTTGGGTCACAAATAATGCCTTGGTAAATTTAAGAAAATTGAAATCGTATCAAGTATCTTTTCTGACCAAAACGTGATAAGACTAGATATCAATTACAGGAAAAGATCTGTAAAAAATAGAAACACATGGAGGCTAAACAATACACTACTTATAACGAAGTGACCACTGAAGAAGTCAAAGAGGAAAACAAAAAAAAATACCTAGAAACAAATGACAATGGAGACACAATGACCCAAAACCTATGGGATGCAGCAAAAGCAGTTCTAAGAGGGATGTTTATAGCAATAAAATCCTACCTTAAGAAACAGGAAACATCTCAAATAATGAACCTAACCTTAAACCTAAAGCAATTAGAGAAAAAAGAACAAAAGAACCCCCAAAGTTAGCAGAAGGAAAGAAATCATAAATATCAGATCAGAAATAAATGAAAAAGAAATGAAGGAAACAATAGCAAAGATCAATAAATCTAAAAGCTGGTTCTTTGAAAAGGTAAACAAAATTGATAAACCATTAGTCAGACTCATCAAGAAAAAAAGGGAGAAGACTCAAATCAATAGTATTAGAAATGAAAAAGGAGAAGTAACAACTGACACTGCAGAAATACAAAGGATCCTGAGAGATTACTACAAGCAACTCTATGCCAATAAAATGGACAACCTAGAAGAAATGGACAAATTCTTAGAAATGCACAAAGGGCCAAGACTGAAGCAAGAAGAAATAGAAAATATGAACAGACCAATCACAAGCACTGAAATTGCAACTATGATTAAAAATCTTCCAACAAACAAAAGCCCAGGACCAGATGGCTTCACAGGACAATCCTATCAAACAATTAGAGATGAGCTAACACCTTTCCTTCTCAAGCTCTTCCAAAGTATAGCAGAGGGAGGAACACTCCCAAACTCATCCTATGAGGCCACCATCACTGTGACACCAAAACCAGACAAAGATGTCACAAAGAAAGAAAACTACAGGCCAATATCACTGATGAACATAATGCAAAAATCCTCAACAAAATACTAGCAAACAGAGTCCAACAGCATGTTAAAAGGATCATACACCATGGTCAAGTGGGGTTTATTCCAGGAATGCAAGGATTCTTCAATATATGCAAATGAATCAACATGATACACCATATTAACAAATTGAAGGAGAAAAACCGTATGATCATCTCAATAGATGCAGAGAAAGCTTTTGACAAAATTCAACACCCATTTATGATAAAAACCCTGTGAAAAGTAGGCATAGAGGGAACTTTCCTCAACATAATAAAGGCCATATATGACAAACCCACAGCCAACATTGTCCTCAATGGTGAAAAACAAACCATTTCCACTAAGATCAGGAACAAGACAAGGTTGCCCACTCTCACCACTCTTATTCAACATAGTTTTGGAAGTTTTAGTCATAGCAATCAGAGAAGAAAAATAAATAAAAGGAATCTAAATCAGAAAAGAAGAAGTAAAGCTATCACTGTTTGCAGATGACATGATACTATTCATAGAGAATCCTAAAGATGCTACCAGAAAACTACTAGAGGTAATCAATGAATTTGGTAAAGTAGCAGGATACAAAATTAATGCACACAAATCTCTGGCATTCTTATACACTAATGATGAAAAATCTGAAAGTGAAATTAAGAAAACATTCCCATTTACCATTGCTATGAAAAGAATAAGATATCTAGGAATAAGCCTACCTAAGGAGACAAAAGACCTGTATGCAGAAAATTATAAGAAACTGATGAAAGAAATTAAAGATGATACAATAGATGGAGAGATATACCATGTTCTTGGAATGGAGGAATCAACATTGTGAAAATGACTCTACTACACAAAGCTATCTACAGATTCAATGCAATCCCTGTCAAACTACCACTGGTATTTTTCAAAGAAATAGAGCAAAAAATTTCACAATTTGTATGGAAACACAAAAAAACCCGAATAGCCAAAGCAATCTTAGGAACAAAAAATGGAGCTGGAGGAATGAGTCTCCCTGACTTCAGACTATACTACAAAGCTACAGTAATCCAGACAGTATGGGCCTGGCACAAAACCAGAAATATAGATCAGTGGAACAGGATAGAATGCCCAGATATAAACCCACGGACATATGGTCAACTTATCTTTGATAAAAGAGGCAAGAGTATACAGTGGAGAAATGACAACCTCTTCAATAAGTGGTGCTTGGAAAACTGGAAAAGTACATGTAAAAGTATGAAATTAGAACACTCTCTAATACCATACACAAAAACAAACTCAAAATGGATTAAAGACCTAAATGTAAGGCCAGAGACTATCAAACTCTTAGAGGAAAACATAGGCAGAGCACTCTATGACATAAATCACAGCAAGATTATTTTTGACCCACCTCCTAGAGAAATGGAAATAAAAAGAAAAATAAACAAATGGGACCTAATGAAACTTAAAAGCTTTTGTACAGCAAAGGAAACCATAAACAAGATGAAAAGACAACCCTCAGAATGGGAGAAAAGATTTGCAAATGAAGCAACTGACAAAGGATTACTCTCCAAAATTTACAAGCAGCTCATGCAGCTCAATAACAAAAAAACAAACAACCCAATCCAAAAATGGACAGAAGACCTAAATAGACATTTCTCCAAAGAAGATTCCCAGATTGCCAACAAACGTATGAAAGAATGATCTGCATCATTAATCATTTGAGAAATGCAAATCAAACCTACAATGAGGTATCATCTCACACCAGTCAGAATGGCCATCATCAAAAAATCTAGAACGGGCTTCCCTGGTGGCGCAGTGGCTGAGAGTCTGCCTGCAGATGCAGGGGACACGGGTTCGTGCCCCGGTCCAGGAAGATCCCACATGCCGCAGAGGGGCTGGGCCCTTGAGCCATGGCTACTGAGCCTGCGCGTCCGGATCCTGTGCTCCGCAATGGGAGGGGCCACAACAGTGAGTGGCCTGCGTACCAAAAAAACAAAAAACACAACAAAACAAAACAAAAAATCTAGAAACAATAAATGCTGGAGAGGGTGTGGGGAAAAGGGAACACTCTTGCACTGTTGGTGGGAATGTAAATTGATACAGCCACTATGGAGAACAGTATGGAGCTTCCTTAACAAACTACAAATAGAATTACCATATAATCCAGCAATCCCACTACTGGGCATATACCCTGAGAAAATCATAATTCAAAAAGAGTCATATACCAAAATGTTCATTGCAGCTCTATTTACAATAGCCAGGACATGGAAGCTATCTAAATGTCCATCAACAGATGAATGGATAAAGATGTGGTACATATATACAATGGAATATTACTCAACCATAAAAATAAACGAAATTGAGTTATTTGTAGTGAGGTGGATGGACCTAGAGTCTATCATAAAGTGTGAA
The DNA here is from genome assembly GCF_949774975.1 of Lagenorhynchus albirostris. Lineage (NCBI taxonomy): Eukaryota > Metazoa > Chordata > Mammalia > Artiodactyla > Delphinidae > Lagenorhynchus > Lagenorhynchus albirostris. The sequence goes on from NC_083103.1 coordinate 72,134,777, forward strand.
GTAAGTCAGAAAGAGAAAAACAAATAGCGTATGCTAACCCATATATATATATGGAATCTAAGAAAAAAAAATGGTCATGAAGAACCTAGGGGTAAGAGAGGAATAAAAACACAAACCTACTAGAGCATGGACTTGAGGATATGGGGAAGGGGGAAGCCTAAGCTGTGGCAAAGTGATAGAGTGGCATGGACATATATACACTACCAAACGTAAAATAGATAGTGGAAAGCAGCCACATAGCACAGGGAGATCAGCACGGTGGTTTGTAACCACCTAGATGGGTGGGATAGGGAGTGTGCGAGGGAGGGAGATGCAAGAGGGAAGAGATATGGGAACATATGTACATATATAACTGATTTACTTTGTTATAAAGCAGAAGCTAACACACCATTATAAAGCAATTATATTCCAATAAAGATGTTACAAAAAAGAAAAAATGCTGAGTTCAAGAAACCATACTTTCCTGTTTTATACATTTCCAGTATCTAGCATAAGACCTGACATACTACAGGTATTCATTTGTATTTGTTGATATGATGCATATTTTTTTCATGAATGAATGACAGAATTTTCACACATATTAACTTATTTGAAATGTAGAAGAAGTCCTTTGAGTTAAGCCTTCCATATTATTATAATAATATTTTCAATGTATATTGGGAGCTTTATATGTATTAAAAATGCATTTTTATATGTTAGCTCTCCTAATCCTAGTAGCAAACCTCTCTTGTAGTTAAGGAAGGTATTGTCATTTCAATTTACAAATGAGAAAGTAAAAAACAGTAAATTTAGGTAAGCTTATCCAAAGCCATAGAACTAGTTGGGGGAAGATTACAACCCACCTCCACATGGAGCGTTTTGATATCCAAAGAATTATTTTATTTTTTCTGCTTCCTCTATTTGCCCTCTACACTGGCTTCTCTACCTCAATGTAGCTTCAACTTAGTGCATTTGATATCTAAAGGACTGTAAGACTCAAAACCTTCTAGAAATACCAAGTGATCTTTCTTGAAGAGTACTAATAAAGCAACTGCCTTATGTGGGACGGGGGTGAGGGATAAATTGGGAGATTGGGATTGACATATACACACTACTATATATAAAATAGATAACTAATGAGGACCTACGGTATAGTACAGGGATCTCTACTCAGTACTTTGTAATGACCTATATGGGAAAACAATCTAAAAAGGAGTGAATATATGTATATGTATAACTGATTCACTTTATTGTACACCTGAAACTAGCACAACATTGTAAATCAACTATACTCCGATAAATTTTTTTTTTAAAAAAACCTAACCAAAAAAATGCAAGACAGTATTTCCAGCTGTGATATCTTGGACTAACTATTGTAGTGAAGTCCTTATCCAATATCTTCAGAAAGATGTAATTAAAATCTTAGAGTCAGATTTGGAAGAAACCTTTGAATTTCAGCTCCAGCCTCTAATCCCTGAATAACCTTTACAACAAAATAACATTTTTTCTCAGATTTAAAATTAAAGAGATTAAAAAAATAACAAAAGCAATGGTTTTACCTGTTTTCTTTAATAGTGGAATTATTATTTAGCTTTAACTTTAAAAAAATTTGGTAATTGCTTGAATATAATCACTTAAGGCAAAAGGAAGTTATGTTGCATAAATATTGCCAGTGAAAACAATATATATTTTAGAGTGTGGAATACTTTCACACGTGTTTTCAGGTTTATAAATGGAAAACTCAGGTTTTTATTTCTTTATTTTACATGAATACCTCTAAGATTTTTCATAAGCTGGAAAAAGAGATGTTATTATTCTGATTTGACCTTAGTTGTATAGAAACCACAAAACTTTTATTATTATTTCATTACTTTTAATTTTAATTACTTTGAGAGATTTATTTTGTTGTTGTTAAAAATACAGCCAGTTTACAATAAGGACAAGAGCATGGGTTTAGAGTGAGAGAAAATGTGTTTAAATTCTGACTATTGGATCTACTGCTCCTGTCATTGGACAATGCAATGAATCTTCTGAAACTGCATTTCCTTACCTGTAAAATGGAATTACATTTTCCCTAGATTAGATCCCTTGTCGAATAAGCTCCTTGATAACATAAGCCAGGTCCTGTCTACCACTCTGTCCTTAGCACCAATGATGCCTCTAGTGTCATGAAGATCAAGTGAAACAAGGCCTTGTAAACACTGAAGTGATTTAAAAATCTAAGCTGTGATTCTTATAATGGTATTTGTTTCCATTTGGTGGAAAAGAAAGAAGAATCTATAAACTTGGCGCACTGTCTAGAGTGCTTGTTTTTTGTAAAAGGACTTTGAATATATAAAATACTCATGATGTTTCTCTGCAATGAACATTCTTGTAGATGTATTTACACATGGGCAGAAATTACTGTAAATTATAAACCAGGGTGGGAGTTTTTCTACATCATAGTATAACTGGGTATTAGGGTAAGTGTACCTTCCATTGTACTTAATATTACCAAATTGGTCTTCAAAATTTTATACCAGTTCATATTTCCACCATCATTATATAATAATTTCCTTTATATAATCTCTTCACAATGCTTGATATTCTCAGATTTTACTTTTTCTCATTCTTATGTTTATGAAGTGACATCTAATTCATGCATTTATTTATTTAACAAAAAATAATTGAACACCTACTATGTATCAAACATTATTCTAGGTGCTGGAGATATAGCAGTTTATGAAACAACATCTCTGTCTTTATGAAACTTGCATTCTAATGAGGAATGGGGACAGATTATAAACAAATAAAGAGATATATAAAACAGGTTAAGAAGAAAATGACTATGGAAATGGAATGCTATTTCATGCCAGGTGGTCAGGAAAAGCTGCTCTGGTGAGCTGATATTTGTAGAGAAATCCAACTAAGGTTGCCTGGTCCACGTTCCCTCAGCACTTACCGCTTATGTACATCTAATGGCTTCTTTACTGCAACAATTGGTACTCTCACCTGTGGGTATTCTCTGGCTAACAGGGTGTCCTAGCTCTACACGTAGGTTAGCCCAGGGGTGCTAGGGAGATAACATCTACAGAAGTAATCTTCTAGTAATGATGGATGAGAGTAGGTAGATAATGTCCTGCTTCTTTGATCCACATGTCTCTCAGAGGCCTCCAGGGGTTCAGGGACTTACACAAACTGAATTGTTTTCTCCACGTTTCTGTTCAAATAATTCATCTATCTGTTCTTCTTGGGACCACTTCCCAAATATACTACTTGCTCTGAAATCTGTGTCTTGGTGTTTTCTGTGGAGGGAACCTGATATAATATAGAAGTTAGCCATTTAGATATCTGAGGGCAGATAATTCCAGGTTGCAAGAACAGCACTTTCAAAGGTTCATTGTCATTATCATGATTACCAATTTTAATATATTCAAAAATTTCAACAAAATCTTTTCCTTTTGGTTTGTGATTCTTAAGCCTTGTTTGGAATTCTTTCTTTTCTTTTCTTTTCTTTTTAACATCTTTATTGGAGTATAATTGCTTTGCAATAGTGTGTTAGTTTCTGCTTTAAAAACAAAGTGAATTAGTTATGCATATACATATGTCCCCATATCTCTTCCTCTTGCATCTCCCTCCCTCCCACCCGCCCTATCCCACCCCTCTAGGTGGTCACAAAGCACCAAGCTGATCTCCCTGTGCTATGCGGCTGCTTCCCACTAGCTATCTATTTTACATTTGGTAGTGTATATATGCCCATGACACTCTCTCACTTTGCCACAGCTTACCCTTCCCTCTGCCTGTATCCTCAAGTCCATTCTCTAGTAGGTCTGTGTCTTTATTCCTGTCTTGCCCCTAGGTTCTTCATGACCACGTTTTTTTTTTTAATTCCATATATAAGTGTTAGCATATGGTATTTGTTTTTCTCTTTCTGACTTACTTCACTCTCTATGACAGACTCTAGGTCCATCCACCTCACTACAAATAACTCAATTTTATTTCATTTTATGGCTGAGTAATATTCCATTGTATATATGTGCCACATCTTCTTTAACCATTCATCTGTTGATGGACATTTAGGTTGCTTCCATGTCCTGGCTATTGTAAATAGAGCTGCAGTGAACATTTTGATACATGACTCTGTTTGAATTATGGTTTTCTCAGGGTATATGCCAGGTAGTGGGATTGCTGGGTCGTACGGTACCTCTACTTCTAGTTTTTTAAGTAACCTCCATACTGTTCTCCATAGTGGCTGTATCAATTTACATTCCAACCAACAGTGCAAAAGGGTTCCCTTTTCTCCACACCCTCTCCAGCATTTATTCTTTGTAGATTTTTTGATGATGGCCATTCTGACAGGTGTGAGATGATATCATATTGTAGTTTTGATTTGCATTTATCTAATGACTAATGATGTTGAGCATTCTTTCATGTGTTTGTTGACAATCTGTATATCTTTGGAGAAATGTCTATTTAGGTCTTCTTCCCATTTTTGGATTGGGTTGTTGTTTTTTTTGATATTGAGATGCATGTGCTGCTTGTAGATTTTGGAGATTAATCCTTTGCCATTTGCTTCATTTGCAAATATTTTCTCCCATTCAGAGGGTTGTCATTCCATCTTGTTTATGGTTTCCTTTTCTGTGCAAAAGCTTTTAAGTTTCATTAGGTCCCATTTGTTTATTTTTGTTTTTATTTCCATTTCTCTAGGAGGTGGGTAAAAAAGGATCTTGCTGTGATTTATGTCATAGAGTGTTCTGCCTATGTTTTCCTCTAAGAGTTTGATAGTGTCTGGCCTTACATTTAGATATTTAAACCATTTTGAGTTTATTTTTGTTTATGGTGTTAGGGAGTATTATAATTTCATTCTTTTGCATATAGCTGTCCAGTTTTCCCAGCATCACTTATTGAAGAGGCTGTCTTTTCTCCACTGTATATTCTTGCCTCCTTTATCAAAGATAAGGTGACCATATGTGCATGAGTTTATCTCTAGGCTTTCTATCCTGTTTCATTGTTCTATGTTTCTGTTTTTGTACCAGTATCATACTGTCTTGATTACTGAATCTTTGTAGTATAGTCTGAAGTCAGGGAGCCTGATTACTCCAGCTCCATTATTGTTTCTCAAGATTGCTTTGGCTATTTGGGGTCTTTTGTGTTTCCATACAAATTGTGAAATTTTTTGTTCTAGTTCTCTGAAAAATACCAGTGATAGTTTGATAGGGATTGCATTGAATCTGTAGATTGCTCTGCATATTATAGTCATTTTCACAATGTTGATTCTTCCAATCCAAGAACATGGTATTCATCATGGATATGGTATCCAACTATTTGTAACATTTTTAATTTCTTTTATCACTCTTATAATTTTCTGCATACAGGTCTTTTGTCTCCTTAGGTAGGTTTATTCATAGATATTTTATTATTTTTGTTGCAATGGTAAATGGGAGTGTTTTCTTAATTTCACTTTCAGATTTTTCGTCATTAGTGTATAGGAATGCAAGAAATTTCTGTACATTAACTTTGTACCCTGCTACTTTGCCAAATTCATTGATTAGCTCTAGTAGGTTTCTGGTAGCATCTTTAGGATTCTCTATGTATAGTATGTCATCTGCAAACAGTGATAGCTTTACTTCTTCTCTTCTGTTTGGATTCCTTTTATTTCTTTTTCTTCTCTGATTGCTATGGTTAAACTCCCAAAACTATGTGAATAAGAGTGGTGAGAGTGGGCAAACTTGTCTTGTTCCTGGTCTTAGTGGAAATGGTTTCAGTTTTTCACCATTGATGACGATGTTGGCTGTGGGTTTGTCATATAGGGCCTTTATAGGTTGAGGAAAGTTCCTTCTAAGCCTACTTTCTGCAGGCGTTTTATCATAAATGGGTGTTGAATTTTGTCGAAAGCTTTCTCTGCATCTATTGAGATGATCATATGGTTTTTCTCCTTCAATTTGTTAATATGGTGTATCACGTTGATTGATTTGTGTATATTGAAGAATCCTTGCATTCCTGGAATAAACCCCACTTCATCATGGTGTATGATCTGTTTAATGTGCTGTTGGATTCTGTTTGCTAGTATTTTGTTGAGGATTTTTGCATCTACGTTCATCAGTGAATTGGCCTGTAGTTTGCTTTTTTGTGACATCGTTGTCTGGTTTTGGTATCACGGTGATGGTGGCCTCATAGAATGAGTTTGGGAGTGTTTCTCCATCTGCTATATTGTGGAAGAGTTTGAGAAGGATAGGTGTTAGCTCTTCTCTAAATGCTTGATAGAATTCGCCTGTGAAGCCATCTGGTCCTGGGCTTTTGTTTGTTGGAAGATTTTTAATCACAGTTTCAATTTCAGTGCTTGTGATTGGTCTGTTCATATTTTCTATTTCTTCCTGCTTCAGTCTTGGCCCTTTGTGCATTTCTAAGAATTTGTCCATTTCTTCCAGGTTGTCCATTTTATTGGCATAGAGTTGCTTGTAGTAATCTCTCAGGATCCTTTGTATTTCTGCAGTGTCAGTTGTTACTTCTCCTTTTTCATTTCTAATACTATTGATTTGAGTCTTCTCCCTTTTTTTCTTGATGAGTCTGACTAATGGTTTATCAATTTTGTTTATCTTCTCAAAGAACCAGCTTTTAGTTTTATTGATCTTTGCTATCATTTCCTTCATTTCTTTTTCATTTATTTCTGATCTGATATTTCTGATTTCTTTCCACCTGCTAACCTTGGGGTTTTTCTGGTTCTTCTTTCTCTAATTGTGTTAGGTTTAAGCTTATGTTGTTTTTTTGAGATGTTTCTTGTTTCTTAAGGTAGGATTGTATTGCTATAAATGTCCCTCTTATTACTGCTTTTGCTGCATCCCATAGATTTTGAGTTATCGTGTCTTGATTGTCATTTGTTTCTAGGTATTTTTTGATTTCCTCTTTGATTTCTTCAGTGATCTCATGGTTTTGAAGTGGTGTATTGTTTAGCCTCCATGTGACTGTAGTTTTTACAGAGTTTTTCTTTTAATTGATATCTATTCTCATAGCATTGTGTTTGGAAAATATACTTGATATGATTTCAATTTTCTTAAATTTACCAAGGCTTGATTTGTGACCCAGGGTATGATCTATCCTGCATAATGTTCCATGAGCACTTGTGAAGAAAGTGTATTCTGTTGTTTTTAGAAGGAATGTCCTATAAATATCAATTAAGTCCATCTTTTTTAATGTATCATTTAAAGCTTGTGTTTCCTTATTTATTTTCATTTTCGATGATCTGTCCTTTGGTGAAAGTGGGGTGTTAAAGTCCCCTACTATGATTGTGTTGTCAATTTCCCCTTTTATGGCTGTTAGTATTTGCCTCATGTATTGAGGTGCTCCTATGTTGGGTGTCTAAATATTTACAATTGTTATATCTTCTCTTGGATTGATCCCTTGATCATTTTCTGGTGTCCTTCTATGTCTCTTTTAAACTGTTTTAAAGTCTATTTTGTGTGATATGAGAATTGCTACTCCAGCTTTTTTTGAATACCATTTGCATAGAGTATCTTTTTCATGTTCTCACTCTCAGTCTGTATGTGTCCCTAGGTCTGAAGTGGGTCTCTTGTAGACAGCATATATATGGGTCTTATTTTTGTATCCATTCAGCTAGACTGTGACTTTTGGTGGGAGCATTTAATCCATTTACATTTAAGGTAATTATCAATATATATGTTCCTATTACCATTTTCTTAATAGTTTTAGGTTAATTATTGTAGGTCTTTTCCTTTTCTTGTGTTTTCTGCCTAGAGATTTTCCTTTAGCCTTTGTTGTAAAGCTGGTTTCGTGGTGCTGAATTCTCTTAGCTTTTGCTTCTCTGTATATGTTTTAATTTTTCCATCAAATCTGAATGAGATCCTTGCTGGGTAGAGTAATCTTGGTTGTGAGTTTTTCTCCTTTGTCACTTTAAATATGTCCTGCCAGTCACTTCTGGCTTGCAGAGTTTCTGCTGAAAGATCAGCTTTTAACCTTATGGTGATTCCTTTGTGTGTTATTTGTTGTTTTTCCCTTGCTGCTTTTAGTAATTTTTCTTTGTATTTAATTTTTGATAGTTTGATTAATATGTGCCTTTGTTTGTTTCTCCTTGGATTTATGCTGTATGGGACTCTCTGTGCTTCCTGGACTTGACTATTTCCTTTTTCATATTAGTGAAGTTTTCAGCTTTAATCTCTTCAAATATTTTCTCAGTCCCCTTCTTTTTCTCTTCTTCTGGGACCCCTATAATTCGAATGTTCGTGTGTTTAATGTTGTCCCAGAGGTCTCTGAGAGTGTACTGAATTCTTTTCATTCTTTTTTCTTTATTCTGCTCTGTGGTAGTTATTTCCACTATTTTATCTTCCAGGTCACTTATCTGTTCTTCTGCCTCAGTTATTCTGCTATTGATTCCTTCTAGAGAATTTTGAATTTCATTTATTGTGTTGTTCATCACTATTTTTTTGCTCTTTACTTCTTCTAGGTCCTTGTTAAATGCTTTTTGTATTTTCTCCATTCTATTTCCAAGATTTTGGATCATATTTAGTGTCATTATTCTGAATTCTTTGTCAGGTAGATGGCCTATTTCCTTTTCATTTGTTAGGTCTGGTGGGTTTTTTCCTTGCTCCTTCAACTGCTGTGTGTTTCTCTGTCTTCTCATTTTGCTTAACTTACTGTGTTTGGGGTCCCTTTTTCGCAGCCTGCAGGTTCGTAGTTCCTGACAATTTTGTTTTCAATCCCTAGTGGCTAAGGTTTGTTCAGTGGGTTGTGTAGGCTTCTTGGTGGAGGTGACTAGTTTCTGTCTTGTGGTGGATGAGGCTGGATCTTGTTTTTCTGGTGGAGATGCCCATGTCTAATGGTGAGTTTGGGGTGTCTGTGTCCTTATTATGATTTTAGGCAGCCTCTCTGCTAGTGGATGGGGTTGTGTTCCTGTCTTGCTAGTTGTTTGGCATAGGGTATCCAGCACTGTAGCTTGTTGGTCATTGAGTGGAGCTGGATCTTTTTGTTGAGATTAAGATCTCTGACAGATTTTCACCATTTTATATTACATGGAGCTGGGAGGTCTCTTGTGAACCAGTGTCCTGAATTTGGGTCTCTCCCCTAGAGGAACAGCCCTGACACCTGGCTGGAGCCCCAGAAGCCTGTCATCCACACGGCTCAGAATAAAAGGGAGAGAAAAAAGAAAGAAAAAATAAGAAGATAAAATAAAGCAAAATAACATAAAGTAAGATAAAATAAAATAAAGGTATTAAAATAAAAAATAATTATTAAAAAAGTATTTTAAAGACAAAAAACAGAAAGAAAGAAGAGAGCAACCAAACCAAAAAACAATTCCACCAATGATAACAAGTGCTAAGAACTATACTAGAAAAAATAAATTAAAAAATAACAGACAGACAGACCCCTAGGACAAATGGTAAAAGTAAAGCTATACAGACAATATCACATGCAGAAGCATACACATACACACTCACAAAAAGAGAAAAAGGGAAAGAAACATACATATCATTGTTTCTCAAGTCCAACTACTCAACTTGGGGTAATTCCTTGTCTATTCAGGTATTCCACAGATGCAGGGTACATCAAGTTGATTGTGGAGATTTAATCCATTGCTCCTGAGGCTGCTGGGAGAAATTTCCCTTTCTCTTCTTTGTTTGCACAGCTCCTGTGGTTCAGCTTTGGATTTGGACCTTCCTCTTCTTGTAGGTCACCTGAGGACATCTGTTCTTCTCTCAGGACGGGGTTAAAGGAGCAGCTGATTCAGGGGCTCTGGCTCACTCAGGTTGGGAGGAGGGAGTGGTACGGATTCGGGGCAAGCCTGCAGCTGCAGAGGCTGGTGTGACGTTGCACCAGCCTGAGGGGCATCTTGTGTTCTCCCGGAGAAGTTGTCCCTGGAACATGGGACCCTAGTAGTGACGGGCTGCACAGGTTCCCAGGAGAGGAAGTATGGATAGTGACCTGTTCTTGTATGCGGGATTCTTGGTAGCTGCAGCAGCAGCCATAGCATCTCATGCCCGTCTCTGGGGTCTGTGCTGATAGCCATGGCTCACACCCGCCTCTGGAGCTCCTTTAAGCGGCCCTCTTAATCCCTTCTCCTCACGCACCAGGAAACAAAGAGGCAAGAAAAAGTCTCTTGCCTCTTTGGCAGCTCCAGACATTTTCCCGGACTCCCTACCAGCTAGCTGTGGTGCACTTGCCCTTTCAGGCTGTGTTCATGCAGCCAAACCCAGTCCTCTCCCTGGGATCCGACCTCTGAAGCCAGAGCCTCAGCTCCCAGCCCCCACTTGTCTCTGCAGGTGAGCAGACAAGCCTCTTGGGCTGGTGAGTGCTGGTTGGCACTGGTCTTCTGTGTGGGAATCTGTCCGCTTTGCTCTCCACACCCCTGTTGCTGCATTCTCCCCCATGGCTCCGGAGCTTCCTCCACACCACCCCCTGTCTCCGCTGGCGAAGTGGCTTCCTAGTGTGTGGAAACCTTTCCTCCTTCACAGCTCCCTCTCACTGGTGCAGGTCCCGTCCCTATTCTTTTGTCTCTGTTTTTTCTTTTGCCCTACCAAGTACATGGGTAGTTTCTTGCCTTTGAGGAAGTCTGAGGTCTTCTGCCAGAGTTCAGTAGGTGTTCTGTTGAAGTTGTTCCACATGTAGATGTATTTCTGATATATTTGTGGGGAGAAAGGTGATCTCCACATCTTACTCTTCTGCCATCTTGAAGCTCCTCCCCTGGAATTCTTTCTTATTCTGGTTTCATGAAGATATTCTTCTATTAAAAACTGTATATTTTTATGGACTTCTCCAGTGGTGCAGTGGTTAAGAATCTGCCTGCCATTGCAGGGAACATCGGTTCAATCCCTGGTCCGGGAAGATCCCACATTCCACAAAGCAACTAAGCCCATGCACCACAACTACTATGCCTGTGCTCTAGAGCCTGTGAGCCACAACTAGTGAGCCTGTGTGCCACAACTACTGAAGCCCACACACCCTAGAGGTCGCACACTTTAACTACTGAGCCCACGCACCGCAACTACTGAAGCCCGCACCCTCTAGGGCCCGTGCTCCACAAGAGAAGCCACCGCAATGAGAACCCTGTGCACCACAACAAAGAGTAGCCCCTGCTGGCCACAGCTAGAGAAAGCCTGCGTGCAGCAATGAAGACCCAACACAGCCAAAAAATAAATAAAAATAAACTGCACATATTTAAAGTGTACAATTAAAAAAAATAAAAACTGTAGATCTTTAAATTAGGTATTTGTGTTTGTGTTTAATGTGTCTTAATGACCAATATAAAACTTTATGACCTATGGAAAAAAAGGTCTGAGAATTGGTGAAAAGTCTATTCTTTTCCCACTTATCTGCAATATCATTTATCCCACTTATTATAATCATGTTTTCATTTGTACATAGATCTTTTTCTAAGCTCTCTAATCTAGGGGTCAGAAAAAAATTTCTGTTAATGGGCTAGATAGGAAAAGTTGTAGGATTTTGCGGCTCTTTAATACCTCTTACAACAATTCAACTCTGCCATTTAGCAGGCAGGAAAGCAGGTAATATTTAAATAAATGAGTATGGCTGTGTTTCCTAAAAATCTTTATTTACAAAAACAGACAACAGACTATATCTTTCACAAAGGCTGTAGTTTGTCGACCCCTGCTCTATCCTGTTCAAAGTGTTTATCTATGTGTCAGTGCTAAATGGCTTGAATTATTATAGTTTTTAAGTGATGTTTTACATCTTCTAAGCCTAGCCCTACTTCAACTCATTTTGCTTTTTCTCCAAAATATCTCATTATTCTTGGTACATTGCAGTTATAGATAGATTTTAAAATCAACCTAATGATTGTACGGGAAACTGATTGGGTTTTGATTAGAATTCTATAGATTAATTTGGCAAGAATTGACATTTTTATGAAATCAACTTTTCTTATCTATGATTATGATATATTTTCTAGTCATTTAATCTTTGATGTATTTCAGTAAACGGCTATGATTTTCTGTGTAAGGTATTGAAAATTTTTAGTCAGTTTTCCTTAGGTAATTTGTATATATATATATAAATTACCACAGAAAATGACATATTTAAACATTATATTTTATTTTTTTGCTAGTATTTAAAAATGCTAAGTTTGGATTCTTGTTTGTGTATCTGGCAAACAATGATTTCTCTTACTAATTCTAATAATTTGTCTCTAAATCTTTTTTTCTTTTAGGCAATCATATTATTTACAATTAATGATACTTTTAGACTCTTTCCTTCCTTTTTTTCTATTACTTGTTTTACTCTCCTTTTTATAAAAAAATATTTTTTATTTCTTTTAGTTTTTCATTATAAACCAAATAAGGTTAGTTTCCATGTTAGTACACACACATACTACTGTTATTTTTTTAAATCACATAAATGATGTACATCTATTTTCAACTCTGAATCTCTGTTGACTACTAATATAATTTAGAGATACAAGTTAAACTTCAAAGTAACAAGCCTTCAGTAAATTAGTCATACCTTAAGACAAATTTTTCTAGTGTTTTCATAGAGGATTTCAGGTTACACAGCTGGAATACTTACTTTACATTTTTTTCATTTAAATTGTTTTCAGGTTTTATTGAGATATTATTGATATATAACATTGTTTAGATTTAATATGTACAACATAATGATTTGACATATGAATATGTTGCAAAATGATTACCACAATAAATTTAGTTAACATCCATCAGCTAACATTGCTAACATTTTCCCCCTGTGATGAGAACTTTTATGATTTACTCATTTAGTAAATTTCAAATATACAATACAGTATTGTTACATATAGTTATTATGCTATAACTTACAACTCCGAATTTATTTATCTTATGACTAGAAGTTTGTATCTTTTGACCACCTTCACCCAATTTCCCCACCTCCCACTCTCACCTCTGGCAACCACAATCTGATCTCTGTTCATACGTTTGTTTGTTTTTTTTTGATTCCGCATATAAATGAAATCATATAGTATTTGTGTTTCTTTGTCTGACATTTCACATAGATTAATACCCTCAAGGTCCATCCATATTGTTGAAAATGGCAGGATTTACTTCTATTTTATGGCTAAGTAGTATTCCATTGTATATATGGAATACTATTTTCTTTTCCATTTATACAGCAATGGACACTTAGGTTGTTTCCATGTCTTGGTTATTGTAAAAGATGCTGCAATGAACATGAGGGTGCAGATATCCCTTTGGGATGATTTCATTTCCTCTGGATGTGTACCTAGAAGTGGATTTCCTGGATCATATGGTACTTCTACTTTTAATTTTTTGAGGAACCTCCATAATGTTTTCCATAGTGAGTGTACCAATTTACATTCTCACAGTGCACAAAGATTCCCTTACTCCACATTGTTGCCAACATTTATTATCTCTTGTCTTTTGGAGGATAGCAATTCTAACAGGTGTGAGGACATATCTCATTGTGGTTTTGATTTGCATTTTCCTAATGATTAGTGACATTGAGCACTTTTTCATGTACCTCTTGGTCATTTGATTATCTTATTTGGAAGGATGTCTATTGAGGTCCTTCACTCATTTTTAATTGGATTATTTAATTGTATTATTGAATTGGATTATTATTATCCTGTTCAGTTGTATGAGTTTCTTACAGTTATTGAACATTAATCCATTATCAGATGTGTGATTTGCAAATATTTTCTCTCATTGCCCTTTCATTTTATTGATTATTTCTTTGCTGTGCACCCAACATACAAAACTTCTGAGACATAGCAAAAGCAGTTCTAACAGGGAAGTTTATAGCAATAAACTTATATATCCAGAAAAAAGAAAGATCTCAAATAAACAAATTAATTTTATACTTCAAAGAACTAGAAAAAAAAGAACAAACTAAGCCCAAAGTTGACAGAAGGAAGGAAAAAATGAAGATTAGAGTAGAAATAAATGAAATAGAGAACAGAAAAACAATAGAAATGATTAACAACACTAAGAGTTGTTTCTCTGGAAAGATAAACAAAATTGACAAATCTTTAGCTAGCATAACCAAAAAAAAGAAGAGAGATCCCAAATAAATAAAATTATAAATAAAAGAGGAGGCTTACAACTGATACCACAGAAATACAAAGTATCATAAGAGACTACTAAGAACAACTATATGCCAATAAACTGAACACCAGGAGACATGGTTAAATTCCTAGAAATACATAGCTTATCAAGACAGAATTATAAAGAAGAGAAAATCTGAACAGACCAATAATGAATAAGGTGATTGAATCAATAATAAAAAAAGCTTTCCAACAAAGAAAAAGCCAGGACCACGTGGCTTCACCAGCGAATTTTACCAAAAATTTAAAGAAGAATAAATGCCAATTCTTCTCAGATCTTCCAAAAATTTGAAGAGGATGGAATGCTCAAAATCATTTTACAAGGCAAGCATTACCCTGATATCAACCTGCATGAGAACATTACAAGAAAAGAAAGCTACAGGTCAATATCTTTGATGAATATAGATGCAAAAATTCTCAGCAAAATATTAGCAAACTGAATTCAACAACACATTAAAAGGATCATACATCATGATCAAGTGAAATTCCCCCCTGGGATGCAAGAATGTTTCAACATACAAAGTTCAATAAATGAGATACCTCACATTAATAGAATAGAAGATAAAAAACATATGATCAACTCAATGCATAAAAAACATTTGACAATATTCAACATCGATTCTTGAGAAAAACTCTTAACAAATTAGATATAGAAAGAACATACCTCAGTATAATAAAAAAAAACATATATGATAAGCTCACAGCTAACTTCATACTCAATAGCAAAAGCTTTGAAAGCTTTTCCTCTAAGATCAGGAAAAAGACAAGTGTGCTCACTTGTACTACTGAATTTCAATATATAACTGGAAGTCCTAGCCAGGGCAGTCAAGCAAGAAAAAGCAAAAAGATCATCAGAATTGGAAAGGAAGAAGTGAAATTGTCTCTATTTGCAGATGACATGATTTTATATAAAGGAAATCCTAAAGACTCCATCAAAAAAACTATTATATCTAATCAGAAAATTCAGTAAAGTTGCAGGATACAAAAATCAACATACAAAAATCAGTAACATTTCTATACACTAATGACAAATTATCTGAAAAAGAAATAAAGACAATAGCCCCATTTATGATAATACCAATATCAATAAAGTACTTAGGAATAAATTTAACCAATGACATGAAAGGTCTCTACACTGAGAACTATAAGGCACTGATAAAAGAAATTGAAGAAGAAACAAGTAAATTGAAAGATATCCTGTGTTTGTGTATTGGAAGAATTAATATTGTTAAAATGTCCATACTACCCGAAGCCATCTATAGATTCAATGCAATTTCAATCAAGATTCCAGGGACATTTTTTACATAAGGTAACACACAAAATCTACTGCTACATATAGATCATTACCCTCTGAAAAATATCTGGAAACTAGATGATCTACTTCTCCTCATCAAAGGATAAAAGCTCCATGTCAAGATGGGTAGGGAAGTGAAAGACACAGTCTCACAGGAAAATGTTAGGATTTTTCAAATCCATGCAATGACTACATGGATGTTTGTTATCACTAAATGCTCTATGTCATTATTTGTTAATAAAGCAATGTTTTCCAAACTTCAAAAAAAAATAGAAAGAGAAATCAAGAAAACAATCCCACTTACAATCCCTTCAAAAAGAATTAAATATCTAGGAGTAAACTTAACCAAAAATATGAATGAACTATACACTGAAAACTATATGACATTGGTAAAAGAAATTGAGGGGGCTTCCCTGGTGGCGCAGTGGTTGAGAGTCCGCCTGCCGATGCAGGGGGCACGGGTTTGTGCCCCGGTCTGGGAAGATCCCACATGCCATGGAGCGGCTGGGCCCGTGAGCCATGGCCGCTGAGCCTGCGCGTCCGGAGCCTGCGCTCCGCAACAGGAGAGGTCACAACAGTGAGAGGCCCGCATACCGCAAAAAAAAAAAAAAAAAAAAAAAATTGAGGGAGATACATATAAAGAAAGATATTCCATGCTCTTTAAATGGAAGATTTATTACTGTTAAAGTGTTCATAGTACTCAAAGAAATCTACAGACTCAATCCAATCCATATCAAAATTCCAACAGCATTTTTCACAGAACTAAAACAAGTAATTTTAAGATTTGTATGGTACCACAAAACACCCTGAATAGCCAAAACAGTCTTGAGAAAGAAGAGCAAAGCCAGAAGTATCATGCTCCCTGTTTTCAGTTTATACTAAAAACCTATAGTAATCAAAGCAATATGGTAATGGCATAAAAATGGATATATGGACAAATGGAACATAATAGAGAGCCTAGAAGAGCCCACACTTATGTGGTCAATTAATTTATGACAAAGGAGCCAAGAATATATTATGGGGGAAGGACAGTATCTTCAATAAATGATGTGGGGAAACTGGACAGCTACATTGAAAAGAATGAAACTGGACCACTACCTTAAACCATATACAAAAATTTACTCAAAATGGATTAAAGACTTGAATGTAAGACATGAAACCGTAAAACTCCTAGAAGAAAACATTGCCTTTAAGTTCTGTGACACAGTTCTTAGCAATTTTTTTTTTGGCTCTGACTCCAAAGACAAAGGAAACCAAAGCAAATAAAGAGGGACTAAGTCAAATGAAAAAGTGTGCACATAGCAAAGGAAACCATCAACAAAACGAAAAGGTAATCTATTGAATGGGAAAGATATTAGCAAATCATATATTTGGTAAGGGGTTAATATCCAAAATATACAAAGAACTCATACAACTCAATAACAAAAAACAAACAACCTGATTAAAACATATGTAGAAGATCTGAATAGACATTTTTCCAAAGAAGACATTCAGATGGCCAACAGGTACATGAAAAGACATTCACCATCAATAATCAAAAGGAAAAAGCTATCTAAACCACAATGAGATATCACCTTACACCTGTCAGAATGGCTTTTATCAAAATGGAAAGAAATAACAAGCATTAGTGAGGATGTGGCAAAAAGGGAACCCTTGTACACTGTTGGTAGGACTATAAATTGGTGCAGTCACTAAGGAAAACAGTTATGGAGGTTCCTCAGAAAATTAAAAATTGAACCACTATACAATCCAGAAATTTCACTACTGCATACTTACCAAACAGAAAAAAACAAGTAATTTGAAAAGATATATGGACTCCTATGTCCATTGTAGTATTCTTTATAACAGTCAGGATATATAAACAACCTGTGTGTCCATGTTAGATGAATGCATAAAAAATAAGTGGTATGTGGTAATGTGAATACTATTCAGCCATAAAAAAGGATAAAATCATGACATTTATGACAACATTGTTATACTTTGTATTATCCTAAGTGAAGTTAGACAAAGACAATTTTCATATGATTTCACCTATATGTGGAATCTGAAAAACAAAATAAACAAAACAAAACAAAATCCAGACTCATAGATACAGAGAACAGATTGGTGATTGCCAAAAGTGGGGGGTGGGGGGGAGGTGGGGATGCAAAATGGGTAAAGGGATCAAGAAATACAGACTTCCAGTTAAAAAAAAATAAATGTCATAGGGTTGTAAAGTACAGCATATGAAATATAATCCATAATATTGAATTAACTTTGGTGATAAATGTTAACTAGACTTATTGTGGTGATCATTTCACATTGTATACAAATGTTGAGTGATTATGTTGTATACCTGAAAATAATATAATGTATGTCAATTATACCTCAACAAAAATATTTAAAAAAATGACAGTCTGTGGTTCACTATTTGTATTTTTTTCTTTTTTGGCCGTGATGCGTGGCTTGTGGGATTTATTTCCCTGACTACGGATTGAACCCGGCCTGTCGGCAGTGAGAGGGTGAAGTCCCAACCAGTGGACCACCAGGGAATTACCTGTGGTTCATTGTTTGATGTGACATTTGCTATAGGCTTGTAGTAAATATACTTCACCAGTTTATGGAAATTCCTCTCACCTGGAAATTAGTCTTCCTAATAGTTCTTTTTACAAAAATTACAAATAAATAATAATTTTTGCCAAATATTTATGTACCTATTTAAATGAAAAATCATATTTTTTCTTCTTTTATCAGTTAAGGTGTTACTTACATTAAGTGTTTAATCTTTAGGTAAATCTGTGCCTTTGACCTGGTTCCTACATCTAGTTATATGTGATCTTGGGAAAGTTTCTTAATCTCTCCAATAATCAGTTTTATCATCTGTAAATTAGGGATAATTTAAAAACTTTGCTGTACTATTGTGAGGTACAAATTACATTGCGTATAAAATCTCTAAAACTTAGAAATTTCTAATTCAATAAAAATTAGCTCACTTTCTCGCATACTTTGTTGATGACTTATAAACCCCTGAAGTAAAAATCTACTTAAAATGTTTTGATGGGCTTCATGCTAAGCAAGTATTTACTGTATTCTGTTTTGTTAGATTAAATCCCAAAAGAAACTAAAAGGAAAAAAATAACACAACAAAGAGTATCTGTTACAGCCCTTGGCCATAAAATGAAATTAATCAGGATGCTACTGATGTAAATGAATCATACAAATGATAAAACAAAAGATTTCAAATAGAAAAAGTCTTGAATGACTTAGCTATAGTGAAAGCTTAAATACTCCTCAAACATATTTGATACTGATGTATCATGCCAATAAAAAAAAGCTATGCAAAAGCTGTATTGCAAATGAATGGGTTACAAGAAAAAGAACTCACTGGACTTTTCTATCAGCCCACTTATATTTTTCTCAGCAGTGAACAATGAAAATAATCAGGTGTTTTGATTTGTTGTTGCAAATCAAGTATGATTTTTGGCTTTTTTACATAGTGTTTATAGAAGACAGATTTTCAAGCATCGTGTTCAATATTTGTCTTTTTCTTTTATCTTGTTGAAATGAGAGGAAATCACTTATAGTGCCCTATCAATTTTTTAAGAAATTTATTCTGCTTTTAGAGTGAGTAAAATTTTAGGCAGACAGAGGAATTCGTTTTCTTGATCCACAGCACATAATCCTGCCCATATAGAAACATTCTATGTATATCCATTGTGCCTAAAATCCCAGGGTGCAAACTTGTATTGTTTTCATCATATTGAGAGTCCTAAGCTTAAAATAGTGACTTTCATTGGCATGCTTTTGTTATTGAGTACATTATTTACATTGTTTTCTAAATCCTCATTCTGAGTTGTATCAGTAATTAAAAAAAAAAATCACCATCAAAGAAAAAACCCTTTTTTTGTCATAAACTTTCTTACATTTAAATCCTTTTTCCCCTTTGCAGTAATAAACCTTTGTGCTGAACTGTCATTAAAGGACATTCAGGAAAGACTAATTTGAATCCCGTGGTTGAGTTAGTCAACATTGTATGTCTTTGTTTTTCATTTCTCGTTTGGCCTCCTGCTTCTTATGTATGAAGTCATTTGTGCTCAGAGATCAGGACTATTTATACATTTGTACAGAATACCATAGGAGGATTAGAGCATTCTCTAAAAATCATAACATGCTTTGTGCTTTTATTTCTTTCAAAAAGGCATGAATGTAGACAATATAAATACAAATAGAAACCTATTGATCCATTTCCTTAGTTTGCCAAATAGCACATGCTTTTCATGCTTTGTAATTTCAAATTAATTTAGGTCAGATTCTTGTATTTTATAAACCACTGAATTGAATCTCTTTATACCACTGTCAATTATTTCATGTGAACAAATTTGCTTAATGCGTACATTTTTCATTTCTGTGCTAAAAGCATTTGATTGAACTTTGGTGTCTTCAGCTGTCAAAAAAGCCAGAATGAAACATTAGAAGGAAGACTGAATGGGATTCCTTTCATTACCTCTGCAAAGGACTCATCTTTTTTATTTATATGACTGTTCTAACTATGGTAGAATTTTATGATAAGGAAAAATAAATTGTACCCTAAGGTAATATTCCCATTTTGATGGATTATAAAGCATGTTAAAATTGGTCATTACACACTATAATTCTTCATGGTTTCAAACCCTGTTAGTATATATTTTTTTGAATTATAAAAAATAGAGATCAATTTAGTTGGTGCTATTAAATGACAATGCATCCAGGCTACAGCATTGTAAAATGACAGCACCAGGTATCAGGGTTCATGTATTTGCACTCCTGTTGTTTTGAATGAAAACAGCCTTGCCTCCTATGGCATAGACAGGTGAGAATGACAATTGGACCTGAATCAGTGCAATATGTTTGAGGCTTGAAGAAAACCTGAATTCATATTTCACAGAAAATTACTATTATACCCTAAGATGAAAAGCAGACATTCTTTTTAAAATTGCTTATAAAATAATTGAAGTGTGAGGGTAAAATATGGTCACATATGAAACAAAATTTCCAGGAACAAAATGAGAGATGGTCTTAAACAGCAGAATAAAGCTTGGATTTTTTGAAAATATGTTGATCTAGCTTTTCCACAGATTTCTCAGCAGTCTTCTAACAGTACAACATTCCCAATATAAAATTCTTTCCTTATAATTTCACTACTGGTTGGTCATTCAGACTTCCGATGTGCCAGACAGAGTCACATTTGGTTTCCTACTTAATCCACTTAAATTGTCAAGTAAGGATTATAATCACCATTTTATAAACATGGGAAGTAAATTTTACAGTTTATCAATTTGTCCTAAACCAAGTTACTAATATGTAGCAGAGCTGGAACCTGAACTTTCATTTATTCTGACTCTAAATCCTTTAGTCTTTTATTTTCCTGCTTTTCCACTTTTCTTTTACTTTTCTTGTCCTGCTGTTAATATGCAAAACACTTAATAAACATTTCTAAATGTAAATAAAGCCTGAATAAACAAATAAAATGATAAACTTAAATACTTAATAATTAAGAATAATAAATATTATAAGGTAAAGGCAAAGCTAATCAAAAAACAAGCAGCATCAGATGTAATCCGGTAAAATATTCAAACTGATAGATAAGAGATCTCACAAATACAAATCCACTTTAGACACAAAGAAACAAACAAAATTCATCCTTTGACCACTCCTCAATAACATTAAATGTTACAAGGGGACAAAAGAAAAAGGAACATAGAGCTGTTTAGGAAAAAGACTGTAACTTAAGATTTCCCACTTTTTGTTAATGCAAGAAGACAACAGAAAGATGTTCTTACTTTTTTTTTTTTTTTGCAGTACATGGGCCTCTTACTGTTGTGACCTCTCCTGTTGCGGTGCACAGGCTCCGGATGCGCAGACTCAGCAGCCATGGCTCACGGGCCTAGCTGCTTCATGGCATGTGGGATCTTCCTGGACCGGGGCACGAACCCGTGTCCTCTGCATTGGCAGGCGGACTCTCAACCACTGCGCCACCAGGGAAGCCCAAGATGTTCTTACTTTAATGGGACTAAAACAAAAAAAAAAACCTTAATGTGAGGACAAATATTACTGTTGTATAGTAGTGTTTAAAAACACATGTAATAAAGATGTTTTTAAGAGTAATTTCTGCTTTCTACATTGAGAGCAGTGGTTTTCAAAGGTTATGGTTGTGATATACATTTAGTAGAGAAGTAATTAAAATCCATGTAATAAAGATGATTTTAAGAGTGCTACATGAATGCTACTTTAAAAAGAGTGTTATTTAAGGGAATGGATGTGATAGCCATCCTGGAATGCAAATAGAGAATTGTTTAAAAACATATGTAATAAAGGTAATTATAAGAGTGCTATGTGAAAAAAAAAAAAAGAAATCTTTGTAATCTTATTTAATGCCTACCAGAGGACAGGTACTAAGAGGATACCAGGGCAATGAGGTAATCAATTAAAAGAATAAGTACATTTGATTATTAAAATAATTTTCTTAAAATTTCATAATGTGAAAAAAAGGTAGTGAAAGTGTTAGGATTCTAACTGCAGACTGCATCCGCAGAAATTGGAAAGAAGTGGTTCATAAAAGCACTGATACCCATATTTTCCACCAAGGTAGTAAAAATTAAATAACTTGTTACTCATTTCAATAGTTAGTTTAATATAAAAAGAAAATGAGAAAACTTTGTAGCACAGTGGAGTGAAACAACATATACTTTGGAATTTCTCAATCCAAGACTTGAATCCTTTTTCAAACACTTTCGGATTCTGTTATCTTTTGCAAGTTAGACACTCAAGGGCTCACTGCCCACATCTGTAAAAGACAGACAATAATGCCTATTTTACTATATTATTTTGAGGATGTTATAGGTAAAGTTCCAAGTGTAGTGCTTGGCACATTTAATTTATGTGAAAACTTCTTCTCTCTCCCTTTATTTTATTCACATAGATCAAATAATTTCTTAGTAGGATTATGTTGCATATTTTATTTGACAGAAATATTTCCCACATATATTTTCTGGTTACTACTACAACATGAAAGTCATATTTTCTCTTGTTTCCAGCCACTTCAATGGCTCATATAATTTTAATGGTTTCATTTAAATTTTTATTTTTTATTTTGTTTTCTTTGCAAATAATGATAATTTGTCTCTTTATTTTGATTTAAAATTTTACTGTTCTGTCCGGAATTGGAGAGTGGTCTTAACTCATCATTTTACAATTAATGTAATGCTTACCATTTGATATGTGTGTGTGTGTATGTGTGTGTTTGTGTTTATAGACACATTCACATCAAGGATTCCACATTATAAATAGTTGTTGTGTCGCCTTAGACTCTTCTAGACTCTAACAATCTCTCAGATTTTCTTTGTTTTGAAGACCTTGACAGTTTTGAGGAGTAATGGCCAGGTATTTTGTAAACTTTTGCAATTTTGCTTTATTGGATATTTTACTTGTTATTAAATTGGGTTATGAGATATTTATATTATACTTTGTACAATAATCCAATACTATGTCATTTATTTTCTTGATCAAATTGTTCCAGCTTTGGACATTGGGAGCTCTATCAGTTGGCTCCTTGGTCTCTTTCACTCACATAATTTTGGTTTCTGAGCACTTCCTTACTTTCAGTCACTAAAAGGTTCTCCCAGATTATCTTGTTTGTTCTTGTTCCAGCTCCAGAATCAGCCAGTTCTCCAAGAATCTCTGATTTCTTTTATTGGAGATAATATTAGAGACAAGCATTCAAGTTTTGGGAGTGCAGTTGCTACTAGGATGTCATTACTTCTAGATCATATTAGCTGACAAACTATGGAAATATATATACGTATACATATATCTATAAATATTTTTATATGTGTCCATCTGTATCTGCATTCAACTAACCATGAGTTCATACTGATGTCTCTAATTCTAATACAGTACTATGGATCATTCAAGCTTCCCACACTTACTTATCTGTAATCTCTCACTCCAACATGGCTCCCACCATCTGATATCTAATCACTTAATTACATCAGTTTCAATATACATTTATAGCAGTTTCAGAATTTTTAACCCTCACCCATGGGAAAAAACTTTACTAACTAAATGTAGTGCTTATGTACTGCTCATTTTGCCTTTGGTCTCACAAACTCCACTAATTTCAAAAGTTACCTAGATCAGCGTCTTTTTCCCCCACCCCCGTTTAGTGAGGTTACTTCATATATTTATAATTCAGTTATGTCGTTTTGTAACATTCTGCATTCCATCCTGAGATCACCTGACCTCCTAAATGATTTTTTTTAATATGCATACATTAAGGGTCACTCTTTATCCTGTAAATTTCTATGGGTTTTGAGTAATTTATTCAGCATCACAGTATTATACAGAGTAGTTTCACTGCCCTAAAAAATCCCCTGTGCTTTGTTTATTCAACCACCTCTTCAAGCCATTGGCAACCAATGATCTGTTAACCAGCTCTACAGTTTTTCATTTGTTTCTGAATGTCATAAAATTGGAAACATATAATATGTAGCCTTTTTAGACCAGCTTCTTTAACCCAGTAATATACATTGGGGTTTATTTTTACCTTTATAGCTTGATGTCTTATTTCTTGTTAGTGCTGAACAAAATTCCACTGTATGGATCCACTACATTCTGTTTATACCATTCACCTATTAAAGGACATTTTGGTTGCTTCTACTTTTCAGCTATTATGAATAAAGCTCCTATGAACATCCAACTGCAGAATTTTGTTTGCGCTTAGGTTTACTAATCATTTGGGTAACGACCTAGGAGTTTGATTTCTGAATTTTATGGTAAGGCTATATTTAGCTTTGTAAAAAACTGATAGACTGTCTTCCAAAATTACTACCATTTTGTATTCCCACCAGCAGTGAATGAGTTTCTGTTGCTCTGCATCTTTTCCATTAATTGATACTGTCAAGTTTTTGGATTTCAGCCATTGTACTGGGATGTGTAGTGGCAACTTACTGTTCTAATTTTCAATTGCCTAATGATTAATGTGTTCAGTTTTCTTTCATATACCTTTTTAAAAATCGTATGCTTCTCTTCTTCAGTGAGGTGTCTGTTCATACTTTTTGCCTTTTATTTTAATTAGATTTTTGTTCTCCTATTGTAGAGTTTTAATTCTTTGTATATTTTAGATACAAGTTCTTTATTAGACATGCGTTGGCAAAATTTTTCTCCCAGTCTGTCTTATGAATTTAGTTTCCTATTGCTGCTATAACAAATCACCACAAACTGAGTTACTTAAGCAATACAAATTTATTCTCTTATTGTTCTTGACATCAGAATTTCTACAAATATGGTGTTGTCAAGGCTGTATTCCTCCTAGGATTTCTAAGGGAGAACTCATTTCCTTCCTTTTTCTAGCTCCTAGAGGTTGCTTGCATTATTTGGCTCATGGCCCCACCCTCCATCTTCAAAGTCAGCAGCATGGTATTTTACTCTCTCTCTCTCTGAGCCTGACTCTCCTTCCCTCATTTTATAAAAACGCTTGTGTTTACATTGGGACCCCCAGATAGTCCAGGGTAATCTCCCCATCTGAAGATTCTTAATTATATCTGCAAAACCCCTTTCGCCAAGTAAGGTAACATATTCACACAACTTATTCTTAATCGGGAGATTAGGATGTGGACATCTTTAGGTGACCATTATTTAGCATATCACACTTAGCTTTCAATTCTCTTAGCAGTGTATTTCTCAAAGAAAAATTTAAAAATTTTAATAAAGTTCATTTTATCATTTTTTTTGATGGATTGTGCTTTTGATATGGTATCAAAAAATTCATCAAACCAAAGGTCAACTATGTTTTCTTCTATAAGTTTAAAATTTTTCCATTTTCCATTTAGGTCTATTATCCATTTTTACTTAATATTTGTGAAGGGTGTAAAGTCTGAGTCAAGATTAATTATTTTGCACAGGTATTCATTCTTTCTTGTTGCTACAACAAATTTCCACAAACTCAGTGGCTTAAAACAACACAAATATATTTTCTTACAGTTTTTGAGTCAGAAATCCAAAATGGGTTTTAGGGGCTGTGTTACTTCTGGAGGTTCTAGGAGAGAATCTTTTCCTTGTATTTCTAACTTCAGAAGGGCACCTGCATTCCTTGGCCCATAGACACTTCCTCCATCTTCAAAACAACAACAAACATATTCAAATCTCTGCTTCTGTTACTTGCCATATCTTTCTCTCTGACCTTCACCCTCTTGGCTCTCTCTTATAAAAGACCCTTGTGATTACTCAGCCTTATCTGGATAATCCAGGATAATCTGCTTATGTCAAGATTCTTAATCACATCTGCAAAGTCCCTTTTATCATGTAAGGTAACATGTTCATAGGATCTGGGGTCAGGACATGAACATCTTTGAAGGATATTATTTTGTTTACCAGACATAGAAACAACCAATTTTTCTAACACCATTTGTTAAAAAACCTAATCCTTACTTTACACAATTGCCTGTACTCCTTTTTAACTGTCAGTTGAATATATTTATGTGGATTTATTTCTGGGCACTCTTTATGATCTATGTGTCTCTTCTTTCACTACTGGCACCACATTGTCTTGATTACATAGCTTTAGAGTAAGTCTTAAAATCATGCATTGTGAATCCTTCAATTTTGTTCTTCTTCAGTTTTGCATTGCCTATTCTCAGCTTTTTGTGTTTCCTTATACACTTTAAAATCAGTTTGATAATGTCTACAAATAGCTTGCTACAATTTTGTTTGAGGCTGTTTTGAATTTGCATATAGAGTGGGAAGAATTAACATCTTAATAATTTGAGTCTTCCAATCTATGAACATGGATTATTTCTCCACTTATTAGATATTATTTGAATTTTCCATCAGAGTTTTGAAGGTTTTGGTGTTAGATACTGAAAATATTTTTTAGATTTGTACTGGAGTATCATTTTTTGGTGTTACTGTTCAATTTCAAATTGGGATTTGAATTTCAAATTCCAATTACTTATTACTGGAAAGCAATTAACATTTGTGTTTTAAATTATAGACTTCCTGCAAATTTGCTTATTTTTTCCAGGAGGACTTTTACTTTTTTTCTTCATTTCTTTAGGATTTACTACATAAAAATCCATATGATCTGCAAACAAAAACTGCTTTATTTCTTCTTTCCTGTCTATACATTCTTTATTTCCTTTTCTTATTTTATTGTACTACCTAGTACCTCCAGTACAATATTGAACAGGAGTGGTTGGAAAGTACACCCTTCCCTTGCTCTTAATCTTGATGGAAAAACATTCAGTTTCTCACAACTAATTATGATATTAGTTGTTGGATTTTTGTGGATGTTATTTATCAAGTTAAGGAAGTCTCTATTTCTAATTTGTTCAGAGTTTTTAATCGTAAATGAGTGTGACATTTTCTTCATCTATCAAGATGTTCATATAATTTTTCTTCTTTAGCTTATTAATGAGGTTGATTACATTGATCTTTGAATATTGAAACAACATTGTATACATGAAGTAAGTCACACTTGGTTGAAACCTATAATTATTTGTATACATAGTTGGATTTAATTTACTAATATTTTGTTGAAGGTTTTCTCATCTATGCTCATAAAAATATCAATCTGTAATTTTTCTTTCTTGTAATTTCTTTGTCTGATTTTGGTAGTAGGGCAATGCTGGCCTCGCAGAATGAGTCAGGAAGTGTTCCCTGTGCTTCTATTTTCTAGAACACATTGTGGAAAATTGGTGTCTTTTCTTTATTAAATGTTTGGTAGAATTCACCAGTGAAACCATCTGGGCCTGGTGCCTTTTTTTCCTTTTTTTTTTGAAGGTTTTAATTATTGGTTCAGTTTCTTTAATTGATATAGGCCTATTCCACTGATTTATTTCTTCTTAGGTGAGTGTTGGTAGTGTCTTTTAAGAAATATGTCAATTTTTTTTCAGATATCAATATTTTGGGCAGAGGGTTAGTCATAGCATCCCCTTATTAGGGAATCAGTAGAAATGACCTCTCTTTCATTCCCTGTATTAGTAAGTTGTGCTGTCAATCTTTATTTCTTAGTTACTCTGGGTAGAGAATTATCAATTTTTTTGATCTTTATAAATCAGTTTTTTATTTTGTTGACTTTTCCCCATTGCTTTCTTAGTCTCAATTTCATTGATTTTTACTCTAATTTGTATTATTTCTTTTTCTTCTGCTTGCTTCAGGCTTACCTTGGCCCTCTTTCTTTAGTTTCCTAAGGTAGTTTCTTCTTTTCTAATGCATGCATTTAATTCTGTAAATTTCTCTCAAAAAACTTTTTTTACTGCATCCCATAAAATTTGATAATCTGAATTAACATTTTACTTAGTTCATTACATTAAAAAATTTCTCTTCTTTAATCCATGAGTAATTTTGAAGTGTTATTTAATTGCCAAATGTTTAGGATTTTCCAGCTCTCTTTCTGTTATTAATTTATAGTTTATTCCATTCTATTTGATAACACACTTTGTGTGTCTTTTTATTCTTTTAAATTTGCTAAGGTATGTTTATGGTCCAGCATATAGTCTATCTTGGTGAGTTTTCTTTATGATATAAGAGAAAAATATATATTTTGCTGTTGTTGGGTGGAGTATTTTATACATGTCAGATCAAGTTGATTGATAGTGTTATTCAGTTCAACTGTATTCTTACTGAGTTTTGCCTGTTTGTTTTATCAATTACTTAAAGAGGAGTTCTTCCAAGTGTAATACTGAGTATATATCTTCTTGTGGTTCTATTATTTTTTTGCCTCACTTTTTTTTTTTTTTTTTGTGGTATGCAGGCCTCTCACTGTTGTGGCCTCTCCCGTTGCGGAGCACAGGCTCCGGATGCGCAGGCTCAGCAGCCATGGCTCATAGGCCCAGCTGCTTCGCAGCATGTGGGATCTTCCTGGACCGGGGCACGAACCCATGTCCCCTGCATCGGCAGGCGGACTGTCAACAACTGCGCCACCAGGGAAGCCCTGCCTCACATATTTTGATGCTATATTATTAGGTGTATACATATTAGGGATTGTTATATATTTTGGAGAATTGACCTTCATTATTATATAATTTCCTTTTTTACCTCTCAATTTTCCTTTTAGTAAAATTTGCTTTGTCTGAAATTAATATAGATCCACATTGATTTTCAGGTTTCCTAGCTTTTTCTTGTTTTAAGGATGGATATGATGACTTCCAAGCTCTTTATATATCAGGGCTGAAAGCAAAAATCAGAAAATGTAATTTAAACTTGAAGTGGCAGAAGCTTTCTCTAAAATTGCATGTTTGGTATAAAAATTTAAATTTTTTCTCTAGAATTATTCATTTTATGTAACTGTCAGTGACAATTTGAGTTTTACTTTATTTCTTTTAAAATCAGTGCTTCTTCATAATGTGCTGCATGGTTTACCTGATGGATCTGGTTATGAGATTGATTGCACCTATATCGGAGGATTAAGAGATGTGTCTGTACCCAAGTCTGTGTGTTTGACTGAAACCTAGATAATACTTAGTTTAACAATCTTTGCTCTCAAACTCAATTTTCCTTGAGATGTTTTCATTACCACACATCCTCTCTTTTATCTAAATATTGGACAAATAATTGTGTGCTATTCTATGCTGCCTGATCGCAGAGATTTTATGTCTTTAGTGAAGCTAAGCCACATAATGAGAGTGATATAGTTTGATAATTTTCAATCTCTTCCCAGCTATTGTCATTTTTCTTTCCCTAGGCATGTGCTTGTTTGATTACTCAGCTGGGAATTGCTATGATCTAAGTCCTTCTTTTCTCTCCAACTTCACTTCTTTCTGCCTTTACCAATACCCTCTCTTTTCTTTCATACCCAACACTGTACAGGTACCCCAAATCACTCATTATTCTTGGCATATTATTCTCTTGCACCTCTTTAGAGCCTAACCATCCATGTTCCCTCTTTCCCATTCAGTTTTTCTAGTAAACCTTCATTCACCTCCTAAACACTACCTCCTTTTAGGAAGCTCTCCCAGATTCCTCCATACAAAGTGCATTTTTCCAGCACTATACCTTTAGCCCCCAACTTTATCCTTTATGGCAACTGTTTAAATATTTCTGTCTTACAAAATAATATGGGCTACTTGGGCACAAGAGTGGTATCTCTTACTTTTTCTTTCCCCTTTAATACTTAGCACAGAGTCTGGAGCCTATAAGTGCTCAGCTCACATACGTAAAAGTGAATGATAAATGATGAAATTAATAATTGGTAACTCTGACTTCTTTTAAAAACATTATTATATAAGTTTTAGGTTTACAGCATCATAATTTGACATCTGTATACACTACAAAGTGATCACCTCCATAGGTCTTGTTGCCATCCATCACCATAAAGGTGACCCCTTCACTTATTTTGCCTATCCCCCAACCTCCTTCCCTTCTGGTTACCAATAATCTGATTTCTGTATCTATGAGTTTGTTTTTATTTTGCTTATTCATCAGTTTTTTTTATATCCCACATATGAGTGAAATCATATAATATTTGTCTTTCTCTATCAGTTATTCCACTTAACATAATACCTTCAAGGTCCATCCATGTTGTTACAAAAGGCAGGATTTGCTTCTTTTTATGGCTGAGTAATATTCCATTGTGTACTTATACCACGTCTCCTTTACACATTCATCCATCTATCAGTGGACTCCTAGGTAGTTTCCATATCTTGAATATTGCAAATAAAACTGTAATGAACATAGGAGTGCATGTATCTTTTGAAATAAGTGTTTCAGTGTTCTTCAGATAATACACAGAAGTGGAGTAGCTGGGTCAAATGGTAGTTTTATTCTTAAATTTCTGAGGAATCTCCATACTGATTTTCATAGTGGTTGCACCAACTCACAGTCCCACCAACAGTGTACCAGTGTTCCCTTTTCTCCACATCCTCTCCACCATTTGTTATTTCTTGTCTTTTTGGTAATAACCATTCTGTCAGGTGTGAGATGATCCTTCATTGTGGTTTTCATTTGCATTTCTCTAATAATTAGTGATGTTGAATATCTTATCATGTGCCTGTTGGCTATATGTATGTTTTCTTTGGAAAAATATCTATTCAGTTCCTCTACCCATTTTTTAACCAGTTGTTTGTTTTGTTTAATATTGAGTTGTATGAGTTCTTTATTATATTTTGCATAGTAACACATTATCAGATATATGATCTGCAAATAGTTTTTTCCCATTCAGTAGATTGCCTTTTCATTTTAATGATGATTTCCTTTGCTGCATAGAAGCCTTTTCATTTGATGTAGGTCCATTTGTTTATTTTTATTTTTGTTTCCCTTGCTTTTGTTTTCCTTCCCTTACCTCCCCCACAAAAATGATGCTAAGACCAATGCCACTGAGGTTACCTGTTACATTTTTCTTAGGAATTTTATGATTTCAAGCCTCACATTTAAGTATTTAGTCCATTTTGAGTTAATTTTTGTGTATGGTGTAAGATAGTGGTCTAGTTTCATTCTTTGCATGTGATTGTCCAGTTTTCTCAACATCATTTATTGAAGAGGCTCTCCTTTCCCCATTGTATGTTCTTGGCTCCTTTGTCAGAAATTAATTGTCTGTATATGCATAGGTTTATTTCTGGGCTCTCTATTCTGTTCTGTTAATCTCTGTGTCTGTTTTTGTGCCACTACTGTACTGTTTTGATTACTATAGCTTTACAGTATACTTTGAAATCAGGGAGCATGATATCTCTTTCTTTGTTCTTCTTTCTCAAGATTGTTTTAGCTATTCAAGGTCTTTTGCATTTCCATACAAATTTTAGAATAATTTGTTCTATTTCTGTGAAATAAGCCATTGGAACTTTGATAGAAATTGAATTTAATCTGTAGATTGCTTTGGGTAGTATGGACATTTTAACAATATTAATTCTTCCAATCCATGACCATGGGATATCTTTCCATTTATTTGTGTCTTCTACAATTTCTTTCATATCTTAGAGTTTTCAGTGTATAAAATTTTCAGCTCCTTGAGTAGATTTATGCCTTGGTATTTTATTCTTTGTGATGAAATTGTAAATGGGTTTATTTTCTTGATTTTTCTTTCAGATTGTTTGTTATTAGTGTATAGAAATGCCACAAACTTCTGTGTATTGATTATGTATCTTGAAATTTTACTGAATTCAATTTTTAGTCCTAAAGTTTTTTTGGTGGCATTGTTAGAGTTTTCTATTTATAATATCATGTCATGTGCAAATAGTGACATTTTACTTCTTACTTTCTGATTTGGATGACATTTAGTTATTTTTCTTGTATGATTCTCTGGTTAGGACTTCCAATCCTATGATGAATAAAAGTGGAGTGAGTGGGCATCCTTGTTTTCTTCCTGATCTTAGCAGAAAAGCTTTCAGCTTTTCACCATTGAATATGATGTTATCTGTGTGTTTGTCATATGTGGCCTTTATTATAGTGAGGTGTATTCCCTTTATATTCACTTTGTTGAGAGTTTTTATCATAAGCAGATGTGGATTTTTAAAATGCTTTTACTTAATCTATTGAGATGACTATATAATTTTTAATCTCATTTTGTTAATGTGATTTATCACATTGATTGGTTTGCTGATATTGAACCAGCCTTGTATCCCTGGAATGAATCTCATTTGATTGTGGTGTATAATTCTTTTTGTTTTTATTTTGTTTGATGTATAATTCTTTTAATGTATTGTTGGATTCATTTTCTAATATTTTGTTGGATATTTTTATGTTTATCAAGGATATTGGCCCATAATTGTTTTTGTGTGTGTGTTGTGTACTTATCTGCTTTTGGTGTCAGTGTAATTCTGGCTTTAAAAATAATGTTTAGAAGGTTTTCTTAGTCTTCAATATTTAGAAGAGTTTGAAAGAAGAATAGGTATTAAATCTTCTTTAAATGTTTTGTAGAATTCACCAGTGAAAGTTTCTAGTCTTTAGCTTTTGTTTGTTGGTAGATTTTTGATTATTGCCTCAATCTCATTCTTCTCAGATGTACACAAATTATTCTCCAGGATAGGTTACATGTTAAGTCACAAAACTAGTCTCAATAAATTCAAGAAGATTGAAATTATATCAAATATCTTCTCTGATCACAATGATATGAAACTAAACATCGATCACAAGAAAAAAGGGCAAAAACCACAACAATGTGAAGATGAAACAACATGTTACTGAAAACCAATTGGTCATGAAAGATGTCAAAGGATAAATTAAAAATTACCTATAGACAAATGAAAATAGAACTGTCACATATCAAAATCTATGGGATACAATAAAACTGTTTCTAAGATGTAAATTCATAGCAGTACAGGCCTACCACAGGAAATAAGAAAAATCCCAAATAAACATTCTAACTTTATGCCCAGAGGATCTAAAAAAAGGAAGAACAAGGGAAGCCCAAAATTAATAAATGGAAGGAAATATTAAAGATCAGAGTGGAAATAAATGAAATAGAGACTAGAAAGAACAATAGAAAAGATCAATGAACTAAGGGCTGGTTCTTTGAAAAGATAAACAATCCTTTAACTAGACTAACTAAAAAAAAAAGAGACAGGACTCAAATAAATAAAATTAGAAATGAGGAGGAGAAATGACAACTGAGACCCCAAAAATACAAAGGTTATAAGAGTCTATTATGAACAATTATTTGCCAACAAATTGGACAACGTAGAAGAAATGGATACATTCCTAGAAACATATAATCTTCCAAGACTGAATTATGCAGAAATAGAATGCTCAACATCACTAATTATTAGAGAAATGCAAGTCAAATCTACAATGAGGTATCACCTCACACTTGTCAGAATGGCCATCATCAAAAAAATCTATAAACAATAAATTCTGGAGATGGTGTGGAGAAAAGGGAACATTCCTACACTGTTGATGGGAATGCAACTTGGTAGAACCATTATGGAGAACAGTATGAAGTTTCCTTAAAAAACTACCATATAATCCAGCAATCCCTCTCCTGGGCATATATCTGGAGAAAACCATAATTTGAAAAGACACATGCACCCCAGTGTTAATTGCAGCACTATTTACAAGAGCCAAGATATGGAAGCAACCTAAATGTCCATCAAGAGATGAATGGATAAAGAAGATGTGGTACATATGTACAATGGACTATTACTCAGCAATAAAAAAGAACAAAATAATGCTATTTGCAGAAACATGGATGGACCTAGAGATTATCATACTAAGTGAAGTAAGCCAGACAGAGACAGACAATATCATGATATCAATTATCTGTGGAATCTAATAAAAAGTGATACAAATGAATTTATTTACAAACCAGAAACAGACTCACAGATCTCAAAATAAAACTTATGGTTACCAAAAGGGAAACGTGGGGGAAAGTGATAAATTAGGAGATTGTGATTAACATATACAGAGTACTATATATATATATATATATATATATATATATATATATACATACATACATATACTATATACAAAATAGATAACTATTAAGGACCTGCAGTATAGCACAGGGAACTCTACTCAATATTCTGTAAGTCAACTATATTCCAATAAAATTTTTTTAAAAAAAGGAAATCTAAATAGACTGATTACTTGTAACTCTGACTTCTTTTTTACTTCTGAATAATCATTCATTTGCAGCTGTACTTTCAAGTTTCATATAAACTCCTCTCTTTTCTCTTTCCTCTGACTTTTAAACTTCAATTAAATTTTTTTTTGTAATATTAGAAATGTAGGATGCTTCATTTTTTATCTTCTTCACAAATTGTTTATCCTCATATATAAGCTAAAAGAGTTCACTTAGTTTAGATTAAATGTGGGTTTGGAGTCAGAGACACTAACCTCAAGTTCTACTTCTATCTATCTCTGCTCTTAAAGTATATGAACTTGATTAGAGCTTATTTTATCTATAAAATAATTTCTTCACATTATTTGGCAGAATCTTTGGACTTTAGTAAGTAGATAAAGTTTTCTTAATTGCAGTTAAATCATAGTTTTCCATTTCTACTTGCAATGGAAATGAAAGTTCCTGGATTCCTGGACAGAGACTTAGTGCTGTGTGTTTGCTGCTAGCACTTGTTCTCTTAAAATAACATCTTGAGAAACAAACAACAGATGTTGTAGATATAAGAAGTTAGATACTTGAGAGCTGAGCTGGTTAATGCCTTTATTGATAGCAGTGAGAGCAGCTTTCATTTATCATATGACAAAGTGTGCTGGATTATATTTTAAGTGAGCACTTTTAAACATTTCCTTATTTAATTCTCGTAATATATTTTGAAATAGATGATAGTGCTATCCCCAGTTCACTGAGTGGGAAACACAGCTATCTGACCACAAATAGAGGATATAAATTATGAATCCAGTAGACTACCATCACCCTTCACCTAGAGATGGTTGTGCAGGAATTCTCTTAGTTTAATTTGTAATGTGTGCTTCTGCCTAAACTCTTATAATAGCACAATTCATTTTCTTTGCCCAAACTCTAAATGCATCTGCAGAGACCACAAATCTCAGTTTATCATAATTAACATGGCAAAAATTAAAATAGAGAATTCTAAAGGCAGCAAGAGAAAAACAAAAAGTCTATACAAGGGAATCCACAAAAGGCTTTGAGCTGATTTCTCTGCAGAAACTTTGCAGACCAGAGGGAGTGGCATAATATATTCAAAGTGCTGAAAGGAATACTCTACCCAGCAAGATTATCATTTAGAATAAGATAAATAAAGAACTTCTCAGGCAAGCAAAAACTGGAAGAGTCATCAATATTAAACCTACCCCAAAAGAAATATGGATGGATCTTCTCTAAATGGATGTCAGAGACACTGAAAGAGGAACTTTCTTTACTAACAGATGGAAAACAATTTTTTCTCACTCTTTGTCAGTATACCCAAATGTACCATAACATGTCTGAATTGGTGGTACTAAGATTGAGAGCCCAACTGGCCAAGAAATCTTTGGGGATGAAGAAATTGCCTTTAAAGATAGACCTCTGTAAGTGGCCATTTCCAACCACCTGTGACAGAAACAATTTTTCATTTGCAGCACAGAAATGCATGAATTCTGTGTCAAAAACTACATCAGTCAGAAATCCAATTCTAGTTTAAAATGAAGGTATCACGTCTGCTACCTCAGCTTGCCAATAAACAGTGAGACCTGTGTGTGGTTGTAACGTTTATGATTCATTTGTCCTTTGGTGAATTAAAATGTTTGGCATTACTGCATTAGGCTGTAAAACGCAGGAGGATATTAAGTGGATAGTATAAAACTCTGTGATTCATGACAGAGAGGAGTGAATGTAGCATATTATCTGATCATCGTTGCAGCCAGTTTAGAGCCACTTATCTGCTTTCTTCATGTCTGGTGCATAAAGATAAACTATTTTCAACGTCACACCCTGAAAGTGGTGATGAATCATTCTTGGAAGTTTTCTGATTGACATTTTCTGAGGCTTTACATTCTAATGTTTTAATACAACCAGTTGGGATTATAACGTGTGGTTTTTCAATAACCAAATAATTAGATTTGTGGAAATGATCTGACTGTAAACAATAGAGACTTCTTTCCCCTTATTGATAGCACCTCGGATATCTTTTTTAAAAATCTGAATGCTATTGATTTGGTGGATTAAATTTATGACTGTGCAGCATAATTCTTTACAAATGAATCTCTGCCTTTCCCAAGGGTGCCAAACATGCTAGCTGACAGAAAATCATTTAGTAGGAAAGGGAATGTTTAATATTGCCTTGAGGCACAGCTCAGGTGCTCACTTTATACATGCTGAAAGGAATTGATAACCGATGTCTCCAAAAGTAAAATATTCTGATGTAACTGAGCCTAGGATCAACAGAGATAAAAGTGTGTGAGAACAGATAAGGCCTGTTAGAGTTTTCCCCTGAAGGATGTTTGTATTTATTTAGAGAAGTGGGAAAAGTGAAGGGATTTTCCTGATTCTTCATAATCAGATTCAAATCTTGCCTTTGCACAGGTGAACCATAAATAGATATTTGAAAAGCTTTTTTTGGTGGATGGACTTTTGCTTCTGTTGGGCTCACTCTCACTCCAATTACATCAGAAATGGTGAAAATCAATATGAAGTGATACTGTTGAAGGTCAGGAGTGAAAAAGAGTTCAGTATAACAATAATTTAGAGGACCTGCAGAAGATATCCTATCAACTATTAAAGATCAGTTGAACCATTATTTTTTTTTAAAGGTTGTGCTTGACAAGTCTCAGTACTGAGGGTTAGAAGGGTGAGACTGTTGAGGCAGAAGGAGTGAAAATGCAGAAGGAAGCACCCTCTTGGGGGTTTTCCTGATTGAGAAGCCTTGGTAGGAGCTGCATTGGAGTGGAGGCCACCATGCAACCATGAGGAAGAATGAGAGCTTAAAACCTTTCCAGCCAGATCCTGTCCTAATGCTGCTCCCTTTTGGTTGATTAGTGGGTAAGCTGTAATAGTGAATACAATTCTTGAGCAAAAAGATTCTCACACTTATAATATACACCCTAGAGAACTAATGGTCTTCTAAGAAAATTTTAATTTTCTGCAGGCTCATTTATTTTTCAAAAATCATGAGCAAAGAAATGGTTGTATTTTTTCTTTGGAAGTGGTTTTATATTTTCACACAAGAGAACCACACTTTTCCTTCTGCTACGGTCCTCTTTTTCTCTATGGATTTTATGATGTACCCAGCTTCTGTCTTAACCCTGCTCTTTGCATTATTGTCAACAGTCTTTGTAATCATAATCAATGTTTTTTGAGGGCAAGGTTTTGACATTCATGGGTGTCATAGTCTTTGTTCTTAATGGGACCAAGGCTGTTGTTTTAAATTTCTATTGTTGTTTTAAATCTCTATGTTAATACTATTGGTTTTACTCTTCTAGTTATTCTAGGGCAGGTAGATAAGCTATGACCTCACCCAAGACCTCAAAAAGATTAAGAAGAGTGAGAAAAAAATCGACAAATTGTTTTCATAAATAATGATGTCAAGATGAAAGGAAAGAAAGGAACCATTCAAGGTATTTAATAAGGTAACCACATGTCCTTATTTGCCGAGGATGGTCTGGTGATAATTTCATCCACTCTCAAGTATGTCCTTAATGGATGGTTAATTAGTTAGACTTCTTGTATTAAAAAATAACATGATTAGAGAGGTACTTTCTCAAGTTCAGGTCAGTCAGTTACTTTTTTTAGTAGTCTTTCAACTGAAACTTAAAACACCTAAATATACACAGATCATAAGAATACAACTTGTCAGAGGGGAAACACCTGGGTAACCAGCACCCAAAACAAGAACTAGAACATTGCCAGTACTCCAGAAGACCTCTTCATTCCATCTCCTAGTTCTTCCCCCTCCCTCAAGGAAACCACCACCATCTAAACCTCTAGAGAATAGGGATCTTACAGAAAAAATTTCTATCAGCATCTTTCACTCACCATTGTGTTTGAGATATTTATCAATGTTGTGCATGGAGTTTGTTTTCATTGCTGAATAGCATTCTGTTAAACAATTAAACCATAATTTGTTTATTCTACACTTGGTACACTTTGGATTCTTACCAAATTTGGAATTGGAACAGGGAAATTGTAAAAAGCACAGTTTGCAATTAACTATAATGATATCCATTAGCCATTCAAAATATTTTGGATGTGCACTTTTTTTTAACAAATTTATTGATGTATAATTGGTTTACAATGTTATGTTAGTTTCTGCTGTATAACAAAGTGAATCAGCTATACATATACAAATATCCCCATATCTCCCCCCTCTTGCATCTCCCTCCCCCGCTCCCTATCCCACACCTCTAAGTGGTCACAAAACCCTGAGTTGATCTCCCTATGCTATGCAGCTGCTTCCCACTAGCTATCTATTTTACATTCGGTAACGTATATATGTTAATGCTACTCTCATTTGTTCCAGCTTCCTCTTCCCCACACCACCATGTCCTAAAGTCCATTCTCTACATCTACATCTTTATTCCTGTCCTGCCCCTAGGTTCATCAGAACTTTTTTATTTTTTGATTCCATATATATGTGTTAGCACACACTATCTGCTTTTGTCTTTTTGACTTACTTCACTCTGTATGACAGGCTCTAGGTCCATCCACCTCACTACAGATAACTCAGTTTCATTTATTTTTTATGGCTAAGTAATATTCCATTGTATATATGTGCAACATCCTCTTTACAATTCATCTGTCGATGGACACTTAGGTTGCTTCCATGTCCTGGCTATTGTAAATAGAGCTGCAATGAACATTGTGGTACATGTCTCTTTTCGAATTATGTTTTTCTCAGGGTATATGCCCAGTACTAGGATTTCTGGGTCAAATGGTAGCTCTATTTTTAGGGAACCTCCATACGGTTCTCCATAGTGGCTGTATCAATTTACAATCCCACCAACAGTGCAAGAGGGTTCCCTTTTCTCCACACTCTCTCCAGCATTTAATGTTTGTAGATTTTTTGATGATGAGCATCCTGACTGGTGTGAGGTGATACCTCAGTGTGGTTTTGATTTGTATTTCTCTGATTATTAATGATGTTGAGCATCCTCTCATGTGTTTGTTAGCAGTCTGTATATCTTTGGAGAAATATCTATTTAGGTCTTCCCCCCAGGTTTGGATTGGATTGTTTGGTTTTTTTATATTGAGCTGTATGAGCTGCTTGTATATTTTGGAGATTAATCCCTTGTCAGGTGCTTCATTTGCAATATTTTCTCCTATTCTGAGGGGTGTCTTTTCATCTTATTTATGATTCCCTTTGCTGTGCAAATCTTTTAAGTTTAATTAGGTCCCCTTTGTTTATTTTGTTTTTATTTTCATTACTCCAGGAGGTGGGTCAACAAAAGATAGTGCTGTGATTTATATCAAAGAGTGTTCTGACTATGTTTTCCTCTAAGAGTTTTATAGTGTCTGGCCTTATATTTAGGTCTTTAATCCATTTTGAGTTTATTTT
The DNA here is from genome assembly GCF_949774975.1 of Lagenorhynchus albirostris. NCBI lineage: Eukaryota > Metazoa > Chordata > Mammalia > Artiodactyla > Delphinidae > Lagenorhynchus > Lagenorhynchus albirostris. Next base: position 72,173,982 of record NC_083103.1, read on the forward strand.
TGTGTATGGTGTTAGGAAGTGTTTTAATTTCATTCTTTTACATGTAGCTGTCCAGTTTTCCCAGCACAACTTATTGAAGAGGCTGTCTTTTCTCCACTGTATATTCTTGCCTCCTTTGGCATAGATTAGGTGACCATATGTGTGCGGGTTTATCTCTAGGCTTTCTATCCTGTTCCATTGATCTATATTACTGTTTTTGTGCCAGTGCCATACTGTCTTGATTAGTGTAGCTTTGTGGTAGAGTCTGAAGTCAGGGAGCCTGATTCCTTCAGCTCTGTTTTTCTTTCTCAAGATTACTTTGGCTATTCAGGGTCTTTTGTGTTTCTATATAAATTGTGAATTTTTTTTGTTCTAGTCCTATGAAAAATGCCATTGGTAGTTTGATAGGGATTGCATTGAATCTGTAGATTGCTTTGGGGAGAATAGTCATTTTCACAGTGGTGATTCTTCCAATTCAGGAACATGGTATATCTCTCCATCTGTTTGTATCATCTTGATTTCTTTCATCAGTGTCTTATAGTTTTCTGCATACAGATGTTTTGTCTCCTTAGGTAGGTTTATTACCTACCTAAGGTACATATTTTATTCTTGTTGTTGCAATGGTAAATGGGAGTGTTTCCTTAATTTCTTTTTCAGAGTTTTCATTGAGAGATTTATGTGCATTAATTTTGTATCGTGCTACTTTACCAAATTCATTGATTAGCTCTAGTAGTTTTCTGGTAGCATCTTTACGATTCTCTATGTATAGTATCATGTGATTCTGCAAACAGCAACAGTTTTCTTCTTCTTTTCCAATTTGGTTTTCTTTTTCTTCTCTGATTGCCGTGTACAAAACTTCCAAGACTATGTTGAATAATAGTGCAGAGAGTGGACACTTTTGTCTTATTCCTGATCTTAGAGGAAATGGTTTCAGTATTTCACCATTAAGAATGATGTTGGCTGTGGGTTTGTCATATATGGCCTTTATTATGTTGAGGTAAGTTCCCTCCATGCCTACTTTCTGGAGACTTTTTATCATAAATTGGTATTGAATTGTGTCAAAAGCTTTTTCTGCTTCTATTGAGAGGATCATATGGTTTTTATCCTTCAGTTTGTTAATATGGCATATCACATTGATTGATTTGCATATATTGAAGAATCCTTGCATTCCTGGGATAAACCCCACTTGATCATGGTATATGATCTTTTTAATGTGCTGCTGGATTCTTTTGCTAGTATTTTGTTGAGGATTTTTGCATCTATGTTCATCAGTTACATTGGCCTGTAGTTTTTTTGTGTGTGTGTGACAACTTTTTCTGCTTTTGGTATCAAGGTGATCATGGCCTCATAGTATGAGTTTGGGAGTGTTCCTCCCTCTGCTATATTTTGAAAGACTTTGAGAAGGATAGGTGGTTACCTCGTCTCTAAATGTTTGCTAGAATTTACCTGTGAAGTCATCTGGTCTTGGGCTTTTGTTTGTTGGAAAAAATTTAATCACAGTTTCAATTTCAGTGCTTGTGATTGGTCTGTTTATATTTTCTATTTCTTCCTGATTCAGTCTTGGAAAGTTGTGCTTTCCTAAGAATTTGTCCATTTCTTCCAGGTTTTCCATTTTATTGGCATATAGTTGCTTGTAGTGATCTCTCATGATCTTTTGTATTTCTGCAGTGCCAGTTGATACTTCTCCTTTTCCATTTCTAGTGCTGTTGATTTGAGTCTTCTCCCTTTTTTTTCCTGATGAGTCTGGCTAATGGTTTATCAATTTTGTTTATCTTCTCAGAGAACCAGCTGTTTGTTTTGTTGACCTTTGCTATTGTTTCCTTCATTTCTTTATCATTTATTTCTGCTCTGATCTTTATGATTTCTTTCCTTCTGCTATCTTTGGGGTTTTTTTTTGTTTGTTTGTTCTTCTTTCTCTAATTGCTTTTGTTGTAAGGTTAGGTTGTTTATTTGAGATTTTTCTTGTTTCTTGAAGTAGGATTGTATTGCTATAAACTTCCCTCTTAGAACTATTTTTGCTGCTTCCCATAGGTTTTAGGTTGTCATGTTTTCATTGTCATTTGTTTTTAGGTATTTTTTGATTTCTTCTTTAATTTCTTCAGTGAGCTGTTTGTTATTTAGTAGCATATTGTTTAGCCTCCATGTATTTGTATTTTTTACAGTTTTTTTTCCTGTAACTGATATGTAGTCTCATAGTGTTGTAGTCAGAGGAGATACTTGATACAATTTCAATTTTCTTAAATTTACCAAGGCTTGATCTGTGACCCAGGATATGATCTATCCTGGGGAATGTTCCATGAGCACTTGAGAAGAAAGTGTATTCTGTTGTTTTTGGATGGAATATCCTATAAATATCAATTAAGTCCATCTCGTCTAATGTGTCATTTAAAGCTTGCATTTCCTTATTTATTTTCATTTTGGATGATCTGTCCATTGGAATAAGTGGGGTGTTAAACTCACCTACTATTATTTTGTTATTGTTGATTTCTTGTTTTGTGGCTGTTAACAATTGCCTTATGTATTGAGGTGCTCCTATGTTGGGTGTATAAATATTTATAATTGTTATATCTTCTTCTTGGATTGATCCCTTGATCATTATGTAGTGTCCCTTTTTGTCTCTTTTAATAGTCTTTATTTTAAAGTCTATTCTGTCTGATATGAGAATTGCTACTCCAGCTTTCTTTTGATTTCCTTTTGCATCGACTATCTTTTCCCATCCCCTCACTTATAGTCATATGTGTCCCTAGGTCTGAAGTGGGTCTTTTGTAGACAGCATATATATGGGTCTTGTTTTGGTATCCATTCATCAAATCTGTGTCTTTCAGTTGGGACATTTACTCCATTTACATTTAAGGTAATTATCGATAAAAAAATAATTACCCTGTGGTTGTTATTTCCACTATTTTATCTTCCAGGTCACTTACCCATTCTTCTGCCTCAGTTATTCTGCTATTGATTCCTTCTAGAGAATTTTGAATTTCATTTATTGTGTTGTTCATCATTGTTTGTTTTCTCTTTAGTTCTTCTATGTCCTTGTTAAACATTTCTTGTATTTTCTCCATTTTATTTCCAAGATTTTGGATCATCTTTACTATCATTACTCTGAATTATTTTTCAGGTTGACTGCCTATTTCCTCTTCATTTGTTTGGTCTGGTAGGTTTTTACCTTGATGCTGTGTATTTGTCTATCTTCTCACCTTGCTTAACTTACTGTTTTGGGGTCTCCTTTTCACAGCCTGCAGATTTGTAGTTTCTCTTACCTCTGGTTTCTGTCCCCAGTGGGTGAGGTTGGTTCAGTGGCTTGTGTAGGCTTCCTGGTGGGGGAGACTGGTGCCTGCTTTCTGGTGGGTGGGGCTGAATCTTCTCCCTCTGGTGTGCAGGACCATGTCTGGTGGTGTGTTTTGAGGTATCCATGAAGTTAGTATGACTTTAGGCAGGGGTTTAAGTTGGGGTTGTTTTCCTGTCTTGCTAGTTTCTTGGCACGGGGTGTCTACACTGGAGCTTGCTGGTCATTGGGTGTGGCTGGGTCTGAGTGTTGAGATGGAAATCTCTGGGAGAGCTCTCACCTTTTAAAGTTACATCGGGCCAGAGGTCTCTGGTGGTCCGATATCCTGAACTTGGCTTTCCCTCCTTGGAGGCTCAGGCCTGACACTGGCTAGAGCACCAAGATGCTGCCAGTTGCATGGCATGGAAGAAAAGGAAGAAAAACAAACAAGCAACCAAATAAACAAACAACGAACAGACAGAACCCCAAGACAAGTGGTGAAAGCAAAACTAAACAGACAAAATCACACAAAGAAACATACACACACACACACACTCACAAAAAGAGAATAAAAAAGGAAGAGAGCAACCAGACCAATAAACAAACCCACAAATGAAGACAAACACTGAAAACTAAACTAAGATAAACATAAAACCAAAAACAAATCAAATGGAGCAAGCAAACCTCAAGTCCACTGTTGCTTCCAAAGTCCACCACCTCAAGTTTGAAAACACTCTGTCCATTCAGGTATTCCACAGATGCAGGGTTTACCAAGCTGATTGGGGGTATTTAATCCATGGTTCCTGAGGCTTTACAGGGAGATTTCCCTTTCTCTTCTTTGTTTGCACAGCTCCTGGGTTTGAGCTTTTGTTCTGGCCCTGCATCTGCATGTAGGCTGCCCTCAGGTATCTGTTCCTTTCCTAGACAGTACGGGGTTAGTGCAGCAGCTGATTAGGCCCCTCTTGCTCACTCATGCTGTGGAGAGGGAGGGGTATGGTAGTCATAATTGGAATGTGGGGTGAGCCTGAGGTGACAGAGGCTGGCATGACATTGCAACAGCCTGAGGCACACCATGTGTTCTCCCAGGGAAGTAGTCCCTGGATCACCAGACCCTGGCAGTGGTGTGCTGCACAGGCTCCTGGGAGGGTTTGGTAGTGACTTGCATTTGCACACAGGACTCTTGGTGGTAGCGGTGGCAGCGCTAGCTGTCCGTGCCTGCCTCTGGGGTCTGGCCGTAAGTTGATAGCTATGGCTAACACCTGTCTCTGGAGCTTGCTTAGGCAGTGCTCTGCCATCTGTGGGCACACGGAGCAGGAAGCGCCTCCCCTTGCACGCCCCAAAACAATGGTCTCTTGCCTCTATAGCAAGTCCAGACTTTTTCCGGGACTTCCTCCCAGCCAGCTGTGGTGCACTAGCTCCCCTCAGGCTGTCTTCATGCAGCCAACCCCAGTCTTCTCCCTGGGACCTGACCTCTGAAGCCCAAACCTCAGCTCCCAGCCCCCACCCACCCTGACAGGTGAGCAGACAAGCGTCTCAGGCCAGTGAGTGCTGGTCAGCACCGATCCTCTGTGCAGGAATCTCTCTGCTTTGCCCTCTGCACCCTTGTTGCTGCACTCTCCTCTGTGGCTCTGAAGCTTCCCCACCCACCCACCCCCTGTCTCTGCCAGTGAAGTGGCTTCCTAGGGTGTGGAAACTTTTCTTCCTTCACAGCTCCCTCCCAGTGGTGCTGGTCCCATCCCTATTCTTTTGTCTCTGTTTTTTATTTTTTCTTTTGCCCTACCCAGGTACGTGGGGATTTTCTTAACTTTTTGGAAGTCTGAGGTCTTCTGCCAGCATTCAGTAGGTGTTCTGTGGGAGTTGTTCCACATGAAGATGTATTTTTGATGTATTTGTGGGGAGAAAGGTGATCTCCATGTCTTACTCTTTCACCATCTTGAAGGTCTCTCTCTGGTTGTGTACATTTTTTATTTTGAGAAACTGTTTACAGCCCCATGTGTGATTATACTTGATGTTTTCATATACAGTAAAAATACATAATGTCAAAATTTCATAAATTAAGTAATGCTTTAGATAAGATTTTGTTATTAGTTATAGCTAGACACATTTGAAAAACAGTTGTATTTGCTTGTGTGAAATGTATTCACATATTTTATGATTCTTTGGACAATGCTTGGGACCCAAAGCAATGCTTGGCTTCTGCAATAACTTCAAGCCTGATGACTTGCATATAAGATAATGAGAACTCAATTCAGGGTAATGGAAGAGCAGTTGAAAAGATGGTTTAAGGGTTACTTTGAAATATCAATATAGATTGGTGATAAAGGGGGCAATTATAATTAGATCACTTACATCAAAAGTCTTGCTCATAATCTCCTCTAATAGGGAAACCCAACATTCCTGGAATATGATCCAGGAAAAACACATGTTAAATTTTCCATTATTTTGCTTTTTATAAAAAATATCTTTTCATATTTCAACATATACAGACTTGGGATCTATTGCTAAAGTCAGATTTATACAGTGAAGCACCAACAATTTAAAATATAGTCCTGGGCTTCCCTGGTGGGGCAATGGTTGAGAGTCCGCCTGCCGATGCAGGGGACACGGGTTTGTGTCCCGGTCCGGGAAGATCCTACATGCTGCGGAGTGGCTAGGCCTGTGAGTCATGACCGCTGAGCCTGTGCGTCTGGAGCCTGTGCTCCACAACGGGAGAGGTCACAGCAGTGAGAGGCCCGTGTAAAAAAAATAAAAATAAAATAAAATAAAATATAGTCCTTTCATGAGATCAGAAAAGAGATTTATTATTTTGTCCTATTTTAAGTCATGGCCACTAATGCTTACAATCTTGTGAAATAAACACTAGGCTGGGTGAACATAATTCTTTGTTTATTTTGTTGTGAAATATTTGTGGGTATGTGAATCTCTTTTCAGTGATTTGACATACAAGAAATCTGAGCTATAATTTAGATTCTATCTCTAATCTTGGACAGGGTAAAATTGTGTGAAGTCAGACATAAAGTGAAAGATCTGACACTTAAAGAATTGGGTGATTTGGGATACTTGTTAACTCCTCAGAGTCTCAGTTTCTTCACAGAATTGGAACATAGGGGAATAAATAGTATATCATAATTAAAATAAGAAATGTGTAGCAAAATAGGATGCGACTATATTAAGCCAAAAATATCTAATAAGAAGGTTGAAGAATAAACCAAAATTCACAGCAACAGCAACTTCACACTTTGACCTGAAAGGGAGTGGGGAGGTAGATGGGCTATGCTGTACCCAAGGTAAGGATGGTGTCTGCTCTAGTCAAATGCCCACATTTTTGTATCTGCACAGAATTGTCTGTGTCTCCACTGAACTATTCCATATGCCTCATATAAGCAGTGTCTTGAGAAAGTTGGATATGCAGAGAAGGAATTTGCAGATTCTAGGAACTCTGGTGACAAGTAGAGAAAACATATCACTTTAGAGGAAAATGCAGAGTACTTAAATTTTGACATTAAATTTGAGAGTTGCTTTTATAGGCTGAATGTTTAAATCCCCCCACCCCAAATTAATATGTTGAATGCTAACTCCAAGTATGAAAGTATTAGGAAGCATCTTTAGGAGTAAATCAGTTCATGAAAGTAGAGTTCTCATGAATGGGATTAGTGCCCTTATAAGTAGAGTCAAAAGAGTTTATTTCCTGTCTCTGCTCTCTTTCATGAAGGATACAAGAGTCAGACTTCTGCAAACCAAGAAGAGAGTTCTCACCAGACACTGAATCTCCCAGTGCCCTGATTTTGGACCTCTAAGCCTCCAGAATTGTGAGAACTAAATATTTGCTGTGTGTAAACCTCCAGAATTGTGAAAACTAAATGTTTGTTGTGTATAAACCTACGCTATTCTGTCTTAGCAACCTGAGTTGACTAGACAGTTGCCTTGACTCTGGACCTCTGTAAAATCAACTAATGTGGCCATGCAGAATGCATGGCATTCAGGCATTTAGGCATTGACCTAAATAAATCTCATTACTTTAAATGTCTTGTTTCTTTGTATCTTGTTCTGGTGACCCAAAATAAGAAGCATAAATAGGAAGGATTCCTACTAATATTCACGGTTGTCCTGAGAATTAATAAATTGAAATGCTTGTATATAAAATCCTCATCATGCTGCTTTTTTAAAAAAAAATTAATACCTATATCCACATAAACCCTTTCCATTTTATTAAATTTTTAAATTCTATAATTTATTTATTTTTAACATATGTATTAGAGGATAATTTCTTTACATTGTTGTGTTAGTTTCTGCTGTATAACAAAATGAATCAGGTATACATATTCATATATCCCAATATCCCCTCCCTCTTGCATCTCTCACCCACCTTCCCTATCCCACCCATCTAGGAGGTCACACCAAGCTGGTCTCTTTGTGCTATGCAGCTGCTTCCCACCAGCTATTTATTTCACATTGGTAGTGTATATATGTCAATGCCACACTCTCACTTCGTCCCAGTGTACACCTCCTCTTTTCCGTGTCCTCAAGTCCATTCTCTAAGTCTGTGTCTTTATTCCTGTCCTGCCCCTAGGTTCTAGAGAACCTTTTTTTTTTTAGATTCCCTATACATGTATTTGTATACGGCATTTGTTTTTCTCTTTCTGACTTACTTCACTCTGTATGACAGACTCTAGGACCATTCAACTTAAAAGAAATATGTCAAATTTGTTTCCTTTTATGGCTAAGTAATATTCCATTGTATATATGTGCCACATCTTCTTTATCCATTCATCTGTTGATGGACACTTAGGTTGCTTCCATGTCCTGGCTATCGTAAATAGTGCTGCAATGAACATTGTGGTACATGTCTCCTTTAGAATTATGGTCTTCCCAGGGCATATGCCCAGTAGTGGGATTGCTGGATGATATGGCAGTTCTATTTTGTTTTTTAAGGAAGCTCCATACTGTTCTCCATAGTGGCTGTATCAATTTACATTCCCAACAACAGCGCAAGAGCGTTCCCTTTTCTCCACACCCTCTCCAGCATTTATTGGTTGTAGATATTTTAATGATGGCCATTCTGACTGGTGTGAAGTGATACCACATTGTAGTTTTGATTAGCATTTCTCTAATGCTTAGTGATGTTGAGCATCCTTTCATGTGTTTGTTGGCAATCCGTATATCTTCTTTGGAGAAATGTCTATTTAGATCTTTTGCCCATTTTTGGATTGGGTTGTTTGTTTTTTTGATATTAAGCTGCATGAGCTGTTTGTATATTTTGGAGATTAATCCCTTGTCAGGTGCTTCATTTGTAAATATTTTCTCCCATTCTGAGGGGTGTCTTTTCCTCCTGTTTATGACATCAGTTGCTGTGCAAAAGCTTTTAAGTTTCATTAGTTCCCATTTTTTAATTTTTGTTTTTATTTACACTTCTCTAGGAGGTGGGTCAAAAAAGGATCTTGCTGTGATATATGTCATAGAGTGTTCTGCCTATGTTTTCCTGTAAGAGTTTTACACTGTCTGGCCTTACGTTTAGGTCTTTAATCCATTTTGAGTTTGCTTTTGTGTATGGTGTTAGGGAGTGTTCTAATTTCATACTTTTACATGTAGCTATCCAGTTTTCCCGGCACCGTTTATTGAAGAGGCTGTCTTTTCTCCATTGTATATTCTTGCCTCCTTTATCAAAGATAAGGTGAACATAGGTGCATTTGTTTATCTCTGGGCTTTCTATTCTGTTCCATTGATCTATATTTCTGTTTTTGTGCCAGTACCATACTGTCTTGATTACTGTAACTTTGTAGTATAGTCTGAAGACCAGAAGCCTGATTCCTCCAGCTCCAGTTTTCTTTCTCAAGATTGCTTTTGTTATTCAGGGTCTTTTGTGTTTCCATAGAGATTGTGAAAGTTTTTGTTCTATTTCTGTGAAAAATGCTATTCATTGTTTGATAGGGATTGCATTGAATCTGTACATTGCTTTGGATAATATAGTCATTTTCACAATGTTCATTCTACCAATCCAAGAACATGGTATATCTCTCCATCTTTTGGAATCATCTTTAATTTCTTTCATCAGTGTCTTATAGTATCCTGCATACAGGCTTTTTTCTCCTTTGGTAGGTTTATTCCTAGGTATTTTATTCTCTTTGTTGCAATGGTAAATGGGAATGTTTTCTTAATTTCACTGTCAGATTTTTTCATCATTATTGTTTAGGAATGCAAGAGATTCCTGTGCATTAATTTTGTATTGCACTATTTTACCAAATTCATTGATTAGCACCAGTAGTTTTCTGGTATCATCTTTAGGATTCTCTATATAGTATCATGTCATCTGCAAACAGTGACAGTTTTATTTCTTATTTTCCAATTTGGATTCCTTTTATTTCTTTTCTTCTCTGATTGTTGTGGCTAAAACTTCTAAAACTATGGTGAATAAGAGTGGTGAGAGTGAGCAACCTTGTCTTGTTTCCTGATCTTAGTGGAAATGGTTTCAGTTTTTTTTGCTATATATGGCCTTTATTATGTTGAGGTAAGTTCCCTCTATGCCTACTTTCTGGATAGTTTTTGTCATAAATCGGTGTTGAATTTTGTCAAAAGCTTTTTCTGCATCTTTTGAGATGATCATATGTTTTTATTCTTCAATTTGTTAATATGGCATATCACTTTGACTCATTTGCATATATTGAAGAATCCTTGCATTCCTGGGTTAAACTCCACTTGATCATGGTGTATTATCTTTTTAATGTGCTGTTGGATTCTGTTTGCTGGTATTTTGTTGAGGATTTTTGCATCTATGTTCATCAGTGATAATGGCCTGTAGTTCTCTTTTTTGATGATATCTTTGCTTTTGGTATCAGGGTGATTTTGACCGTGTAGAATGTGTTTGTGAGTGTTCCTCCCTCTGCTATATTTTGGAAAAGTTTGAGAAGGATATGTGTTAGCTCTTCTCGAAGTGTTTGAAAGAATTCACCTGTGGATCCATCATGTCCTGGGCTTTTGTGTGTTGGAAGATTTTTAGTCACATTTTCAATTTCAATACTTGTGATTGGTCTGTTTATATTTTGTATTTCTTCCTGGTTCAATCTCAAAAGTTTGTGCTTTTCTAAGAATTTGTCCATTTCTTCAGGGGTGTCCATTTTATTAGCATATAGTTGCTTGTAATAATCTCTCATGATCTTTTGTATTTCTGCAGTGTCAGTTGTTACTTCTCCTTTTTCATTTCTAGTGCTGTTGATTTGAGTCTTCTCCCTTTTTTTCCTGTTGAGTCTGGCTAATGGTTTATCAATTTTGTTTATCTTCTCAAAGAACCAGCTTTTAGTTTTGTTGTACTTTGATGTTGTTTCCTTCATTTCTTTTTCATTTATTTCTGCTCTGATCTTTATGATTTCTTTCCTTCTGCTATCTTTGGGGTTTTTTGTTCTTCTTTCTCTAATTGCTTTTAGTTTAAAGTTAGGTTGTTTATTTGAGATTTTTCTTGTTTCTTGAGGTAGGATTGTATTGCTATAAACTTCCCTCTTAGAACTATTTTTGCTGCATCCCATAGATTTTGGGATATCATGTTTTCATTGTCATTTGTTTGTAGGTTATTTCTTTGATTTCTTCTTTGATTTCTTTAGTGATCTCTTGGTTATTTAGTTGCATATTGTTTAACCTCCTTGTGTTTGTATTTTTTACAGTTTTTTTCCCTGTAATTGATATGTAGTTTCATACTGTTGTAATTGGAGGATATACTTGATATGATTTCAATTTTTTTAAATTTACCAAGGCTTGATTTATGACCCACAATACGTTCTATCCTGGAGAATGTTCCATGAGCACTAGAGGACAAAGCATATTCTGTTGTTTTTGCATGGAATATCCTGTAAATATCAATTAAGTCCATCTTGTTTAATGTATCATTTAAAGCTTGTGTTTTCTTATTTTTTTTTTTATTTTGGTTGATCTGTCCATTAGTGAATGTGGTGTGTTAAAGTCCCCTACTATTATTGTGTTACTGTTGATTTCCCCTTTTGTGGCTGTTAGCATTTGTCTTATGTATTGAGGTGCTCCTATGTAGGGTGCATAAATATTTACAATTGTTATATCTTCTTCTTGGATTGATCCCTTGATTATTATACAGTGACCTTCTTTGTCTCTTATAATCGTCTTTATTTTAAAGTCTATTTTGTGTGATATGAGAATGCTACTACAGCTTTCTTTTGATTTCCTTTTGCATGGAATATCTTTTTCCATCTCCTCACTTTCAGTCTGTATGTGTCCCTAGGTCTGAAGTTGGTCTATTGTAGACAACATATATACGGGCCTTGTTTTTGCATCCATTCAGCCAGTGTATGTCTTTTGGTTGAGGCATTTAATCCATTTACTTTTCAGGTAATTATTGATATATATGTTCCTATTACCATTTTCTTAATTGTTTTGGATTCATTATTGTAGGTTTTTTCCTTGTCTTGCATCTCCTGCCTCAAGAAGTTCTCTTAGCATTTGTTGTAAAGCTGGTTTGTTGGTGCTGAATTCTCTTAGCTTTTGCTTGTCTGTAAAGCTTTTAATTTCTCCATCAAATCTGAATGAGATACTTCCTGGGTAGAGTTATCTTGGCTGTAGGTTTTCCCCTTTTATCACGTTAAATATATCCTGCTACTCCCTTCTGGCTTGCAGAGTTTTTGTTGAAAGTTCAGATGTTAACCTTATGGGGATTCCCTTGTATGTTATTTCCTGCTTTTCCCTTGCTGCTTTCAATATTTTTTGTTTGTATTTAATTTTTGATAGTTTGATTAGTATGTGTCTTGACATGTTTTTCTTTGGATTTATCCTGTATGTGGCTCCCTTTACTTCCTGGACTTGATTGACTATTTGTTTTCCCATATTAGGGAAGTTTTGAACTATAATCTCTTCAAATATTTACTCAGTCCCTTGTATTTTCTCTTCTTCTCCTGGTACCCCTATAATTTGAACGTTGGTGCATTTACTGTTGTCACAGAAGTCTCTGAGACTGTTCTCCATTCTTTTCATTATTTTTTTCTTTATTCTGCCCTGTGGTAGTTGCTTCCACTATTTTATCTTCCAGGTTACTCCTCCATTCTTCTGCCTCAGTTTTTCTGCTATTGATGCCTTCTAGAGAATTTTAAATTTAATTTATTGTGTTGTTTATCATTGTTTGTATCCTCTTTAGTTCTTCTAGGTCCTTGTTAAACCTTTCTTATATATTCTCCATTCTATTTCCAAGATTTTGGATCATCCTTATTATGATGCTTATTATATAAGAATCATAATGCTTATATAATATTAATAATTATATGAGCATTGTAATGTTTATATAATAATAATTATTATATTATTATTATATAATAATAATAATTATGATGATCCTTATTATAATAAGGATCATCCTTATTATCATTACTCTGAATTCTTTTTCAGGTAGACTACCTATTTCTTCTTCATTTGTATGGTCTGGTGTGGTTTTACCTTGTTCCTTCAGAGGAATACAGAAGCTCTGTATTTCTCTTTCTTCTCATTTTGCTTAACTTACTGTTTTTGGGGTCTCTTTTTCGCAGGCTGCAGGTTCATAGTTTCAGTTGTTTTTGGTGTCTGCCCCCACTGGGTAAGTTTGGTTCAGCAGCTTGTGGAGACTTCCTGGTGGAGGGGAGTGGTGCCTGTGTTCTGGGGGATGAGGCTGGATCTTGTCTTTCTGGTGGGCAGGACAACATCCGGTGGTGCGTTTTGGGGTGTCTGTGAAGTTAGTATGACTTTAGGCAGCTTCTCTTCTAATGGGTGGGGTTGTGTTCCTGTCATGTTAGTTGCTTGGCATGGGGTTTCCAGCACTGGAGCTTGTTGGTCTTTGAGTAGAGCTGGTTCTTAGCATTGAGATGGAGATCTCTGGGAGACCTATTGCTGACTGATATTACATGGGGTCGGGAGGTCTGTGGTGGTCCAATGTCCTGAATCAGCTCTTCCACCTCAGAGGCTTAGGCCTGACACCTGGATGGATCACCAAGACCCTGTCAGCCACACAGCCATTTACATGGGGAGTTTCTTGCCTTTTGCAAAGTCTGAGCTCTTCTGACAGCATTCACTAGGTGTTCTGTAGGAGTTGTTTCTCATGTAGATGTATTTTTAATGTATTTGTGAGGAGGCAGGTGATGTCCATGCCTTACTCCTCTGCCATCTTGAAGGTCATTCGCATGGTGCTTGATACAGTAATAGAATTTACAAGTATTAACTTTTCTTCCATCGGTATGACTGTTTCCAGATACATGAATGAGAGTGTGTCTAAAATCCCATTAGGTCTGAAATGTCATGTTTTTATGTTTCATATATTTAGAGGCAAAGAATTGTAACTGAGCATGATGGACATTTTTGAAAAAGAAAATGTTTTCTGCCATTCCAATTCTTATGCACATAGTAGGTCCAGTTTACAGAGTAAAACTATCATAGCATAATCAAAATGTAAATCATCAATACAACTGTAAATTATGCAAAATAAAAGAAAAAAAGAGCCATCAAGAAAGGACTGAAAAGAAGTGAAAGGAAAATGCTCTCATTTTATACACATTGCATTGGTAGCTGGTAGTTAGACCTCCCAAAATGCACTGGTTATTGTTCTTTACCAGCATAATATGTTTCTTTTATCCTTGACATATTTATAAAAATTATTATCATTGTAATTATTTGCCTTTCCCCTCCATTAAGCTAAATTTTTTTAACAAAATATCCTATTTGTTAATTAAGATGAATTCCAGAAATGTCCATTGTATAAGGTATACAATAAGGTATAAGGCAGTTTGTTAAAAGATTAAGATAAAAAATATAAATTTCAAACATTTCCTGGAAAGTTTATCAGCTTCAACGTTTGCAGTCAGTTACTTGTAGGTTCTGACACCTGAGTGGAATCTTAAAGTTTGAATAGAAGTTATCCAATATACAGAGAACAGTAAAAACACAGGTATGAAGGCATGAATTGTATTGGATATACAAAAAAAAAAAAGCATTCAGCATATTAGTACATAAAATGTACATAGTACATAAAATGAAGGTACTGAGCATAAGTGATGAAGATGAGCAGAGACCACATTTGAAAGTCCTTCTTTCACTATGGAAGATGTTTGGAACACACTTAAAGGACAATCAAAAGCTATTGGAGCATTTCATGTAGGAAAGTGACATGCTTAAAATTTTTGTTTAAGATGCTCTACCAGTCATGGAATTCTGGAAAGCTGCTTTAATAAATTAGTCCCCAAGTCTTCATGGCTTTGGCTGGAAGAACTAGGGATCAGACCTAAGTATTCACTGAGGGGCCCTGACTATCAGGACTGTACAATCTCTTTGGTTGACAATCCCAGGGAATATAGATTGGTAATGAATACACGGACTTTTCATCACCTTCACCTGGAAATACCACTTCCCTACATAAACCATTGCATGGTGCTACTCAACTGTAATATGTCTGAAAAGGCTGGAGTTTTTCTATGTGCAGCAGGAAATAAGAACTTAAAATGTTTGTGAGCAGTAGTAATTTCTATCACTATTGTACTGCTCTAGAGGCAGTCAGGAGGTTGGGTTTGAGTAGTACAGTACTGAAAACAGAAAGTATCTAAATTATCTGGGCAAAATATTATGAATGCATTGCCAGATTAGTAGAGATACAGATGGGGTGAGGGGGATGATACAATAAATAGTTAGGAATTAAAATAATCAGAATTGATGACTAATTTATTGAAGTGTGATTTGAAGCAAGAATACAGAGAATCTAAGACTACTCTGAGATTTCTGACATGTGTAATTGGGTAGATGTTAGTATGATTATTCAGACTGGAAATAGAATACTGGAGAAACATGAAGTTTCATTGGTGGGATGGGAAAAATAAGTTTTACTTTTGAATTTGTTGATTTAAAGAACTTCTTGTTCTGTGGAAAAAGAAGTACAGAAATACAAAAGAAGAGCAAAAATGTAAAGCTGAGTATAAGACTGCTCAAAAGGAGAGTGTGATGTGAAAAGAAGAGTGGGCCAGCTGTCAGACCTTGAGGGAATTCCCAGAGTTAGCAGAAGAAGAAAGCACAAAGTAGAAATGAATTAGTGATTAGAAATGTGGGAGAAGAGTCGAATGAGAGATGAATCAAAGAAGCTGGAGTAGAAAAGTTGTAGAAGTGAATGTTCAACTTTGCCTTATATATGAAGGCCTTTGTACCATAAACAAAATAATGTCCAAATAAAATAGGATTTAAATTTTAAAAATCAAACCTTAAAACTCTAGGAAAATATAGGAGAATAATTTTCTGATTTGGGGGTAAGAAAGACTGTCATAAATCCTGAAATATAAGGAAAAAAATGAAAAAGACTGCGTTGTCTTCTATATAAGGTAAAAATTTAGAGGTATTTGTTTGATTTGGGAGTATGCTTACTGGGTTTTTTTTTTCCAGAGAAGTTTCAGTGATTTCAGCAGAAACTAGAAGAGGGCACAGAGTCAAGAAGAATGAATTTTTTTAAGGGGTAGACATGATTATATTTATAGAACAAGAGGAAAGGGTCAACAAGGATATTTCAGGATGAACATATTTTGAAAGACAAATTAACTATTTCAAAGTTGGGAGGAATATATATTTTTTAAAGGGTAATTTTGTGTGTTCAGTAGAGTCTTCAGAGATGTTTAGGTCTTTCTGGAATCACTTACAGCCTGATCTCAAATTTATAAACAAGGATGATGATTTAGGCCAGAGGCACATAGAGATAGTATTTTGGTTTGTGTTCCTCCCAAAGCAGATCTCAAGCAAGGATTTGAGTGAAAGTAGTTTATTTGTGAGATAACCCTAGGTATCATTAATAGGGAAGTGAAAAGTGTAAAAGGGAGAGAAGGAACCAGAAAAGAGGTGGATTATCAAGCCAACTAATGTGGTGGGCAATTAGGACTTATCCCCACTGGAGAGTTCTAGGGGTTGTGTAGAAAGAAGCCTTAAAGTTATCCCAGTAAAGGAGTGAGGAAGCTGGGGTATTTATCCACCAAATTCCTGTCCATCACTTGTTGAGGGCCTTTCCAGGGCTTTAACTCTTTGGTACTCTGTGTGTGCTCCGTATGCAGGCTGAGGGTGAACCTGCAGTCAGAAACAAAGACCTCAGGCAGAATCTTCCGTGTCAGCACTACTGTGTAGCGGTGAATCCATGGAGAGTAGACATGAGACACTGACAGAATTTGCTACAGGTGGGTGAACTAGGAAACGTCCCCAGAAGTGCAGCAAAGGACAAATACACCATTATATGGTTTTAAGCACATTCCTTCACCCTTCTGGATTGATCTACAAAGTGGGTGGTGTCTTAGTCTGCTGGGGCTACGATGACAAAATACCACAGACATGGTGGTTTAGACAACAGACGCTATTGTCTTACAGTTCTGGAAGCTGTAAGTCCATGATCAAGGTGTCCGCAGGATTAGCTCCCTGTGAGGCCTCTCTGTTGCTTGCTGATGGCTTCCCTCTTGCTGCCGCTTTACATGGTTGTATCTCTGTGCATGTATACCTTTCCTGTCTCTGTGTCCAAATTTCCTCTTTCTATAAGAGTGCCACTCAGGTTGGATTAAGGCCCACCTTGATGACCTTATTTGAAATTAATCCCATTCTTTAAAGGCCCTATCTGAAAATATAGTCACATTTTGAAGTAATAGGGATTAGAGATTTGCATATGAATGTTTTGAGGGACACAATTCAGCCTATAAGATGTGGCTTAGTTTGACAGTCCCTAAAGTAAGTATATTCTAATAACTTTTTTTTTTTTTTTTTTTTTTTTTTGCTTTTAAGCTCCTTTGCTTCTTTTTCATAGCCCTATAGCAAGCTTCTGAATTTTGACCTTTAGGCCTCTTCTCCAAAATGCTGTTTTCTTCTGAATGTGATTTAATCTTTTTTTTTTTTCTACTCTGCAATTAACTCTTAAATATACAGACCCATTTGATCTTGTCGGTAAGAGATCTATACCACTACTTTGACATATTCATCAAATGCACACACTACTGTCAAAGGCAAGCTTTCACCATTCTGTCTCTAACTTTCCTCCCTGTATACCATTAGCTGCCTTGGAGGGGCAGTGCTGTCTCACGGTTCAGATGAGGAACTGCCAGTCAGGAGATTTGGAATTTTCAACTATATCTGAAAGCCTGAAGTGAATCACTTAACCTCTCTGTATCTCAGTAACCACATTTAGAAAATGAAGGTAAATAGTATCTTATCTGAGAGGGGTGTGATAAGGACAAATCAAAAGATACTGTTTAAAAAGTTTGAGCAGTTAAATATTGTAGTAAGGAAAGTGGTGCTATTATATAATGACTTTTTAGCTAATGTCCTGATGATTTTTAACTGCAAAAAGACTCAGCCTTCAAACTTGGACTGTATCTTCCTGAAAAGTGTCTTTAGTGTGGTGCCTCTAGTGTGGTGTCTCTATATACCTGGGAAAGAGCAAGGAGGAATATTCAAAGTAGTCAGAAAATATCGAGGTGGACCAAGTATAATCTGTAGATTGAGTAGATATGCTTTTCTTTTACATTCACTCATTTTCACATATACTTTTTCAAATATATGAAGATACTGTTGAGCCAAATAAAAAAAAGGTTCTATATTAATAATAATTTAGTTATTATCCATGGTTTGATTAGTGTCCAAGAAAACCACAACTATTAGGGTCCAATCAAATTTTGTTGATATTAAAAAGGGCACTTATACATGAAAATCATAGCTGTAAATTAGAATTTTTTGCTTTGGAGCTTAGTTAATACCACATGAAGTATCTTTTGTTTTGTTTAGCAAATCTTCTAATTGAAATTGGGCTGTAATAATGATTATTCACCAAAGGTTTCATGATCACAATTATCTAGCAACAAGTTCAAATTCTTATTACTTCTCACATTTGGCTGGGTGAGCATTTCCAAACTAGAGATTACTCTGTCCTGCTTCCAGGGATTCTGATTAATAAGTGTAGCAGCCTGAGTGATTCTGTTGTGTACTTAGGTCAGGTAACCATTGTGTAGGCTGCTTACTTATCAATTAATCAATAAGCATTCACTTTCTTTTGAAAACATATGGCTTGCAAAAAAGACTTACTTCTCGTTCTAAGGAAGCTTATATTTTCCTTAGTGAAATAAAATAACTGTTTTAAGCTGCCCATTATTTTAAACAAAGATTTATTTAGTACCTTGTAATGATAAAGCATTGTTATGTGCTATAGCAAATAAAGAGTTAGCTGATTCATGCTTTGGAATCAATGAGCCACAGGCATGTTCCAAATCATGTAATCAAGTCAGAGTTGAAGGTTATGAAGAACAAATGCTGAATATGATTGACAATTTGTAGACCTAATCAGCTTTATCCTTCTCCAAGAGCACAGGCTGCTATTTCTACATATTCTTGAGAAGACAGAAGAAAGGATGTGGAGCAGGGTCACTATTCTTGATAAAAAGAAGTTGCTTGATCATGGTTATTTTCTGTGTTTGGATGTTTGCATGTTTAGGGGGTTAGAGCCAAATATGCTGCTGTTTAACTAATGTTTACCATGGTAATCTGTAGATGAAAACTGTTCCAGATTTTTTTTTACAGGATATATTTTGGAATGACAATCTGGTTTGAAGGGTGGGTTTATCTTAAAGCTACTCTCAAGAACTGAGATGGGCTTGAGAATGTATCCTACTTGCAATCTTACAAGTTAGCTATTACAGTTTCATGGATGCTGAAAGAAGCAACAAGATACCTGGAGTAAGAGAGGGTTTTCTTACCCACTGTACAGCAAGTCGCATGAGATACATGTTTTTAAGATTTCCTTTTGTCCCCCAACTCCATGGAGGTGACAGGAAAGGAGCCAGAAAAATGCCGCATATGTAGTGTGTTCCATTACACCTGAGGAACCTCAAGTTTAGTGAGCTCAGATATTTTATAACAAACTGCAAGCAAACCTGCTTTTTGTTCTTAAGTGAGATATTATCTTTATTATACTGGGCAGTAAACAAACCTACCCTTTGCTCGAGAGGCACACACTGTCTCTATCTTCCAAGACGGTTCACTACACAAAAGTCCTTGGAAAGATAGTTTGGAGCAAAGATTGTCAGTGCCTGTGCTCTCAAGAAGTATAGAAACAAGAGACCCATGGAGAACTGTCTTCCAACATCTGTATTTTCTATAAAGCATAATATAGAAAAGATCATCATAGGATGATCTTGAGGAGCTAATGGTATGGGTAGGAGAAAAGTACTACTTGGCAGTGACAATAAATAAATACATTTACACTGTTTCAGTAATTTTGCTAATTGAGTTATATATACAATAGAATTTAAGTGTTCTAAACAGATTTGATTCTGTCTAACCTTTTCTAAGTCATCTTTGATAGGTTGAAATCCAGCCTTTGCTTAAATGCCTGTAAGACAGAAGCTCCTTATCTTATACCTTGATTTTTTGAGGGTTTATTTTGACTGGGCATTGTGATAGGCTCTGGAGACACATGAACAGATAAAAAGAGGCCTTTTTGTCAAGAAAATTTCCCTTTAGTAGAGGAAAAATAGTATACATACTTTCTTGTTAAAATCATAAATAAGGATACACAATTCAGTCCCATATTTTAGGAAAGGCTTGTTTGGGGGAGGTGAATTTTTAACTAAGTGTTGAAGGATACACATTATCAAGGCAAGGAGTAGGGAGAATAGTCTAGGAAGAGGGGAATAATGTGAGCAGAGAAATGCACAGGAAAAGAGTGAGGTAAATTCAGGGATTATCAAGCCATTCTGAATTGCTAACACATAGGATGTATGTGAGTGAGTGGTGGGAGATAATGCAGAGTAAGCAGGCATCAGAATATATAGACATTTGGGTGTTAAGCTAAGGAGTTTCAAAAATCTATGTTTAGGCTTTTTAGAAGGTTGGTAATGAAATCAAATCTGAATTTTAGAATGTTCTTTCTGATAGCCTTAAGGAGAATTGATTGGGGGGTGCTAGAGTTTAGATCAGAATAGTAGAAGTAGAAAAGAAAAATAAATTTAGGATGTTATTATAGTAATCAAGATCTAAGTCAAGGGTGTGTCAATGGGAATGAAGGGAAAGATGGATTAAAGGGATATTTATGGAGTAGCATCAATAGGATTTGATGACTGATTCAATGTTGGGAGTTAGAAAGTCTAGGATGACTTCATTGTAACAGGGCAACAGTTCGATAGAACATTTTTGGGGAGATGAACAGGTTTGTTTGTGTGTGAGGAGGGGTGGTGATGGTGATAATTTTGGACATACTGAGTTTGTGTTGTGTGGAATTTAAACAAGGTCACTGCAGAGAAGAGAAACAGAGGGTCAAGAATGGAAGCCTGGATAACATCAACATTTAAGAGACAGCTGCAGTTGTTAAAAATTCTGTATTATCATAAGTTAGAAAATTGGTATGTTACAACTATCACTTCTTGTAAAAACAAAAAGTAAAACAAATAATAAGGCTTTTAAAACAGCAGAAGTATAATGTCTTCTATTCACTTAAAATAGTGACATCCTTGAGGATTTGTCATTATATGTAGACAATATTATCAAAATGTGCTGTCTCCAATTTTGCCAAAGCTGGATAAAGATTTGAAACTTCTAGAAAAGGAAAGATTGGATGAATTGTTTTTATAGGGAAAATTATTAGAAAAGTATTTACTTTTATGTAATGGTGTGTTAAAACAATAGTAGACTTTAAAAAACTGTAAAATAGAGCCATTTGCTAAAAGGATATATGGGAAGTATTTATATTGTGCCACTTATGAAAAAATAGGTTCATTTCAAAATATAGATAAACGTTTCACCTTCAAGGGAATCTACTTTGATACTGATTACCATAGTAGCTTTTTTTCTTCATAGACATTCCTTTAAGTGGTTTTTATTATTCTGGTAAAATTGATTTAGTATATGAAAAAACATCAGCTTAATAGAGCTATTCATCTGGAAGGGTTAGCATTCTATTAGATTTTATTTTGCTCTGTAGTACATTCTTTTAACTACATTATTTTAACCAGGTTTTCATTTAAATGATTTAAGCAAACAATAAGGAGGATAATTCCTGGATTTCCAATGAGAGTTATTGGCCTTTTCAGTGATTCCTAGTGTCGATGATATTTCTTGGTTAATAAACTTATGATAAGACGTCCTGAATCATTATCAACAATGGAATTTAAAAATATCTATCACTTCTGTTGTTTCCTAGTCCTGTAAGCAAGTTAGAAATAAAATTTAGGATAATCAGTACTGGTAGGGGTGTGGGAAACTTAACCCTCTCACTCATGGTTTATAGGAATGTACAATCTTTCTGGAGGATGATTAGACTACATGTATCAAAAGGTCAAATAAGTACTTTGCGTTTAACCCATAAATTGTACTTCTAGGAAATAACACTAATAGAATTGTTGGAAAACTACAGTTTTATATATAAAATTGTTCATTGTACATACTTTCTGAAAATTGGAAACAAAATTGTGAAGGATGTTTAAGTAATTCTCTTTTTTTGCTTTTTTCTATGTTAACAATTTATTAAATTCTTTACATCTTATGCTTACAATAATCCTATTGTACCATATGTGCAAAGTAAATTCTAGGTGTACTTAAAGCTTAATTATGAACAACAAAATATAAAAATATTAGAAAAGACATATGAAGGACTCTATTAATTCATCTTAGGTAAATTTCTTTAAAAAAATACTCAAAAGCAGAAATAATAAAGAAAAAGTGACAAGAGACATACAGATGCCCAGCAAGTACATGAAAAGATGCTCAACATCACTAATCAGGGAAATGCAAATCAAAACCACAATGAGATATCACCTCACATGTTAGAATGGTTATTATCAGAAAATCAATAGCTAACAAGTATTGGTAAGAATAATGAGAATTTGGAAACCTTGTACTCTTGATGGAAATGTTAAAATGGTGCAGTCATTATGGAAAACAGTATGGAGGTTCCTCAAAAAATTAAAAATAGAACTACCACATGATCTACTTTTGGGAACTTATCCAGAAGAATTGAAATCCAGATCTCAGTGAACTACCATGTTCATTGCAGCATTATTCACAATAGCCAAGAAACAACCTAGTGCCCATCAACAGAACGGACAAAGAAAACATGGTAAATATATACCATGGCATACTCTTTAGCCTTAAAAAAATGAAATACTGCCATGTGATAACATGGATGAACCTGGAGGACATTATGCTAGTGAAATAAGCCACCCACAGAAAGACAAGTGCAATATGACTCCACTTTGAGGAGGTATCTAAAGTAGCCAAACACACAGACACAGAGGTGGAATGGTGCTCACCTGGGGCTGGGGGGAGGAGACATGGGGAGTTACTGTTCAACAGGTATGGAGTTTCTGTTATGAAGGTGAATGAATTTTAGAGATTTGCTGTACAACATTTTACCTATAGTTGACAATACTATATCACACACTTAAAAATGTGTCAAGAGGGTAGATCTCATGCTAAGTGTTCTAACTACAACAGTAATAAAATTGGTAGATAAACAAAGGGGTGTAAAGGGAGCTGACTCCTTGTTTCATCTCTGAGTAGCAGGGGAGAGTTCTTTAATGAGGAAGGCATTTGGGGAAACAGGGGGGTTGAAGGTGTCTCAGGCAGTATTGTCACTCAGCAAAATGTCCAAAGCTATTAAAAAGTATATTTTGTTTATATACTCAGCATTACACATTTTTTATATGACAAGAAAAAACGAAAAAAAAAAAACTCGGAAGATCCTTTCTGTAGTTGGCAAACTGTCTTTGTGTCCTTGCCTATTTATAACTGTGATGCAATCATTCTTTTTATAATTGATTGAAGGAATTCTTTTCATATTAAAAAGTACTTGTATAGCACAGGGAACTGTGGGTTTATCATGTTGTAATCTCATCATGAATTAAGGAAGATCTGTACTTTTCTTTTTTGAACTGCCTGTGACATGTTCTTGATTCCTGGAGATCGAAGTACATTCTGAGCCTGGCAGGACTCAGGGGAAATCTAGCCTTTCCACTTGATGCAGACACAATGAACTGCAGTTTCTGAAAAGAATTGCAGTCAAGGGCTCCTAAGTAATTCTTAATATATACATAGTGGAATAGAATGCAACTTTTCAAAAATGATAAGGATTATGCCTATTGACAAGGTGTCATATTATATATTTTACTGGAAAAAAAACATTTCAAATGATCTGAATAGATGGGACCCAATTCATTCTAATTTGAGCCTGTTGGCTCAAAGTACAGAAATCCAATAGAAAACTTGTAATTTAATTATTATGTGGAAGGTACATTCTTAATGCACAGCAAAGTATCTTCAGTTTCCCACCTGTATATCTCACCACTCTCAATATCCTCCAGCTGAATGGTACCTGGTCACCAGTTCTTGGAGGTGACTTTTTTCTCAACTCCCTTTGTCCTTAGACTTACATTAGAGGTTTCTTTGAAGCAAATCTCCTGTTCTTTTCTTCCAACTTTGCTCTGCCTACTCATTTCTCTGTTTCTGTGTCATAAAAGTCAAGAAAAGACTGGGTAAGTTTAGTATCTATGATAACAAAAATAAACTTCTATCAGTTTTGGTGGAGCAGGGGTGTGGTGAGTGAGCTATGAACACTGCAAAAATAATAAATTTAGTATAGTCTTATTTAATTTAAAAACCATGTATATATAAAAACATAATATGTATAGTCTGGAAGGATATATATCATAATATTAAAAGTTGTTATTACATAGTAGGGTTTCAATTAATCTCTATTCTTATATGCTTTTCTATAAGTTCTGAATTGTCTACAATAAGCAGATGTTGCCGTTATAATTAAAGGATACAATAATGCTTCAAAATGGTTTACTACAAATAGATGAAAGATCGTTTATTCTGAAATAGGTCTGATGTTACGTTTATTCAGTGCTGAACACATATATCAGGTCTCAAAAGTTAGGTCAGCAGATCTGCACTAGCCTTCTCTACTAGAAATTGTACCTTGAGCTCAAACATTTGACAATTTCAGTATAAAAAGTTTCCATTAAGTGTATTAAGTGTATCCTTCCTACTAAAAAATTTAACACAGGAAAAACTCACATACTTCATTTTTTACCTCAAAAATTGATTTTGTAAAATTAAATTCATTTTATTAAAGAGAAGGGGGCTGCAGTGATGATTCTCAGGAAAAAGACTAGGCAAAATGAAATCCTTAACCTGCCCTGTTTCCTACAAAACAAAAGGTGACTCCTCCTGACTCCTATTTTAAAATAACACAAAATGTGACAGTTTTCTTCTCTTACACAGATGATGGAAATTTTTGTTGATTAGACTCATTTGAACTGCAAATTTTCTGTCTGAAACATGCTTATGACAGCGCAGGAAGTCTGGGTAATTGGGATTTTTCATAAAGGGACTTATCCACTTGTGTATCGTTTGCAGAACAAGAGTAGAAATTTTAAATTTCATTTGAAGACCTGAAGAGTGACAAATTTGCTATCTGACGGTTATTAGTGTCTGGAACCTAACTGTTTCAAGTTTAGGAGACTCAGCAAAGGTTCAACTGAAGGATTTCTTTCATCTCCCTTAATTGAGGGGCCATGTGATCAGGAGGCAAGGAAATGTCCAACTGGTCTTTATATTTAAACACTTTCTCAGACACAGGAAACTTATTGAGTCAGTTCATGGCTTTTTTTTTTTAACATCTTTATTGGAGTATAATTGCTTTACAATGGTGTGTTAGTTTCTGCTTTATAACAAAGTGAATCAGTTATACATATACATATGTTCCCATATCTCTTCCCTCTTTCATCTCCCTCCCTCCCACCCTCCCTATCCCACAGCTCTAGGTAGTCACAAACCACTGAGCTGATCTCCCTGTGCTGTGCATCCACTTCTCACTATTTTACGTTTGGTAGTGTATATATGTCCATGCCTCTCTCTCACTTTGTCACAGCTTACCCTTCCCCCTCCCCATATCCTCAAGTCCATTCTCTAGTAGGTCTGTGTCTTTATTCCCGTCTTACCCCTAGGTCCTTCATGACTTTTTTTTCCTTTCTCTTAGATTCCATATATATGTGTTAGCATACGGTATTTGTCTTTCTCTTTCTGACTCACTTCACTCTGTATGACAGACCCTAGTTCCATCCACCTCACTACAAATAATTCAATTTCGTTTCTTTTCATGGCTGAATAATATTCCACTGTATATATGTGCCACATCTTCTTTATCCATTCATCTGTTGCTGGACACTGAGGTTGATTCCATGTCCTGACTAGTGTAAACAGAGCTGCAATGAACATTTTGGTACATGACTCTTTTTGAATTATGGTTTTCTCAGAGTATATGCCTAGTAGTGGGATTGCTGGGTTGTATGGTAATTCTATTTTTAGTTTTTTAAGGAACCTCCATACTATTCTCCATAGTGGCTGTATCAATTTATATTCCCACCTACAGTGCAAGAGTGTTCCCTTTTCTCCACACTCTCTCCAGCATTTATTATTTCTAGATTTTCTGATGATGGCCATTCTGACCAGTGTGAGATTATATCTCATTGTAGTTTTGATTTGAATTTCTCTAATGATTAATGATGTTGAGCATTCTTTCATGTGTGTGTTGGCAGTCTTTATATCTTCTTTGGAGAAATGTCTATTTAGGTCTTCTGCCCATTTTAGGATTGGGTTGTTTGTTTTTTGTTATTGAGCTGCATGAGCTGCTTGTAAATTTTGGATATTAATCTTTTGTCAGTTGCTTCATTTGCAAATCTTTTCTCCCATTCTGAGGGTTGGCTTTTGGTCTTGTTTATGGTTTCCTTTGCTGTGCAAAAGCTTTGAAGTTTCATTAGGTCCCATTTGTTTATTTTTGGTTTTATTTCCATTTCTCTAGGAGGAGGGTCAAAAAGGATCTTGCTGTGATTTATGTCATAGAGTGTTCTGCCTATGTTTTCCTCTAAGTGTTTGATAGTTTCTGGCCTTACATTTAGCTATTTAATCCATTTTGAGTTTATTTTTGTGTATGGTGTTAGGAAGTATTCTAATTTCATACTTTTCCATGTACCTGTCCAGTTTTCCCAGCACCACTTATTGAAGACCCTGTCTTTTCTCCACTGTATATTCTTGCCTCATTTATCAAAGATAAGGTGACCATATGTACATGGGTTTATCTCTGGGCTTTCTCTCCTTTTCCATTGATCTATATTTCTGATTTTGTGCCAGTACCATACTGTCTTGATTACTGTAGCTTTATAGTATAGTCTGAAGTCAGGGACCCTGATTCCTCCAGCTCCTTTTTTCGTTCTCAAGATTGCTTTGGCTATTTGGGGTCTTTTGTGTTTCCATACAAATTGTGAAATTTTTTCTTCTAGTTGTGTGAAAAATGCCATTCATTGTTTGATAGGGATTGCATTGAATCTGTAGATTGCTTTGGGTAGTAGAGTCGTTTTAACAATGTTGATTCTTCCAATCCAAGAACATGGTATATCTCTCCATCTTTTGGAATCATCTTTAATTTCTTTCATCAGTGTCTTATAGTTTTCTGCATACAGGTCTTTTGTCTCCTTAGGTAGGTTTATTCCTAGATATTTTATTCTTTTTGTTGCAATGGTAAATGAGAGTGTTTTCTGAATTTCAATTTCAGACTTTTCATCATTAGTGTATTGGAATGCCAGAGATTTCTGTGCATTAATTTTGCATCCTGCTACTTTAGGAAATTCATTGATTAGTTCTAGCACTTTTCTGGTAGAATCTTTAGAATTCTCTACATATAGTACCATGTCATCTGCAAACAGTGACAGCTTTACTTCTTCTTTTCAGATTTGGATTCCTTTTATTTCTTTTTCTTCTCTCATTGCTATGGCTGAAACTTCCAAAACTATGTTGAATAATAGTGGTGAGAATGGGCAACCTTGTCTTGTTCCTGATCTTAGTGGAAATGCTTTCAGTTTTTCACCATTGAGGACGATGTTGGCTGTGGGTTTGTCATATATGGCCTTTATTATGTTGAGAAAAGTTCCCTCTATGACTACTTTCTGCAGGGTTTTTGTCATAAATCGGTGTTGAATATTGTCAAAAGCTTTCTCTGCATCTCTTGAGATGACCATATGGTTTTTCCCCTTCAATTTGTTCATATGGTGTATCATGTTGATTGATTTATGTATATTGAAGAATCCTTGCATTCCTGGATAAACCCCACTTGATCATGGTGTATGATCTGTTTAATGTGCTGTTGGATTCTGTTTGCTAGTATTTTGTTGAGGACTTTTGCATCTATGTTCATCAGTGATATTGGCCTGTAGTTTTCTTTCTTTGTGACATGTTTGTCTGGTTTGGTATCAGGGTTATGGTGGCCTTGTAGAATGAGTATGGGAGTGTTCCTCCCTCTGCTATATTTTTGAAGAGTTTGAGAAGGATAGGTGTTAGCCCTTCTCTAAATATTTGATAGAATTCGCCTGTGAAGCCATCTGGTCCTGGGCTTTTGTTTGTTGGAAGATTTTTAATCACAGTTTCAATTTCAGTGCTTGTGATTGGTCTGTTCATATTTTCTATTTCTTCCTGATTCAGCCTTGGCAGGTTGTGCATTTCTAAGAATTTGTCCATTTCTTCCAGGTTGTCCTTTATATTGGCATAGAGTTGCTTGTCGTAACCTCTCATGATCCTTTTTATTTCTGCAGTGTCAGTTGTTACTTCTTTTTCGTTTTTAATTCTATTGATTTGAGTCCTCTCCCTTTTTTTCTTGATGACTCTGCCTAATGGTTTATCAATTTTGTTTATCTTCTCAAAGAACCAGGTTTTATTTCTCATTTGATCTTTATGATTTCTTTCCTTCTGCTAACTTCGGGGTTTTTTTGTTCTTCTTTCTCTAATTGCTTTAGGTGCAAGGTTGAGTTGTTTATTTGAGATGTTTCCTGTAGGTAGGATTGTATTGCTATAAACTGCCCTTGTAGAACTGCTTTTGCTGCAACCCATATGTTTTGATTCATTGTGTTTTCATTGTCATTTGTTTCTAGGTATTTTTTGATTTCCTCTTTGATTTCTTCAGTGATCTCTTGGTTATTAAGTAGTGTATTGTTTAGCCTCCATGTGTTTGTATTTTTTACAGATCTTTTCCTGTAATTGACATCTAGTCTCATAGTGTTGTATTCGGAAAAGTTACTTGATACAATTTCAATTTTCTTAAATTTACCAAGGCTTGATTTGTGACCCAAGATATGATCTATCCTGGAGAATGTTCCATATACACTTGAGAAAAATGCATATTCTGTTGTTTTTGGATGGAATGTCTTATAAATATCAATTAAGTCCATCTTGTTTAATGTATCATTTAATGTTTGTGTTTCATTATTTAGTTTCATTTTGAATTATCTGCCCATTGGTGAAAGTGGGGTGTTAAAGTCCCCTAGTATGAATGTGCTACTGTTGATTTCCCCTTTCATGGCTGTCAGTATTTCCCTTATGTATTGATGTGCTCCTATGTTGTGTGCATAAATATTTACAATTGTTATATCTTCTTCTTGGGTCGATCCCTTCATCATTATGTAGTGTCCTTCGATGTCTCTTGTAATAGTCTTTATTTTAAAGTCTATTTTGTCTGATGTGAGAATTGCTACTCCAACTTTCTTTTGATTTCCATTTGCATGGAATATCTTATTCCATCCCCACACTTTCAGTCTGTATGTGTCCCTAGATCTGAAGTGGGTCTCTTGTAGACAGCATATATATGGGTCTTGTTTTCGTATCCATTCAGCCAGTCTGTGTCTTTTGGTGGGAGCATTTAATCCATTTACATTTAAGGTAATTATGAATATATGTGTTCCTATTACCATTTTCTTATTTATTTTTGGTTTGTTATTGGAGGTCTTTCCCTTCTCTTTTTTTCCTGCCTAGAGAAGTTCCTTTAGCATTTGTTTTAAAGCTGGTTTGGTGGTGCTGAACTCTCTCAGCTTTTGCATGTTTGTATATGTTTTAATTTCTCCATCAAATCTGAATGAGATCCTTGCTGGGTAGAGTAATCTTGGTTGTAGGTTTTTCTCCTTCATCACTTTAAGTATGTCCTGCTACTCCCTTCTGTCTTGCGGAGTTTCTGCTGAAAGACCAGCTGTTAACCTTATGGGGATTCCCTTGTGTGTTATTGGTTGTTTTTCCCTTGCTGCTTTTAACATGTTTTCTTTGTATTTAATTTTTGATAGTTTGATTAATATGTGTCTTGGCATGTTTCTCCTTGGATTTATCTTGTATGGGACTCTCTGTGCTTCCTGGAGTTGATTGATTATTTCCTTTCCCATATTAGGGAAGTGTCCAACTATAATCTCTTCAAACATTTTCTCAGTCCCTTGTATTTTCTCTTCTTCTTCTGGGACCCCTATAATTCAAATGGTGGTGCATTTAATGTTGTCCCAGATGTCTCTGAGACTGTCCTCAGTTCTTTTCATTCTTTTTCTTTATTCTGTTCTGCAGTAGCTATTTCCACTATTTTATCTTCCAGGTCACTTATCTGTTCTTCTGCCTCAGTAATTCTGCTAGTGGTCCCATCTAGAGTATTTTTCATTTCATTTATTGTGTTGTTCATCGTTGTTTGTTTCACCTTTAGTTCTTCTAGGTCCTTCTTAAATGTTTCTTGCATTTTCTCTATTCTATTTCCAAGATTTTGGATCATCTTTACTGTCATTTTTCTGAATTCTTTTTCAGGTAGACTACCTATTTCCTCTTCATTTGTTAGGTCTGGTGGGTTTTTACCTTGCTCCTTCATCTGCTGTGTGTTTTTCTGTCTTCTCATTTTGCTTAATTTACTGTGTTTGGGGTCTCCTTTTTGCAGGCTACAGGTTGTAGTTCCGTTTGTTTTGGTGTCTGGCCCTAGTGGCTAAGGTTGGTTCAGTGGGTTGTGTAGGATGTCTGGTGGAGGGGACTAGTCCCTGTATTCTGGTGGATGAGGCTGGATCTTGTCTTTCTGGTGGGCAGGTCCACATCTGGTGGTGTGTTTTGGGGTGTCTGTGGCCTTATTATGATTTTAGGCCTCTCTGCTAATGGGTGGTATTGTGTTCCTGTCTTGCTAGTTGTTTGGCATAGGGTGTCCAGCACTGTAGCTTGCTGGTCGTTGAGTGAAGCTGTGTGTTGGTGTTGAGATGGAGATCTCTGGGAGATTTTCGCCGTGTGATATTATATGGAGCTGGGAGGTCTCTTGTGGACCAGTGTCCTGATGTTGGCTCTCCCACCTCAGAGGCACAGCACTGACTCCTGGCTGGTGCACCAAAAGCCTTTCATCCACATGGCTCAGAATAAAGGAGAGAAAATAGAAAGAAAGAGGATAAAAAAATATGAAATCAAATAAAGTAAGATAAAATAAAATAGTTATTAAAATAGATAATAAAAAACAATTATTATGAAAATAATTTTAAAAAGTAAAAAAAAAAAAGTAAAAATGAAAAAAAGAACAGATAGACAGAATCCTAGGACAAATGGTGAAAGCAAACCTATACAGACAAAATCTGACACAGAAGCATACCAACATACTCACAAAAAAGAGGAAAAGGGGAAAAAATAATATATCTTGCTCCCAAAGTCCACCTCCTCAATTTGGGATGATCTGTTGTCTATTCAGGTATTCCACAGACGCAGGGTACATCAGGTTGATTGTGAAGATTTAATTCGCTGCTCCTGAGGCTGCTGGAAGAAGTTTCCCTTTCTCTTCTTTGTTTGCACAACTCCCGGGGTTCAGCTTTGGATTTGGCCCTGCCTCTGCATGTGGGTCGCCTGAGGGCGTCTGTTCTTCGCTCAGACAGGATGGGGTTAAAGGAGCAGCTGATTCCGGGGCTCTGGCTCACTCAGGCCCGGGGGAGGGAAGGGTAGGGATGCGGGGCGAGCCTGCGGCGGCAGAGGCTGGTGGGACTTTGCACCAGCCTGAGGTGCGCCGTGCGTTCTCTCGGGGAAGTTTTCCCTGGATCACGGCACTCTGGCAGTGGTGGGCTGCACAGGCTCCCAGGAGGGGAGGTGGGTAGCTTCTTGGTGGTGGCAGCAGCAGCCTTAGCATCTCATGCCCGTCTCTGTGGTCCACACTGATTGCTGCGTCTGGCGCCTGTCTCTTGAGCTTCTTTAAGCAGCACTCTTAATCCCCTCTCCTTGCGCACCAGGAAACAAAGAGGGAAGAAAAGGTCTCTTGCCTCTTTGGCAGGTCCAGACTTTATCCCGGACTCCCTCCCGGCTAGCTGTGGTGCACTAACCCCTTCAGGCTGTGTTCACGCCGCCAACCCCAGTCCTCTCTCTGCAATCCAACGAAAGCCCGAGCCTCAGCTCCCAGCCCCCGCCCGCCCCTGGCGGGTGAGCAGAGAAGCCTCTCGGGCCGGTGAGTGCTGGTCGGCACTCATCCTCTGGGCGGGAATCTCTCTGCTTTGCCCTCCGCACGCTTGTTGTTGTGTTCTCCTCCGTGGCTCCAAAGCTCCCCGCTGCGCCACCCACAGTCTCCACCCGCGAAGGGGCTTCCTAGTGTGTGGAAACCTTTCCTCCTTCACGGCTCCCTCCCACTGGTGCAGGTCCTGTCCCTATTCTTTTGTCTCTGTTTATTCTTTTTTCTTTTGCCCTACCCAGGTACGTGGGGAGTTTCTTGTCTTTTGGGAGGTCTGAGGCCTTCTGCCAGCATTCAGTGGGTGTTCTGTAGGAGTTGTTCCACTTGTAGATGTATTTGTGATGTATCTGTGGAGAGGAAGGTGATCTCCACGTCTTACTCTTCTGCCATCTTCTCCTTG
The DNA here is from genome assembly GCF_949774975.1 of Lagenorhynchus albirostris. NCBI lineage: Eukaryota > Metazoa > Chordata > Mammalia > Artiodactyla > Delphinidae > Lagenorhynchus > Lagenorhynchus albirostris. Next base: position 72,205,899 of record NC_083103.1, read on the forward strand.
TCCCTCCAGTTCGTGGCTTTTTAGAAAAAGTTGCATGAATTTCAGAGTAAGCCATGATCTCTCCTCATGTTGACCAACTACAGCTTGAAATTTAAGCTCATTCCTTGTGATGAAAAAAATACTGTTTCTGAAATACATCAATGTAGTTATTTTTTCCATTTCTTTGTTCCTGAACTTCCTCTCTTCAGCCAGTGGTGTATATTTAACCTGGTGGCTGATTGAGATCATATTAACAAGGATGCTAAATAAAGTCAATGTAGTTCTCAACATCCAGAGTAGCATTTTGAATCCTCAAGATCACAGTCATGAAAATCATGACTTGCGGAGAAAAGAGGATTATGTAAATTAATTTAGCTTTGATGGGTATATCAAGAGCTATAAGTGTGAGACTCCATTACAAAAATCAACAATAATCTAGGGGTGGAGAAAACTGAAAATACATCTTAGGAACTTCTTCCTCATAAGACTGGGTGAGAATGGGACTTCCCTGGTGGTCCAGTGGTTAGAATTCCATGCTTCCACTGCAGGGAGGTGCAGGTTTGATTCCTAGTTGGGGAACTAAGATCCCACATCCCACATGGTGCACAACGCAGCCACACACAAAAAGAAGAGAGTGGGTTAGAAGCCCTCTTACTTTAGTCCTAGAGGATTGTGGGAAGAAGTGCAGTGAGTATGGTGGGGGTATCAGGAGTTAATGGCTCTGCTTTTAATGGCTCTGCTTTCTCCACCTCAGGATGAAAGCTAAGGAAACGTTCCTGGGCACAGTCTGGGAGAGACTTCAGGTTTCCCGGAGAGGGTCAGCAGAATGCAACTTCCAACTGTTGCAAGAGTGAGAACACAGCACCAGGGATTGGAACTAGATAGTTTAGGATAGTGAGTTCCAAGTAGAGCTTTGTTCCTGTTCTGTAGCTCTGTGGGTAATGCTAAACTCAGACGTTTCCCTGGGACTTTGAAAGGTCACTCAGGAGAGCTGGGAGAATCGACTGTTCATATTGCATAGGGTAGGATAAAGGGTACAATGTGTTGCAGACTCCTCAATTGAGGTGGTGACTGCCAGAAGTACAGCCTTAAAAGGCCAGCTCCGGGACCAAAACAGACCAGCCACTCTGTTGCTGAGACTGCCAATGGTTCAGAAAACACAGCATTACACCCCTGCATTTATGATGACACAGAGTACCTTACAGTCCCTGATTCTATCTTATACCATTTTGGAGAAGGGAAGGAGAGAGAGAAGCAAGCTTAAAGACTAATAATTTACCCAAACTGACAGAACAGAGGAGATTATTTAAACTGAATATATGAAATGATATTTGTCAGCAAATTTAAAGTTTAGTTTTCCCTCTGTGTCCACCCTATTCCATGTGTGTAAGGCTCAGGAGGAAGATTAAATCAGTTAGTGGGAACAAAGATGCTGCATTTTCATCAAATATCACAGTGTAGTGTGTTAAATTTTTCAGACCCCTACATTTATTTAATACACATACGGTTGTTCAGTGTAGAGGGTGTGTCTTACTTATTAGAAGTGGGGAAATAGTTAAGATCTCTAAGGATCCCTCAAAGTATGGGGGCAGGGTCTAGATTCTGTATTGTAAAAAATCTCCAACACCTCAACCAAGTGGTGCATCTAAAGAATAGCCTAGAAATTTTAGAGTTCTATCATTGATATATACCTAAATTCTATATTTGATCCACTATTGCTAGTGTATAAATTAAGGCCTATGGAAAGCTGAGGATAGCGATTTGAACTAATTGACAGGTGATCTTAGTTCTGAGTTCCTGTATGGCCACTGACTAGCTGTATTGAACAACTAGCTTAATTTATCTGAGGATATTTGCTCTTTTATATAATGGCTCCAAAAATGATGTTGGTGTGTCTGGATTAGATGATATCTGAGATCCCTTTTAACATTCTATCATTCTCTGACTAGGCTTTGCTCTTTGAAAAGCATTTGAAACCCTTCAGAGCTATCCCTTATATTTTCCCTTAAGGGGTACATTATGACAGTTTAAACAATTCAGAGAGCAAGAGAAGAGTCAACAACAGGAAAACAATGTAATGAAGAGTTAAAAAGAGTGTGGACTGTGGTGTCTGGCCACCTCGGTTCAGATCATAGTTCCATCGCTTAAAGCTCTGTGACCTTATTCAATTTCCTTAAGCCTCAGTATCTTCATATGTAAATTGAAGGTAATAAAACCCCCATGTTCTCCTCATTCTCCTCTTCCTATCCCTTGAGATATCAATGAAATCTTTCACCCAAGAATGCAACCAGTATTTATCGAACACCTACTATGTGGCAAACGTTCCTCCAGATGCTCAACTTTCCTATTGGAAACCTGGGGGAGAAAATTTTGGAAAAGAAAAATACTTGGGTCATGCCCAAGTTTTGAAGATAGATGGTAACCTGCAATGAGGAGGAAAGACTTCCTTTTCCTCTTGATGATGATGACAATGATGATTATTTTAGCTATTCATTCTTTATATCTAAAGGTATAGCTTTGGGTTCTTTTTGTTGTTATTTTCAGGTGCTCATTCTAAACATTAAGTGGATGTATAAGGTTATGTCAGGGCATCTGTTCTCTACCTTATAGTGACATTCATGTAGAAGACTCATTAGGATGGGTTTGATCTGGGAAATCTTCAATTCCCTGCACCCCAACTGCATAACCATCTTTTCTTCTGCAAATAAAGTAAACATATCCATGTATGAAATGACACTTCCATTAAGATAGAAATAACATTTTATCTTACATAAAATATTTAAAAAGTAAATTATTCACAAATTATTTATGAAATACATCCTTACAACCAAATCAGAATCTCTGAAAGTGGTGCTCAGCAAACCATATTCTCAAGAGGCACTTAACAGCTTACTTCAGTTGATTTTTATGGATGCTTGGGTTTGTAAAGGGTTTGTCTTTCATAGAAATACTTGCCAATTAGCTTCAGTCAATATTCCACCAAGAAACAAGCATAAAAACATAGGTCAGAAGAGGATAAAAATTCTAATTAGGTTTTAATAATGCTGAATCCTCTAATTGTAGTGGGAAAAGATAATAAACAGTAAATTTGGGTCAAGGCTAAAACTTAACATTTTGTTTCTGTTAATAATCAGTGGATTACTGATTGTTCCTTTCTTTCTTGTTTCAAACTGTTCTGGGACTCTAATTTATGTACAGCTAAATAAATCTTGACTTGCATGGCAGATGTTTTATTGTTATTATCATATAAGTGATCACTTTTAATAGCTCTCTCGTTATATTTATTTTACAATGGATAGATGGCTTCACTGTTTCTTGGGTTGAAGTAACATTACTTTCATTGGAAACATGTTCTAAAAAATGGTTATTCTGGTTAGTCTTCCTTAAGAAGAAAACTATTAAAAAATATTTAAGGGGCAAAGGAACAGGGATATGTTTCTTAGGAGATGAATAAGATATGGTCTTTACCATCTGGAAATTTAATAAAATCAAAGAATCTAGTCTTCATCAAATATCATTCAGTTTCCTGACATTTGATGATCACCAATTCTGACTTCCTTCACAATACTATCTGCTAATCAAAACATCAGTGAGAGCATTTATGAGGCAATTTATATTCTGATGAATGAATTTGGTATGTCAAATTCCCGTATGTCTTACTTATGTTGAATGAAGACCAGAGCAGGACAAATTCCTAAAGAGAGAATGAACTGTGCATTGCTTCCTAAGCAGTAATAAAGATATTGCTTCATCTTTTATAGTATAAATCTGAAGTAGCAGGAAATATTTTATCACCATTTGTAAAAAAAGGAATCAATTACCTTTGCAAAATCATTGTGGATGTTTTATATTAATATTTGGGAAGTTGCCTAACTATAATTTTTCTTTATTCATCTGCTTTACATAATGACATTATTAAAACATGCTTTTAGTAATTAGTGTAGTTTGAACTGATGTTAAGATTCTTTTCAGAGCTAAGAATGAGCACTTTTCCTTATAAAAAAGAACACATACAGTTTGGTAATGAAAAATTGTTTCCTTACTTTAAATACTTCTCCTCTTGAGAGCATCTAGCTGCCTAGATTTTGAAGCCTTTGCTGTATGTACTTGTTTATATAGTAGTTATTGGTCATCATGGATGCAGCCCTGACCATCACAAGGAACAATGAAGTATGAAAACTTGGTAGGAAGATAGCTCCTATCACACATAATCTCTTCTCTGGAGTTCTTCCTTATGCTTTTGGACAGGCTTCCCTTTGTCTTTTGGTGGGTTGCAGGGGCAAAGAAAATAATACATTCAGAGCAAGTAGTAGTAGTGGGACAAATCCTATAAGGGAAGTGTTAAAAAAAAGTGTTTGGACGTTTAAAAAAAAATAGGAGAGAGGAAGACAGTTCTCACAGTCTTTTATTAGAATCTTTCCAATTTGGGAACCTGATTCCTTTGTGTTTGGAAACATTCAAAACAAAATGTTCCCAAGCTATATCTAGTTAAGGGTACTATCAACAGACTAATGAAAGTGAATTTGCAGCTATGCCCAAACATATGTCTATGTCTATATAAGTATCTTTAGGTGTCTGTTACTATTAACATATATTAAAATAAACTGACATATGTAGTAAATAATGCATGCTAAGTTCTGAATTACTTTCATTTAGCTATTTATATTTATAGTCTTGAGTTAAAACTCCCTCTGATGTGAGTAGAGGTGTTCATCCTAATAAAACTAGTCAGTGTTTGCTCTCAGTATCTTCGCGCTCAGCGTGGACAGAACAAAGAGCATCCAGAGGATAATACCTGGACAAGACTGTTCCTGTTCAGTTATAGACAGGATGGATTCTAAACGTCCTAATTTCTAGTGACATCCTCAATTATATTGCCAATTCAATTCAAATAAGCATGTTGCCCAAGTACTTAACAAGTTTTCTAACTTTGAGGAATTTCCGGTAACGTTTTAAATGAAATGCCTTCAAAATTATCTTCTCTAAATCATGCTCCTCACCTCCGCCGAAGCTCTTGATACTTGTGCAGTATGGTATCATTTTTCTGTTATCATTTCTAGATCCTTTGTTACTTGACCTTTGTGTAATAGTCTGTACAATAGTAATAGATTGTGACTGTGTTTCTCTATTTATAGGTGTGTATTTATATTTCTACTGGTTCTGTCTATCCCTTCCCCGTCTACCAACCAGATCAACCATAAAGATGCTGATTTGCAGAAATAAAGTTTTCTACTTTGATTTCCAATGCCATGGAGAACCCTAACCATGGTAAGAATTCAGTCAAAGGCAATGTTAACCAGGTATTGAGGCCCTGTCTTTGACATAACATACTATACAAGCTGGAAATTGTAAAATTTATTGCTATCGTCATTTCAGTAAATAGCTTGTTACTAGAGATGCTGAAAGGCATCATGGCATGTTTACCATTTCATAAGGGATTAAAATCCTGAGAATGATTTTGGCAGTGAGATGGCAGAGAATATGAATTGGCTTCACCAAATATAATGTTTGCCGAACAAATATCTTTGGTGAATTAATTGAATAAAATGAATAGTTGCTAACTCTGGTTGCTGGTTGTTTTTATTGAATTCACTGGCAGACTAATCAATTTCATTAAAGTGTCCACATTTCCTGTATTTGAATATACCATATGCTATACCATAGGCAACATGGTAACATTGAGATGTCCTTTTGATTATATGGAGAAAACAATTGTAATAGAAAATACAATAGCTTTATTTAGCACCAATTCCTTCAAGTACTTCACATCTCATTTACTACTTTTTATGTTGCAAACACAGAGAGTGGTTTTATAATGTTATGTTGATCTATATTAGATTACAGATTCTTAAATTGGGACTTTTTATCCATGAGTGCGTTTCAGGGAATTTGTGAACCCTATCAAACTGTGTTAACAAATTTGGATATATGTGCCTCTTTCTGTGAAGAGAGTTTACTGCTCTAAGTAGACATATAAGAAGCCCAAACTCTTAAAAGATCAGTGCACTGAAATAAGTATTAATATAGATGACATCAAAACAATTAGTGGATTAAGTGTTAGAAAATATTAGGATTAAATATCTAAAATTCTGTGATTCTAAGAAAATAAGTAAGCATTTTGCTCATTGATCTAACAAAAACATATATATTCTTTACCTTTTACATAGTTTGGCCTCGGCAAAAATTCATAGACAACTCTTTCAAAGTTTTGAAATGGGTATCACTGGAGTGTATAGATGCCTAATGCTGTAAACCAATGATTCGTTTTATCCGCAACCCCACCCCCACCCCCGCTGACCCACAGCATTGGCAACAAAATGCTGTCTCGCTTAGGGAGAAAAGAAAGCTCTAGGGTCCAGGTTGAAAGTGCCAGATCAGGATTTAACTGCATACCCACCGTCAGTGGGAGTCAGTACCTAAATTGCTTGCACTCTGCATTGAAAACATACCCCTGAGAGTTAATACATTTCCATACTGGCAGAGTTTTTTCTGAGCTCCTATGTCTATAGAAAGCTATCATTTAATCTCAAGTTCCTTCAAGGAAGGTCTGCACTCCTGAGGCCTGGCTCCATATGCCTGCAATTTCTTTGATGACTGATATCGCCTGGTTCTTAGAAACTCTCCAGGGCTTGCCAAATAAGTATGAGCTTCATTGTTTATTTTTTTTGCTGAATGCTGTGAAGGCTTTTCTCTTGGTGTTTACTGAAGATTCTTTGCAGTCAGGAATGTTGAAAGGTGACCAGGCTGTCTCACCTCTTGCCTCCCAGCTCCCATGGGAAGAGAATTTATATTTACTGCAAATGAAATAGTGGGGGAAAAACATAAGTGCTCCCTGCAGGAGTCTGTGCCTGTAAACAAGGTATCCAGAATACTATGATGTGTGCACAACACAAGGGACTTGTCTCAAAGAGGAGTTCAAGTCAGATTGGACTGCAAAAAAACTAATTCCCCCTGTTTATCTATTTGTCTGTGTTTATTCAGAGTTTCCTGAGTTGCATCCAAATGTCTCCGGGCAAAAGAGACACATGTGCCATTTCTTTCCTTCTTTTTTTCCTTTTGGTTTAGTTAATATATTTTCCTTTAAATGAGTTTTAGTATGAGGTGTGTGTGTGTATGTGTGTGTTTAGTTTGTTTTTTGGTTTTTTTTTAACATCTTTATTGGAGGATAATTGCTTTACAATGGTGTGCTAGTTTCTGCTTTATAACAAAGTGAATCAGTTATACATATACATATGTTCCCATATCTCTTCCCTCTTGCATCTCCCTCCCTCCCACGCTCCCTATCCCACCCCTCTAGGTGGTCACAAAGCACCAAGCTGATCTCCCTGTGCTATGCGGCTGCTTCCCACTAGTTATCTATTTTACGTTTGGTAGTGTATATATGTCCATGCCACTCTCTCACTTTGTCACAGCTTACCCTTCCCCCTCCCCATATCCTCAAGTCCATTCTCTAGTAGGTCTGTGTCTTTATTCCTGTCTTACTCCTTGGTTCTTCATGACATCTTTTTTCTTAAATTCCATATATATGTGTGTGTGTGTGTGTGTGTGTGTGTGTGTGTGTGTGTTAGCATATGGTATTTGTCTTTCTCTTTCTGACTTACTTCACTCTGTATGACAGACTCTAGGTCCATCCACCTCATTACAAATAGCTCAATTTTGTTTCCTTTTATGGCTGAGTAATATTCCATTGTATATATGTGCCACATCTTCTTTATCCATTCATCCGATGATGGACACTTAGGTTGTTTCCATCTCCGGGCTATTGTAAATAGAGCTGCAATGAACATTTTGGTATGTGACTCTTTTTGAATTATGGTTTTCTCAGGGTATATGCCCAATAGTGGGATTGCTGGGTCATATGGTAGTTCTATTTGTAGTTTTTTAAGGAACCTTCATACTGTTCTCCATAGTGGCTGAACCAATTCACATTCCCACCAGTAGTGCAAAAGTGTTCCCTTTTCTCCACACCCTCTCCAGCATTTATTGTTTCTAGATTTTTTGATGATGGCCATTCTGACTGGTGTGAGATGCTATCTCATTGTAGTTTTGATTTGCATTTCTCTAATGATTAATGGTGTTGAGCATTCTTTCATGTGTTTGTTGGCACTCTGTATATCTTCTTTGGATAAATGTCTATTTAGGCCTTCTGTCCATTTTTGCATTGGGTTGTTGTTTTTTTTTATTGTTGTTGAGCTGCATGAGCTTCTTGTAAATTTTGGAGATTAGTCCTTTGTCAGTTGCTTCATTTGCAAATATTTTCTCCCCTTCTGAGGGTTGTCTTTTGGTCTTGTTTATGGTTTCCTTTGCTGTGCAAAAGCTTTGAAGTTTCATTAGGTCCCATTTGTTTATTTTTGTTTTTATTTCCATTTCTCTGGGAGGTGGGTCAAGAAGGATCTTCCTGTGATTTATATCATAGAGTGCTCTGCCTATGTTTTCCTCTAAGAGTTTGATAGTTTCTGGCCTTACATTTAGGTCTTTAATCCATTTTGAGTTTATTTTTGTGTATGGTGTTAGGGAATGATCTAATCTCATACTTTTCCATGTACCTGTCCAGTTTTCCCTGCACCACTTATTGAAGAAGCTGTCCTTTCTCCACTGTACATTTCTGCCTCCTTTATCAAAGATATGGTGACTTTATGTGTGTGGGTTTATCTCTGGGCTTTCTCTCCTGTTTCATTGATCTATATTTTTGTTTTTGTGCCAGTACCATACTGTCTTGATTATTGTAGCTTTGTAGTATAATCTGAAGTCAGGGAGCCTTATTCCTCCAGCTCCATTTTTCATTCTCAAGATTGCTTTGGCTATTCAGGGTCTTTTGTGTTTCCATACAAATTGTGAAATTTTTTGTTCTAGTTCTGTGAAAAATGCCAGTGGTGTGTGTTTAGTTTTTAAACACTCTTTGGGCATTATTTTCTTTTTGCAACCAACCTTTGTTTTCTTCAAAGTTATGCTTTTGAACACCTGGATCTAATTTCATTTTATTAATTAAAAATTGTTCTAATTTATCTTGGTAATTAGATAATCATTTTTAAAATAGACATTTCTCTATCTGTGTCTGGGTTTTGGCTTGTTTCTTCAGCAGTTCTGGTTTTACATGCTTGGCAGCCCTGCTCTGGTAAAGAGGTGAGCAGTCAGGTATGTTGAGCATAGACTTTAAAACCTGGAAGGAGGTTGAAAACTGAGCCTTAGCTTCACTGATGGGAAAACTCTGGCCTTGAGAGATAAGTGACTTGCTAGAGGTTTTGCAGTTGAATAAGTGAGGGGAGAGAACGGAATTCTGAGAATGTTCATTAACACAACACAGTCAAATGTAATGAGTACAGAATAACAATGTGCTCTGTTGTCATTACCAGGATATCATGTGTAACTATACTCCCATCCTACCTTGATTTCAGTTTAGGATAGAGAAGCATCAAGCTGATCTGGTCAATGGAAATGTGGAAAATGTATGGCAGCCTAATGCCCTTCACTATTTTAGGGCCAGGCTGTATAGTATGTTAAGCCAAAATCAAAGAAGCAAACTTTGCAAAATCTTTGATTGGTTGGACTAACTCCTTTAACCAATCATGTTTTCTCCAATCCATTGTCCTATAATAAGTGCAGTCATTTTTTTAAGAAAGCCAGAAATGTATATTGATTTTCTTCTGGATTCTTGTGTTCTTCTGGGCCTTTGGCATCTTATGATCTAATTGTCTTATTTGTTATTGAGAACAAATTCTAGACAGAATGCTAGGTTGTATGAAAGTATCACATTATTTATCATTACCCTTTGCTAAGTCCATATCCAAATCCCCATCCTGCCTGGCTGGGGGGAAAATTAACTGTAGTCATTTGGGTTTCCTCTCCTCCTCCTAGGATTGTACCAAGGTTTCCAGGTGTCAATTTCTTTAAGCACCTTTAATTAGTTAACTATTTCCTGCTGACTTTGCCCCATTATATCTAATTCTGTTGCTACTCCCTTAGTTTAGATGTGTCTACAACTTCTACCTGTAAAAAAATTCCAAAATTTGGAGGTAAGGCAAAAAAAAAAAAAAGAATGGCTATGTGACCATAACGCCATGCTGGAACTTCATATAAAAAGAGTTTTCTGATCCTCTAGATGGAATTATATGTATTTGCTCTAGTATTTACTATTGAGTTGGACCTTTACAACTCTATAAAAATAGATCGTATCAAATAAATCTGATAAGATGAAAATGTTATATTGTGAAGAGATATTTCTGTTCCATAAAGAAGGTAATTCTAAATATTATTTATTATTGTCCTGTAAGACAGCATTAACTGGTTTTATAATTTAGGAATTTTATTCTGGAATTCTCTATTTCTTTTTTCATTGACTATATATGCATGTTACTTTACCATCCTTTGAACCAGCTTTGCTATTCTGATGATACAATCATTATGGGTTGATGCATGCTCCCTATTTATTTGTGTGAGAACTATGTTTCTTAACATCTAAAAAATTATATTTTGGGCTTCCCTGGTGGCACAGTGGTTGAGAGTCCGCCTGCCGATGCAGGGGACACGGGTTCGTTCCCCGGTCTGGGAAGATCCCACATGCCACGGAGCGAGCCATGGCTGCTGAGCCTGCGTGCCTGGAGCCTGTGCTCCACAGTGGGAGAGTCCACAGCAGTGAGAGACCCACACACCGCAAAAAAATATATATATATATATATTTTTTTGACACACCTTACCTCTGTGGCATGAAACATTTGATGACATTGAGACTCTTCCCCTTAAACCTGGCTCCAGTGTACTCCCTCTGGCTTCTGTGCCTTGATCAGTGTGCTGTCAAAACGTGGTCATTGTTACTCTTGTATCACCACCTACAACTCTTTCCAGGCTGAAGTAGTCTCTTGTATTCTCTCTCCTCGCCCCCAAACACTTTTCCTCTCCCCCCTTTACACACACACACACACACACTTAGTTTTATCTCGTCAAAAGACTAAGGATGTTTTTAAACACAGCAAGACCTTTGCCTTCGGGTTCTTTATGCTTTTCTATCACACCGTATGTCTGAGGCAAAGACAAGGCATGAAATAGGGCGGGGCATGAGAGTGAAGAAATAACATTTCTTATTTCAGTAAGTTTTTCTGCCACAACACTGTAGTTTACAATAATCTGTAAAGAAAGTGCTACATTTCAAAACAAATCCTCTGATTCCTTCTATTGCTCAAAGTTTTTATGTGCTTTAATTTTTATTTTGCTTATTTTTCAGAATGGTTTTATGACAGAAGCTCTGGGCAGATTTCAGATCTTTCTTATAGACTATTGCTTATTTCGATGGTATTATATTACACGTTGTTGAAATTTCAAGTGATGTGTTAATGTATACACGTAGTCACCTCATTAACAAAGCAGGCTTTCATTTCCAAAAGTTTGGTGGTCATTTCCTATCTTTCTTGAAGAGAGTTATTTAAAAATAATAATATGTCTTAGTGAGCATGAGTAAGCAATTTATTACTTATAAGAAGCTTCAGTAACTAGTTTATCACTTATAAGAAGATCTTTGTCTTTGGTATCTGTAGACTGTAATATTGGTATAGTGAGAGAGCATGCTGAAGTAATAATCTGCCCTTCATTTCCACATCTCTTTGCAAAGCACCCTTGGCTTCAGAAGGCAGAGACAATACACTGCCTCGAAAAAAATTAGTTGCAGGTGTTGCAGCAATGAGAAAGAAAGAAGTTTTTTTTTTTTTTACTGCTGAAATATCCTTATCTTGAATCATTTATCAAATAAAATAGTTTTGAAAGCAAAACTTTTGATATCCTATCCAAATTACCAGACTCTATTTTACAGTTTATCCACAGCATTTATCAATATAATTTACTTATTTGTTATGTTAATTGTAGATTTAGAATAACAGGGACATTTATTTGTTTTGTTCATTGATACATCCCAAATATGTAGAATAGTGCCTGGTATACAGATGGCAATTTATATGTATCTGTTTAATGAATGGAAAAATAAAGTCACTGAAGTAAGTAAGGTATAGAGTTGATGCTATAAAAAGAGACACAGAAGAGAATGTTAGAAGATTCAGATTATTTCACTCTTTGGGAATTTTAGTTCTGGGCTTAGATAGGAGGGCATAGGTGGGAGATGGAAAATTGCGCCTAAGGAGAGGGGACACAGAACCATCTAGAAATCAGGAAATGAGTTTGAAGAGACCACACAACACAATATATTTCTAGGTTTAAGAAAGCTCACTGTGTTGACTTAGTAACTGGAAGCTATGCTTAGCCATTGGAATAAGCTCCTGAGGTGGTCTGAATATCTTGTCTTTGCTCTCTGGAGAAGACTTTCCATTAAGAGAAAACTGCATGTTGCTCATGAACCACCCATCAGAAGGGATGTGTGTCCATGCCTCAAAACTTCACGGAGCTCCATCTGAACTCCCTCTAACAGACATCCCACTATTCAGTGGCTCTCAATATCATAAGGCCGCTAAACCATAAAGTTAGGATTTGGCATTCAGAGGGATGTTGTTAGTTTAGAAGGGAAAGTTGAGCCTAGATACAAATTAAATCCATTGTAATATTGGTGATAGCCATTTTCTCAGTTTGTAAATATATTGGAAAGCTTTCCGTAAGAAAATATAGACCCTTACTTTTATGTTAAATATTAAGTATCAACACTGAAGGACTGTGTGATTTAAGAAAGTATTAGATATTTGGCTGAATTAAAATGTATAAGGTATGTGGTAGTTTAAAAACTTGTACCAAGTCCTTTGACACTCCTCCCATGAAAGGGCACATGCCTTGAGAGTCCTGAGCCAAGATTAAGAATGTCTGGCTATACTGAAGCCACTATGTTAGAGATCACATGGAGGTACTACAAAGATATAGAGAGAAGACGTTCAAGGAGACTCAAGTGTTCCAGCCCCAGCTGTTTAAGATTTCCAGACATCATGCCAGACAAAGGAATGAAGAAACCTTTCAGATGACCCCAGCCTCAGCCACTATCTGACTATAACATCATGAGAGACCCCCAAAGCAGAACCACCCAGCTGAGCTGCTCATTAATCCCTGAACCACAGAAACAATGAGAGATACTCAGAAACTGACTACATTTGATAGTCAGTTGAGTTAGCTATTAAGGTAGCCATTATGGGTTGGAATAATCTGTTATGTAGCCGTAGTAAGTAGAAGTTTCCTGACAGAAGGCAGAGGGTGACCAAGTGTTTCATTCATTCATTTATTCAAAATATGTTGTACCAACTATGTGCCATTTACTGTGTTATTCACTGTTGATACTAATATTGATGGGATACAATTCATGAAAGAAACTTCTTGAGAAAATAGTAGTCTGGTCAATAATGTATATCCATATATTGAATGAATGCAATCACAGGAATGAGAACACATATTGTGAATTAGTGTTTGAGACTCATTTAGGTTAAATAATCTGATTCTTTAAACACTTCTTTCTGAATAATTTTGGACATGTTTTTCTGTAGTAAGACAATGAAAAGAAGAAAAGATATTCCCAACATCAGTTATATTATTTATAATACATATAACATTATATTATACATTTAATATATATTAAACACACTTGTTTATATACATTAACCACAAAGAAATATTTAATACATAGAAATGAATAGTGTAAAATAATAAAATTTGATATTATATAAATAATCAGGAATACTTTTGGTCCCAATTTACTTTTATATTACTAGTATATAATATTACAAATGTTCTCCAGAAGTTATTTAGTATCTAAATATAAAGGCAGCTGGTCTTTGTGTGAAAGGATAGCAGATTTTATTCTAAAAATCTTTTAAAATTAAGATAAAATACTATTATCAACAGCTACTGATTTCTAATTTGATGAAATTGGAAAAGCGATATATTCTAAGAATATAGTGTCTGGAATCAGAAATCCATTGCACCAATTAAGGTCCATTTAGGGAAATAGAACCAGTACAAAGGATGTGTGATAAGAGATTTATTATGCAATTGCAGGAGGAGTTGAGGAAGTAAAGTTCTATTGGAGGAGCTAGAAGATCAGAGAGACGTTACTAAACGACCTCCTAAAGCACTGAAATGAATGGACTGGTATAGGAACTTTCAGCATATCTGACAAGTAAGGGCATAAGTCTATGGATAGCTACTGCTCCTGCAGTTAACAGCTCTGTGGTACACAGGCAAGCCTCTGGTGGTGGCTAAGGCTGTTGTTGGTCAGCTTGTACAGTGGGTGGGAAGAAAAAACTGGACACAAATTGGAGAAAAGGGAGGCCAGCTGGATCCAGCTGGACAGGGAGTTCTGGAATACAGTCTCAGCTTTATAAAGTTGACAGTAGAATGACGGAGCATTCCCACATCTGCTTATTAATTTACTTTGTGGAATTTATCTACATCTGCAAAACATTTCAATAGTTTGTTATACTTTTAATCTAAAGAATATTTGTGTATGTATAACTGTCAGGAATATGGATGTTTCTAATAACATATTTGACTTTTTCCTATTCATCATTTACTTTCTCACTAAAACATAATTTGGTATTTTAAAGACGGGGTCCTTTTAAGAAATGGTGTTTCTTCCTGGTCAGTGATATAGGTTGAATGTTTATGTTCCATCTCACTGCAAAAAAAAAAAATCGTGTTGAAATTCTAACCCTCAAAGTGAAGGTATTAAAAGGTAGGGCTTTGGGGAGGTGATTAGGTCAAAACCCTCTTGAATGGGATAAGTGATTTTGTAAAAGAGGGGCTTCCACAATGCGAGGGCACAATGAGAAAATGGTTGTCTATGAACCAGAAAGTGGGCCCTTCCCAGACAGTGAATCTGCTGGTGCCTTGATCGTCGACTTCCCAGGCTCCAGAACTGTGAGAAATAAATTTCCAGTTTATGGTATTCTGTTACAGCAGTCCAACAGAAAGAGAGTGGTTAAAGTGAGGGTATCAGAGAAACATTTCAGTAACTGCTGGGTAAGTCACACATGCAGGACTTGCAATCACTTCATGCCCAGTCTTCTGACTTTGTGTGGATGTTTGGAGTCTCATATTCTCTCTCTCTTTTTCCAGAAACAGAACAAGGAAGAAGGAAAGAACATTGTATTAGGAGACTTCATGATGGCCTATATAGGTTTCTGTACAAATTATGAATTAAACACTCAGACCTCTTAATTAGTTCAATTTAATTCAGTTAAGGTCAATTTATTTCAATGCTACAAATATTCTCTCAGCATTTACTCCGTGCCAGGTACTGTCCTAAACACTTTGGATACAGAATGTTAAATAAATCAGGAGGTCACTAGACAAAGGTGGTTCTAATGTTGTGGAAGCCTACATAAACAAATCAAAATCTAAGCCTGTAAAAGTTCAAGGTTATGAAATAGAAACCTGAGGACAACCAGTCACAAGCAGCCAACTAGGCTTTAAGCTATAGCCAGTCAATAACTTCCTTACTTTGCTTCCATCTTCCCTATAAATACCTCTCCCCAGCTCCATTCAGCTGAACACTCCTAACCCCTTTGCTTTGGCACTGCCTGATTTTTAGATTTTTGTTCAAATAAACTCTTAAAATTTTTAATATGACTCAGATTTTCTTTTAACAAGATGAAAAAATAGCAAAGTATTTTGCCTTCATGGAGCTTTCAGTCTAACAGAGAAGATAGCGATTAATTCTGTTTAGAGTAAGGTATCATAATCATTCTTTCTAGAAAATGTTTCAGTAGGTTCTTACTTTACCTAGTTATTCTGCTAATTTGTGAAAAGTTCTAAATTCACAAGTTTCTAACTATTAATGGAAAATTTATATTGTCCATAGTTTTGTGTAAATACCTAAATATGTCACTCAACCTTTTATAATAACCAGTGATGGCAGCCACAAAAATGTTTGTAGGTACACAGAAGAGATAACCTTTTAGAATTTCCACATAAGTAAATCTTTATATGTTTCTTCTCCCATGAAAGCTTTTCATCAAACACCTGTGTTCAAAATAACTAAAAATATATTTTCATTAGTAATGTTTCAGTATAGTGTGCTTTCTCTTACACTCCATGTGGACGTGTAGAATGCAACCGAATGTACTGGATAATTACGCCTCAATAACAACAACTGTATCAATTATGCCTAAATCAAATATACATTTAATACATATTAAACACTTCATTTAATGTATCTGTGAGTGTATTTTGAAGATCATAAATTTTCCATTCCAGAGAGACTGTATGAAGCTTCATTTATTATGTAATGATTGGTAACTTCTGTTATCAGAAGTTTGAGGCCACAAACAACTTTTGCATGTACTAATGTGTAGAATATGAGTTTTCAATTAAGCAAATGTTAAAACATGTGTTTAAAAAGCTGTTTTCTGCTCTATTTACAATAGCCCGGAGATGGAAACAACTTAAGTGTCCATCATCAGATGAATGGATAAAGAAGACGTGGCACATATATACAATGGAATATTACTCAGCCATGAAAAGAAACAAAATTGAGCTATTTGTAATGAAGTGGATAGACCTAGAGTGAAGAGTGAAGTAAGTCAGAGTAACTCAGAGTGAATACAGAGTGAAGTAAGTCAGAAAGAGAAAGGCAAATACCGTATGCTAACACATATATATGGAATTTAAGAAAAAAAAAATAACGTCATGAAGAACCTAGGGGTAAGACAGGAATAAAGGCACAGACCTACTAGAGAATGGAGTTGAGGATATGGGGAGGGGGAAGGGTGAGCTGTGACAAAGTGAGAGAGAGGCATGGACATATATACACTAATAAATGTAAGGTAGATAGCTAGTGGGAAGCAGCCACATAGCACAGGGAGATCAGCTCGGTGCTTTGTGATCACCTGGAGGGGTGGGATAGGGAGGGTGGGAGGGAGGGAGATGCAAGAGGGAAGAGATATGGGAACACATGTATATGTATAACTGATTCACTTTGTTATAAAGCAGAAACTAACACAACATTGTAAAGCAATTATACCCCAATAAAGATGTTAATAAAAAAAAAAGCTGTTTTCTGAGCATAGTCTGTTTTTTCTCTGGGCAATAAAGAAACTCATCTCCACTCCAATGTGCTGCTATGGTAGATTTTTAAATGGTGAAAAATACAAGTCATAGTTGTATATGTTTATACGCATCTTTGTCTATGGAACTATCATCTGGAATATGAGCTTTATCACATATGTGTCCAGTATCTGAAATATATTGGTCTTTCAATTAACTACACAGTATCAGATACAATCTGGTCAAAATCCATTGTATGTTTTTAAATTGAAAGAATTTAATACAGAGAATTGGTTACATGGATAGTGGAAGACCTGAGAAGCCAAGCAGAAGACTGTGAGGCAACCTCGAGATCATCAGCAGCTAAAAACAACTTCCACTTCCAGGGCCCTCCAGAGCTCAAGAAAAGAAGGGAGATAGGATTTTCAGAGCCCAGAAATCAGTGCTACGAGTAGGGTCTGTCTATCTGGAGATGGAACCAAGGAGGAGACATGGTCTAGTAGAGTTGAAGCCATGGAAGACACAGGGCCAAAATTTTAAATGCAACGCCAGGTGGGGGTAGTGTGAAGCAGAGTTGGTGGTAGTGATGTCTGGAATAACTTGACCTCTCCCCCTTCCTCTGCAATCTAATATCTTACCACTACTTCCCATTGACTCAACCTATCTGGAAGTCAGGTAACATAGGAGCCTGGGAAAAACAAGCCATAGGCCAACCTGTCCTCTATTACCACCTTAACAAGAGACAAAGGAGAGTAGGGCAAGGGAAGTGGTTGGATTTATGGGCAAATGTCCAAAGTCCTCTCAGACACCTGGCTAGGACAATCAGTGCTTGAGACTATAGTGTAAATCAGTGGTTCCCAAGCAGGGATACCTAAATCAGAATTGCTAGTGGCATTATTAAGTACAGCTTCTCAGACTTCAATTTAGACCATTGAAATCTTTGCTTTTAATAAGCACTCCTGGTGATTCTGGTATGTATCTAGGTTTTGGGAAACACTAGAGCAAAAGTCACACAAAGGCCTTTAATTCTGAATTCACATTGTATCAGATTATCACAAAGTTAAATAGTAGATGGTTTTCCTTTAATTCTCCAAAATAAGGCATCACATAATTATAATTTAGTATATGTTGCCTTCTCCCTGTCCTCTCCAACATTTATTTTTCCTTTTTTATCAACGATCATTACATAAGGCTTCTGAGAAAATTACTGTGTATCACCCGCTAAGTTTCTCTCGATTAACTGTTCTGTTTCCTCTTTGTTGTTGTCAAGAACAATTATATTATTCTTTTTTCTCTTCTTGCTTTGGCTGTGAAGAAACTCAGTAGGAATTCTTAGTCCAGTATTTTTCACGTATCTATTTTCTCTTTCATGTATTCCTCTACCTTTGTCTTCTTGTTTTTTCACCCAGGTGGTAAGCATAGATTTGTTTTATTCTTCCAGTATCTTTTCTTTGTGGGAGTGTCCTCTTTCCACCACAAATGGTTCTGCTTGAACCACTCAACTATAGTATCCTGATCCCTTTTGTCACAGGGGAGGACATGTGACTAAGGCTGAGCAGATTAGTCCTGCCCCCTTTAGGACAAGCCTTGAAAGCAAACTCAACCTGCTGACCCAACTTACACCAAAATACACAACCACAGTGGGAACAACAACAACAGAAATTTCAAAAGCAAGAGACATGGCAGACTAAGACAATTTCCTTAGCCCAATACCAAATTTCATTTCTTCATTTCTGAGTAGTGACTTTGATGATACCAATTTAGGTAAAGTATATACTTGTAGGTCAATCAACTGTGTACTTATCTACCATGTGTATCTTGTTTGCTTGATGACTCTCAATGCAGATATATTCAAATATAAAGCTTGTATGAATGATTCTAGTCACTGGATCCCCAAATATACAGAGAAGGAATCTTTTTTCCCATTCTTGATTAAATCTTCATCCACCCCAATAATATCCACAATTAATCTACTTATTAAAACTTATATTTCTCTTGGGTGAATAGTCAGTAAGTTGTTTGATATAATCATTATTTCAATCACTCTTCGGATTTCAAACTCTCTTCTTTCTGAACTTCCTTCCCTTCATGTCTCCATGTTGAGTCTGTATACTCAAGGCTGTCACTCTCATTCTTGTTTGTTGGTCAGACAGCAGGGAGGAAAGGAGTGCTGCTCATGGGATGGGCAGTGGGTAGGGGAAGAGATTCTCCTGCTCAGTCTGTTTGGGTCTGATGGGTGTGGTCTTGACATGGGCCTTTGTGCATCTTTCTTTTTGACAGCTTTACCTTGACCCTGTCCATTACAGAAAGATCGAAGGACAACTGTGACTATTTGGACCCTGCCAGCAATACACACTTTAACCTCTTCTCTGAGTTGTTCTTCCTCTGCTTGGCTCAGTAGCCCTCTGGGCAGCACTGTGGTTCTGTGCTACCTCCCTATATGCTATATATGAATAATATATTGTCAGCCTTCAGAAGTCACCAGAAGGGAAGCAAACATCAGTTTATATACTCAAGTTCACCCGTCCACAAGGAGACATCTATCTGATACTGTTTTCCCATTCTCCAGGGAAACAAAATGAAGGCAAGGAAGGATTAGGAGCTATACTCTTAGCTTCCTATATGCTTTCTTTTCAAAGCTTTTTCTTATCCTCTTGCCTTTTATATCTCACAATATTAAAAATATAAATATGTTTTAGCCTATAGAGAACCCAGAAGGATATTTTATAGGAATAAGCGGGCTTCCTCGAACTCTGCCCTCGGGAATATAATCACTTTGTTCTAAACAGTTTCTGTCCTTGCACTACAAGTTGCACAAACTGTGGAATCCCTGCACTACAGAGTGTGTATCTCTGAGAAGAGTGGGGGAGGCGAGGGTTGAGCAAAAATGGTTCTATCCATTTTACACACTTTTTTTGTTACATATGATTTGTAAATTGCCTCAGTTCTTTTGCAAGTAAGGAGTATATTAATTGACAAGTATAAATAATAAAAATCATTAATTCATGCCCTGCAAAATTTTATTTACCTTTTCTTAGGTATATTATAAATTTGAGTCAACTTTTTTAATATTTAAAAGTAAATAAAAATGGGCTTCCCTGGTGACGCAGTGGTTGAGAGTCCGCCTGCCAATGCCGGGGACACGGGTTCGTGCCCCAGTCTGGGAAGATCCCACATGCCGCGGAGCGGCTAGGCCCGTGAGCCATGGCCACTGAGCCTGTGCGTCCGGAGCCTGTGCTCCACAACGGGAGAGGCCACAACAGTGAGAGGCCCATGTACCGCAAAAAAAAAAAAAAAAAAGAGTTTGCATTGCTTCTATCTTTTTTACTTTATAAGTACATGTAAAGTAACTTTGGCCTTATTATGTGTTCCTTGTTCTTGTGAATGGACATGGGGACATAAAGACCACTTATAATGTTACTTTATGAGAAAGTATATTCTTTTTTTTTCTATACATATATTTTGGATGTCAGTAGTATATGAGAAGAGGACTGACTCATAATATTTTGTTCTAGATTATATTTTAATTGTACATTATTTTGATTTTCTTTTTCCTAAATATTTTTCTTGGCACTTTTTCCCTTTTATATGCATCCTTCTTTGCAGGACATTTTCTAGTCTCAAAAGGTCATTTTAATTTTACTCCCAGACTAGATACTTCTCAGGAAAATTACTCTAGTTATTTATTTATTCACTGTGTACCCTGTTTATACTTTAAAGCTGGACCTATTTTTATAATATGAGTTTATTCTCTGGGACATAAAAAGTTTAGAGTTAAAATCTGGCATATTAATCTCAATGTAATTTTTCTTTTATTTGTTACAAAAGCACTAGTAAAAATTATTAGTATTAGTAGAAAAAGGCAGCCTTTGTGAGTTCTGATGTGGAAGGTATTTGTGAAATCTATCCAAGTGTATGAAACTCCTTGGCTTATAACTGATATTATAAATCACTGGGTCACGTGGTTAATCTTCTGAGCTCTTCAATAAAAATGATCCAACTTTGCAGTCTCCCACGGCTTTCAGTTTCAGTCATATGTGAGTCTTGTCTATAAACTCAGCGTCAATAAACAGGTTAGAGATAAATAGAAGAGAAATTTTTGATTAAAAATAATATGAAATGCTGAAGAAAGTTTAGCTAATTCAGGAAGAAATAAAGTTCTGAGCATCGTGGATGATTTAGAAGAAGACTTATAGATTGGTGCACTGGAGCTGGGCCAATGATGTCCACTTGAAATCCTGCATCGACCAGTTGCTGATTGAGCTTTGTAACTCAGTCTCCACTTCTAATGAGCACATCAGTAGGATATATATTGACTTTCTGATGCATTGGTTTTATTAAAGAGAGAGCTGTTTTCAGTTTTGTAAGTGGAGCGCTTCTGTAACAGTTGCTACACTTCAATTCTAAACATTACTTATAAAAGTCATTTAGAAGTGCTTTTTCACAACTATTATATTTTCACTTAATTCTTTTTGTGCTATAAATTTTTAAACACGTGTGTATTGAAGACACACTCTAGTGAAAACAGTTCTTGCATAGAAATTAAGAGCTCAGTGCCTCAGTTTTCTTTCTGCTATTAATTAGTTATTAATTAGTGAGTTTGTACAAATCACTTACTCTCTGTGAACCTGAGTTCATCATATTTGAGGACAATTAAGAGAACAGATCAAGAGGACAGACTAGATACATCCATTTTCTCCTCTCTCATCCAAATCATATAGAAACAACAGAGAAAATTATCTTCCTGTACATATACATCTAGGATGAATATATTTTTATTTGCCTGTCTTTCTATCCTTCTAGAATAAACCTATAATGGGACCAGAAATAAGACAGGGTACCATTAGCAACCAGAACATTTTAAGATGTTTTAGAAGATGTTAGCCAGAAAGATTAGATTAATTGTGCAACCAGAGCACAGAATACAGATCTAGGCAGGAGCCATTCTTCTGGGTGAACTCTTGAAAATCATTCCACCTTGAAGACATAGGCTGTTTACTGGGAAACACCTAAGAGAAAATCTTTTTAAAAAATGAAAAGAATCATGGAATATATGTACTAGATTAATGCTAATAAATAATAAGATATGAGAAGTAATGTTGAGATCAGAAAAAATAAAATATTAAAACTAAATCATTAAATACATTTAAGGAGATATTATATAGTAATAAAAGTTTCAGTTTTCAATATATAAGGGTTATAGACTCTGTCCCAGTCTACAGTGGAGATTCCATAGTGTTAAACTGAGGCTTGGAAAGGAGGGTACAGGTCACGGTTCAACTACCACAGATTCTTATAATTCTTCATAAATTTTAGTATATTTTTTGAAGCTTTTTCTTGTTACCTGTCTGTTGTGCCACTTCCAGAAATTTCGAATAATTTAAGTTTAAAATAATTTTCATTATTTTCACTGGAGACTAGATTGCTGGAGTTTCCCACACTCTTATATAAGAAGCAGAACTTTGTCAGAGTCTTTGAATTCAGAGACAACTCTTAACATATGGATAGAGGAGAAGTTTTAAGTGTAGCAAATAGGACAAAGAGCCACAGAGATAAAGAAAGATAGTTGACAAGGTCAACCAGCCTCAGGTCAGAGTTATAGTGTGAAAGTTTTCTTGGAACTTGAATATGAGTTTGCTTTATAATAACCTAGTTGAAGAAGTAATGGCCTGCCAAAACTCTCCTCTACTCCCAAATGAAATATGTTTGGAGCCTGTAGACATCAGCTAATACTAGATTTTTCCCTCAAGTCATGCACATTTTTTAGTGCTATTTGTGGAAAACATGAAAATAGGGCCTTAAAGATTATCCATAGGATTTGGGGCTAGAGCCAGACTCTTCAACTCCAACTCTTGATCTTTATGGGCTAGGGTGAAAAACACAGGTTATCCCACGATGGGCCCAAATGGATTGGACTTTAAGGAGCTCTGACAATAACTGGTTAATTATTCTGAGGCAACAGTGGACAAGGGCCATGATCCAAGTCACTTGAAGCTGGAAAATCAGGCCTGCCTGGAGGAGTGCACATAGCCATGGACCCCAATCACACCCAAGCTCCTTGGCTGGCCAGCAGGAAGTTGAGGACTATGTAGTTATCTGACATTATTTGAGCCACAGAATTGAGCTGGTCTTTTTTGCCTACAAAGCAGAGGTATTATCATTAATGACCTCAGCGAGGGTCAGGACGGGTTGTGCAAAACTTTTCTTAATTGAATGCCCCTCATGGTGGGGTAACCACATGAGCATACCTGTGAGCAGAGAGTTCAGAATGCCACTTGTCAATTCCCTCTAGTAATTGGGCTGTGCCTGGTTTTGGAGCTCCCACCTGTGTCAGCATAATGTGACATATTCAATTGGAGGGGATGTTCTTATTAATGCCCATATGTATGTCACATTTGTAGGAGGAAGAAAGGTGATGGTTTGGTTTTTGTGGATGAAATAATATCCCAAGAGGGTGCACACACAGTGTTGAGAGGGTAGAGTCATTGAATACTACGAGGATCAACCAGCTAAGAGTCTCTCCTGGTGGGCAGAATTCTTGAGCAGAACTGAGGAGTTTGTGTAGAACTAGGGTGAGTGTAGGGGAAGACTGGAGGAGAAGACTGCCACTACCCATACCTAAGTAGCACTGATGGCAGAGCCTATGATCCCTTTCCCAGGTGTTCCCAGTGTACCTCTGATAGCACTTAGCTTCTGCAGTGTCAGAGTCCAGTTGTGGCAAAGCATCAGTTCAGATGAATAATGTTTGGGTACAGGAGGTGTCAGAAGGTCTGTGGTTAGAAAAATGTCTGTTCCTGGTATTCATTGGTACAGCTATCAAATGTTTATTTGTGGGATCAGGCAGTGAGTGACATATCCAATGGCTTGTCACATTCAGGACAGGGGTGACTGTCTGGAGCAGATTCATCAACAAATTCAGCAAGGCAGGAGTCACACAGTGTATTCTGTAGGAGAGAGAAGAGAAGTTACATCCCCTTCCCCTCCCTCTCCTTTACCCAGGCTCTTAGGTTTGAAGGAGCTCACATCCTATATGTCAAGGAGACCTTCCCCATTGACTGCAGTGTGGCAATCTGTCCCATACCTTGGGCAAGGATAGCATTCTTAATCCATTTTCTGGGGTGATTTACGCAAATCTTCTGGCTTGGATCCTCCAGCGGTTCAATAAATGTTTCTATTCTATGTATTGATGTAGATCCCATGGGGCTACATGAAGCAAAGCAGCAGGGCCACCTTAGGGAAAATATTAAACTAGAGTCTTCAAATTGATGATCATAATTTTCAAAGTCCTTGTTGGCAAAAATCCATCCTCTGCACCTGTGTAGTAGATGGAGAAGGAGGTTACTGACTCTCACTCCTCACTGTTTAATAGCCTTTCTAATCTCCCATTGATCTGAGTCTTCAGGAAGAGTTAGAAAGGGATGGAGGGTCCTTGCAGTGTTCCTTATAGAGAACAAACTGTCAATAATTGTAAAAAAAAGATTGTACAATTGAAAGGAGAGGGCAGGCATCCTGGTAAAATGTATGGGGCAAATGAGAGGTACCCTTTTAGGGAATTTCTGCATTGAGATCCCAGACTGATCGCTTGAGATTTGAGTTCAGACTAGAATTATCTTTACTCCTCCCATCAAAAGACACTTAGGAGACTTCCGGGAAGATGGCGGAAGAGTAAGACGTGGAGATCACCTTCCTCTCCACAGATACACCAGAAGTACATCTACGCGTGGAACAACTCCTACGGAGCACCTACTGAACGCTGGCAGAAGACCTCAGACCTCCCAAAAGGCAAGGAACCCCCCACGTACCTGGTTAGGGCAAAAGAAAAAACTAAACAGAGACAAAAGGATAGGGACGGGTCCTGCACCAGCGGGAGAGAGCTGTGAAGGAGGAAAAGTGTCCACACACTAGGAAGCCCCTTCGCGGGTGGAGACTTCGGGAGGCGGAGTGGGGGAGCTTGGGAGCCGCGGAGGAGAACACAGCAACAGGGGTGCGGAGGGCAAAGTGGACAGATTCCAGCGCAGAGGATCGGGCCGACCGGCACTCACCAGCCGAGAGGCTTGTCTGCTCGCCCGCCGGGGCGGGCGGGACTGGGAGCTGAGGCTCCGGCTTTTGTCGGAGCGCCGGGAGAGGACTGAGGTTGGCGGCGTGAACACAGCCTGCAGGGCGTTAGTGCACCGCGGCTAGCCGAGAGAGAGAGTCCGGGGAAAAGTCTGGACCTGCCGAAGAGGCAAGAGACTTTTACGTCCCTCTTTGTTTCCTGGTGCACGAGGAGAGGGGGTTAAGAGCGCTGCTTGAGAGGGCTCCAGGGACGGGCGCGAGCCGCGGCTAAGATTGCGGAGCCCAGAGACGGACATGGGATGCTGAGGCCGCTGCTGCCGCCGTCAGGAGGCCTGTGTGCGAGCACAGGTCACTAGCCACACGCCCTTCCGGGGAGCCTGTGCAGCCCGCCACTGCCAGGGTCCCGGGATCCAGGGACGGCTCCCCCGGGAGAGCGCACGGCGCCCTCAGGCTGCAGCGTCACGCCGGCCTCTGCCGCTGCAGGCCCACCCCGCACTCCGTGACCCTCCCTACCCCCCGGCCTGGGTGAGCCAGAGCCTCCGAATCAGCGGCTCCTTTAACCCCGTCCTGTCTGAGCAAAGAACAGACGCCCTCCGGTGACCTACACGCACAGGCGGGGCCAAATCCAAAGCTGAGCCCCTGGGAACTGTCAGAACAAAGAAGAGAAAGGGAAATCTCTCCCAGCAGCCTCAGAAGCAGCGGATTAAAGCTCCACAATCAACTTGATATACCCTGCATCTGTGGAATACCTGAATAGACAACGAATAATCCCAAATTAAGGAGCCCTGTGGATGAAAGGCTCTTGGTGCTGAGCCAGGAGTCAGTGCTGTGCCTCTGAGGTG
Source organism: Lagenorhynchus albirostris (assembly GCF_949774975.1). Classification (NCBI taxonomy): domain Eukaryota; kingdom Metazoa; phylum Chordata; class Mammalia; order Artiodactyla; family Delphinidae; genus Lagenorhynchus; species Lagenorhynchus albirostris. The sequence goes on from NC_083103.1 coordinate 72,231,734, forward strand.
GGAGAGCCAACTTCAGGACACTGGTCCACAAGAGGCCTCCCAGCTGCACATAATATCAAACAGCAAAAATCTCCGAGAGATCTCCATCTCAACGCCAGCACCCAGCTTCACTCAACGACCAGCAAGCTACAGTGCTGGACATCCTATGCCAAACAACTAGCAAGACAGGAACACAACCCCACCCATTAGCAGAGAGGCTGCCCAAAATCATAGTAAGTCTACAGACACCCCAAAACACACCACCAGACGTGGACCTGCCCACCAGAAAGACAAGATCCAGCCTCATACACCAGAACACAGGCACTAGTACCCTCCACCAGGAAGCCTACACAACCCACTGAACCAACCTTAGCCACTGGGGACAGACACAAAAAACAACAGGAACTACGAACCTTCAGCCTGCAAAAAAGGAGACCCCAAACACAGTAAGATAAGCAAAATGAAAAGACAGAAAAACACACAGCAGATGAAGGAGCAAGATAAAAACCCACCAGACCTAACAAATGAAGAGGAAATAGGCAGTCTACCTGAAAAAGAATTCAGAATAATGATAGTAAGGTTGATCCGAAATCTTGGAGATAGAATGGACAATAGAATGGACAAATTGCAAGAATCAGTTAACAAGGACCTAGAAGAACTAAAGATGAAAGAAGCAACGATGAACAACACAATAAATGAAATTAAAAATACTCTAGATGGGATCAATAGCAGAATAACTGAGGCAGAAGAACAGATAAGTGACCTGGAAGATAAAATAGTGGAAATAACTACTGCAGAGCAGAAAAAAGAAAAAAGAATGAAAAGAACTGAGGACAGTCTCAGAGACCTCTGGGACAACATTAAACGCACCAACATTCGAATTATAGGGGTTCCAGAAGAAGAAGAGAAAAAGAAAGGGACTGAGAAAATATTTGAAGAGATTATAGTTGAAAACTTCCCTAATATGGGAAAAGAAATAGTTAATCAAGTCCAGGAAGCACAGAGAGTCCCATACAGGATAAATCCAGGAGAAATACGCCAGGACACATATTAATCAAACTGTCAAAAATTAAATACAAAGAAAACATATTAAAAGCAGCAAGGGAAAAACAACAAATAACACACAAGGGAATCCCCATAAGGTTAACAGCTGATCTTTCAGCAGAAACTCTGCAAGCCAGAAGGGAGTGGCAGGACATATTGAAAGTGTTGAAGGAGAAAAACCTGCAACCAAGATTACTTTACCCAGCAAGGATCTCATTCAGATTTGATGGAGAAATTAAAACCTTTACAGACAAGCAAAAGCTGAGAGAGTTCAGCACCACCAAACCAGCTCTACAACAACTGCTAAAGGAACTTCTCTAGGCAAGAAACACAAAAGAAGGAAAGGACCTACAATAATGAACCCAAAACAATTAAGAAAATGGGAATAGGAACACACATATCGATAATTACCTTAAATGTAAATGGACTAAATGCTCCCACCAAAAGACACAGATTGGCTGAATGGATACAAAAACAAGACCCATATATTTGCTGTCTACAAGAGACCCACTTCAGACCTAGAGACGCATACAGACTGAAAGTAAGGGGATGGAAAAAGGTATTTCATGCAAATGGAAACCAAAAGAAAGCTGGAGTAGCAATTCTCACATCAGACAAAATAGACTTTAAAACAAAGACTATTAGAAGAGACAAAGAAGGACACTACATAATGATCAAGGGATCGATCCAAGAGGAAGATATAACAAATGTAAATATTTATGCACCCAACTTAGGTGCACCTCAATACATAAGGCAAATACTGACAACCATAAAAGGGGAAATCGACAGTAACACATTCATAGTAGGGGACTTTAACACCCCACTTTCACCAATGGACAGATCATCCAAAATGAAAATAAATAAGGAAACATAAGCTTTAAATGATACATTAAACGAGATGGAGTTAATTGATATTTATAGGACATTCCATCCAAAAACAACAGAATACACATTTTTCTCAAGTGCTCATGGAACATTCTCCAGGATAGATCATATCTTGGGTCACAAATCAAGCCTTGGTAAATTTAAGAAAATTGAAATTGTATCAAGTATCTTTTCTGACCACAACGCCATGAGACTAGATATCAATTACAGGAAAAGATCTGTAAAAAATACAAACACATGGAGGCTAAACAATACACTACTTAATAATGAAGTGACCACTGAAGAAATCAAAGAGGAAATCAAAAAATACCTAGAAACAAACGACAATGGAGACACAACGACCCAAAACCTGTGGGATGCAGCAAAAGCAGTTCTAAGGGGGAAGTTTATAGCAATACAAGCCCACCTTAAGAAGCAGGAAACATCTTGAATAAACAACCTAACCTTGCACCTCAAGCAATTAGAGAAAGAAGAACAAAAAACCCCAAAGCTAGCAGAAGGAAAGAAATCATAAAAATCAGATCAGAAATAAATGAAAAAGAAATGAAGGAAACAATAGCAAAGATCAATAAAACTAAAAGCTGGTTCTTTGAGAAGATAAACAAAATAGATAAACCACTAGCCAGACTCATCAAGAAAAAAAGGGAGAAGACTCAAATCAATAGAATTAGAAATGAAAAAGGAGAGGTAACAACTGACACTGCAGAAATAAAAGAGATCATGAGAGATTACTACAAGCAACTCTATGCCAATAAAATGGACAATCTGGAAGAAATGGACAAATTCTTGGAAATGCACAACCTGCCAAGACTGAAGTAGGCAGAAAAAGAAAATATGAGCAGACCAATCACAAGCACTGAAATTGAAACTGTGATTAAAAATCTTCCAACAAAGAAAAGCCCAGGACTAGATGGCTTCACAGGCGAATTCTATCAAACATTTAGAGAAGAGCTAACACCTATCCTTCTCAAACTCTTCCAAAATATAGCAGAGGGAGGAACACTCCCAAACTCCTTCTACGAGGCCACCATCACCTTGATACCAAAACCAGACAAGGATGTCACAAAGAAAGAAAACTACAGGCCAATATCACTGATGAACATAGATGCAAAAATCCTCAACAAAATACTAGCAAACAGAATCCAAAGCACATTAAAAGGATCATACACCATGATCAAGTGGGGTTTATTCCAGGAATGCAAGGATTCTTCAATATACGCAAATCTATCAATGTGATAAACCATTATTAACAAACTGAAGGAGAAAAACCATATGATGATCTCAATAGATGCAGAGAAAGCTTTTGACAAAATTCAACACCCATTTATGATAAACACCCTGCAGAAAGTAGGCATAGAGGGAACTTTCCTCAACATAATAAAGGCCATATATGACAAGCCCACAGCAAACATCATCCTCAATGGTGAAAAACTGAAAGCATTTCCACTAAGATCAGGAACAAGACAAGGTTGCCCACTCTCACCACTCTTATTCAACATAGTTTTGGAAGTTTTAGCCACAGCAATCAGAGAAGAAAAGGAAATAAAAGGAATCCAAATCGGAAAAGAAGAAGTAAAGCTGTCACTGTTTGCAGATGACATGATCCTATACATAGAGAACCCTAAAGATGCTACCAGAAAACTACTAGAGCTAATCAATGAATTTGGTAAAGTGGCAGGATACAAAATTAATGCACAGAAATCTCTGGCATTCCTATATACTAATGAGGAAAAATCTGAAAGTGAAATCAAGAAAACACTCCCATTTACCATTGCAACAAAAAGAATAAAATATCTAGGAATAAACCTACCTAAGGAGACAAAAGATCTGTATGCAGAAAATTATAAGACACTGATGAAAGAAATTAAAGACGATACAGATAGATGGAGAGATATACCATGTTCTTGGATTGGAAGAATCAACATTGCGAAAATGACTCTACTACCGAAAGCAATCTATAGATTCAATGCAATCCCTATCAAACTACCACTGGCATTTTTCACAGAACTAGAACAAAAAATTTTGCAATTTGTATGGAAACACAAAAGACCCCGAATAGCCAAAGCAATTTTGAGAACGAAAGAAGGAACTGGAGGAATCAGGCTCCCAGACTTCAGACTATACTACAAAGCTACAGTTATCAAGACGGTATGGTACTGGCACAAAAACAGAAAGATAGATCAATGGAACAGGATAGAAAGCCCAGAGATAAACCCACGTACATATGGTCACCTTATCTTTGACAAAGGAGGCAGAAATGTACAGTGGAGAAAGGACAGCCTATTCAATAAGTGGTGCTGGGAAAACTGGACAGCTACATGTAAAGGTATGAAATTAGATCACTCCCTAACACCATACACAAAAATAAGCTCAAAATGGATTAAAGACCTAAATGTAAGGCCAGAAACTATCAAACTCTTAGAGGAAAACATAGGCAGAACACTCTATGACATAAATCACAGCAAGGTCCTTTTTGACCCAGCTCCTAGAGAAATGGAAATAAAAACAAGAGTAAACAAATGGGACCTAATGAAACTTAAAAGCTTTTGCGCAGCAAAGGAAACCATAAAGAAGACCAAAAGACAACCCTCAGAATGGGAGAAAATATTTGCAAATGAAGCAACTGACAAAGGATTGATCTCCAAAATTTATAAGCAGCTCATGCAGCTTAATAACAAAAAAACAAACAACCCAATCCAAAAATGGGCAGAAGACCTAAATAGACATTTCTCCAAAGAAGATATACAGAGTGCCAACAAACACATGAAAGAATGCTCAACATCACTAATCATGAGAGAAATGCAAATCAAAACTACAATGAGATATCATCTCACACCAGTCAGAATGGCCATCATCAAAAAATCTAGAAACAATAAATGCTGGAGAGGGTGTGGAGAAAAGGGAACCCTCTTACACTGTTGGTGGGAATGTAAATTGATACAGCCACTGTGGAGAACAGTATGGAGGTTCCTTAAAAAGCTACAAATAGAACTACCATATGACCCAGCAATCCCACTACTGGGCATATACCCTGAGAAAACCATAATTCAAAAAGAGTCATGTACCAAAATGTTCATTGCAGCTCTATTTACAATAGCCCGGAGATGGAAACAACCTAAGTGTCCATCATCGGATGAATGGATAAAGAAGATGTGGCACATATATACAATGGAATATTACTCAGCCATAAAAAGAGACGAAATTGAGCTATTTGTAATGAGGTGGATAGACCTAGAGTCTGTCATACGGAGTGAAGTAAGTCAGAAAGAGAGAGACAAATACCGTATGCTAACACATATATATGGAATTTTAAAAAAAATGTCATGAAAAACCTAGGGGTGAAACAGGAATAAAGACACAGACTTACTAGGGAATGGGCTTGAGGTTATGGGGAGGGGGAAGGGTAAACGGTGACAAAGCGATAAAGAGGCATGGACATATATACACTACCAAACGTAAGGTAAATAGCTAGTGGGAAGCAACCGCATAGCACAGGGAGATCAGCTCGGTGCTTTGTGACCGCCTGGAGGGGTGGGATAGGGAGGGTGGGAGGGAGGGAGACGCAAGCGGGAAGAGATATGGGAATATATGTATGTATATAACTGATTCATTTTGTTGTGAAGCTGAAGCTAACATACCATTGTAAAGCAATTATACTCCAATAAAGATGTTAAAAAAAAAGACACTTAAACCTGTCTTTTGATTGTCCATTAAAATGCTCAATCACCTCTGCAGCTTGGAAGTGATATAGAACCTGAAAAATCCATTGTATGCCCATGTTGGCCCCCTGATGTGGAACATGAGCCACAATTTGGGGCCATCACTAGACACAATGTGCTCAGGAAACCTGAACAAAATACAAATATGGTCTTGTGTGACCTGGGCAGTGTGGTCTAAGTCAGTGGAATTCACAAGGATGGCTAGGTCAAACCCAGAGAAGGTGTCAACTGTAATCAAGATCTAGTGGAACAGTTTCCGAGTATTTGAGTCAAACCCCAACCAGTGTCATCCTGCCTGGTGTCAGTCGCATCAATAGAATGAGACCAAGTTCAGTTCAGAAGCAAAGTTGTATCCTTTGATCAAAGAATGGAGAGGTGTGAGCTCACGTTCTAAAGTACACACTCTCCCAAACAGGCTGATGGTGGGGCTGGTTTGTAGGATTCTCATCTGTGGAGGGAGGGGTGGAGTTCTTGCAGGTCAGGCGTAGTTATGTTGCTCAAGTCTCCAGATCGAAGTGCGGGGCACAGCATCTCTGCACGTGGTCCATCATCACCATCTTTATTGAAGTGCTGTGGGCAGCTCTTCTCCACACGACTTGCCAACTTGCAGTCTGCGCTGGGAACTCTAATCCGATGTGTTAAGGGCAAGGCCTCTGCCCATGGCTGCCTACAAACAAGTGAAACCACGAAAGAAGAGGTTAGACCTCATCTTATCACATAGATTCCTTCTTATTTTTCCTGGGGACCCCAGTGGGCTTTTCTGATGATAGAACCCTCTGGATGGGATCAGAGACCTGACATAATCTATTTGTCAAGAACTCCCTGGACCATTAGATTGAAAGATTTGTCCCTGGTCAGTACTTTTAGCTTTGGCCATGGCCTGGCAGGTAGGACAGCTTTTTCATGCTGTTTTTCTTCAAATAGTAGTGGCAGTCTAAGCACATAGGCTAGTCTAAGATGGTGCTTGAATTTCCATAGGCTGATTTCTCATGGATCCAGGAGGTAATGGGATGCATGTCTGCTTGTCCTGAGTTAGAGGGCTATTCAGTCTTTGTATTTAGGTGACAGATGTGGTCTGCTCATTCGTTATGTTCTCCTCAGTCAGCACAAGAGCCTTTCTGGTACGCATCTACACAGGTAACAAAAACTTATTAGGAGCAGAGCTAGTTTTGATACAAATGCCTCATCCTCAAAGGGAAGATTGTTTATATGGCAGTCTGAGGCTTGCCAGTGGCCTGACCAAACAGCCAGGCTATTAGCCACAGCCCCATGAGTCAGTGAAAATATAGCACAGCTCATTTACTGGGGTGGCCTGGATAGCCATCCACATTGCATGAGGCTCTGCCCATTTTGCCAAGCATCCTTTACTGTCCCTCTCAGGTTGGATGGCAGCTGTGTTACCAATCCTCAATGGGTCAGGGATCCCTCAATGGGTCTTTTGTCCAGCATCACAAGTGCTAATCAAACAAACCAGGTTTAATGTAGCAGAGCAGAAACTAATCATTGATCAAGGAATGGTGAAGGGAGAACTTGTACTCCAAAATCACCTTCTCCCTAAAGGGAGGGGAATAAGGGAATTTTAAGAAGTAGGAGGCAGACATGTCATCGGGGCTCTAGGAAAGGGACAGAGATTTCCAGGGGCAGCTAGGGGTAGCCTGGGCATGCTCAGTCTTCCACTTACTTTGTACACTGCACAAATTGTGCCCAGCAGAGTACAAGTCCCTCCCTTGGTGGAGATCTTAACATTGTAATGAAGCAAAGGTAACTTTTGGACACCTCCAGGTCTCATCTATGCAGGTGTGTTCCTGTGGTCAAGTCAGACCCAGTTCAGGGCTGTTGACCACTGCATATCTCTTAAAGCACAGCTGCAAAACATCTCTGTCAAATAACACGTGCTTTTGAAACAAACACAGAGAAAAATCAAGGCAAGGATCCTTTAGTTCTCAGGGGCTGGTATGAGTGAGAACTGTACCCTATTCCATCCTGGTAGAAGTTAGCCAGAAGAGTCATCAGTAAACCAGATCTATGTGTGGTTCAGGAAGTTTCTATATTTGAGTTTCCACTGGGCCAGGTAAGGCAGCAGCTTCTTGAGCAATATACGTGGGGGGCAGAGAAATACTCATGAAGTACTCATGAAATTCAGAATACTTGTTTTGTGTCCTAACATGTGATCTATCCTGGAGAATATTCCATGTGCCCTTGAAAATAATGTGCCTTCTGCTGCTCTTGGATGGAATATTTTTTATATATCTCTTAAGTTCATCTGGTCTAATGTGTCATTTAAGGTCAATGTTTCCTTATTGATTCTCTGTCTGTTGTCTGTATTTTGATGTGAGTGGGGTGTTAATGTCCCCTACTATTATTGTGTTTCTGTCAATTTATTTCTTTATGTTTGTTAATATTTGCTTTATATATTTAGGTGCTCCTATGTTGGGTACTTACATATTTTAAATTGTTATATATTCTTCTTGGATTGATCTTTTTATGTAATATGCTTCTTTGTCTCTTGTTACAGTCTTTGTTTTAAAATCTATTTGGTCTGATGAAAATATTGCTGCCCTGGATTTTTTTCATTTCCATTTGCATGGAATTTGTTTTTACATCCTCTTACTTTCAGTCTGTATGTGTCTTTAGATCTGAAGTAGTTTCTCATAGGCAGCATATATATAGGTCTTCTTTTTATATACATTCAGCCACTCTATGTCTTTTGACTGGAGCATTTAGTCCATTTAGATTTATAGTAATTATTGACAGGTATGCACTTATTGCCATTCTGTGTCTTGTTTTGGGGTGTTTTTGTAGTTCCTTTTTATTCCTTTATTATTTTGCTCTCTTCCCTTGTGGTTTGATAGTTATCTTTAGTGTTATGTTTGGATTCCTTTCTCTTTTTTGTGTGTGTATCTATTATAGATTTAATATATGTATTACATATATATATTAAAATTTATGATCTCTTAAGTTAGAACACATATTGACTACCCTGCATTTTACTCACCCCACCACATTTAATGTTTTTGATGTCATATTTTACATCTTTTTGTTTTGTGTATCCCTCAACTACTTTCAAATTCCTTATTTCATGTGATTTTGGCAAAAACCTTGCAAGATTGTATTGTATTCTGATTCTTTACCAAAGAGGAAAGGGAAGTTCTAAAAGGGCAAATAACCTAAAATAATTCTCTATTTGATCCAAATGCTAGAAAATATAGAATTTCTCCATTCCAAGTACCCTAACAGTTAAATTGTGCTTCTTGATGGGTAAGGATTGTATTTTAAACCTCTTTCATGCCACATAACACTGGCATATGCTCCTTTGGTTTCCACTTGTCAGTTCACCTTGGTGCTTAGGTATCTTTATTGTCTTTGGTGCTTATTTTTGATAAAGGTGTAAAAACAAGTGTCATTTTTTCTTTTTCTTTGATACTTGCCTGAAAAATTCTTCAATTAACCTGAATAGCAATTTTCCTTTCTTTTTTAAAGCTCTACCATCATTTTTAATAACAACGTGCTTTTCATGGCTACCTAATTAACACAAATTTAGTAAGTGTTAAAGATTTACTGCTCCTCATGGATTGAGCAAAGTAAACTTTCCTCTACTTAATTATACTGCATCATTTATCTTGAGGACATTTGGGTGACTAGAAAAGAAAATCGATCATTTATGTCTTTCTACAGTTTGAAAATATCATATTGAGGCCATTGTTTTTGAGATAATTACTCTACTTTTTATTTTACTCATGCTACTAGTTTGCAAATTTGTGAGAATTTTTATATTTGGGTATGAAATAACACATTCCCTCAAGATTTATGGACATTACATGCTATGGAAAAATTACATAGAGAAACTAAGGTTCAACAATTTTAAATAGTAGTTTAAGTATTTGAGATTATTTGCAATTAATTGCTGGAAAGTACTATTACTTGTATTTTCCTTTGAGAATGTCTTATCTTCGCAATCATCCAAAAGTCCTTTTCTGCAATTTTTTTTTTTTTTTGCGGTACGCGGGCCTCTCACTGTTGTGGCCTCTCCCATTGTGGAGCAACAGGCTCCAGACGCGCAGGATCAGCGGCCATGGCCCACGGGCCCAGCCGCTCCGCGGCATGTGGGATCTTCCCGGACCGGGGCACGAACCCGTGTTCCCTGCACCAGCAGGCGGACTCTCAACCACTGCGCCACCAGAGAAGCCCCTGCAATTATTTTTATGTGGGGTAGAATTTAGAATGTATTTGAAATGTTTAATTGGTAAACATAAAAATAAAGTATATATATGATTATGTAAAAAGGATGCTACCCTAATGGCCTTAACATTGTTATTTTTCTATCATCTATCTATCATCTGTTATCTATCTATCTATCTATCTATCATCTATCATTTCCCAGTATCGGAAATGTGTTTGTATGTACATGTCCATATTGCTCAATGAGCTCCCTGGATTACTAACAAGAAGTTTTGTGAGGAACTTCCTTGGTGGTGCAGTGGTTTAGAATCTGCCTGCCAATGCAGGGGACATGGATTCGATCCCTGGTCCAGGAAGATCCATGTGCTACAGAGCAACTAAGCCCCTGTGCCACAACTACTGAGACTGCACCCTAGAGCCTGCGAGCCACAACTTCTGAAGTCTGCATGCCTAGAGCCCATGCTCCGCAACAAGAGAAGCCACCACAATGAGAAGCCCGCACACCACATCGAAGAGTAGCCCCCGCTCGCCACAACTAGAGAAAGCCTGCGCACAGCAATGAAGACCCAATGTAGCCAAAAATAAAATAAAATTAAAAAAAAGAAGCATTTATAAAAAACAAAAACAAAGAAACAAAAAAGAAGCTTTAGGGATATATCTGTTCCTCATCTGAGGGGTAAGATTTGGGCCCAAGTTTAAATCTCAGCTCTATCACTTTCTTTCAATATCTATACAATGAAAAAGTTAAATTGTCTTATTTTCAGCCTCCTCATCTGTGAAATGGGAAGTGATAATACCTCACAGGTTATTTTTAAGGATTAAATGAGATAATACATGCATTGTTTAGTACAAGGCCTACCACATATAGATGCTCAATAGATTTCTTTTTTCTTTTTCACAAATCCTCTCTATTTTGCAGTTGACAACCATCATTGAAAAGAGAAAAGCTAAATCACTGGCTAATCTAGTAGTCCAAAACACACCCTTGAATTCCTAGTACCTATGCATTTATAAAATGAGCTAGTCAGCCAGAGAGTCTTTCAAATAATTGGTTTGGTTATATATCAAAATATATATATATATATATATTTTTTTTTCACTGAATCCATCAGTTTTTCAGAGTTGGGTAAAGCAATTGGTGGTTTTTGTAGTGGAGATAAGAGTTATGACTTCCATCTGAAGCTATTTATAAGTGAATACAGAGATCCAGGAAGCACAGATTGTGGTAAATCAGAGAGGATTCAGAAAATTGTTATTTTCCATATATGAATGTAACAAGTGTAAAGACTAGAAGCACCTGTCTTGTTATTCCCTTTATACATAGATGCCAACAAAATAAGAAATTCACAAAAGAGAATGATCACACCTTGAAATAAGGAGAGAAAATGGGAGAGAGAACAGTCTGAATTTTTAGTGTTAGTCAACTATGGTTATGTATATTTTACCAAATTGCATTTTATCTTCCTTATTCTTTTAAAAAAATATGTATTTTCTAAAAACATCAGGTTCCCTCTTATGCCAAGGTTAGAGTTTTTCCCCTGCCAACAATTCTGATTGAAAAAACTCCATGTGGTACGTTCATTAAGGCAGATGAGAAAAATCAGAATGCTGTAGTCTGCTATATTTTTGTATTTTGATTCTGTGAAATATTTCAGCTAAGTAGCAATGTGATTTTTATAGTTGATAACAAGCTGATATGTTTGTTCAATTCTATTTATATTTTCTTTAGGTGAGCGAGTCTAAAGAACTCCTAGGCAATGGGGTCCAAGAAACACCTTCATTACATTTTGTTATTGCTATATAGAGCCTGGTGATATAGATAAGTTTTTAAAGAAAAAATGTTGCTTCTGATATTGAAGTGGTGTTTTAGCATTTACAACTAACTAGCTAACTAACTAACTATGTAAAACTTATTCCTTTTTTTTTGTTTTTGGCTGCACCACATGGCTTGCGGGATCTTAGTTCCCCCACCAGGGATCTAACCCCTGCCCCCTGCAGTGGAAGCATGGAGTTCTAACTGCTTGACTGCCAGGGAATTCCCTTATTTATTTATTTTTCTTTTTAATAAAACATATTTCTGATTGTGTTCCACTGTTTATACCTTCTCATTCACCCACCCCATGTCTGCATTCAATCCTCCTCTTGTGTATATCTATTATCTCTTGGGATTTTTGCTTATAGCATTTGCTGTACCATATTATAATATGATTTACCTACCTTCCCTTACTATTATAATGTTATCTGTTTAATAGAAGTAATATGTATGTCATTCATCTCTTTTTTTTGGCCCCCAAATCAAACACAGTAACTGGTGCATAGATGATGCTGCTAAAACATATTTATTGATTCAATGAATGGTTTGCAACTCAGCAAAAACTCTCCCCTAAGAGAGGAAAAACAATGTACTGACTACTTTACTCTTATACATATCTGCCAGCTCTTAGCTTAAAATTTCCATTTTCATCAATCATTACCTCCTAGTTAATTATATTGAGATGGAAAGATAACTAGAAAAAAGCCTTATATTACTTACAATCAATATTTACATATTTTCTCTGACTTCTTAAATAATATTTTAGGTTTCTGTTTGTGGACATGGGCCCAAACTGTCTGCATAACTTTAGATGATAGATAGATGATTGATAGATAGATAGAGGATAGATAGATAGGTAGATATTATCATTAAAGAAAATATGAAGTCAGAAACTTGGCTACAATTTTGTGTCAGGGATTACCTTTTCTTAACACTCCAAGATGAGATTCTTTTCATCCTGTATTTTATGGAGGTTAATAGTTAAATTAATGGTTCATTCACTATGAGATAACACAGAGGATCTAACTGTCAAATCACACACACATAAATCTGAGCTCTTACTCATTCAAGGACACAAGCTATCAGTGGCATGGGCAAAGCGGGGAGAGGACTTGGATATCCCATGTGGCTCTCTTGGTCTTCCCCTCATGTATCAGACGTACTTTCTGGCCCACAGTAATAGAAAAGGTCTCCAGGTGAGGTATGCATGTCACCTTACCCAGTGTGAGCATCGAAGTTATGAAACATCTCTATTTTATATCCAATTTATTACAGGGCTTTCATGACACTTTCCAGGAGTGTGCCTCCTAATTTCATAGACTCTAAGTTTCTTTACCATAAGAAATCTTAAATCAGGATTGTCCTTCTAAGAGCACTTCATAGAGAAGCATTCTTCTATTAGCAATTATTGTTTGTCTATTTTCCTAAGGTGAGTTATTATCTTATATACAAAGAAATTCAACTGAAACACTTGCCTCCCCCTGCCCACCCAGGAATGTTCCTCCATTATTGGTAAAGACGCAAATCCCAGTCCAGTTTCTGTAACCCTTTCCTCCTCTGCCTGCATTCTGACTTCAATCAATATCTCTGACTTCAATCAATATCTCCTTGCAACATATTTCTCAGTTACTTTTTCCATTATCTGTCCTACAACATTTTCTGCAAAATTAAATACAGAAGATTAGGCATACTAATACCCTGAAAGCCACCAGACTTTGAAACACCCAATGAGGGTAGAGATTGCTTCTATAAAGCATATTAATTATGTACATATCCCTTCAGTTACTCTTTTTGCTCCACCATTTACAGTTATGTGAAACTGTTAGTATATATTGACAGAGTGGCTTGATTTAGTGTTTAATTTTTCTAAGGGCAAATTCATTTCCTTTTCTGGCCAGTGTGCAGAGGTATGGGGAGCTTCAACACAGTTTCCCTAAATATTATCTTACACTGAGAGTCATTATCCGCATAAGTTTTCTTTTCATTTAATTATGTGATCTTACAATTCAATGATCTAACAAACCATATAGTTGAAGCAGAGATAAAAGGATATTTGAAACACTAAACAGTTAAAATTTGAAGTATCATTCTTCATTTCGTTACCAACAGAAACAACCTTTCCAATGTACTACATATTCCCAGAGACTGAGATTATGACCAGTAAATTTCGGATCCCATCATGTTTGTGAGTAAAACCATACCCCAGATAGCATAGTACAGGGTTTTATATACATCAGCATCTAGATGTCATGGGTGTAATGCCACCCATCTTCACTAGGGACTATGTGAACTATGCAAAGTTTATTGTGCAGATAACATGCATAGTAACACGGAGACAACTAGAAATTACTTTTTTTTGTATTCATTATTCTTTCTGAGTTGATCAACTTATAAAAATATTTGATTTAAAGTTATGCTATTCAAGCCACTTTATATCTAACATATTTCTCCTTATATCAAAGATAATTAACTAATTGTACAAATTTATCAACGTATTTGTCAATGTTCAACCTCTTAAGTTAGACAATCACAAACTATATAGCCAGCTCCACCTCTACCTGTTTCCTCTGATTGTTATCTGGATTATCATTTCCTCATTCCTTAAAAGGTGTTTTCTGTGCTTACCACTAATATTGTAATGTCATCTTTGCCTTGTTTCATTGACTATGATAAAAAAAAATCATGTTTAGCCTTGTGGCATTTTTGCTGCTTTTTTATGATATTAAGTTTATGTAATACATATATATCTTTGCATGTAGTGTTATAGTATGGAGAGTATTTTGTTTTCTGATCACCTAATTTAAAGTTACACCATAAGTATTAACTCGTTACTACATAGTATCTATTACTATACATTTTTTATATACTATTAAATTTTTTAGAAAATAAACATTGTAATTTACACAATGATTTCTCTATTAACTGACATGTAGTTTACTCTAGAATTTTTTCCTATTAAAAAGGAATATGTAACTAGCAATTACTCTCCTAAATGTGCCCCGAAAAGACATGTACAAGATTGTTTCATAGCAGTTTCATTGATAATATCTCAAAATTCGAAATAATCTAAAGGTTTATCAGAGAGTGGATGAATAAATTGTAGTATATTAATGCAATGGAATGCCACAGAGAAAAATAAAACTCAATACATGTAACAGATCTTGCAGACTTTTAAAAATAAATTTGTTTATTTTTGGCTGTGTTGGGTCTTTGTTGCTACGCGTGGGCTTTCTCTAGTTGCAACGAGTGGGGGCTACTCTTCGTTGTGGTGTGTGGGTTCTCATTGTGGTGGCTTCTCTTGTTGCGGAGCACAGGTTCGTCAATAGTTGTGGCATGCAGGCTTAGTACTTGTGGCTCATGGACTTGGTTGCTGCTCAGCATGTGGGATTTTCCCGGACCAGGGATCTAACCTGAGTCCTCTGCATTGGCAGGCTGATTCTAAACCACTGTGCCACGAGGGAAGTCCCACTTGCAGGTTTTATAGATGTAATATAGAGTGAAAGGAGCTTGCACAAAAATTATATATTATTCAACTTACATGAAGTTTGGGAACGTACAAAAACTAATCTATGTTGTTAGAAATGATAGTAGTGGTTACCTGTGGTTGGTGGTATTGACATTGAAGACAAAGGAGCCTGCTGGGTTGCTGGGAATGTCCTATATCTTGACCTAAGTCGAGATTACATGGGTATATACATAAGAGTTCACTGAACTATATACACTTAACATGTACATCCTTTGTGGTGTATATATTATACCTCGTATAAAAATTAAAATAATATTATGCTGCAATAAACACTTTCATCCATAAAATTTTTACCTCCTCTTTCTGATTAATTCCTTAATCCATGTCAAAAGAAATACATTTTTTGTGTGTGTTTTTAAGTATTTTTTTTAAGTATTTGGTGTTTTTAGACAAATTTATCAGATCCTCTGAAGTATGTTTATTTGTTTATTTGAGTTGTTTCAATACAGATCCTCTCACTGCTTTACAATTTCTCTGAAAATGAAAAGTTATGCTAGACTTCACTTCACTCAGTGGCCACAACTACTGAAGCCCACATGCCTAGAGCCTGTGCTCCACAAGAGAAGCCACCACAATGAGAAGTCTGCACACCACAAGAACAGTAGCCCCACTTGCCACAACTAGAGAAAAGCCCTCGTGCAGCAACAAAGACCCAACGCAGCCAAAAATAAATAAATAAAATTTTTTAAAAAGTCTCTGAGAACAGGGACTATGCTGTTAGTGGCAGCATACATTGTTTTGGGGGGTTATGGTTTTAACATTTATTGTCTAATTATAGCTGTCCAAGATATGGAATTCTGGCTGCCTGCTTTCACCTGTATTTACCCTGCCATGTTTACAAAATGTTTCTGAGTATATTCTCCTCACTTCCATAAAGGTAAGCAGAGAGAGTCAAATATTTCTAATTACCCACAAAGCTCATAGAATAGTAAAATCACTCTCGGTATCAACCATAGTGTTTCAGATGTTCCCAGTGACTCTTCACTGAAGGTTTTTAAGTCTATACAATTTCTCCATTTTTTTAAAAAAAAACAATAACACCTCTGTCAGTCTTTTAAAACCCACATTGTTGTTTTAAACCTGCAACTATGAGTTTCTTGAATTATTTCCATGTCATTATCCATCATTTGTACTAATCCCACTAATTTAATTAGCATGTTACAAGGCAGCATTGATACATGTCTTGATTATCTTTTGTTATCTTTTGAATTTTTCTCTCTACATTACCAAGACCTTATTTTAAAGTTTTGTAAACTGAGGTGGTGGTGAAATTTTGGAAAAATCGTGGCTGGAGTCATATCTGAGTTCTAGCACTGGGTCTACAATGAAGTTCAGAATCAGATAATTGATAGATACATTTTCTTCACCACAATGAGAAATTTGTAAAGAATTAGATCAGGTAGATTTAATTTTTTTCCAATGTAAGTCAGCAAGTAAATATTCTCCAAACTGAGATTAGTAGTAAAGATTATTATAAATAGAATGATAAAACATACTGACTATAGCTGCATTGTAGGTTTCAGCAAAGATCATGTGAAATGTTACTGATAACAAATCTTCATATGAGGCCCTTCATTTCATGGCCTTAATCTTGACATCCAGATAGGAGTTACAGGGCCATCAATCTCTTTCTTCAGCTACTGGTGCTACTTCCAATGCTAATGTTGGTTCCATTTATAAAAAGCCTTCCTCCTGTTTTATCTCTGACAACTTGAACATATCCAGTGAAAAGAAAGGCACCAGGAGACAAAAAAGAAGTTATAGTTTAGAAGAATGAGAAAGATTCTTACTTTGTGTTAGAAGCAGGTCATCTAAATATAGTAATTCATCTTTCTAAGATTAAAAAAAAACTGAATTCAAGCTGTCATGAGCACTTACTCTTTTCAATGAAGACATTTTTGGCCAAAATATATTTTTGGTCTTTTTTCTCCATCTTGAAAGCTAATGGGATTACTGTCCATATGCATTGTTTCTGAATAAAATGTCCAGTGCTGCCTGGAATTCATGCACAGGAAGTACAGCTGATGTGGGAAAAGCACTGCAAGATGACATAATTCACTATTCTAATTGCATCTCCAAGGGAGTGTAGAAGCACTAATATTACATATTGCACACCCCTCTCTGCTAGATGCCTGCATAATCACAGCATTGAAATTGACATATTGTCACAGACAATCACATTGGAAACTTTCTGAAGCTATAAATAGTGGCTAGGGCACCTATAATATTTTCCAGATGCAGAGACAAGGCAATTAATCTTGATGTAATCTGCACAGGGTAGAACCCAAGGCGCATTCAGATTGAGTGCTTGTGGCTGGGTTATTACATGACACCCAGAGTTCCTGAAACTCAACAAACCTCTTTGTGTTAGATGAAATCTTACAAGAATATCTGGGGCAGCTCCACTGCCTTAGAGATAAATAGCCCTAGTGAGATGATAATATATACTTCTTTCACAGATTTCCTGAGAGAATTATTCATGTATTCAAAAAATATTTGCGATTAAGAAATAACACTGGCCACATTCGCTACATGCAAGACACAGATCCAAGAACTTTACATATATAATTTTAATTAATACTTATCTCTATTAGAGAAACTAATTTTTACCCCTATTTTATGCATGAGAAAACCAGGCCACAAGAAAGTTAAGGGTAGGTGTTAATATACTCTGAAATGTAGGGCATTTTAATGGTTGAAAGCATGGTTTTTGTGGCCCCATTTTCTAAAATCCCATCTCTTCTATTTATTAATTCTATGACATAGGCAACATATTTAAATTCTCTCTGCATCAGTGATTTCATTGGTAAAATGTGGATAGTAATTATAGCTACTTCAAGGGCTATGAGCATTACATGAATGGAGGTAACCAATCAGGGTGGTGTCTGACTCATAAGATAGTCTCAATAAGTGTCAATGCTACACTATTCTCTTTCCTATGTTAAGAACGTTTTATATTCAAGGACTGTACTGAAATGAGAATCTTTTATGTCTCTCTCCCTTATTAGGCTGTGTGCTTCTCAATTATAAGGACATAGTTTAACTGATGCTAAGTACCTAGCAAGATAGATGTTACACATAACTTCACTGAATGAATGCATGAATAAGGCACGATGTCTCTTAAGGGTATCATGATATGGTGGAGGAACCAGAACATCGCAGTCACAAGAATACAAAAGCAGCGTGTACAACAAGATGATAGTAGAGCTACTCATGCATTTTCCTGGTTCTTGTGACATTTTTGGAAATAATTGTTTTACAGTATTTATACTAGATGATAATGCTTCTCCTTACTGATTTTTTTTCTCTACTAAACTGAGAATTCCTAAACTGTTCAGGGGCAGAGAAACTCCAGTCAACCCACCATCTTTTAAACTGCAGTGTCTGGCTTCATGATTGTGCGTATGTTGTGAGTGTGTGTGTGAACATGTTTGTGTGTGTGCCTGCGTGTGTGTAAGTGAGGTGCAAAGGTAACCTCAACACTGCTATGGCAGATGTTTTGAGGTCAAACTGAACCAGAGGTAAGAAATCTGATTGAAAGTCCCTGGTGTACTGCTTACTTTCTGCTTGGCCTTGTGCAAAGCACTTGGCATGAGCTGCTATGGATGACAGATAGAGCCCCTTGAATCCCTTTCTCCATAGCTCCTTAGTAACTGTGGCTCTTAGTGGGGGTTATTATAAACAATTGTGTAACTATTACATGGATTTTCCCATGTAAAGTTTAGGACAAATCATAAACTGAATTCTTAGATATATAGTGATATATCTTGAACTGGAGGGAATCTAGTATGTATTACCAGTAAGTCTCCGGGCTTCAGGAAGCTGCATTTCTGCAAAAAAGAAAAAAGGACATAGTTGAGTAAATGTTGGAATTCTTCTGCTAGGTAATCTGATTTTCAAATTCCCCTGGTGTACATAAACAATACGAGGCCAAGGCTTTGCACATCTCCTTTCAAAACAGGCAAACTATTGCAAGTTTACACTCAAAAGGAACTGCTCCTCACCACCTTCCCTGACCCTGCTTCTTTGCAGACTTGGGGATACAGTAGCCATGTATTGCTAAGATAAGAAGAGGTCAAGAAGACATTCAGAATTGAATTAGCACAATATGACATAGAGGATATTGCTACATAGGTTGTGTTTTCCATCACTTACTCCTTTTTAGCATGCAATCTGTGTTTTGAAAGTGCTTTGCTACTGCAGTTGGTGGAAACCTTCAATCTGAGATCATTGAGTTAAAAGAGTTGTCATTTGACAATTGTCAAACAATCTGTTCAGAGGAACTCAAAGCCTTTTTAGTTATTTTATCAAAGGTAAAACTCATTTTCAGAAAACCTTAGGTAAGAATCTATATTTAAACACAGTGTCATGTAATCAGCAGATATCTGTTGGAGCTTAAACATGTTTTAAATGGTTTTGTTTTCTAAGACTTTTGAATGATGGAACAGCCTTTTCTCAGGCAGTCAGAATCCCTGGCAATGGAAGAAGGCAGAGACGTCACCAAAGGGCATATCAACGTATACTCTGAGGATCCAAAAAAGTGCTTTGAGGAAGGAAGGGTGTCAGACATGTTTCCTCTTATTCAAGAATTGTGTTACTCAATACAGAAAAGATTTTAGTGAGAGTCGTTTTCATTTAGGCTAAAAGAGCCTAAATAGTGTTGGGTTGAGTGGTCCATGGGCAGGCATAAAGCAAAGGAATGGAGCTTTGATTAAAAAAATATAGTAGCTATAGTTCTCATCTTTGTGGGGTTTAAAGACAAAGGGTGAAGGCCAGACAAATACCTGGAAAAGAAAAACAATTGAATAGAAAACCTCAAATATTTGATTTATTCATTAGGCAACCTTAGCTTGTCCAGGACTCCCATAGAGGAATTGAGCTACGTAGCTTACTATTAGAAATATGTCTGCTATGATACTTCTTATGTGACACTCTTGCTTTTTATAGATTAATTTACTTTAGGTCTGGATACATGTCTGTAAAGGTAGGCCCCATGTCCTATTCTTTTTCATCTCCCTGTGCCTAACACAGTTTCTATCATATAAAAACTGTTTGAATAGAAGTCTGTCCATAGTATGAGCCAAACACTTATATGCAAGGGTGCTGCTTTTTCCTGTTGTATCCTTTATGGTGCTCTGTTTTCCATGCTTCACTATGAGAAATTTCTGCAGGACAGATGGATCCTCCTAAAACCTGGTTCTATTTTGCATGAAGTCCAAATTGTAGGGCATAAGACTTCTGCCTCATTCTTTATGTTTTCTATCTCTTGCATGCTCATAATTCTTGGTTTGAATTGCAAAGCTATTATCCTTTTTTTCTGGTTTGGGCTAAGGTTAGTTTATATATCTATTTCTCATTACATATTATTAACTTGTTGAAGCCAGGCATATATCTTCATTGTGTGTCCTCCATAGCACTCAGCACATTGCCTCATAGACATGAGAAAGCTTGTTAAATTGAATTACATTGATAGTGATCACAAGGTTTGGAAAGTAGGATGCTTTAGAAAAGATTAAAAGAACAGAGATTGTTTATCTTAAACAAAAGATCAAATGCTATTCTAAGAGTTTACAAATCAATAAAGATTTTATATCCCCAGTGGAGGAAATGGGAAGTGGTAGTAGAGTGGGTGGTTACTGACTTTTCCCAAATGTCTACTTATGGTTTTGGATAGAATGGGCAAGGACATACATCCCTTCTGTGCACTCTGATTATATGGGTCAGGTATTTTTTGTATAATCATACCTCATTGGCTCCACTAAGGCTCTGAATAATTCAATCCTGACTTCTACCTATATTTATAATTGGGAAGCTATTGTTTTGCAAATAGGATCACTTGTTGCATATAATTGCTCTGCTTTTTAAGCCAGAGCATCCTTGTAAGCTTAACTTGTTTACTATCTCTCACTGAAATATTTACAATCTTTTATCAATCTTATCTTATTGGACAAGTATTTATGGGTCATGACATCAGCAATATATCAGAGATCTGAAAATGAATAAAATGTAGGCTCTGCCCTTTAAAGGCTGACAATCTGATAATGGAATATCAAAGTAAAAGAAAATTATATAATGGTATAATATGTGATGATAAGGAAATGGATCTATTAAGTTATGTGGGAGCACATGAATGGAAAGGGAATGATTTGTGTAGATCAGCACTGTCCAAAAGAATTATAATGCAAAGACACATGTAATTAAAAATTTTCTAACAGTCAAAAAGAAGCAGACAAAAATAGTTTTAATAATACATTTTATTTAACCCAATATAAAAATCATTAACGTGATACTTTACATTTTTGTTGTTGTTGTTCTGTTTTTTAACTAAATGCATCCTTGAAATCTAGGATGCATTTTATACTTCCAGTGCATCTCAATTTGGATTAGCCACATTTCAAATGCTTGATAACAACAAGTGGCTAGTAGCTATCATATTGGACAACACAAGTCCAGGAATTTAAAGAGGGAATTTTGGATAATTTGATAACGAGTTGGATTTTGGAGGTTTAAGAAGAATTCCCAGATCTAAGAAATGGGGTATTGAGTCCATGGGGGTAGTATATGCAAAAGCACAGAAGCATCCAGATGTTAGCAGAAGTTCCATATGTGTAGTCATGACAGAGAATTAACCCAGAAATAAAGGTTGAGGCAAAGCCTTCCAATTATCCTTGAAGATCTAATAACACTAGATTTCATAGCTAAGAACGCATAATATTATTGGATCTAATAGCTAATAATATTTTGTTGCTTTACTCAAGTATGTATAGGAGTGCTTATTACATGTCAGGTAATGTTCTAAACATTTCTTACATATTAGCTTGTTTAATCCTGCAATACCTGTGTAAGGTAGACGTCATTATTACCTACCTCATTTTATAGATGAGGAAATTGAAACATAAGGATGTCAGATAATTTGTGCAATGACACACAACTAATAAGTGGAACAAACAGAATTTGACTCCATAATCTGTGCTCTTAACTACTATGCTATATTAACTCTACAAATCAGTCTGCTCTATACTATATAGACTCAGGGCTGAATTTAATGTTCTATATAGATCAGTAGACACTAAACATTTAAGAGCTATCAAAGTTGTAAAATGAGTCAATGAAGCAAATTTGTTTTCCTAAAAATAAAAACGGATTGAAGACTGAATAAAATTTAAAGTTGGAAAAGTAAATATGGCAAACAGTTGATAATATTCTAGGAATGCGGTGCATAGTCCCTACAATAGTCCCTAATGTTATTGCAAATAATATGAATAAATTTGAAAACTTCATTTCACCCAAGTAGTTTCTATCAATTTCCTGAAATGTAAAAGAGAAAAATATATTTATGTTGAATTTAAGAAATACATCTAAAATAATCACAGTTTGGAAGTACAATAAAAGAATGAAAAGGTTATGCCATGCCAGGACTAATCAAAAGAAAGCTGGTGTTGCTGTATCAATATCAGACTTTAAGGCAAAAAGCATTACTAGAGATAAAGAGGAATACATCAGAATGATCAGTAACTAAATCCACCATAATATTTCAAAAGTTTTTTTAAATTTATCTAATTACATACCCTCAAATATATATAAAGTAAAAATTGACAGAATTAAAAGAACAATAGAAAAATCTATAATCATTGTGGTGAATTTAACCACCTTTCTCAGGAACTGACTGAAAAATGCAGACGTGAAAGCTGTAAGAATACAGGAAATTTGACCATCACATTTAACAAACGACATAATTGACTTATACGGAAATTTGTACCCCACGGTTGCAGATCACCCGTTACTTTGAGTACACACAGAAGTTTTGCAAAAATTGATTACATCCTGGGTTAGAAAGCAAGCCTCATTAAAATGCCAATGATGTAAATTTAAGGGTACATTTTCCTAAACATTTTGGGCTTAAGCTAGAAGTCAATAAGAAAATGATTTTTAAGATCCCCATATGTTTAGAAATAAGTAAACACACATATATACATATATATCAAAGAGGAAATGAAAATCAAATTTAGAAAACTATTTTGAATTTAATATACTGAAAATTCAACATATCAAAACTTGTGGACTGTAGCTAAAATGTGTATAAGGTGGAGTTTATATGTATAGTTCAGAAAAGCAGAGTTTAAAAATCTGTAAACTAAACATCCATCTCAAGAAACTAGAACAATAGCAGCAAATTAAACATAAATAAATAGTAGAAAGAGTGAAAAATGAAAGGAAACATAATAAAACTCATAGAAATACTAAGTAATAATTATTTGAAAAAGATCAATAAAATTGACAAACGATGGTCAAGACAAAAACTCTCCTCCTTTTAAACTTCTTAAATGATAGAAGAGTGCTTTGGTCTGTCTCTCTCTGTTTTATGTTCTCTCTGTCTCCGTAATGGATGAGATTAATTTTCAAAGTTGAACGCTCTTTGCATCCTAAACATGCAAAATAAAAAAAGAAGGCCTTGAATTGAGCCATGAAAATTAACACTTTATTTTTATTTTCTGTCATTAAAAAAATTGGGGTTTCCCTGGTGGCACAGTGGTTGAGAGTCCACCTGCCGATGCAAGGGAGGCAGGTTCCTGCCTTCGTCCGGGAAGATCCCACATGCCACGGAGCGGCTGGGCCCGTGAGCCATGGCCGCTGAGCCTGCGCGTCCGGAGCCTGTGCTCTGCAAAGGGAGAGGCCACAGCAGTGAGAGGCCCGAGTACCGCAAAAAAAAAAAAAAAAAAAAAAAAATGTGCACACATTTGCTGTATCACACATTTCTAAGACAATGTTGTTGTTTTGTTTCTCCATTTCCCACCCTCCTGACTCTTCCAGTGGGTAGTTGTAGCTTCCCTGTGACCTTCAGTGTACAATAGTGACAGTAGAGAAAAGAATAGCTCAGAGAATCTTAGGAAACTTTATAGGCTTCATGATATTCTCTAGTATAAGAATTTGTGATGCAGTATCTCAAATGCAGCCTAAAAAATAGATAAAACCGTTTATCAAGTAGCAACAATCTCATGTTTTTGTTTGTTTGTTTGTTTTCAGTTCAGCTCTCTCTATATACCATAGTCAGCAATGGGAATGTTTCTAGGAGAGTTTGAAGTTCAAGCCTGCCAATGGGATCAGCACTCCTCATTTGAAGTTGCTTTTCCTTAGCCATCCCAGGGAATGTTATAGTTTTGAAAGCCCTTGACAAGATTGTATATGCTTGTCTCAACTATTAATAACTGAAAACACTACTGTTGGTTCTCTACACTCTAACAGCCTCATCAGGATATGCTTAGGTCCAGACATAGCCTCTGCCTTGGCATAGATAACACAGATACACAATTAAATTAATCCAACATGACAGATACGGAAATGCCAAAAAAATTTCTCAGCTATAAGAACAATGCTTAAATAGTCAACACTGGATGTTGTCTAATCACAAAAAGAGACTAAAATAGTTTAAGATAAAGGAAAGTCATGAGATAGCACACATCACAGATAAGAAACTGCAGTCTGTTACAGCTTAAAAGCACTTCTGAGGGGAAGATAAGGAAGAGAAACAAAGGCCAAGTCAGGCATAAAGTGTCCACCAAAGGGTATTTTAATTATTTTTGGAGTATTATGAGAATGCTAATTCTTAAATTTTTACAGAAGAGCAAAGAATTGCCAAGATACCCCTGACAAATTTAATAAGTTTAGGAACCTGCTTGCCAAATATCTAGGCTTATTTTAAAAGTGAACTAAGACAATGAGGTATTAGCACAAGGATGGGTATTTGACACAGTGGATCAGAATAGAGATCCCAGAAGCCTACATCAAACCTATATGACAAGATATCTAGGAGAAAGATATTTCTTTGATAAATGTCATTAGGACAATTGATTATATTGAATCATACCAAAATATATTAATTCCAGGCAGATGAAAGACTTAAATATAAATATCAAGGTTATGCAAATTTTAGAAAATAACAGAAGAATTTATTTATGATATCATAAGAGAGAATTTTCAGTAACATTCAAACAGCACAAACTATAAATGAAAGTTGTGTGATACATTTATATTACTAAAAATAATAACATCTGTTCATCAAATGCTATATTAAGTAGTGGTAGGACAAACCAAAATTTGAAGAACAGATTTCCAATTCATATAACTAACAGATGATAGTTTTTAATACATATATTTGTTCATATAGTATTTATTATACACACATGTAGATGTCTCTCTATATATGTACATTTTTCCTACAAATTATAATAAAGGCCAACAACCTCAATGAAAATAAACCAAAATTATGAATAAGCTTTCCACTGTCAAATGTCCAGTAAACAAATATAAACATTTTTAGCCTAACTAGTAATTGGGGAAATCACAAGGAAACTCCATTTTACACAGAACAGTATGGAAAATATAAAGTCTGACTAAAATAATGTTGGCAAAACCATTTGGCGGTGAGTTTCTCCTTCCAAACCACTTCAGAAAACAATTTGCTATCAACTAATAAAGTTGAAAGTAAGCATAGCATAGGATGTCATAAGTCCATTCATAAGCACATGATTAATAGAAATTTTTGCCCATATGCACCAAGAAATGGAAAAGAAAGTTCATGATAACCTTGACTGGGAAGGAAAAATATACCATAAAGGGAAAAGTATCCACTGACAGGAGATTGGATAAAAAAATTGTGGTACAATCACACAATGAAACAGATAAATGTTTTGCTCTATGCACTAGAAAAGCTGTACTTCAGAAACATAATAGACAAAATAAAGCTAGTTACAAAAGAATACGGAGAATAGGGTAAAATTTATAATGTGTAAATGGGAAAAACAATATATTGATCATACATACACACGTACACCAGTATGATTGTTAAAGTAATCAAATGGATGAGAAACAAAATTTAAGGTAGCAGTTTCTTCTGTGAAGAGTGAAGAGATCCAATTGGCAAATGGCACACAGTGGTTTTCAAAACTGTTAAATTTTGGTTTCTTATACATTCTAGTGTGCTGTTAATTTTGTTATTATTCTTTGTGCTTTACATATATGTTTTACTTATTCTTTTTATATATGACATTCATAAAAAAACTTTTAAAAATATCAAGGAGAGAGGGAGCACAGTAGGTTAGTTTGAGAGCAGATTTACAACATTCAGCAAACAGAGACCATTCTTATCTAATAAATAAAGCAAAGAAGAAAAGTAGTACAAGGTCATCATTAGGCAACATGGCTTCTTTATGGCAATTAGGAGATTGCCCTCCACCCTCTGGGGGATATGGTACTAAAACTGGATGCAAAACTTTTGACTGAATTCTCACCAACTTTTGCATCCTTAACACAGCAACTTCATGCAGCTTCAGAGTACAAAATTAATTGTGATTTCTAGAGTAGAAATTCCAAAAAACATAGCTTTATTTTCTATATTTCTTGAGAAGAACATAGGCAATGGTACAAGAAAGTACTATATCCCCTGTGGACTACTGTGTAGCAAGAAGAGCTTGGGAAACACAGAAGCCTAGCAGATCCTCGACAACATCAGCCTGAACCAAAGGTGAACTGTCTTAGTCAACATTTAACTGAGGAGGAACTGAAGTTTGATTTGTGCTCCACACACATGACTTATGTTGTTCTGTAGAAGTTTATAGCTATGTACATATTATTCTTATCCCATGATATTATTTAGTCATTTTGCTAATCATTTCTCTGTTTACAAATAATTATTTAAAATAATCTTTTCTATTTTAGAACAATTTTGGGTTATAGAAAATATGGTTTTAGAATACAGAAAAATAGAAAAGTTAGTACAAAGAGTTCCCATATACCCTACATGCAGTTTCATTATTATTAACATCTGATATTGGGATGTACAAAATGAAGGTCGTCGCAGTGGCCCAGCCTAGATCACAAATCTAAACCTAAGTCAGCCTGCACTTATTGGAAACACATGTTAAGGAGACCTAACAAATACCAATCACAATTCTTCAACTGAGTTTTAGCTACCTGACCTTTTCCTAGAAAATAAGACCTGCTAGTCTTATAAAGAAATCCTTGACCTCCTAGTCAATCATTCCCTGTTTCCATATTGCCTTTGCTAATGTTCTATAAAACTCATCCTTGCCCAATATCCCTAGAGAATAGTGTTCCACTGATTCTGAGGCACTGTACTCCCCCAATCCATGGGTTGTTTCCCCATGAATAATGGACATTAAACTCATTACTAAATTGTCTGTTTTATAGTTTGACACATCTTCCATTAGTATGATACATTTGTTGCAATTAATGAACAATATTAATAAATTATTAAGTAAAGTCTATGATTTATTCAGATATCCTTAGTTTATACCTACTGTCTTTTTTTCTATTTGTGGATCCCATCCAGGGCACCATATTACATTTAGCAGCCACTTCTCCATAGGTAATTTTGGCTTTGACAAATTTCTCAGATTCCCTGATTTTGATGATTGAGAGGTTTGAGGAGTACTGTTTAAGTATTTTGTACAACATTCCTCATCTGGGACTTGTCTGGGCCTTAGAAAGGAGTTATGTGTTTTGGGGGAGAAGGTCATAAAGATAAACAGCCATTTTCATGGCAATCAGATTGAGTATATACTATTAATATGACGGACATGGCTTATCACTGTTGATGCTAACCTGGATCACCTGGCTGATATTGTAATTTCCAGGTTTCTCCACTAAAGTAACTCTTTTCCCCCCTTCCATACTGCACTCTTTGGAAGGATTTCACAATGTGTAGCTCACATGATGAAGTGGAGAATCATGTTTTAGCTCCTTGAGAGTGTAATTATTACTATTATAAATACATAATTATTTGGAATTCTCTGAATGGAAGATTTGTCTATTATCTCCTTTATTATTATTATTATTTAAAATTTTGATTGGAGTATAGTTGCTTTACGTGTGTGTTACTTTCTCCTGTACAGCAAAGTGAACCAGTTATACATATATCCCCTCTTTTTTAGATTTCCTTCCCATTATGCAACCCAATGTTCACTGCAGCATTGTTTACAATAGCCAGTACATGGAAGTAACCTAAATGCCCATTAACAGAGTAAGGGATAAATAGGATATGGTACATATATACAATGGAATATTACTCAGCCCTAAAAAAGAATGAAATAGTGCCATTTGCAGAGATGTGGATAGACCTAGAGACTGTCTTACAGAGTGAAGTAAGTCATAAAGAGAAAAACAAATATTGTATAATATCACTTATATGTGGAATCTAGAAAAATGGTACAGATGAACTTATTTACAAAGCAGAAATAGAGACACAGATGTAGAGAACACACTTACGGATACCAAGGAGGGAAGGGGGGGTGGGATGAACTGGGAGATTGGGATAGACATATATACACTACTAGGTATAAAATAGATAACTAATGAGAACCTACTGTATAGCTCAGGGAACTCTGCTTAATGCTCTGTGGTAATTCCATTTACCTTCACAACAAAAAGAATAAAATACCTAGGAATAAACCTACTAAAGGAAACAAAAGACCTGTACTCAGAAAACTATAGGATACTGATGAAAGAAATCAAAGATGACACAAACAGATGGAGAGACATACCATGTTCTTGGATTAGAAGTATCAATATTGTGAAAATGACTATACTACCCAAAGCAATCTACAGCTTCAATGCAATCCCTATCAAACTACCATTGTCATTTTTCACAGAATTAGAACAAAAAGTTTTACTATTTGTATGGAAACACAAAAGACCCTGAATAGCCAAAGCAATCTTGAGAAAGAAAAACAGAGCTTGAGGAATCAGGCTCCTTGACATCAGACTATACTACAAAGCTACAGTAATCAAGACAGTATGGTACTGCACAAAAACAGAAATATAGATCAATGGAACAGGATAGAAAGACCAGAGATAAACCAAAACACCTGTGGTCACTTAATCTATGACAAAGGAGGCAAGAATATACAATGGAGAAATGACAGTTTCTTCAATGAGTGGTGCTGGGAAAACTGGACAACTACATGTAAAAGAATGAAATTAGAACACTCCCTAACACTATACACAAAAATAAACTCAAAATGGATTAAAGACCTAAATGTAAGGCTGGACACTATAAAACTCTTAGAGGGAAACATAAGCAGAACACTCTTGGACATAAATAACAGCAAGATGTTTTTTGACTCAGTTCCTTAAAGTAATGAAAATAAAAACAAAAATTAAAAAAAGGGACTTAACTAAACTTAAAAGTTTTTGCACAGCAAAGGAAACCATAAACAAAACAAAAAGACATCTCTCAGAATGGGAGAAAATATTTGCAAATGAAACAACTGACAAAGGATTAATCTCCAAAATATACAAACAGCTCATGAAGCTCAATATCAAAAAACAAACAACCCAATCCAAAAATGGACTGAAGACCTAAATAGACATTTCTCCAAAGAAGACATGCAGATGGCCAAGAGACACATGAAAAGATGCTCAACATCACTAATTATTAGAGAAATGCAAATCAAAACTACAATGTGGTATCACCTCACACCAGTCAGAATGGCCATCATCAAATAATCTACAAACAGTAAATTCTGGAGAGTATGTGGAGAAAAGGGAAACCTCCTACACTGTTGCTGAGAATGTAAATTGGTACAGCCACTATGGAGAACAGTATGGTGGTTCCTCAAAAAACTAAAAATAGAACGATATGACCCAGCAATCCCACTCCTCAGCATATACTGGGAGAAAACCATAACTCTCTTTATTATTTATTACATCATTTATGTATATAATACATTGACCTATAGACATTTATTTTATACTTTGATTTATAATCCAATACTACTTTATTTATTTTGTTGCTCAGATTGCTCCAGCCATGGTATTAAAAGCTCTTTCCAGTGTCTCTTGTGTCTTTTTGATATACCACATCATTGTGTTTTAGTGCAGTACATCCTTACTTTCTGGCACTGTAAGAAACTCCAGGCTCATCCTGTGTATTTCCTGCCCCAGTCCTAGAATTATCCATTTACCTAAGGAACCCTGGTATATGTACATATTTATAAAGATTTCCACATGTAATATGTATTAAGATGAACACGGGGTCATCCTGATGGCTCCAACTCTAACCCAGTACCACACGGATCATTCGAGTCTTTTGTTCTTGCTTGTCTATAACCTTCTTTACAAACAGTGAGAAATCTAGTTCCCACCATCTACTAACATTTTCTTAACTATTCAATTTCAGTATAAATATATAGCAGTATCAGAACTGTTACCATATCACATGGGAAATAAGTTTATCAACTGGAATACAGTGCTGATGTTTTTCTCCTTTTGCCTTTAGTCTTCACTTTAGACTATTTTCGTTTATTTAGATCAACACCTTATTCATCATCCTTTTGGTGAGATTGTTTCATATATTTGTAACAGTTAGATTGTTTCTGTCATTGTCTGCTTTTCATCCTGACAGTCTGTGTCTTCCAAAATTAATTTTTAAATTTGTGTACATTGATTCATTCTTTGTGGTGCAAAGTTTTATGGCTTTTGAAATTGTCTAGTATCATATATTCACAATTACAGTATAATACAGAATATTTTCTCTGCCCTAAAAATTTCCCTGTGCTTCACCTATTGAACTTGTCCTTTTCCCCATCTCCATTGTCTTAGCTTTCTCTTAATGTACAATTGCACGCTTGTTTTTAGCCTTTCCACACTGGCTTCTTGCACTTAGCAATATGCATCTAAGCTTTATTTATCTCTTTTTGTGGCTTTTCTCTTTAGCTTGTTTATTTCTTTTCATCTCTGAATAATATCCCATTGTATGGATATACTTATTTGTCCATTCTCTTATTAAAGGGCATCTTAGTTGCTTGAGTTTTGGATGATTATGAATAAAAATGCTATAAACATGCAGACTTTTGTGTAGGTGTTCTTTATGAAAATGAGGCTGCTCTCCTGTATTTGTAGTTTACTGAGAATTTTTATCATGAATGAGTGCTGAGAATTTTTATCATGAATGAGTGCTGGATTATCTCAAATGCCTTTTCTGCATCAGTTGATATAACCATATGACTTTTCTTTTTAACTTGTTAATTTGGTGGGTTATAATTGTTTGAATTGCAAATGTTGAATCAGCTTTGTATCACTGAAGTAATTATTGTTTACTTGTTTTCAGTGTCATCAATTTATCTTCTAATTTTTTATTATTTCTTTTTCTTCTGCTTGTTTTAGGCTTAAATTTCACTTTTCAAAAATCTAGTTTCCTAAGGTGGAAGCTTAGATTATTGATTTTAGATCTTTCTTTTCTAATATGCACATCTAATGCCATAAAATTTCCTCTGAAGACTGATTTCACTGTATCTTACAAATGTTGCTATTTTTGCTTCTATTTTCATTTAGTTAAAATATTTTAAAATTACTCTTGAGACTTCTTTGAATCATGGGTTATTTAAAAGTGTGTTTATACTTTCCAAATATATAGCAATTTTCTAACCATATTTCTATTATTTATTTCTAGTTTAATTCCACTGTGGTCGAGAACATTCTTTGTATGATTTCTGTTTTTTAAAATTTGTTAACAAGCATTTTAAGGACCAGAATAATGTCCATCTTGGTGAGTGGTTCATGTGAGATAGGGAAGAATGTGCATTCTGCTATTATCAGCTGGATAATTCTCTGTCAATTAGATCAAAATGACGGATAGTGGTTTTTCAGGTCAACTATATCTTCCCTGAATTTTCTGCCTTCTTAATCTATTAATCACTGACAGAGGCTTCTTGAAATATTGTATTATAATTGTTCATTTTTCTATTTCTCCTTTCCATTGTATCATATTTTTCTCATTTACTTTGATGATCTGTTAGGTGCATAAATGTTTAAAATTTTTATGTCCTGATAATTGACCTTTTAACCATTATGTAGTGCCACTCTTTATTTTTGGTAGTATTCCTTGTTCTAAAAACTGTTCTTCTGAAATTCATGTATCTAATCCAGCTTTCTTTTGAATAGTATGAGCATGGTATATCTTTCTCCATCTCTACTTTTAACCTGTCGGAGATTTTATATTTAAAGTTCCTTTTTGCTTAGCAACTAATAATCAATTTATTAAAATAGTTGACAAACATCTATAAAGGTGACTTTAATCTCTGCTCTTGGCTCAGTATTGATGGAAGTAATCTGCTTAACGATCTTGCAAGGACCGTGCAAGTTAACGAGATGCTTGTGATTCTCATGTAGAAATGATCCCAGGTTTTAGAACCTTCATTGCAAGTAGTTTATCTAGTGATTCTCAGAACTTGGTAGGAATCTAAACTGGTTCTTTTAATTTGAATTTTCTTTCCTTTGTGCTGCAGATCAAGCCAGCATACACTTTCTCCTGAATATGTTCTATCAGTTAATAGGAATTAAGCTAAACAGGACTTCAGTTGAAGATTTTTTTTTAAATTTGGCTAAGAGTTTGGTCATGTGTCATATTTGCTGTAGCTGTAGGCATCAAAGGCCAAAAATCTCTCATTACCCTTGCGCTTGTTTTCCTCCTAGACTTCGATCATCTTTAAGTACTCCTCCGCAGAGAGAGTCTATCCTGAAGCTCTTTTAGCTATAATCTACTGTTATTATTGGCATAATGGTAATGTGTGGCAAAGAGAAGCATTATATACTCTCAGTGATTAAATCTCCATGCTTTCGTGGGCCTTTATCCCTGGGCTGTGACTTTCACAGGTATTTCTTAGCTGTTTTTTTCCCCTTGAGTGAAACAGGAAGGACAGAGGGAGCTGGAATCAGAGAAACACCCTTTCCCTAGATGGGATGAGGCTCTGGTGAAGTCTTGTTCCCCAGAGAATAGAACTTTGTGATAGAGAGTACTATGCTGTATTTCACAATGGCTTCTTTTCTCCTTTCCCTGCCAGTGCCACAGGGGGATCTCTCTTGGCTCTTAATTGTGAGAAACTTCTGGATTCATAGAGGTAAAATCTACAAAGTGTGAAGCCACTCTAAGACTGCAGCCCCCAGGAGTTTCTCACTCTTAAGTTTGTCCACAGTCCACTTCCATCATTTCATCTTAATTATCATTTAAATTCTTTCTTCCAGTTCATGGCTCTAGCAGCTTTACTCCAGCTAACATGAATTTTGGCTGTGACTCTCTAGACTTGCTTATCCAGAATTCAGAGTATTGTTTTGCCTTGAAATCTCAGTTCTATGATGGACTGGCAAAAAGTTATTGATTTTCAGTTTTTTTGGCTTTTTCCTATGCAAGATTAGATTAATGACTTCCAAGCTTTTAACATGTCAGAGCTAAAAACAGTTGTTTTATGAAGTATTATGGATAGATATATGTTCTGGGTATACTAGATTGAGGTTTGGTTCAAATTATTATGCCCACTCATCATTCCTTTATTTTATTTTATTTTTTTTCTTTTTATTTCTTTTAATTGAAGTATAGTTGATTTACAATATTGTGGTAGTTTCTGCTGTACAGCAAAGTGATTCAGTTATACATATATACATTCTTTTTTTCATATTCATTTCCCTTATGGTTTATCACAGGATATCAAATATAGTTCCCTGTGCTATACAGTAGAACCTTGTTGTTTATCCATCCTATATATACTAGTTTGCAAGAATGTCTTTTTTAAGCCTCAGATCTTTTTTTTTTTTAACATCTTTGTTATAAAGCAGAAACTAACACACCATTGTAAAGCATTCCTTTATTTTTAATAAACCTTTTCTGAACTCAAGCCCGTGGTGTCTACCAAGTCAACTACAAACATGGCCCTGCCACTGTTGAACTTATGATTCCAGTGGGAAAGATATGCAGTTAAAACACACTGTTTTGACTACTGTTTGAATATTGTGCACTATGAGACCACATAAAAAAGCAACTTGTATTTTCCAGAGTAAGTGACGATTTACTTACTGATTAATTGGGACTTGGCAGATGATAAGGAGGTTTTCTGGCAAAGAGGATAGGAAAGAGTATTCCAGGGTGAGGATATCAGTGTGTTAGAAAGCCTGAAGCAGAGAGTGGATATGATGCTGTTATGGCTGTATGACACAGAAAAACCTGGAGAGGAGGGGAAAATAAATAGGCAGCACCAATATAAAACGTGGCAATAAGGATTCTGTCTGTCTTGGTGTGCTACACCTTTCATATGCATCACTAGTTAAGGTTTTAGCATCAGAAACATGACTTGGTGGCCATACTTGACTAATTTCTTGGTTGTGACTTTAGAAAATAATTTTCTATCTCAAGTGTATAAAAATTTCTCATCTTTAAAAATATCATAGTCCTACATAGCCAATGGTTTTTTAAGGCTGTTTTCTGCGTCAAATGAAATAACGATTGGGATAGTACTTTTTAAAATGTGAAGAGTATGTACATACTATTGGACTACGTTGTTGAATATTTCTAAGATTTATGCCACTCATTTATTATTTCCTTCACAAGTATTATAAGATAGCAAGATAGGGGACTACAGGGAGAGAGAAGATGGCAATTGCCAGTAACTCCTTCCTTCAAGAGATTAGTCCATGCTGCTATAATTTTATATATGTCCTTACTATTGTGATCTGGGCCAGTCCTCAAGAGGTAATTCTACACAAGTGTTCCCCAAAGCTAATTTGCTTTGTACTGAAATTAGATAACAATATGCCTGAAACTTTGGCAGAATTTAGTCATATGTGGGTTTAGTGAGAAAGGAGAGCCAAGAAGATGTGTTCAGGGACTGAATGTGAATTAAAAGAGACAAGAGAGAGATTGATAAATGATCATGTCATTTACTAAAATTTGGGACACAGGACAAGGAGAATTCAGTTTGGGGCATCTTGAGTTTGAGATTCCTTTAGAAACCAAATGGAAATGCCATGTAAATATTTTTCTTATCTAAATCTGAAGTTCAGGGGAGAGGTCAGGACAGGAGGTTTATAAACAATAAGTTATCAAACCATAGGTAATATTTAAAGCAAGAAGGACTGGATGAGAACATCTGGAGAGAAAATACAGATAGAAAATTGACTAGGTCCAAGGACCAAACTCTGGGGAATACCAATACTTAGTGACCAGGACAAGGTGAAGTTTTCTACAAAGGACACTAAAAAGGAATGACCATAAAGAAGAGAAAGTAACAATAAGAACAAGTATGGAGGCTCTTGAAGGCAAATGAAGTAAGCATTATAAGAAAGAAAGGATAATCAATGGTTAAATACAAAAATGTAAGGTGATCTTGCAGAGAGCACATTCAGTGAGATAATAGGGTCAAAACGTGACTGGAGTGAGTATAAAGAGAAAATGATAGGAGAAGAAGTAGAGCTATGAAGTGTAAACGTTAAGAGTGGTGATAATGAGCAAGACACTAAGATACATTCTAAAAACATATAATTACAGAATAATATGTATATACATTAATGTATCCAAATATACAATGCACTCAATATGTTTATATATAAAAAGCTTACACATACAGGTTTTATATATACAGTTATATAGAGATGACATACAATCTTATATAGGCAACACATTACACAATTAGAAGTATATATGACATCTGTATTAGAAAATAACTTTAATACAACCATCAAGTTAAACATCCAAAGAAATTTAAGCATTCCAGTTTTTACTTCAAAATAAAATAAGAATGAAAACTATATTTATTGAAAAAGACCTCATATTAACCTGAAAAATCTAGACCTACCTAACAATCTCTTAGAAAGTTTTAATATAAAGTAGCATTAAATGACTGGTCTTTACTGATCAGAAAGCATGTGTATTAATTTTTCATCCTTTTTCCCCACTCTGAGGTACAGGAGACGAGGAATTATTAACTGAACTCATGTCCTGCCTTGTGTTTTTAGGTTGTTGCTATAGGAACACAATCAAGTTACTCCAACCCCAGGAAAAGCTAGACATTTTTTCTAGAATATTAAATTATCAAAAAAAAAGTAAAAATTGAACTTATATACCACTGGATGCATGGTGAAATATTTTTCAAACTTAAAATAAACAACTCAGAAAACAGCTCTGTAAATTTTTCTACATCTTTTAACTTTCTCCTTCGACCTATGGGTTTTTAATTTGTTAAAATTAGAAATTTTGGATAAATGTACTTTAAGAAATTACATTAGAAATTTCTTTCTATTCTGGCTTTACTCCTCAAAAATAAAACACCTTCTACATTTTTTGATTCTTTTAAAAAATTTCCACCAGCTTTCAGCTTAACAAAGCAAGTAAACATACTTCTATTGATTAGGAAGCCACTGATTTACAAAATATTGAGACTTGTTTCCATTTGTAATTAAAAGTATACCGTACATCCCTTATTGTATACTGATGATGATTTCTAACTTACTACCAATCTTACCTGACCCATAATTAATGGTATTTATTCTTCTTTACATCATGTATAGATTATTTTTCCTCACAGCTGGGATCTTGTATGATTTCCCCAGAGATGTTTCAATGGTTTCTAGAATGTAAGCCATTTCTTTCATGAAAAACAAGGGCTGACAAGTGCAGTAACTCAGGTCAATATGCTGTATATTCAGTGAAAGATCTATAGCAATATATGTGAAATGAATTGAAGTGATAGATCAACTTTTATAGCTGATTATTCCCTGGAATTTGGTATCTGAAATTTTATCATTCATGTCTAGTTTCAAGGACTTAAAATATAGCTCTTCTATTCTATTTTGGGGGTCCAGTGGTATGGTACTTTACAATCTTCAAATCACTTCCATATACCTTGAATCATTTGTAATATATGTGTTAGAAAGAAAGGTATATAAGTTAATTTAGGCTCTTAAACCTAGTTCATAACCCTGGGATTATGAACCAGAACTCAGGAATCTATTGGTAATTATTCTTATATATCATATGAAAATAAAATTTGATATGTTTCTAATACTGATAAAGGATATATACATATGCTGAATATTTTTAGTTTCAGCAGAATGAATACTTTAGATATAGGAGAAAAGTTTACCCTCATTGTGAACAGATCCCTTGATTTTTTTAGTCTAGTTATATTATTACTTTGCCACTTAAGTTCATTCTTTGATAAAGTTAACTCTCTTAAGAGAATAATTAAAGAAAAATCTGTCCTAGAATAATGTGCAAATTAATACTTGCTTTTGTGGAGTTGGAAAAAATAAAGCAGGTTCCAGAAATTTCTGCTAGATTATAAATTCATGGTAGGTGATATATGTATTTGTTGCTGTTGAATTTAATGAGTGCCAAATACTGAATCAGGCTCTGAAAATATAAAAATGACTAATACCAATTCCTGTACTTAAAGAGTTGAGCATCTATCTAGTGGGGAAACAAAGACATATATTACTAGTCCTCTAGCATTCAGAATACTTTTAAACAGGTCTGTGAGAAAAAGTGCTAAGGAGGCCAAGAGAAGGGAGAAACTATAACTGAGTAGAGATATTTGGAAATTTTCCAGACAGGGAGATATTTGGGCTGGAGCTCTCCCTGTCCCCCTCCCTTTTTAGTTTCTCCAGAAAATCAGTTATTTCATACCTAGAATATAAAATGCCAAAATTCACGTTACAATGTCCTTTCATTTTGGCACTCTGAAAGGATGTTCACTATATGGGATCATCACCAAAAGGAAAATGACTACAGAATAGCTTCCTTGGAAAATTTATGTTTACTTTGGAGTCACGTTTTTAAGGCTTCTTATCTTGCCAGATTTTTCTTTTCCACCCTAAGAATTTCTATTATTTAGGAAACTATTTTAGGTACAAAATTGCACTTACTCATGGTTGCAGATTCACTAAACTCTTAAAGCTTACTTTTCTAATTTACTTTTTATTATTAGCTGGGCCAGTTATAGTGCAGGCATTTTTAGAACCACTGGGAATAGAGTGTGTCTGATGAAACATTACTCTTTTGAATGAGCAGCAGCTGATTAGAACAATTTATTTTCTTTGAAAAATTCCCAAAATCTCAGTAGTAGTACAGCATGAATGGTGAGATTCTAGGTTTACATGAGTTATGCCCTAGTCACAAGTGAATAGAAAGAACAGAACCCACTTTCATTATCCATGTGAAATTAGTAAGAATGGAAATGTACCTGAATAGGATTTAAAAACAACCAAAAATAAATGGACAAAATCCCAACCAAGTAACAATGGTGATGAATTTTGAGTACTCACTATCTCTCGTAAGAAAACAATGGGAAGCTGATTATATTTTAAATGACCTACAGTGGTCCATCTAA
This sequence comes from Lagenorhynchus albirostris, assembly GCF_949774975.1. NCBI lineage: Eukaryota > Metazoa > Chordata > Mammalia > Artiodactyla > Delphinidae > Lagenorhynchus > Lagenorhynchus albirostris. The sequence goes on from NC_083103.1 coordinate 72,270,050, forward strand.
GTGCCCACAGTGTGTTGACCCAACTGCAGGAAAGAAGGTTCATGATGTCAAGAGAGTTTAATTGTTCCTTTTGGATGTTTTGGCTTCCAGTACCCAAATAGAAAGTAGTGAAAAAAAATACAAGAGCTAAAACCCGATTATTAATTTCAAACTGTGAAATTCCTATAAGCTTCTTTTCACTGATTTTATAATGGTTCACAGTTTTCCTGTGTGGGACTAGTAATTCTGCTTTGCTCACCTAGTTTAAACAGTACCATTTGACATTTTGGGGTTATCTAATAATGGAGTCAGCCAGGAAATCAGCTTTAGTATTATGCATTTCATGAGTGAAAGGGAAAAAAATCTTAAAAGAAAGGCTGGCTTGGTTTAATTTCATTGGATATTAGCATTTTTCAAAAACAAAGCAGTATTAGTGATGGGAAGTAGGTTAAAACATTGCTGGTTTGCTAATAAGCAAAAGTAGGTTTGTTGGGTTTTTTTCCCCAAAAATGAGAATGCTATTTAATGAAACTTACACATGCAAAGTAGCAAAATTCTTTGTCTTTATGTGTCTCTTGCTTTCTGGATAATAGATTCATTAGGGGATGAGAGAAGCATAAAAAGATTATGGATATCAAAATGACTGAATAGTAAAAGAGTAAATAGCAGAAGGATTAAAATGGGGGCAAAAAGGGGGAGCATTCTTATTCTCTTTTGGGAGGGGGGAAAGAAAAGAGAGGACGTGAGTCTCAGCATGGTTTAAATGGGTAATAAGGCATGTTCAAAAGTGCTGTGCAGTGACATTTAATGAAATTCTAAACTCTACCCTCCTCTCATTAAGATGATTCATAGAGTCAGTAACAGGAGAATAACTGGCAAGTGCCGCCTGCTGTGAAAATGACCACGCGTCTCACATCCGTCAGTTTAACCTCTGGAGAAAAGGGCTGAGAAAAATGCTGACTCTTTCAGGCCTTCCTTATCTCCTTTCATGCTGTTACTGCTCTGAGCTTCTCTGTGAGCTTAGCACCTGCTTACCACCCTCATTACCTGCGTATGTACTAATAAATGTAGATATTTCTCCTGAAAGAACCAACATTCTCCTATTATTTTCTTTATTTTTCCTTTCCATGGACTCCAAACTGAACCTAAGTTCACAAGGAAAGAGGTGACACCAGGTTTCCTCTGGTGAGGTTGGTGGAGGGGTGGTAAATTAGTGGCCAAAGAAAATTTGTCAACTGAGATTATTTTATCTATAATCATTGCTTGAATAGTACCTGAAATAAAAGATTTAATGAAGCTAATATTTTGCCTTTGAAATTAGGAGTTTTTTTTTTTTAACTACCACCTTTTATTAGTTAGCTTAGCTATTTTCATCTAACAATAGCTATAAATGACACCATCCTCAGGAAATTACAAATTTATATTGTCAAGATCTTTTCAATGAAATTACTGTGAATTCTAATCTCCTCCCTGTGTTTCCTGACCTAAAAAGAGATTAAATACCCCTTGAGTTAACTGGTTTATTTCCTCTCTTCAGGGCCACACAGAGGAGCTCTCTGAAGAAGAAAATGTAATGACCAGAGGTTCCTGTCTAAAAGAATATGGGGATTTATTAGATTGAACATAAAGGATTTTCATATCCGGTGAGCTGTTCTTGTTTCCTATGTGGCATTCTCCCCAGGAATAAAGTTCTGCATAACTTTTCTTGATATCTTTACAACAGTTTTTGGGAATATGCTTCTGACATAATCTATAAATGACAGAATTCCTTGGGCATCTCTTTTTATGGCTCTTTTGAAATAAGTGATTCAAAAGTATGTCAATGGGAGCAATATAACAGCATAAAAATTGTAGAGATACATATTTGTCTGAAGTTGCTCTCTTGGAATGGTCAAAACAGTGAGGAAGGGTATACAGCAAATGTAGTCCCCTTACTGGCAGGAATACTCATATTCACATATATTTCCCACATCAGTACAGTTAAGGGGGTAGGCTAAAGTGCAGGAGGATATCTCAGGATGGATATCAGAGTGGTCATCCTAACTCAAACAAAACCTTCATTAGATATTAATGGCTGTGTTACCCCAAATCTTAGCAGTTTAATTGGTAACATTTATATCTCACATAAATGTTTCTATCTGTCAGGAATTTGGGAGTCGATTCATCTGGTGTTTTGGGCTCAGGGTTTCTTATAAAATTGTAGTTAAGATGACAGTTAGGGCTGCTGCCATCTGAAAGGATGAGTAGAGCTGGAGGATACACTTCCAAAGTGGCTCACTCACACACCTGGCAAGGTGTTATTTTCAGGAAGCCATAGTTTTTTTTTTTTTTTTTGCCATAAGGGAATCTATAAAATGTTACTTGAGTGTCCTGCAGGCACATCTTCCTCCAGAGCAGGTGATCTGAGAACTAGGTAGATGCCATGATATCTAAGTCTTATTTTTGAAGTTGAGTCTAGTCAAACTGCTTTCTTTATTTCATAATTGGGAGTTGCTTTCTGGTAGGTGTAAGAGAAAATCTGTGCCATGGTGAACAAACAGAAAGAAAAGTCAACTTTCTGCAAACAATTCAGATGAAGTCTAAATATTAAACACATACTTCCTTTCCTATGTTACCATGTAAACTTATCTTCATATTATCTGCTCAAGGGAAAATGAGTGGCACTGATAATCCAAAATCAATTAAAAATACATTCTATATTAGGAGGAGGGAGGGAGTAATTGCCATTTTAATTATGTCTGGTTAAATTGCAATTAGTTTGTGTTCCCTGAGAACACACCTGTTAAAAGAGATGGCCCAAATGAGGCAGTCAGGTTGTGGGAAGATGAATGAATTTTTAAAGTTTCTTTAGAAAAACTACAAGGATTTTAATTCCTATAGAGTAGTCAAGATTAAATCCTCTCTGATTGTGATTAACTTGTAGGTAAAATTTTAATATACTATATGTGTTTTTACATCTTTATACTTTCTCCAAAATGTTGATAATTTAGTATCAGCATAGGTTAATTTTGAGTCATAATGCTGGAACATTAGAAAAAAGAAGAAACTGATAAATTGGATTAGACAAGGGAGATAAAGCAAAAGGCAAGGTTTTAGTAAAGGTTTTGGAAATAAAGCCTCTGGAGAGATAAAGGAGCTGAGGGAAAGTTAAAATGCCCTTTAGAACTACACTCCTTTGTCTATTAGAAATGAGGGAGCTGAGTCTTGTAACAAGGGATCTGCTGATATGTGCTTTGTTTCAATATAGGCTTCCAGGGGAGAAGTTAGAATCTCTCAGTTATAAACTCAAAAAAGCATTTCGGTAGTGAGGTGGATGGACCTGGAGTCTGTCATACAGAGTGAAGTAAGTCAGAAAGAGAAAAACAAATATTGTATGCTAACACACACACACACACACACACACACACACACACATATATATATATATATATATATATATATATATATGGAATCTAAAAAAAAAACAAAAAACAAAATGGTTTTGATGAACTAGGGGCAGGAATAAAGATGCAGATGTAGAGAATGGATTTGAGGACATGGGGAGGGGAGAGGGTAAGCTGGGATGAAGTGAGAGAGTAACATTGACATATATACACTACTAAATGTAAAATAGATAGCTAGTGGGAAGCAGCTGCATAGTACAAGGAGATCAGCTTGTGCTTTGTGAACACCTAGAGGGGTGGATAGGGAGGGTGGGAGGGAGACACAAGATGGAGGGGATATGGGGATATATGTATACATATAGCTGATTCACTTTGTTATACAGCAGAAACTAACACAACATTGTAAAGCAATTATACTCCAGTAAAGACGTTAAAAAAACATTTTGCATTTGAATGGAGGCTCATTCATTTATTTCATTCATTTAACCAATATTTATGGGGCATCTACTGTATGTCAGGTGGTTGTTATTATTTTTGAACTTTCACAATCATAATAAGTACAACAGAATAAAATCAGTTGACAAAATCATTTTGCTATTTCTAAAAATGAAGGTAGATGACAAAAATTAGTTATACATTGCCAATCAGTACTAATTAAGGTATGTATAATATAAATGCTCAGGAGCCAATTACACTTTGGAGGTGGGCACTTTTGAGCAAGTGATGATTACAAAGATATCTTTTCTTCTTCTGGTACTTTACCAAGTTTGTTTTGTTTGTTTTGTTTTTTTAATATAGGCAAGTATCTTCCTGGAATCTAAGGTCAAAATACTAGATATACTCTATGTGAGCCCAAGCTAAGTAAATCCTCCTTCACTGGCAGTGCAGCTACAGAGATTTCAGGATATCTTGAAAAGTAAGAAATAAGTGTTCACAAACTAGGTGAGGGTGTGGAGAGTGGTGCTGAAACACCTATTAATCTTTCTAGGAATGAAATATCTTCCTTTTCTTTAATAATCTCCTAAATGAGAAAGAAATCTCTAATTTTATAACTAAATGTTTCCCTTTTCATCCTTTGTAAGTACTCCCTTGTGGTAGAGTGAACTTAAGATTCATAAACAGACTATACTTCCTCTGGTTCTCTCTGTGGATTCTCACAGTATGATAAAAATAAGTTGTCGATTTTACAAATTTCATTAGTCTATTTGCTACATTTATTGGGTAAGTGTAATCAGGAAAGTACTGTGAGCATTGGATTTCTTTTGAAACAATTTAAATGAAGAAATCATTTTAATGATTTAAAGCATACTTTTAAAAAATATATTTGTACATTTAGGTAAAATGCTTAAAAACCAATTGCAATACATCAGATCAATATTTGTCTTACAGTCTATAGAAAAGGAAAAATTGAACTTTTATCTGGAGGAAGAGAATTGGACTCATGGAAATCTTAGAAAGGATTTCATACATGGTTTATACTATTTGTAAGAATTTGCAAATTATGGTGGAAAACTGGGCAAGAGAAGTAAAAAAAAAAGTAGGTAATTTTAAATTAAAAACCAATTTAATATATTCCTACTAATTTCTAATTTCCAAAAAGTGAATTCACTATTTATTTGGGGGAAAAATGAATAGCAGCTATAGAAAAAGTCATCCTTTCTTTCCTCCAGGGTGAATCATATATGATGCTAAATGAATATATTCTGTGTTGAAAATTATTAGAATATCTTTCTCAAAATTTCTCAGCATGAAGAACAAAAATTTTATGAACTGACAGATGTGAGGTAAAATTTAGGCCTTTTAAAATTGTTGATAATGTTTCAGATGTGGTACAGTTTGAAATAAAATATACCAAAATGCCATAGATCAAATATATGGAGAACTGAGCTTATGGATATGGTCATTCTTGTGTTTCTATCTCATGAAAACAATAAAAATGAAGTAGGCCAGAAATGAGCATTAATTCTGGTCGTCATATTTTGCTAAAAACTGCTAGATTTTTTAAAAAGTAATTTGAAATGTAAATCTGTCTTTGTTCTGAAAATTTTTCACACTTGTTTTGTCTCTTGGATGTGAGAAGACATATGGGAAATTCTGAGTTTAGAAACCTCTAGTATTCTTCCTCTCCACTTTGTTTATGCACTCACATGTTCCATTTAAAAACAGGAGAAAAATTTATATCATGAGCCCTTTTATATCAAAACAGATAAGAAAAGAAATCTGTCTGAGATTGCATCTTATCAGATGGCCAATTACTTATTCTTCCAGGCTGTGCACCAGAATCTTCTTTTCAGATATCAGTTGTATCCACTCTGTACAAATGTATCATTTCATTCCCTGTAAAGCCACATCATGATGAGTCTGCCTAATGGTTTATCAATTTTGTTTATCTTCTCAAAGAACCAGCTTTTAGTTTTATTGATCTTTGCTATCGTTTCCTTCATTTCTTTTTCATTTATTTCTGATCTGATCTTTACGATTTCTTTCCTTCTGCTAACTTTGGGTTATTTTTGTTCTTCTTTCCCTAATTGCTTTAGGTGCAAGTTTTGGTTATTTATTTGAGAGGTTTCCTGTTTCTTAAGGTACGATTGTATTGCTATAAATTTCCCTCTTAGAACTGCTTTTGTTGCAACCCATAGGTTTTGGGTTGTCGTATTTTCATTGTCATTTGTTTCTAGGTTTTTTTTTTTTTTTTTGTAGTACATGGGCCTCTCGCTGTTGTGGCCTCTCCCATTGTGGAGCACAGGCTCTGGACATGCAGGCTCAGCGACCATGGCTCATGGGTCCAGCCGCTCTGCGGCATGTGGGATTTTCCTGGACTGGGGCACAAACCCGTGTCCCCTGAATCGGCAGGTGAATTCTCAACCACTGCACCACCAGGGAAGCCCTCTAGTTATTTTTTGATTTCCTCTTTGACTTCTTCACTGATCTCTTGGTTATTAAGCAGTGTATTTTTTACCCTCTATTTATTTGTATTTTTTACAGAACTTTTCCTATAATTGATATCAAGGAACAGGATAGAAAGCCCAGAGGTAAACACATTCACATATGGTCACCTTATCTTTGAAAAGGAGGCAAGAATATACAGTGGAGAAAAGACACCCTCTTCAATAATTGGTGCTGGGAAAACTGGACAGGTAAAAGTATGAAATTAGAACACTCCCTAACACCATATACAAAAATAAACTCAAAATGGATTAAAGACCTAAATGTAAGGCCAGACACTATCAAACTCTTAGAGGAAAACATAGGAAGAACACTCTATGACATACATCACAGCAAGATCCTTTTTGACCCACCTCCTAGAGAAATGGAAATAAAAACAAAAATAAACAAATGGGACCTAATGAAACTTCAGTTTTTGCACAGCAAAGGAAACCATAAACAAGACCAAAAGACAGCATTCAGAATGGGAGAAAATATTTGCAAATGAAGCAACTGACAAAGGATTAATCTCCAAAATTTACAAGCAGCTCATGCAGCACAGTAACAAAAAACAAACAACCCAATCCAAAAATGGGCAGAAGACCTAAATAGACATTTCTCCAAAGAAGATTCCCAGATTGCCAACAAACACATGAAAGAATGCTCAACATCATTAATCATTAGAGAAATGCAAATCAAACCTACAATGAGATATCATCTCACACCGGTCAGAGTGGCCATCATCAAAAAATCAAGAAACAATAAATGCTGGAGAGGGTGTGGAGAAAAGGGAACACTCTTGCACTGTTGGTGGGAATGTAGATTGATACAGCCACTATGGAGAACAGTATGGAAGTTCCTTAAAAATCTAAAAATAGAATTAGCATATGACCCAGCAATCCCACTATTGGGCATATACCCTGAGAAAACCATAATTCGAAAAGAATCATGTACCAAAATGTTCATTGCAGCTCTATTTACAATAGCCAGGAGATGGTAGCAACCTAAGTGTCCATCGTCGGATGAATGGATAAAGAAGATGTGGCACATATATACAATGGAATATTACTCAGCCATAAAAAGAAATGCAATTGAGTTATTTGTAGTGAGGTGGATGGACCTAGAGTCTGTCATACAGAGTGAAGTAAGTCAGAAAGAGAAAAACAAATACTGTATGCTAACACATATATATGAAATCTAAGAAAAAAAGAAAAAATAAGGTCATGAAGAACCTAGGGGTGAGACGGGAATAAAGACACAGACCTACTAGAGAATGGACTTGAGGATAAGGGGAGGGGGAAGGGTAAGCTGTGACAAAGTGAGAGAGTGGCATGGACATATATACACTACCAAACGTAAAGTAGATAGCTAGTGGGAAGCAGCCACATGGCACAGGGAGATCAGCACAGTGGTTTTTCACCACCTAGAGGGGAAGGATAGGGTGGGTGGGAAGGAGGGAGACACAAGAGGGAAGAGATATGGGAACATATGTATATGTATAACTGATTCACTTTCTTTTAAAGCAGAAACTAACACACCATTTTAAAGCAATTATATTCCAATAAAGATGTAAAAAAAAATCAAATAAAAATTACTCCATGCAACAACAACAACAAAAAAAACCCCACATCACTGTGCTCCAGCCTCACTGGCTCCTTTCTGTTCCTGAAAATTACCTGAATATTCCTTCCTCTGGGTCTTTGTACTTACTTCCACTAACAACTCTGTCACCAAAAATCATCTTGGCTAATTCCTCCACATTCGTCAGATATTTTTACCAATGTCACAGTGTCTGTGAGGACTTCCTTGAATTTTCTAATTAAAATTTTCCCTCCCCCAGTGCTCCTTATCCTTTTCCTTGCTTTAGTTTACTCCATTTCACTTCTTCTCGTCTATCATAATGTATATTGTATTAATTCATTTATGGTCTCTCTTTCTTCACTATAATGTAAGTTTTGTGAAGGAAAATATTTTTTATCTTTTTTGCTCATTGCGTTTTGCCCAAGACTTAGAATAAGGTTAATAGTGTAGTAAACGCCCCAAAATATTTGCTAAATATTGTTGAATGAAAAAATATGAAAACATTTCAATCATTTATTTAATTCTGAAGTTTTTAAAGACAAAAAATATAATTTTGTTTGACTGAACCACATTATGTGATCAGAAAAATTAGCACTAGTTTACTGGTAAGTTAACTTACAAATAAACAATGAGTTTCTTGAGTATACAAACTGTTCTTCCTCTCTGAGCAACTGGAGAAACTCATATTTAAATGAAAAAAAATATATAGTCTAGTTTTTAATTTGCTTTTCTTAAGTAGTCTAGGTTCTGCATTGTCTTTTTATTTATTTTGATAGTCTATGTCACTCTCACTTGACTTGTGCTATATTATTACTTTCTCATCTTAGGATATGTCATACTACTAAGCAGAGAATTCTAAATCAGTCTATCTTCCCCCATGCACTCTCTCACTGACCCAATCTGATTACTTTTTAAGAGTCTACCTTGGCGAGGCAAGGTTGCACAGTGTCCTGATAAAAATAAATCCCCAGAAACTCCCCCTCCCCCGCCACGACTTCTCAGTCTTAGATCTTGAAATTCCTAGCTTGGGACTTCTCTGGTGGTGCAGTGGTTAAGAACCCACCTGCCAATGCAGGTGACACGGGTTTGATCCTTTGTTGGGGAAGATCCCACATGTGGAGTAACTAAGCCCGTGCACCACAGCTACTGAGCCTGCACTCTAGAGCCTGTGTGCTGCAACTACTGAGCCCACATGCCACAACTACTGAAGCCCACACCTAGAGCCTGTGCTCCGCAACAAGAGAAGCCACCACAATGAGAAGCCCATGCACCACAATGAAGAGTAGCCCCCGCTTGCCACAACTAGAGAAAGCCTGTGTGCAGCAACGAAGACCCAAGGAAGCCATAAAATAAATTTTAAAAAAAGAAAGAAAGAAATTCCTAGCCTAACCCACCCATATTATGTCATGACTTGGTGCTTTCAGTTTCCTCTAATGACTCCTCTTTCAGCTCACTTTCCATAAGTGCTTCAACCTTGCTCAGGATTTATCTGTCTCCAGCTTTGGCTCCATCTAGGCTATCGATTTAACTCCTTTCCCTTTGAAAACTCCTGTTCCTCTCCCTCATTCAAAAATTGTATACAGGATTTTCAAAGTAGACCCTCCTGGGTGGGTTTAGGTCCCAGAATATTTCTTGCAGCATAGTGCTCTCATAAGCATCCTCTTTTGCTTGTATTATTCAACCCTTGTAGGTGAGAACTGTATACTCTTTTATCTGAAACTCTTCAAAGTTCATATTTAAACACAAAATATGAATTGATTTTATTTCTGTAGTTCCAGTTATGACTGTTTTAACTGAATGTAACTTAATCGCTGTCAAACTAAGCCATCTGAGCTTCTTAGTGTCTAGAAATATCAAGCTCAGCCATTGAATTCCTTTTGATGTGTCTATGTACCCTCTCTTCATATCTAAAACTTTCATGGGTAACTTTCTATTCACCCTTTATGCCTCTTTTTATTGTTCAACTGCCTTTGAGGCATACAAGAGTGACAGGAGGGTTTTCTAAGCTCCTAGCTTTCTGGTGATGAGAAAGCTGGTTCTGTGTTGTCTATGATTTGTTACAGAAACCATTGAGGTTTATGATTCTTTTGCAGTCTCACATACTTTCTGCTTCTGGCTCCTCAGATTTATGATTTAACCATTTAATACTCACTATTTTAAAGGTCATTTACCCAGTCATTCTGCATGTGTTTTGCACTAGCTAATCATTTTAACTCCTTCAGGAAAACTGGTTATATGCATAGGCATGTCCTTGAAGTTGAAAATTTGAGTGACTTTGAAGAAATGATACATGGGTTCTCTCTTTAAACTTTGACACTTCTAAAATTGTTAAATGTTGAGGAGAATAAACTTGCTTGCTGTAAAGAGGTGTCTGTGAATTATAGTTCTATCAACTCAACTTCAATCCAAAAAGAATTTTTACTTTAAGATTAACTGCAACTTAACTTATGACAATTCAAGTCAAAAATTTTGAGTGAATGGCTTGGAGATAGAACTGAAATATTCAAAGAAAATTGAAGTATTGAAAAACATTTGAAGTAATAATAGAATTGTTATTATATTAGCTTAATTTTAAAGCACAAAAGCTAAAAAATACAAAGTAATAAATGAGGTTCAAATAGGACAAAGGTAGGTAGCATACAGTATAAATGGGAACAGATATGTTTCTTTATTCATGATTCTCATAAGATTTCACAAAATACTTTTTTAATAGCTATGCTTGTATCATGAAAGTGGATAACTCATTTTGAATTTTTATGCCAATGTATAAAAATGAATCATGTACATTTTGTCTAGTAGAAAATTACTGATGGATTCTTTGTGTTACAGTCTTAAGTATTTGAGGTCAATTATTTACTTAGGAATATCCATTTGTCATTTCTTCTGCTTTCCAGACTTAATGAAAATGAAAAATAAAGTGAAGTATTATCTTCTAGGTGTTGTAAGATGTAATTTGGAAAAGTTTTAATTTTTTGGCAGGATAAATCAATTTATTTTTATGAAATCAGTAAAAAGTATAAGTAATAGTGACCCTCAAATCTTTAAAGTCATAATCAGAGGGATGAACTAATGCTTATGGTCATCTGTCAGAAAAAAAATGTTAAAGACTCATTTACTCTTTGATGACACTCAGTTCATTAAGCATCCAGAGTAAAGGTAACTGGAATTATGTGTGGGATTCTAGGCAAATGCAAAGAGAGCTGAAGATTTTGACCTATGGTAAATATAGATTATAGATCTATACCTCATTTTCAATGGTTCTTCAGTACAACTTTCTTGTTTTGAGAGATTGAACTGAGTCCTTTGAGACAAAGGACTTTGTCCTTCTGAGACAAAGGTATAGTAGAGTTAGACTTCAAATTCTACCTTCTAATCAACATAGATTGATGTTCACACTGCTAATTTAACCATTTTTTATGGGTTGCTATACTTATAATCAAATGACACAAATGGAGTTTGCTCTAGCCATCCTCTGTCTCCTACAGAGCAAAGTTTCACTCTTTTGTAAAGCAAAGTCAAAGTTCATATTGCCAAGAGGATTGGACATCTTCTAATTTGGGTTACTTGTTTTAGTTGTGTCTATAAATAGCTCTATCATTTGCAAAAGATCTGTGGAGTCTCTAAAGTCATTGAACAATTAAATCAAATTAGTTAGCTTAATTTATTAATGTAGTAGTATAATGGAAGGAAAATGTTCTTTGCTAATCAGTAACAAAGTAACATTAGATTAGAATTCAGACTTTGCTCCTTGCTGCCTTTATAGCTTTGACCAAATTACTTAAACTCTCTGAGCTGCAGTTTCATCATGTATAAAGTGGGAATTATAACACTTAACAACTGTGTTAGGAGGAAAAAATGAGGTAAAATATGTGAGAAGTGTCTATAATAATGTTAGGTACTTACTAAACAGATGTTAGTCTGTTTTCCCTTTGCTTTTTACTAGAACTAATTCTCCAACATACACACACACAAACTAGTTGTTTGACTAAACTTCCACTGGTTAAGTTAAAATGGTCAGACTTGCTCTATATGGCAACAAGCTCAGTAATTTTCCTTTGTACAGATATTAATTCATTTACTGATACCAAATGCATTTAATGTCATTAATGTAAAAATTGTTTAATAATAGCAAATGCAACTAGTATTATATATTACATTGCTAACTTACACCCTCCCATGAACTCCTAGTTCTAAAAGAACTTATCACCTTAATTCAGAAACTATCTTTCCTAAAAGGGAGTCTTACAAAAATTCTGGGCAAATTTTTCATGTCATATGTTGACAAACCTTATTGTAAATTCCAATAAATCCAAAAGTTTCCATATGTACTCTGAATAGTAGCAAATACAAGCCACAATAAGAAGGTGTGAGCAATGCCTGCCCATAATAACTCCTTTCTATTTTGTTGTTTCTTGTTTGCATTCAGAGGATTGTTCTTAGGTTTTCAATTAAAAAAAAAACTTTTGGTTTTGAATATTAAGATCATAAAACCTTATCTAGTATAATAAAACAGTGTGTCAAAAACTTAATCACCCATCATCAGTGATAACCATTACCAACATTTTTGTGAACAACATTTTAGCCCTTGTTGATAATAATGATGATGGGACAGAGTGGTACTTAAAAAATCTTTGTGAATACTCCTTTGCTTGAATTTTGCGTGGTTCAAGATATTGCTTAACATCTATGATGTCCTTGATGCATGTCTTAAGTGGATGAGAGAAAAGATCCTGAGATTCTGAGTGTCAATAATCTCTGCTTCTATTTCTAATCATTATATTGCTCCAGCAGCCAAAAGAGGCTAGTGGTAGGGTATGTCTTCTTAGTCATAAAAGCATAAAGTTAATCAACATTTAGAATAATAAAAAATCCTTTATATCTGTGATTTTTATCTTATAAGTCATGGCTAATTTTATGTATTTATGATTTTCCATTTTTCTTTATTAAAATGACTTGATTTATATAGCTTATTTATATATTTTCTTATTCAAGAAAGTCGTTCTTGAATTTACTTATCAATTTTATTAATTTTCTTTTACTAATACATAAATTTCATATTTCTTATTTTGCAATAACATTTTTAAGCTATGGATATTGTTCAGTTTAGCTATGGTCCAAGGGTTTAAATATGTACCATTTTCATCATTATTTTTCAGTTACTCCTGTAATTGTTATATGATTTTTCTTTGGTCTAATGGTTTCTTTAAAAATATTTCTATTTTGTTGTTGTTAGTACTTTTGTTACTTAATTTCAGTTTATTGTTGTGTGGTTAATAAAATTTTGTAGTATTTAAAGATTTTTTTTATACTTCTGAGATTTTTTTCAGAGACTAATATGTTTACAAATTTTAAAATATTCTTGATACTATTGAAAATAAAGAACATCCTATTTGCAGTATGAGGCATATTAGATCTACCAATACCATTGCAATGTTGTGATTTTCATTTTTATATATTTTCTACAGTTTTTGCTTTGAACATTTAAATAATGTTATTTATTACCAAGCATTTACATTTAATATATTACATGTCAGGTACTTTTATAGGTGCATCCCCAAAACCTATCAAATAAACACCATTATTATCCTCATTTTACAAATGAGGAAATTGAGGTGTAGAGAGATTCGAAGATTGTATCTTTTGCCATCATATTGTTACATTCTTTATATAACTGAACGTTTATATTAGATTAAAGTTTATCTGTTATTAATACTGCAGCTATTTCCTATTTTCTCATTTACCTCATACAGTTTTATCTAGTACTTTTTGATAAACTATCTGGGTTACTCTGTTTTCATTCACTCTAGGTTTTTAGATTTTTATGAGTGAAGGACTTGGTTTGTTTTGTTCACTGCTGTAACCCAAGATGTATATCAGTGCTTAGTCTATAAGGTGTAAGATTTATGTAAATTTTAACATAAATATATTCTAAATGTCATTCATATGTCTGAATTCTTTCTTTAATGACACTTTATAAATTTTATCTTATTTTCCTTTTTTTTCCATTTGTTGAATTTTGACCTCTGTTTTTAATTCTTTCGTCCTCTCTATTCTTGTCCCCAATAAATTGGAAGGGACACAATTTGGCTTTATTTATACCTGTCAAAAATTTTATGACAATAATAACATTCTTATTCCATTGATACTATTTGCATCCCTTGAGAGGTTTGAAAATCAGCATAAGTAAACATTCTTAACTCTCATTTTTTCTTTCTCTCTAGGTTATGGTTGGTATATATATAATAATAGTGATAATACTATTTATTATGATAATATTGACATTGAAGATGATTGTTTTTCCTTGGGCTTACCTCTGTTTTGATGAAATTGCACATACCAGTGAGAGGTCAAGTGACATGAAGAACCTTGGTTTCATCATTCTGGTCATGAATTAGTAGCTCATTTTGGTTTCCCAGGCTCTTGTTTTAAATCTTTCATCTCACTAAGACTCATCTCCAGGCCTTTCCTCTTTCAGGTTAGAAGCTATATCAGAAGAATGGAGTATCTTTGGGCTTATTTGACATTTTCCCACAGAGCTCCAACCAAGTAAAGGAGTTTGCTATGTGTCCTTGTTTCCACCCATATTTTGAGCCCTCATCCTCCCAAACAGGATTTTGTTTTCTTCTTTTTGTTTGATTTTTTGAGTAGGGTCAATTTGAGTTTTTTCCTCTTAATTTCTTCCCATTATCCCATAATCTCAATGAAAAGAGATGTATACCACTTTCCAGCATTTTCACTTAATTTAATACTATTTGCCACCATTAGTATAATTATTGTAAGTGAGATTTATCCATGGACTTGGAGCAATAGGTTTGGAAGTATTCTATAGTTTCATTATTTTTTTCCTGTATTTGTTTATTTTTCTTCATCTCAAATGGCTTCAGAGAGGGGAACTATAAAAATTAGTTACTCTGACATATGTTGTACAAGTTCCCTTACTTATTTTATATTATAATCTATTTTAGTATTTTAAAATAACATTAAGACTAAATTTTAGTTGCTCAAGTCTCCATGTATCAACATACTATTGTGATAATTAATTTTTAAAGACCTCAAACAGCAAGAAGTAGAGAAGCTTCTAAAGTGGGAACAAATGCATAATTCATCAGGTTGCTGTTTCATTAGACTAGCCATTAGCTGACATAATAAATGCATAAACGGCAAAGACCTAATTATGCTGCATAATATAAATAGAGACATACACAAAGATATTTAGATCACAATCTCTGTCCATCCTCTTTTTGCTGTTTGACCCACCTCCATTTCAAGTGACCCATGGATAGACCTGTAACTATTTCTTGTGAAAAATTTGTTTAGAAGGTGCAAGTTAAGACCCTCTTACTTCCTCCTTCCAACCTGAGTGCTTAATTAGATTTTTATTTACCTTTTTGTTTTATTGAATCAGCAATAGAAAGATAACCAATAGTGTTTTCTAAGAGTATTTAGTAGATTATTGATGGTGCTTGGCCAGGTAGTAGTGGGAGATAGACACAGAGAAGGGACAATTGGTACTATGTCTTAGCTGAATGGTGTGACAGATTTTACAATCTGGTGTTCCTATTATTACCTGTAGTTAAAAACAATGCAGAACACAAAAACAAACAAAATACACAAACAAATAACAATGAATTCTATATGACCTTAGCTATGTTTGGTAAGTAAAAATTACTAGTATATATACTCAGGCTAGCTTGATCTGGGGGCAATTTTTCTTTCATAGGGTTATGGGTGGTCCCAGAAATGTGATTTTCATAATTTTCACTATTAACTTCTTTGAGTTCCAAATCACACACACACATACAAAAGAAACAGTCTTTAATTTTTTTCATTTTCTGAACTCAGAAATGCTTAGAGAGATAATATATTAAATGTGGCCATTCAAATATTAATATACTTCTAAAGTCTTATTTTTAGAAATATAGAAAATCTTCTTTATAGAATTTTGTGCAATAGGACATAGAGTAATTACTGGCCTTTGCCAATGTGATTCAGAGAAAGAACCATCTTCTCAATGTCTCCGAGTAATGCTTTTACAGATTATTCAATATTTTTTCAATTAAAACTTTTTTTGCATTTTTCTTGATTACACAAAAGTTGTACATATAATAAAATTATACATGTAAATGATGTGTGTAAGAAAATGGAAGGCATTTTATTCATTTATTTGCTAGATAATAAATTGTCTTAGGCAGAGATAGATTTTGAGTGGAAAATTCCCTCATAAACCTATTTCAATTCAGTCTCCAAAGGCTGAGCATAGACTAAGTAGTGCTGTTTCAGAAAAGGATATGGAACACTCCTCCTTATTTCTTTATATGACAAAGAAATAAGAAATGGGTGCTCCAGAAGAAATCCAGGATGAAAGATGTGAGGAGCAAAATTGGGGGGAAGAGAAAGGGTAGATGGAGGCATAAGAATAAAGTGATAAATTATTATTTTTCTGTTTATGTTTCACTAAAATCAGCAAACTATTTAAAGACCAAGGAAAGGAAATCATAGTTTTTAGGTCATTATGAAATCCAAATGAAATATAGAAGAGGGATGGAATTTGAGCATATGATGATCATTTTTTTCCTTGTTCCTGTCTGACTTTCTTATTTCACTAACTAGGTTTGCATTTTTAGAAACTGAAAAATGTATTCCAGGTCTTTCTTTTAAGTTTTCTTTTTCCATTATAAGTATAATTCTTGATCATCAGAATAAATTTTTAAAATCAGAAATTAAAAAGCAATATTGAAGTATAGTTGACTTACAATGTTTCAGGTGTACAGAAAAGTGATTCTTTTATATATATATATATATATATATATATATATATTCTTTTTCAGATTATTTTCCAATATAGGTTATTACAAGATATTGAATATAGTTCTCTGTGCTATACAAAAAATAAGAAATTTTGAAGAGAACTTCCTAATAGTTCAACCTACCACCAATGACTACTATTTGTTATTTAGTAAAGTATTTTCTCTACACATTTTATGATTTTTGTGTTATATGTTTACATATGTGTATTTGTGTCCTAAATTATTTATTTTATAATATTTTACTCTTATACATTTTCATAATTCTTACTTTGCATTACTCTAGCTCATACTATCAAAGGGATGTACTTTGGATTGAACAATTATTCCTTATATTTGGACATTAGATGGTTTGCCAGTATTCTTATTTAAAATAATAGCATTTTGGGTAATTTTGGATTCATGGAAATAGTGAAATTGGATTTGATGGAACACTTGAGGGTATTACAAAAAAGATAAGATATTCTGGAACTCTAGACAATCTTATATGGAATATGTCCTGGAGCTTATGCTTATTGCTAAGAAAGAGGAAGAAGGTAATGAGCCACATACATAGAGGGATGTGTGTATGTTCCACGAGTATATATGTGCTTAAGAGATGTCTTAATCTGTTTAAAGTTCTATAATAAAATACCAGAGATGGGTGGTTTATAAAGAGCAGAAGTTTATTGCTCACAGTTCTGGAGGCTGGTAGTCCTAGATAAGGGTGCCAGCATGGTCAGGTGAGGCCCTCTTCTAGGCTGTAGACTTCTCAATGCATCCTCACACAGTGGAAGGGGGTTAAAGAGCTCTGTAGGTTATTTTATGAGCACTAGTGCCACTTATGAAGCTCTACCCTCATGATCTAAGCACTTCCCAAATGCCCCACCTACTAATACCATCACCTTTGAGTGTTAAGATTTCAATATATGGATCTTGGTGGGACATTCAGACCATAGTAAGAGATAAACTACATGGGATTGAGATAAGTTATGCAAGTTGTATGGCTAGAGAAAGTTGCTTCATGTTACTGATGACTGTAAGTCAATCAGGATCTTGCTAAAGGCAATAAAATACATTTTTTCTGAGTGAAAAAATTGAGTATTTTATTGTCATCACAATATCATCACCTGATAACAGAACAGGTAGCTCTTGTTATGGTATCATAGGTAAAATGTCTGATGATGTTAATAGTAGAAGGTTAAAGAATGCCCACATGGAGTTTTGGAAGGTTTACTTTCATGAAGTCCAGGAAGTCAACATGAATTTTGGAAAATACTAACATTATTTGAGCTGAACCAAGATCAAAATGCAGAAAATACTTAAAGATCAGTCCTGATATCAATAACCACCATTCTTGTGCACAAATTTTTTGTTAAAAGTGAATTCTTTAAGACAGATTCTCAGAAATAGAGTAACTGAATTAAAAGGTATTAGTACTTTAAGCATTATTTTTCATAAGACAAAAAGGCTTTGCCAAAGTATTACCCTGACTTATACTACTGATAGGTATATGTCAGTACTTGTTTCACTTTATCCTCACCCCTTTGGAATTTTCATGTAAAGAAAATGATAAATTTTGGCAAAGAGGGGGATTTGATTGCAATTTTCATTTGCATTTCTTTTATTAAGAGTGATATCAAGCATTTTCAATGTTTTCCAGTAATTATTTCAATGCTTGATCATATAGTTTAGTAATATAAAATATTTATTTTAGCCTAATTCTTACATCTTGCTATATATTCAATCCTGTTCAGTATTTGCATTTACACTGAAGTTTGTTCAGAACTGCCCAACATATCATTGACCAACATTTTTTGGAATTGTTTTTTAGTTATGAAGGTACTCCATACTCATTGGAAATAATTTGGAATTATAAAACATAATAAAGACAAAATGAAAAAAAAATTTCTATCAAGAGAAAATGATAACATTTTAATGCATTTTCTTTCTTTTTCCCTCAAAAAACAAATATTATCTCTCTTTCTGCTCTGTGCCTTAATTTCCTCAACGGCAAAACAGATAAAAATAGTATCTTCCTCATAGGGCTGGCATAAGAAATAAATAAGTTAGTGTAGGTATAGCACTAAAATCACATTCATATGTATATATAGTTTATGTCATTTAAATCAAAACTAAAAAAGTAGTCTTATATCTCACTCTATAATTGAATATTTGATAGATCAAGAACTCTCATTTATTAATCTCCCTTTTTAATCAAAACATTCTTGGCATTCATAACTATTTTCAAGATGATTTTTTAAAATTAAAACTGTTTTATTGGCAAAGGAAAACTAAGTTGCCACCAGCATATTCTTATATGTTGGTAAGAGGTAAGCAGACTTACTCCTTAGGAAGATATAAAGGAAGTTTTACAAATGGAAGGAAGATGATAATAGAAAAAGGTCTGGAACTTTAGAATAAATGAAAACAGTAGAACAGGTAAAAACTGAAATAAATATAACAGGCTATTCTTCTCATCATAAGTTTCTTAATCATGTATGATGGTTGAAGCAAAAATTATAATATCTGCTTGAGTGGTTCACATATACAGAGGGCATATTCATGTGAAAATAAATAAAAGGAAACCTCATTTAAAACGGAGTCCATCGGAGGTGTCAAGATGGCGGAATAGGAGGACACAGAATTTGTCGCTCTTCACAGGTTCATCAAAAACACATCTACAAATGGAACAGTCCCTACAGAGCACTTGCTGAACATTAGCAGTAGATTTCAGACACCTAAAAGAACAAAACAAAGAAGAAGAGAGGAAAAAAAAAAAAAAGAGGAAGCAAAAAACAGACCAGCAAACCTGGAGGGAAGCTGAAGGTAAGGAGAGATCCCCATATTAAGAAAGACTCCCTCATAGAGGAGAAATAAGCTGGGACAGAAAAAGAACTTTGAGGGATCAAAGAAGAAAACAGCAGATCGTCTGCGGAGGGCAGAACAAAGTAAGAACTGCATGCATGATCTACACCCACAACTCTACACATTCTAGCCTGAATCATGAGTCACCTGCTACAATGGGGAGCTGGATGCTGGAAACAGAGGTTTGGAATGAAGACCCAGGGAGAGGACAGCTCTTGGCCGTGAAAAGACAGCCTTAAGGGATAGGAGCAAGGGGTGACACAACCAGGAAAGTCTGTGGAGACAGCTTGAGACACCATAGCAAAGTGTCATTGTCGAGAAGTGTGCAAGGGGCCATTACAGGCCCTGCAGACATTAAAAGGATAATAAGGGAATATTATGAATATTTTGAATTTTATGATAATAATAATAATCATATATTATGAATAATTTTACACTAATAAATTTCAAAATGTTGAAGACTTGGATCATTTCCTCAAAAACAACACACCACTAAAACTCAACCAAGATGAAATAGATAACTGGAATAGCCTTATAACAACCAAAGAAATTAAATTTGCAATTTAAAAGTCTCCCCCGCACAACACACACACATGTATATCCTTAGGCTCAGATATCCTCACTGGAAAATTTTACCAAACACTTAGTAAAGAAGAACTAACCTCAATTTTACACAATCTCTTTTAGAGGACAGAAGAGGAGGGAATAGCTTCTACCTCATTATATGATACCCAAACTAGACAAAGACAGTAAAAAAAAAAATAAAAAAAATAAATAAATATTTAGAAATAAAAGGGAATTATCTTAACTTGATAAAATATCTACAAACAAAACAAAAAAATCCAAAATGCTCTATAGCAAGCATCATGCTTAATGGTAGAAGACTCAGTGCTTTCTACTACCAGGAGCAAGGCAAGGATATCTACTCTCACTAACTCAGTAGTGATATTCAACATAGTACTGTAAGTTCTAGCCATTTCAACAAGAAAAAACAAAAAAAGAACATTGACCTCAATATCACATGTTATGTGAAAATTAACTCAAAATGGATCATGCACTTAAATATAAAATGTTAAACTATGAAAATGTTATAAGAAAAAAAAAGATGAGAAAATATTTGGGATCTAGGGCTAGAGATTATGTTGACTACCAAATGCATGATCCAAAAAGGAAAAGTTATAAATTGGTCTCTTCAAAAGTAAAAGTTTTGCCCTGAAAAGGGTAAAATGAAGAAGATGAAAAGACCAGCTACAGATTGAGAGAAAAATTTTCATACCATATCCTGACAAATGATTATATTGCAAATACATAAAACCCATCAAAACCTAACAGTTAAAAAGAAAAAAAAATCCAATTATAAAATTAGTAAAAGGCATGAACAGACATTTCACAAAGGACAATAGCACATGAAAAATAAGCAGTTGAAAAGCTATTCCACATCACTAGACCTTAGGGAAATATAAATTAAAACGTCAGTGAGAGATATCACTACATATCTATCTGAGTGGCTAAAATAAAAAATAGTGACCATAACAAATACTGATGAAAATGCAGAGAAACTAGATCACTCACACACTGCTGGTGGAGATGTAAAATTAGCATTTTATTATAAAATGAAACATGCAATTACTATACAATCCAGTACAATCCAATTGTACTCTCAGTCAATTTATCTCAGATAAATGAAATTTTATGCTTATACAAATACTTGTACATGAATGTTCATAATTTCTTTATTTTTGATATTCCCAAACTAGAAGTAACTCAGAAGTCCTTCAATGGGTAAAGCTTTAAACATATGATGGTCCTTTCACACAATGGAATACAACACAACAATAAAAGGAACAAGCCATCAATACATGGAACAGCCATCAATACATGGAACAAGCCATCAATACATGGAACAATGATCATCAGAGCACCACAGAAGTGAAATGCCAGAGAAGCTAATATCTGTATCCCAATCAGGAAGCTGGAAAAATCAGAAGGCTGACACTAGAAATATAAAACTGAAAAGCTCTATAAATAAGATTTCAGGTGTCAGGATGCTAGTTGCAGGTAGCCATTAGTGCAATTTCCTGACCACTGGAAAGGGAAGTCTGGCTGCCACTGAAACCCGATGTTTTTTGACATCCACAAAACTGGTGACCAGACATTGAAACTGACTCAAGCTGCCATTGCTACTGTGACTTCCTCTTATGCTCACAAAGTTGGAGAGTGGGTGGTGGCATCTCTTCAATCTTGTCTGTGAACAGAGTAGAACAAAAAGCATAAAAAAAAGTCCAACTCACTTCTGTCTTCCAAGTCTTGCTTTAGAGCAACCAACTGGCAGAAATATTTATATTAAACATTTATGACTAGACAATGTATTAAATAATGTAGGGATTATGAAGAGGACAACTATACTTCTCCTCATAGTAATTATATAACTCAATAGAAAAAAAATCACATTTCAGTAAAATACAATTTGGAGGAAGAATAAAGGAAACAATCTGTTTAGGTAATCTGCATTTTGAGGTTGCTTTTAAATTTATAGTTAATAATGATAGTGTGAGACATGTTCAAGGATCAGAGAGTTTATTTTACATCTGTCACTCACTAACTATAGAACTTTAGGTAAGTTATTTTTCTGAGCCTTATTTTCTGTTTATTTAAATGGAAATAATCATAATAATCATTTAATGGGTTGTGAAAGTATATATAGGCTATAAAGACATCGCTTTAGTGTTTCCACATCCCACAATTTCAACTACAACCTAGCATCTGTATAGAAGTTGAGTGGTGGTAACACATAGGCCAAGCTCCTTATATGTAGAAAAATATATCTCATTTTGTGAATTCATACCTGTGTCCACAGGTTTAAAGTGTTTGAATCAGCATCAACTGATTAAAAACATAATGTAATATCAACAAATATTTGAGTTGATTATTCTATAGCTTTATTTCTCCTGAATTAAATGTTTGAGTTGCATTAATTAACTTTTTGAAGGGTAGGAATAGCAGTAATAGCAGCAGCAATAAAAAGTAACATATGGGCTTCCCTGGTGGCACAGTGGTTGAGAGTCTGCCTGCCGATGCAGGGGACACGGGTTCGTGCCCCGGTCCAGGAAAATCCCACATGCCGCGGAGTGGCTGGGCCCGTGAGACATGGCCGCTGAGCCCGCGCTTCCGGAGCCTGTGCTCCGCAACGGGAGAGGCCACAACAGTGAGAGTCCCGCGTACCGCAAAAAAAAAAAAAAAAAAAAGTAACATATATTAAATACATACTATGTGGCAGGCATTTGTGTATATACTTTACACATATCATGTCATTGGGTATTCACACATACCTTGAGAAAGAGAGATATACTATCAGTTATATGTTACATCTGAATGCATTCTTCTGTGACTTGTTTTTTAATTCAAAATTATATTTTTGAAACTCATCCATGGAGATGCCTATAGCTATAGCACATTCATTTGAAAATGCCAAATTGTATTCCAAACTGTTTTTTGCCAGTTACGTATCCACCACTAGTGGATAAGATTCCTTTGCTCCATATGCTTGTGATATTTGTATTGTCACACTTTTATATTTTTGCCAATCTAGAGGTTGTAAAATATCTAGTGGTGGTTTTACTTTTTAATTTTCCTAACTACGTGAAGTTGAATATTTTGTTTGGTTTTGTTTTGTTTTGCGGTACGTGGGCCTCTCACTGTTGTGGCCTCTCCTGTTGCGGAGCACAGGCTCCGGATGCGCAGGCTCAGAGGCCATAGCTCACAGGCGCAGCTGCTCCATGGCATGTGGGATCTTCCCAGACTGGGGCACGAACCCGTGTCTCCTGCATAGGCAGACGGACTCTCAACCACTGCGTCACCAGGGAAGCCCATGTTGAATATATTTAAAAAGTGTTGTTTGGCCATTTATATTTCTTCTCCTATGAAATGTACATTATTTTTCTTAATTAATTTTCTTTTAAATTAATATTCAAGGTTTTATATAGTTTAAATGCTTAATGCTAATTATTACTGCAAATACCTTCTTGAATTTATGAACTGACTTTCAATTTTTAAGGTGTCTTTTGAAGAGACTTAAATTTCTTAGAATAGTAGAACTTATATATTTCCGCTTTTGGGTTGTTATTTCTGTGCATTTTAAAAGGTATTCTTTACTTAGTTAAGCCCATAGATGTTTCCCAACTCTCTATTCAAATTTTTTTGTTTTTCTTTTCTACACATACATTAATTCCAGAAGAACTAAACATGAAATTAATTTTTGTGAATGGTGTCAAGTCAGGAAACAATTTAATTATTTTCCTATATGAAAGCATTTTTTTTAAAACTATTTATAAACAATTCTTTTCCCACAGATCTCCAATGTCACCTTTTCAGGTATCAAGTTTTCATATATGCTTGACACTGTTTTTGTACCATCTCTGTCTCTCTTTCTTTTGCTTCTCTGTGTGCTTGTTTATCCTCATTTTTCTTTGTCTCTAACTTAATTTCTATAGGTTAATGAAAAATCTTGAAGGCTTATAGCTATTCCTTATGATATTATTCTTTGAAATTTTCTTGGCCTTTAGCTTTTCTGTATAAAGTTTAAACCAACTTATTGATTTTTACAAAGAAAATTTTAAAATTGTTTTCTTTCTTTTTAAAGATTTTTTTTGAGGTGGACCATTTTAAAGTTTTTATTGAATTTGTTACAATATTGCTTCTGTTTTATGTTTTGGTTTTTTGGCCGCGAGGCATGTGGGATGTTAGCTCCCCAGCCAGGGACCGAACCTGCACTCCCTGCATTGGAAGATGAAGTCTTAACCAATGGACCACCAGGGAAGTCCCTAATAATTGTTTTCTCTAATAACATTAATTCTATAGGAAACTATGGCAATAAGAATTTTCTAATGTTGTGGCTTATTTTTAATGATGAGAATATGTCTCTAATTAGGTCAGCTTAACACCTTTCAATAAAGTGTAAATTTTTCATAATAAAGTTTGTTTCCATCTTTTACTAGATTCATTAATAAATATCATATATAGACACACATATGGAATGTATATATATATATGTTAAATATTATTATTTTCTGAAATTATACTGTTTTAATTTGTGTTACCTCTGTATGAAAATGCATTAATTTTTGTATATTGCCCTTTTACTGAGCCACCCTGCTAAATTCTTTTATTCTCTTTCACTAATTATAATAATAAGATGGTAGATTCTATTTTTTATGTATATTTATATTTTTATTTAATATAATACATAAATATAAACTTATAATATTCACATATTTACTTGTCTTTCTGGACTAGCAAAGACTTTCTATAAAATGTTGAATGAGAGGGAGGAAATCAAGATGGTGTAGTAAGAAGATGTATGGCTCACTTCCTGCCACAAACACATCAAAAATACATCTACGTGTGGAAAAATTTTCACTGAAAACCAAATGGAGACTGGCAGGAAGACAGCTATGCAACCAAGGTTATAAGAAATATACACATGGAATTAGGTAGGAAGGGAAGAGAAGCTATCAGGTAGGGACCTGTACCCCTGGGAAGGGACTTAGAAAAGAAGGAGATTACAAGAGTGTAGACCCTCCCTGGGGAGTGAGTGGTTTAAGCCACATATTGGGTGCCCCAATCCTTGGGTCCAACACTGGGAAGACTAACCCTTTTGGCTGGTTGGAGGGCCAGTGGGACGAACAGGAGAGCTGTGGGAATCCTGGACTCTGCTTGCAAGGAGCTCACACACACTTCCTTACTCCCAAAACAAGGCAGAGAGGATAGATTAAAACTGCATGGTTGGCTGGCCAGTTTCCTGCAATCAGCATAGAGCACACCCCAGCCTGTAATGAGCTACTGCTCTGGCCCATTTGCTTCATGACACAGCTCCACACAAACAAGAGCTGCCATGGCCAATGAGAGAACTCGGCTCTGAGACACAAAAGTGGCTTAGACCTGAAGCTTTGCCTGAATACAGTGGGAGCACACTTTACTGGTGCTTACACAGGCAGTACATCAGAAGCAGTCCCAATAATGGACTGCAGCTGAACCATCACAGCTGGGGCCCTGACCCACGCCAAGCACCCACACCAGCCACACCTGCCTTGCAGCAAAGCTCCACACAGAACAAAGGCAGCAGAAGCCAAGAAGCTCAGCTGCAAGGGAAAATGGAAGTTCAGACTTGAAATGGCATCTAAGTGGGCAGGAACAGCCATTACTGGCACTTATACAGGTAGTGCATCAGAAGCAGTCCAGGTCTCTGACCCTGGCTAGACCACCACAGCCTGTATCCCACCCATGCCAGGCACCCAAACTAGCTCCTCTTGCCTCAGCATTACTCCCTCTGGAGTGAGGGTGCCAGTGCTGAGAGGGAGAAGAACACACACTTAAAGGGAATGGAGTTCTGCTCCAGCAACTTGTGACCTGACCCAGCCCCTGATAAGTTGTGGTGGCCGCCAAGCAGAGAAGAAGCCCTGGCTCACGCCTAGCTCTGGCTCTAGCCCCTCCATCTGCAGCCCCACTGTCTACCAAGGTTATAGCTGCCAGTGCACCCTGAGGAAAGACATGAATTGTGTTCACATCAGATCCAGCTCTATCACCAAAGCCACTGGGCACATGTAGACTGTAGGGATATTCCCACACAAGGACACCCCTTCAAGACCACAATAAATAACTATTTCAGATAATTTCATAGAGACCAGGAATGTTAAGCAAAATGACAGAGGAATTTGTTTAAGTTGAAAGACCAGGAGAAAAGAATTGAAAAAAAAAAAAAACTAATGAAACAAAAATAAATAATTTATCAGATAAAGAGTGCAAAGCATTAATAATAAGAATGCTAACTGGGAAAAGAATAGATGAACACAGTGAGAATTTTAACAAGGAACTACAAAATATAAAAAAGAACAACCAGGCAGAACAGAAGAATACTATAACTGAAATGAAAAACACACTGGAAGGAATTAACAGAGACTAGGTGATACAGAAAAAGTCATATGTGACCTGGAAGATAGAATAATGGAAATCATCCAATCAGAACAGCAAAAAGAAAAACTAATTTAAAAAATGAGAACAGTTTACAGGATCTCTGGAACAACATCATGCATACCAGCATTTGCATTATAGGGGTCCCAGAAAGAGAAGAGAGAGAGAAGGCGGTTGAAAATTATTTGATGAAATTATGACTGAAAACTTCCTAAACCTGGAGAAGGAAACAAATATCCAGGTACAGGAAGCACAGAGGGTCCAAACAAAATGAAAACAAAAAGACCCATGCCAAGACGTATCATAATTAAAATGAAAAAAAGTTAAAGACAAAGAGCAAATTCTAATGGTAGCAAGAGAAATACAATGAGTCATATATGAAGGAACCCACACAAGGCTATCAGCTGATTTTTCTGCAGAAACATTGCAGGCCAGGAGGGAGTGGCATGATATATGCAAAGTACTGAAAGGGAAAAACCTGCAGACTAGGATACTCCATCTAGCAAGATTATCCCCTAGAACTGAAAGAGATAAAGAAATTCTCAGACAAGAAAAAAACTAAAAGAGTTTCTCAATACTAAATCCACCCTAAAAGAAATGTTAAAGGCTCTTCTCTAAGTGGAAAAGAAAGGACTATAACAAGAAGTAAGAATTGGTAGAAAAGGAATAATTCCTGCTAGTAAAGGCAAATATATTGTAAAGTCTGAGGATCAACTACTTAAATAAACTATTATGAAGATTCAAGGCAAAAAATTGTAAAATCAACTGGAACTACAATAATCAGTAAAGGGATAAATATGACAATGTTAAATATGACATCAACAAACAAAGAAACATGGGAGGGGATTAAAAATGTAAATCTTTAAGAACATGTTTTAACTTAAAGGACTACCTGTTAAAAACAAGTAGATATATTACAGTTAAAGGTCAACATATAGGAACCCTTGGTAAGCATAAATCAAAAAACTACAATACATACACAAAAATTGAAGAGAAAGGAACACAAGTAGACAACTAAAGGAAATCATCAAATCACAAGGAAAAAAAACAAAAAAGGAAGTACAGAGAAGAAGTATAAAACAACTGGAAAACAAATAACAAAATGGCAATAAGTACATACATATCAATAATTGCTTTAAGTGCCCAATGGACCAAATGCTCCAATCAAAAGACATAGGGTGGCTGATTGGATAAAAAAACAAGACCATTTCATATGCTGATTACAAGAGACTCACTTCAGAGCTGAAGACACACACAGACTAAAAATGAGAGGATAGAAAGATATTTCATGCAAATGGAAATGACAAGAAAGCAGAGGTAGTGATACTCATATGAGACAAAATAGACTTTAAAACAAAGTTTGTAATGATAGAAAAAGAAAGACATTATATAATAATAAAGAAATCTATACAAAAAGAGAATATAAAATCCAGTAACATATATACACCTAATAAGAAGCATCTAAATATATAAAGCAAATATTAACAGATATAAAGGGAGAAACTGACAATAGTAGAGGACTTTAACACCCTATTTACATGAATGTACAGATCATGCAGACAAAAAATCAATAAGGAAACAGTGGTCTTAAATGACAGAATAGACAATTTGGACTTAATAGATATCTATACGATATCCCATCCAAAACAACAGAGTACACAATCTTTTCAAATGCACATGGAATGTTCTCCAGGATAGATCATATGCTAGGCCATAAAACAAGTCTCAACAAATTTAAGATGATAGAAATTCTATTAAGCATTTTTCTTACCACCACTGTATGAAACTAGAAATCAATTACAGGAAGAAAAAGGGGAAAAAAACTAACATGTGGAACCTAAACAACATGCTACTAAAAAACCACTGTGTCAATGAAGAAATCATAAAATACCTCATGACAAATCAAAATGGAAGTACAACTTTTCAAAATCTATGGGATACAGCAAAAGCAGTTCTAAGAGGGAAGTTTATAGCAATACAGGCCTATCTCAAGAAACAAGAAAAATCTGAAACTAACTACCTAACCTGTCTAAAATAATTTTGAAAAGAATAATAAGAAAGTCCAAAATCAGCATGAGGAAGGAAATAATAAAGATCAGAGAAAAAATAAATAAAATAGAGACCAAAACAAAAAGAAAGAAGAAAAAGAAAAGATCAATGAAACCAAGAGATAGTTGTTTGAAACAATAAAAGAAATTTGATAAAGCTTTAGCTAGGCTCACCAGGAAGAAAGAGAGGCCCCAAATAAACAGAATAAAAAATAAAAGTAGAGAAATAAGAGTTGATGCAAAGATCACAGAGATACAAAAAATAATAAGAGAATACTATGAATAGTTTTATGCCAACAAATTGGAAGAAATAGAACATTTCTAGAAATATTCAACCTTCTAAGAATGAATCAGGAAGAAATAGACAATTTGAAAAGGCCAATCACTAGTAGTAAAATCGAATTTGTAATTAAAAAATCCTCCCAGCAAACAAAATTTGAGGATGAGAAGGCTTCACATGGATATTCTACCAAATTTATAAAGAAAAGCTAATGCCTGTCTTTCTCAAACTACTCCAAAAATTTTCTGAGGATGGAACACTCAAATTCCTTCTATAAGCCTACAAGTACCCTGATATCAAAGCCAGAGGTATACACACACACACACACAAACACACACACACACATACACTAGATAGATAAATAGATAGATGTTATGGAAAAACCCAAATGAACTTTTTGGCTAACTCTATATCTATATGTGTGTCTAATCAATATAGATGCAAAAATCCTCAACAAAATATTAGCAAACCTAATTTAACAATATATAGCAAAGGATCGTACACCATGATCAAGTGGGATTTATTCCAGGGATGCAAGAATGCAAGGTTCAATATTTGCAAATGAATCAATGTGATGCACCATATTAGCAAAAGGAAGAATAAAAATCACATGATCATCTCAATAGACACAGAAAAAGCATTTGACAACATTCAACATCCATTCATGATAAAAACTCTCATCAAAGCTGGTACAAAGGGAACATATCTCAACATAATAAAGGCCATTTATGACAAAACCAGAGTTAACATCATACTTAACAGGGAAAAGCAGAAAGCCTTTCCTCTAAAATCAGGAACAATGATGTCCACTCTCGCCACTTCTATTTAACATAGTATTGTAAGTCCTAGCCACAGCAATCAGACAAAAAATGACATCCACATTGGAAGAAAAGAAGTAAAACTGTCACTCTTTGCAGATGATGTGATACTATGTATAGAAAACCCTGTGTCCACCAAAAAACTACTAGAATAAATGCATTCAGTACAGTTGCATGATACAAGATCAATATAAAGGAATCTATTGTTTTTTTATATACTAATAATAAAGAGACTTCAGAGAGAGAAAGCAAGAAAATGATCCCATTTAAAATCACATCAAAAAGAGTAAAATACCTATGAATAAACTTAACCATGAAGGTGAAAACTTACACTCTAAAAAGTATGAAACATTGATGAGGGAATTTGAAACTAATACAAAGAAATGGAGTGATATTACAGGTTCTTGGATTGGAAGAATTAATACTGTTAAAATGTACAGTGTACCTAAAGCAATCTGCAGATTTAATGCAATTCCTGTCAAAATACCCATAACATTTTTCACAGAACTAGAACAAACTTAACATTTATATGGAACAAAACCCACCCCAAATTGCTAAAGCAATCTTGAGAGAAAAAACAACAAAACTGGATATATCTGCTCCCTGACTTCAGACTATTTTATAACTCTACAGTAATCAAAACCACTATAGTACTGACACAAAAACAGACACATAGATCAATGAAACAGAATAGAGAGCCACAAAATAAACCCAAACACTTATGGTCAACTAATCTATGACAGAGGACGCTAAAATATTGGTGAAAAGACAGTCTCTTTAATAAGTGGTGCTGGGAAAGCTGGACAGCTACATGTAAAGAATGAAAGTAGAACATTTTCTCACTCCATATACAAAAATAAATTCAAAATGGATTA
Source organism: Lagenorhynchus albirostris (assembly GCF_949774975.1). Lineage (NCBI taxonomy): Eukaryota > Metazoa > Chordata > Mammalia > Artiodactyla > Delphinidae > Lagenorhynchus > Lagenorhynchus albirostris. Next base: position 72,300,556 of record NC_083103.1, read on the forward strand.
AAGACCTGAGTGTAAGGCTAGAAACCACAAAACTCCTATGAGAGAACACTTTTTGATATAAATTGTAACCATTTTGTTTTTGACCTGTCTCCTAGGGCAAAAGAAACAAAAGCAAAATTTAAATAAAACAGGACCTAATTAAACTTGAAAGCTGCTTCACAGCAAAGGAAACCATTGAGAAAACACAAAGACAACCTACTGAATGGGAAAAAGTATTTGAAAATTGTATGACCAATAAGGGTTAATATCCAAAATATATAAACAGCTCATACAACTCAATATCAACAAAAACAAACAACTCAAACAGAAAATGGGTTAGACATGAATAGACATTTTTACAAAAAGGATATATACATGGCCAACAAGAACATGAAAAAGTGCTCAGCATAACTAATCGGAGAAATGCAAATCAAAAGCACATTGAGGGGCTTTCCTGGTGGTGCAGTGGTTGAGAGTCCGCCTGCCAATGCAGGGGACACGGGTTCGTGCCCCAGTCTGGGAAGATCCCACATGCCATGGAGTGGCTAAGCCTGTGAGCCATGGCTGCTGAGCCTGTCCGTCTGGAGCCTGTGCTCTGCAACGGGAGAGGCCACAACAGTGAGAGGCCCGCGTACAGGAAAAAAAAAAAAAAAAGAACACATTGAGATATCACCTTATACCTGCTAAAATGACTATCATCAAAAAGTTTACAAACAAGAAATGCTGGCTAGGATTTAGTGAAAAGAGATTGTTAGTACACTGTTGGGATTTAGTGGCCACTATGGATAACTGTGTAGAGGATCCTCAAAAAACTGAAAGTAAAACTACCATATTATCCAGCAATGCCACTCTTGGGTATATATCCAGAAAAAAATGAAAACAGTAATTTGAAAAGATATATGCATCCCAATGTTCATAGCAGCATTATTTATAATAGCCAGTATATGAAAGAAACACATGTCCATCAACTGACAAATTGATAAAGAACATGTGATATATATATATATATATATACACACACATACGTACATATATATATATATATATATATACATATATATACACACACAATGGAATACTAGTCAGTCATAACAAAGAATAAAATTCTGCCAATTTGGACCAATGTGAATAGACTTAGATAGTATTATGCTTAGTGAACAAGTCACAGAAAGACAAGTTATGTTTTCACTTATACGTGGAATCTAAAAAATAAAGCAAACAAATGTATATAACAAAACAGAAATAGACTCACAGATATAGAAACAAACAAATGACTAATAGTGAGGAGAAGGAGGGGCAAAGGGCAAGCTATGGGTATGGTATTAAGAGACAGAGAATATTATGTTAAAAATAAATAAGCAACAAGGATGTATTGTACAGCACAGGGAAATACAGTCATTATTTTGTAATAATTTTAAATGGAGTATAATCTATAAAACATATTGAGTGTTGTATACCTGAAACAAATGTAATATTGTAAATCAACTATATTTCAATTTAAATAAATTAACACTGCCTTATGTTATATATATAAAAAAAATTTCACTAAAAACCATCTGCCTTTGAAAAATTCAAAGGGAGAAAATTAGGCCTTATATTTTACATTCCAGTAATAATAGTTAATAACAGGAGAATGCACATTTAATATAGATACATATCTATATATGAAGCTGTGGGAAAACTTGTTTTGGCTGTAAAATTATCTTATATATGTATACATGTTATTTGCTTTTGAGTAAAATTGGATTGATCTTCAGACAATCTAAATTCTGAATCATACAGTCATGCAAAGGTATTGTCTATGCCTCTTTTATTTCTTTGTGTTCTTTCTTTCTGATGTTGGTACCAAGAATGCTTGTTCAAGAAGAGTGCTTGTTCAAACCAGGAAGTTGGTTTGTTTTCATCCTACGGGCCTTTTGAACTATGTGACAGAGCCAGGCTTTCCTAGCATTGGCTGATAGGCAAACTAGATAGAGTAAAAGCTGTAATGTTCAGGTCATTATAAAAACAAAATGTTGAATGGTAATGAACACCTTTGTCTTTTTCCTTCTTTTAAATAAAATATGCTATTTAACCACTAAATTGGTATTTGTGGAAAGGTTTTTTTGATCCTTTATGAGAAGTACTAACCTCTCTCTGTAATATAATTTTTCATCTTGGAATTTTTCTTCTGCATGTGTTATATAAATTCATTTCTCAGATCCACATAAGGATAGCCCTATGGTCACAAGTTTTCAGGAGAGATTTTATTATTATTGTTGCTGTTGATATTGTTATTATTTTCCCTCCCAGGACCTGAAGTAGAGCTAGTTTGCCCCGTGGTTTCACTTTGCTGGCTGATAACTCTTTTTTTCTATTTCACACTCCCACTGAGCCTGTAGTCCATTTGAGAATCCCACCTTATGTGTGGATCTCAGATTCAGTGCTACAGCTAAGTGCAGGCTCTTGGCCTAAAACCCAGGCTACTGCCAGTCTCCCAAACTCTATTTTCCTGGTAGCATATTTTCTCCTCCAGGACCACCTTTGAAAAGCAGTTGGTTTAATACATTGGTTTAAGCTCATGGTGGCTAAAAATTTTGACCTACATTAATTTTCCCAATTTTCTGGAAGGCTTAATGATGTGCTTACATTTCTTTTGTAATTTATTCAGCAGTTTTATTTATTTATTTTTTTGAAATGGGGCAACTTTTCAGACTAACTTGTTAGTCTGCAAGAAACAGAAAATATCTCGTCTTTAATGACATTTTCCACTTTATCTTTTACTTTTTTTAAAAAATTGAAGTATAGTTGATTTACCATATTATGTTAGAGTACTTGAGATGTGGTATCACGCCTTTATGCTATCTATTAAAATAATTTTTATTACTAATTACACATTTAAAAATCTCACATCCTTATAATAGTCATTATCTACCATGGCCTAATTTATATTTCCCACTTCAAAACTACTCATTGCCTGTATATCTTTAAGATATCTCATCTATTGTTTCCTTAAACTATAATTACATTTTTTTCTGTCATTTTTACTGTGAGAACAATTCATCTGTATTATAATTATATTTAGACTTCCTAAATGCTAATGTGGTGTTTTATTCATCTTATACTCTTGCTAGAATGTGCTATGTTTGAATTACAGCTAAACTCCCTTGAAGAGAGATGTTCATTTCAAGTTCTTTTCCATTTATTTTTCAATATTTATTACCCTGGCTTTCACTTTCCTCTTGCTCTTCCACATCATTACCAAAGTTATTAATTAATATTGACTGTACTAAACTCAGTGGAATAAGGATATAACTTTACTTTTTCTCACAACCATATTCTCACGTATTCATTCATATAATAAAACTTCACAAGTTTTCATGTTTTTAGTCACTTTTGTTTATAATTATAGTCTTATTTTATAATTTTTTATATAATAATCATCTCAAGGTTTTGGAAAATATATAAAATTTCACATGTGAGTAGTAAAATTCTATTTAAAAATGTTTTTAAATAATTTCATTTTTATGTCAGATTCAAAGTGATTTCTCTCCTTTTAGCTTTATTTTGACTTCAGCTCAAAAATTTATAATACGGAAATGAGGGAGTGATCTCTTCTTTAAGTCTTCCCTGACATCATCCCTGTTTTTCTTCCTGTCCTCTGGATATGACATAGGGTCAAAAAAAGTTAGATAAAAAGAGATAATATTAGAGTGAGTCATATTGTTATAATCCAGACATAACTATCTATTGTCATGCCTGACCTCAAATACTGGCTTTTTCATGGGTAACATGTGAATTTCAAGTTTCCTGCCTTGGTTTGTGCTTTCTCTGGTCAATGCTTTGCTGTGACTGTCTCTCCTAACCTCCTTAATTGCCCACTCATAGACTTTTATTGCTGTGATCCTCTTACCACAGCAGACAACCTTTTTGGCCAAGTCCCTTCAAGACTGTACAGGCCAGGCTAGCTTCCTCTGAGAATTTCTTGCACCCTTGCCCTGCCAGAGAGGAGTGAGAGAGTGTACCTCATCTGACCACCAATCTTTCTTCATCATGTAGATTCTGTTTAGTTCAACCAATTTTGCCTTTGACTTTTCTAGGATAGAGGTAGGCCTCAGATTCTTGATTCACATGCTCTTCTAAAACCCTAACGATACACCTTAGTTTCTCCCAAGAACACTCTAATGGTGCTTTACAATATCAGGCCACACGATTCAGTTTTTATTCACTCAACATATATTTACTAAGTGCTTACTCTGTATCAGTTACTGTTTTCAACACTGAAAATATAGGTAGGGTTAAGAGATTTAGCAAATAAAAATACATATTATCAGTTAAATTTGAATTTCAGATGAACACAAATAATTCATCAAGAGTATGTGATATATGAGAAATATTTATACTAAAAATTATTTGACTTCAACTGAAATTAAAGTTTGAGTGTCCTGTATTTTATCTGGCACCCTTAGAAGTAGTAGTGTATAAAATATACTGTATTTTATGTATGTTTAAAAGACATAGCCCTGTCTTTATGAAGCTATATTCTAATTGTAAAAAACAAAACAGTAAATTAAAAATATATATACTGTGTCATAGAGTGATAAAGTTTATAGAAAAAATGAAATTAGATAAGAGGGATAGAGAGTTCCAGGGGCCTAATGTAGCTATTTTATGTGTATTGACCATGGTGTCAGTACCAAAGAGAAATATGAGCAGAGAATGAAAGGAAGGAAAAGAGATAGATGATCCAGTCATAAGAACAAACAAGTACAAAGGCACTGAGGTGGAAGCATTCGTGACATATACAAAGGACAACAAATAAGGAAAAGGTGAGTATGGGGGGAAAAAAAGATGGGAAGAGAGAGGCTCAGAGAGGTATGGGGCTTGCGGGGTGTGTGTGCTGTGCCAAAGAAGGTGCAAAATTGTTTAGATCATCTAAACCACTATAAGGACTTTGGATTTTATCCTTAGTGAGATAGGAAGGCTTTGTGGAGTTTTGAGGAGAGGAGTGGCATGATCAAGTTATCTTTCTAAATAGATTATTTTAGCTGCTATAAAAAAAATAGAGAGAGGTGATTGCAAAGACAGGATATATAATTAGGAGGCTACCTCAACAATATTGGCAAGAGGTGATGGAGGCTTAGATGAGGGAGGTGGTGTTGGATAGGGGATGGGAAGAAATGAGTGGATTCTGATTGAATTTTGCAGAAAGAATTATTACACTATTCTGATAAGTTGGATGTAGAATCTAAGAAAAAGAGAAAAGTCAAAGATGACTCATAACATTTACTTGAGAAACTGGAAGAAAGGTTGGGGGAAGATTGTGAGAAATTTGTGGGAGGGCACTGAAATATGCAGTTCTGTTTTGGACATGTCGAATTTGCAATGTTAAATATCCAGTTGCAGAGACTGAGTCTGTAGTTAGATTTACTTTTCAGGGAAGGGTATTGGGACATAGATAACGATTTGAGAGTTGACAGAGTATAAATGGTATTTGGCACAAAATCAGATGAGAGAACCGACCCTCCTTGAAGGCATCTCCAATTGCTATGGCTGCTTTCCTTGGAAATCCTTCACATTTTCTAATGAGAGTGACTACTCTATTCCCAATCTACAAAAAAAAAAAAAAAAAAGAGGAGACGTTCTCTAACTTTTCCTCCTACACTAGTCCTCACTGTAGAATTAATGTCTCAATGACAACATTTAATATAAGTGTGGAGAATGGCTTCTATTTGGTGACTCTAAGTACAATCTTTCATTCATAGTGTACTTGGTTCTTTCTTTTTTATCCCCTTTCTTTTCAAAAACGATATTAAGTGATCTAGTGCAGCATACAACATGTCATTTTAATAATTTTGATTAAAGTTACTTGTCATTGAGGAAAAAATGTTGATTTCAATATATTAAAGTGACAGTGTGATTTTTTTTTTTTTTTTTTTTGGTACGCGGGCCTCTCACTGTTGTGGCCTGTCCCATTGTGGAGCACAGACTCCGGATGCGCAGGCTCAGCGGCCATGGCTCACTCCGCGGTATGTGGGATCCTTCCCGACTGGGGCACGAACCCGTGTCCCCTGCATCAGCAGGCTGACTCTCAACCACTGCGCCACCAGGGAAGCCCTGACTTTTTAATTTGGCTTTAGCAATGGCTTCTTTTCAATTTGGACAGCCTCTGACTATTAGACTCTACCTCAATCATAAGTCTAATTTTATACTGTACCCTCCCTCATGCTTCATTAACAGTTTTAAAAAAACTTCCCTAAATGTTGCCTATATCTTTTTATTACTATTTTTAGTAAGATATAGTGAAATCAGTATTTTTCTAATCTGAATTTCCTAATTAATTTACTAAGAAGCAAAAATTTGCATAGAAATCAGGTTCTAGAGTTGCAAAAGACTAGCTATATGTTACAGAACAAGTCTCCTACTTTTTCTGAATCTTAATCACCTCATTTGTGAATCAAAGAATTGGAATACATACTCTCTAAAAGTCTCTCCTGGTTTAGCATTTTATAATTCTATGATAAGAAATTTCATTCCAGGCATCCTCTACAAATTCTGGTCATCTATATTCTTCATCTTTATCTGAGGCCTAGAATATATTTCTCATTTCATATTATTGAATCACTTTTTATGTGAATTAAAACATCTTTCTTTTTCTTTTTTTTTTTTTCCGGTATGCAGAACTCTCACTGTTGTGGCCTCTCCCGTCGCAGAGCACAGGCTCCGGACGTGCAGGCTCAGCGGCCATGGCTCACGGGCCTGGCCGCTCTGTGGCATGTGGGATCTTCCCGGACCAGGGCAGGAACCCGTGTCCCCTGAATCGGCAGGCAGACTCTCAACAACTGCACCACCAGGGAAGCCCTAAAACATCTTTTTTATATAAAATAAATTTCAAGGACAGTTTTGTTCACTTGCAGGACTCACACTTCTATGATTTTTTTTTTAACATTAGAAGCAAACAAATGTAGAATATTATACTAGAATAAGATAAATAAGTATATAGGTGGTGTTTCATGAGATTGCGTATAGAGACTATCATTTTAGAACAAAGTTATTAAGTGACAGCAACTTGGATATGTGTATAAAATGTAGAATGCTGAGAATATTCAATCAATATTAAAGAATGATATTAGGTTCCCAAATGATATTAGATAAAGTGTGAAATCTTCAGCACCCAAGGTAAATAATCATTCAAATCACAAATATGTCTAATGCCAATGAAATCAATAACATCTTTATAACATCAAAAAGACAGTAATTTTTAAAAAGCCTGTTGCTTATGCCACTAATAGATACAAATAAAATAAGCAAAAGTTGAATACCACTCACAATCCTATTAGACTAGAGGCTCTGATGGAACACATTTTTAACTTTAAAGGTGAAGAGATGAAAAATAAGAATAAACATTTTTTTAATATATTGTTATGGTCCTCTTGGGAATTACCTGATGTACGCTATTTCCTAAGAAGGAAAGAGATAAATCATTTGTGTGAGCTAAAGATAACTCTAAAAGTACAATGACTTTCTTCCTATTTTACATCCAGAGAAACTGACAAAACAGTAAAATGCAGAGTGCATTCTCCTGGCTTTGTTGACAGATCCACTTGCTTTTCTTCCTGATTAGCTAACAGTAGAATAAATATTCTAACTGCACTGTGATCTAAAGTAAAAACAACATTTTGCTTTCCAAACATTTTTTTCTTTTTCTTAAATATTTCAGATATCTTTGTTGACTTGGAATAAATTATTTTAGGAAACATTTTCAGAAACAGAGAACAGTATTTAAATTGGAGCAATGGGAATGTTTCCTAGATTTTTACCTTAAAAACTAAAAGAAGTCAACTCCCAATAGGCCAATTTTCAACACTTTCATTGTGTGTAACTCTTTAAACTCACAGAAAGACAGAATTTCTTGTTATAGTAGTCATACTTAAGACTGTGATTCAAATGAGAGCTTATTACTGGCATACTCCTGCTGTTCTATACTATAGTTCAATGCATAATAATATTTTGTTACTTTTATATAATTTTCTAAAAGTTTATGAGATTTTGAGCACCTTAAATGCAGGGACACTGCATAGACGTTCCTGCAACTGTAAATGATACTAAATAAATACTTCCTGAAACAATGGAATAGAGTTCAGAGGTTACTTCTGTATGTGATAGTTTAACGTCATTATAGGGAACAAAGGTAAAGTAGAGTGAATGTGAATATATTTCAAGAATTTTTCATCTCCTGAACATTGTTATTTTTTCTCATCCTTAGGAAACACAAAGTAATCCTGTTATATTCACATTTCAAAATGTTTGGACTCAAAATGTAGTATAAAGCAAAGGTAACAAATGTTGTACCTTGGCTAGACCAATTTTTATAAGCAGTATTACTAAATTTTTCCTTTCTTAGTCTAGAGATAACTGAATGATTATCTGTATGACTATATTCCCCACCCCATTCTATTACATACACAGACATATTACCTTAACCAGTTCTTAGGAGGAAATAGGCCAACAAAAGATCAACTGCTTGCTTCTCTTTTAACAGCCTTAGGATAAAGGATTAACGATTCTCAAATTTTGAGATCTCAAGACTCTTTACATTCTTAAAACCCCTTAAAGATTTCAAAGAGCTTTTGTTTACCCCAGTTATGTCTGTTTAAAGTCTCCACTAAAATGAGAAATTCTAAAAATCAGGTATATGTATTAATATATTTAAAATGAAGCTCAACTCCTTACATGTTAACCCAAATAACATACTTTTAGTAAAAATGAACTCTATTTTCCAAAACAAACAAACAGAAAGTAGTAAAAAGTTCAGCAGCATTCTATACTTTTGTAATAACCTATTACCCTTTTAGCAATTCAATCCATTGTTATATACTATTTTAATTAAAGTATACAAAGAAAATCTGGTCACCTATGTATATGTAGTTAGAGAAGAAACATTTTAATAGTCTTGTCAGATAATTTTGTATATTTTTATTTGAATGTGGAATCTGAAAGCAGTTCAATTAATATTTTGTACTCTGCTACATAAAAATCAATTGCTCTATCTTACAATTTGAATGGATATTTTACCTATGCATGATTTTGAAACATCATGCCTTAGCTATTGGGAAAACATTAGTTTGCAGAGTTATGCAGATTTCTATTTAATGAAACATTTCGTTATACAAGATGGAAAACAAAACAAAACAAAACAAATGTTTATTACTTCTACTCCCAGCCAAAATGGAGTAATAGGGTCCAGATATATTCTCCCACTCAAAACATCGGAAGTCCAAGTAAAATATATAAAACAACAAATGTAAAGATATTAGACATGAGGCAATGAAGGACAGTGGTCCCTAGGGATGAAAAAGTAATTAGTAAGACTTTTTAATTGTCTAGGTGACTACTTGGAGAGTTTCCAAGCCATGGCACCAAGAGATGAAACTAAAGCAGAAGCCAGTGGTCTCCTTCAGTTGAGAGACAAGAGACCAAGGAGGAAAAGTGGCTGGAGTGCTCAAGGCAGAGTACGAAGGTGAAATCAGCTCAAAGGGAGGATTGTCCAGAGATATGCAGAGGGCCACTCTCATATCTTAAATTGAGAACTGATCATGTATATGGAGAAACCATTCAAAACTGGGCTAGCTCTGTTTCTACTAATGAGAGTGAAAAACCTCATAATTTACAAGACTAAGGTGGGATATTTAAAATAGTTTTTTTTCTTCAGTAGTTGAAAAAATTGGTCCTAGACTAAACACTGATTTAAACTTTCTAACAAGGTTTAAAAGCAAGATCTAAGAAATTCAAACTCTTTCCAGGTAATTTAACTATGTCTAAGAATAAAACTCAAGAATATGTATGCAATTACAAAAATGTTCAACATTTAACAAAGTAAAATTCACAAAGTCTCATTTCCAATAAAAAAATTAGTAAGCATGAAAATAAGTGAAAGAAAATAAAGCCTATCGTCAGGGAAAAAATTCAGTCAATGACAACTGATACAATAATAATATAGATGATGAAATTAGTAGGTAAGGAAATTATAACAGCTATAACAGTTATCATTATATTATATATTCATTAAGCTAAAGTAAAAAGTGAACATGTCAGCTGGAAACAAAGATGATATTTTTAAAAAGATTCATGCTAAACTCCTAATTACAAAGGTATAGAGAGCCAAGCGAATTTTAAAAGAAAAAGACTCAACTATGTTTCCTACCAGAAAAACACTTTAAATATAAACTTAAATTGGTTAAAAGTAAAAGATAAAAAGAGAGGTATGAATACATGGAACACAGAGGATTTTAAGGCAAAAAAGTGTTTTGTATGACAGTGTAATGGTGTAGACAAGACATTATACATTTATCAAAAGCCATAGAACTGTTCCACATAAAGAGTGTTGTACACTAATGTACAACTATTGCACAGTAATGTGGCCCTAATGTTAAATATGGACTTTAGTTAATAATAAGATATTGATATTGATTCACCAAGTGTAGTAAATGTACCACACAAAGGTAAGGTGTGAATAATAGAGGAGACTGTGCATAGGAGAAGCAGTAGATAAGAGCTTTCTGTACTTTCAGCTTGTTGGAGGTCATCAAAAATACGTGACCTCTGGTTGATCATAGCTGGACCCGAGTAATTGGATGATCTCCACTCCCTTTCCTGTTCTTGGAATTGTGTTCTACTTGTCTTTCCCACTCTCAGAAGCTGGTCCAAGGATAGTCTTGAAATAGGAGGGTAGTAATGAGGTATTGAGTCTTCCTGAACTGGGTACATGACTGAACCCAGTTAAACCCTCTATATAAATTTTTTAGAGTTTTTTTTTTAATTGAAGTATAGTTGATTTATAATGTTGTAGTTTCATATGTACAGCAAAGAGATTCAGTTATATATATATATATATATAAAATATATATATAATATATATTCTTTTTCAGATTATTTTCCCTTATAAATTAGTACAAAATATTGAGTATAGTTCCCTGTGTTATAAAGTAGGTCTTTGTTGGTTTTTTTTTTTTTTTTGTACTTACTGATTTCAAATAACTTTCCCCAATCACCCAGGCAACACATTTTATAAATAAATAGTAAGCTGGGGAAATCAGAAAAATCAAAAGAAGAAAAATAAGAACTACACATAATTCTATGAGCCAGAAAGAAACTAGGGTTAATGAGCTGGGGTATGTACCTCTGGGTTTACTTTTCTGCTTATTTCATGTAGTAATGCAGCAAAAATGTTTTCTGATGTTCCACAACATGGTCTTACTGGTTGTAGAGTCACCCACATTGTGGATCTACTGATTCATTCCACAAATCCTTGCTGGGCACATGCTGTGTGCCAGGCCCTCCCTAAGGCCCTGGGGGTACAGCATGAATACCCAGATCGCAGACCTTGTCTCATGGGAGAAGGTGGATAAGAAGCGAGTAAGTTAACTGTGACATGTCAGACAAGTGCTGCGTCACTCCCACTCCTTCAGGGGTGTCCTGGAGATGGAATCTGCAAGCTGAGGGTTGGCCTCCTCTATCTGTAGCCTCACAGTGGCTCTGCAGACTACTTTCTGAGGCTTTCTGAGGCAGAAGTAGGCTACCCAGTGCTTTCTGTAGCCCCTGAGCTTCCAGGGTCTGTGTCCTTTGCCAGCATCTGGGTCCATTGTCTATTTTATATATAGTAGTGTGTATATGTTAATACCAACCTCCTAATTTATCCCTCCCTCCCCTTTCCACTTTGGTAACCATAAGTTTGTTTCCTATGTCTGTGGGTCTATTTCTGTTTTGTAAATAAATTCATTTGAATCATTGTTTTTAGATTCCACATATAAGTGATATCACATGATATTTGTCTTTCTCTGCCTGACCCACTTCACTTAGTATGATAATCTCTAGGTCCACTCATGTTGCTGCAAATGACATTATTTCATTCTTTTTTTATGGCTGAGTAATATTCCATTGTATATATGTACCACATCTTTATCCATTCATCGGTCGATGGGCATTTAGGTTGCTTCCACGACCTGGCTATTGTAAATAGTGCTGCAATGAACATTGGGGTGCATGTGTCTTTTTGAATTATGGTTTTCTCTGGATATATGCCAGTAGTGGGATTGCTGGGTCATATGGTAATTCTACTTTTAATTTTATAAGGAACCTTCATACTGTTCTCCATAGTGGCTATACCAATTTACATTCTCACCAACAGTCTAGGGGGCTCCTTTTTCTCCACATCCTCTTCAGCACTTATTATCTGTAGACTTTTTGATGATGGCTATTTTGACTGGTGTGAGGTGATACTTCATTGTAGTTTTACTTGGAATTTCTTTAATAATTAGCAACGTTGAGCATCTTTTCATGTAACTTTAAATTTTTAAGTTGCTGACCAGCAGGTGCAGAAATATGCTTGTCTTGCAGCCACCCAAGACAAGTTCCATGAGTAAGTTTTTGCTTATTAAACCTGCCACCTATGAATCTGGAGTGGTCTACATTTTTCTTTGGCCCTCTGCATACAGATGTTGGTTTTAGATTACACCTGGGAAATTTCTGGGGAGGTTATACAGCAACACAGCTCAGTTTTAAACCTAAAACTTCTAAAACAAAGTCTGTTAATTTTTTCTAAAGTAAAAAGAAGAAAAAATGCTGTATTGATTTTAATAATAAAAATGCTGGAATGTTTATATTAATATCAGACAAAATAAACTTTGTGATAAAAAGTCATTTCATATTGATGAAATCCATTCATCAAAAACACATATAATTCTAAATGTTTATATATCTAACAACAGAATTTTAAAACACATGAAATAAAAACTGATAGAAATGCAAGGAGAAACAGAAACAGACACATAATTTCAACATCTCTTTATATTTCATAGAACAAGTTGATAGAAAATCAGTAAGGACATAGATGTGAGCAACACTGTCAGCCAACAAGAGCAGAATACAAATTATTTTCAAGTGCACATGATAGATTTACCATGATGGACCCTATTCTGGGCCATATAACAATACTCAAAAAAATTAAAATAATTCAAGTCTTAACACATATGTTCTCTGACTACATGGAAATTAAAGTATAATTCAGTATGAGAAAGATATCTTGACAATTCCTAAATATTTGGAGATTAGTTAACATATTGTTAAATAACATATGGATCAAAGAAGAAATCAAATAGGAAAGTAGGATGCATTTTGAACTGAATGAAAATGAAAACACTGAATACAAAAATTATGGAATGCAGCTAAAGTAGTATTTAGAGGAAAATTTATAGCAGGTACTGCTGATATTAGAAAAGATAAGTCTCAAAGTAATGTTCACACTTTCACCTTAAGAAAATAGTAAAAGAATCACAAATTAAATCCAAAGTAAGTAGAAAACCAAAAACTGATTCTTTTAGAAGATGAATAAAATTGATAAATTTACCCATAGGTAAATATGATGAAATGCTTTATACCAACAAATATAGCAACTTAGGTGAAATGAACAATTTCTTTGAAAGACAAAAAGTATCAAATCTCACTGAAAGTTAAATACATAATCTGAAGAGACTTATATCTACTATAGAAATCTTATTTGTAATTTAAGATCTTTCCTCCTCATTCCCAAAATAACAAAAACAAAACAAAACAAAAAACAAATCCAGATGACTTTACTAGAAAGTTGTAGTATCCATTTTATACAAACTCTTCCAGAAAAGTAAGAGGGAAGAAATATCTCTGTACTCTCTCTATGAGCCCATTGTTATTCTGATAACTGAATCAGACAAAAATATTACAAGAAAATAAAACGATTGCTCAATATCCCTTTTTACCCATAGATACAAAAATTCTTTAAAATATTTAGCAAATTTAGTTTAACAATATATAAAAATAATAATGCATCATTGTCAAGGGTTTATCCTGAAGTTGCAAAGTTGGTTTAATATATAAAATCAATCAATATAATTAATCATATTAACAGACTAAAGCATAAAAAACATCATTTGATCATCTCAATAGATGAAGAAAATGCATCTGACAAAATCCAATGTCCTTTTCTGATGAAAACTTTCAGTAAACTTATAATAGAAGAAAATATACTTAAAACTATAAAAATCTATACAAACACTTCAACTAATATCCTGCTTAATGGTGAAAAGCTATCCCTTTAATTTAGGGAAAAGGCAAGGATATTATTATTACTTCTTTCAATATCTGATTGTTACTGCTAGTCTATAGAAAAACCAATGATTTTTTTTTGGTATATTGTTTTTATATCCTGCATCCTTGATAAACTCAATTACTTATTAGTTCTAATAGTTTTTTTTTTAAGATTATTTATATTTTCTACCTAGGAGATAATGTTACTGCAAATACAGAGTTTTACTTCTGTAACGAGGAATCAGACTTTATATTTTGATGTTTGATGGCTGACAGCTTTTAAAACTCTCTCCTCTCTCTTCCCTTTGTGTCTCACATCTGGGCAAGAAAGCTTGGTCCCATAATCTTAGGGAATTCTCCTTTGGTGCCAGTAGGAGATTTAACCAAACAAACCCCTGCCCTCATGCAGGAATACTCACCCTGGCTCTGCCCCCTAATCACAATTAAAGCCCTGAACCAATCTCCTTTCCTTTCTCTCTAGCCCTTTCAGACCCACTTGAGAGGCCTTTACTCTCCCCAGAGACCTCAATTAATGTAGATAATAAACCTTTTCATACCCTTTTAGTGTATGTGTGGCATCACCAGTCTTAATATCCAAAACAAATTTTGGATGGGAGTCCTTTTTGCCTTTGCAAAGTGTCGATGACAACTTCTTCTTTTCTAGACTCATTGTATTTTATTTTTCTTTCTTGCTTTAGTTCACCAGATGGACTTAATTAAAATTCTAAAAATATGCAAAGGGTCTGAAGAAGATATTTGGATGATAAATAAGCATATGAGAAAATGTTCCATACAATTTGTCATTAAAGAATGCAACTTACAACAGTAAGATACCTCTACACATCTATTAGAATAGCTAATACACAAAATATTGGTGATACAAAATATGGGTGAGAATGCGAAGTGTAGTATTACCATATGATTCAGCAATCATGCTCTTAGTTACTTAACCAACTGGTCTGAAAAATAATGTCAACACAAAAACTTGAATTTTAATATTTATAGTACCTTTATTCATAATCACAAACCTGGATGTCCTTCAACAGGTGAATGAATAAGCAAAATGTAGTACATCCATACAATGAAATATTCAGCTAGAAACACAAATGAGTTATGAAAACACAAAGAGGCATGAATAAATCTTCAGTGCATATTGTTAAGTAAAAAAAAATCCAGTCTTAAAAGGCTGGATGATTCCAATTGTATGTTGTGCTGGAAAAGGCATAACTATAGAGAGTATAAGCAGACCATTGGTTGCCAATGTTTCAGGATCATGGAGCAGCTGAATAGGTGAACAATCTGGGGTTTCTTCAGGGTAGTAAAATTATTCTAAATGATCATATAATCCATGAATACAAAAGTAGGCATTTGTTAGAAATAATAGAGCACAAATAATAATTTTAATGTATGCAAATTTTAGAAAATCATTTAGGAGGTGGGGGCATCCCAAGGTAAAATGCAGAATATGACAAAAGATCAAAGCATTTTTAAAATATAAGAAACTAGGTCACAAAAAGGTGTGGAGGGATAAGGTGCTAACTTAAGCAACTTTGAAAATATGTGGAGTCTGTAAAACTAAAGACAAAAGGAAGTGTACATAAACATTGTCCTCTACTTGATAAAGTTGTTTCCATGGAGTATAGCCTCATGATTCTGAAACCACTATACATGTGTACTGGAGTTGAACTATTAAGTAAATTGATGGCAGATGATGGAAGCTAGGTTTCTCACCAATAGAGTGGGAGGTTATACAAAAGCAAGAGGAACTAGAATGATCACTGTGATAATTGATTAGCTTTAGAGATATCAGTATTAACTCATGTTCAGCATAATATGCATACAGGTGATTGTATATAGAAATATTTAGAAATATGTGTATATACATGGGTTAGCATAATCACAATGCCTCCTTGCTCTATCAGCTAAAAGAGTCTAGAAGTAATGACACCCCAGTAGCAACAAGCATACCTAACACCTAAATCTTGCTTTCTCATGCCTTCTCCAATAAAGAAAATAGGGCTTCTTGGAGAAAGGACTGAGGAGTAGGTGTTTATGATAAGCCTGAAATATCCTGCAGTACTATAAAGTAAAAAAGTGCTTAAAAATTTCTACAATGATGCAGGTATCCCAAAGTAATACTGATATGGGAGCCAATTGAAAGAGCTCCCAATGACCAAAGCTGGAATGATGTGAGTAAAATAATAAAGTAATATTGGGTTTGTAAAACAAAGTATATAAAATAAAGTATAAAATAAATAACCATGGGACCATACTCATATAAATGATCAAATAAAAAAATAAATGAGGGAGAATAGATAAGACTTCCAAGCAAAAGACTTCCAAGCAAAATTCTAAATAATCTATGTATATAACCCACCTCTAAGGAAGTGGAGATATAACTTCACACTCATTAAGTGTGGACTGTGCATTGTGACTTTCTTCAAAAGAGTAGATTATGGAAAGGGAAGAAAAGAACAAAGGAATAACTGTATTTTGAATAAACTTGACAAACATCACAATTAACATCAACAGTGGTATGACCAAGTGGAAGTCTTTTATATTCTCTGTGATTCAGTTTCATCACCTAGAAAAGGAGAAAAATAATAGTATTTATCTTAAAAGGGTTGCTTTCAGAATGAAATGTGTTGATATGTGTAAAATGCTTAAAACAAGATCTAGTCTAAAAATACTATATATTTTTCCACTATTATTAATAAGGTTACAGTTGTATATTCAAGGCCAATTTCAGAGATTCTCTTAAAGAAGCTGAATGTGAGCAGAAGAAATAAAAGAAGTCATATTCCAGGGAGAATATTGTACAGGCATACTTTATTTTATTGTGCTCCACTTTATTGCCCTTTGCAGATTTTGTGTTTTTTACAAATTAAAGGTTTGTAGCAACCCTGTGTTAAGCAAGACTGTTGGTGCCATTTTTCCAACCACATTTGCTCACTTCGCATCTGTGTCACATTTTGGTAAATCTCAAAATGTTTAAAAATTTTTCATTATTTTTAAATTTATTATGGTGATCTGTGATCAGTGATCTTTGATGTTACTATTGTAATTGTTTTGGGGTTCTATGAACACACCCATATAAAACTGTGACCTTAATTGATAAATGTTGTGTGTATTCTGACTGCTCCATGACCAGTTGTTCCCTTGACTCTTTCCCTCTCTATGGGCTTCCCTACTCCCCAAGACACAACAATAATGACATTAAGTCAGTTAACAATCTTACAACGTCTTCCATGTATTTAAGTGAAAGGACGAGTCACACATCTTTCACTTTAAATCAAAAGCTAGAAATGATTAAGCTTAGTGAAGAAGACGTGTCAAAAGCTGAGCTAGCATGAAAGCTAGGCCTCTTGCACCAAACAGTTAGCCAAGTTGTGAATGGAAAGGGTATGTTCTTGAAGGAAATTAAAAGTGCTATTCCAGTGAACGTGCAAATGAGAAAATTTTAGTGGTCTGGAGAGAAGATCAAACCATCCACAACATTCCCTTAAGCCAAAGCCTAATCCAGGACAAACCCTTAACTCTTCAATTCTCTGAAGGCTGAGAGAGGTGAGGAAGCTGCAGAGGAAAAGTTCAAATCTAGCAGAGGTTGGTTCATGAGGTTTAGGGGAAAAAAAAAATTCTCCATAACATAAAACGAAAAATGAAGCAGCAAGTGCTGATTTAGAGCTACAGCAAGATATCCAGATATCTAGCTAAGTTAATTAATCAATGCAGACGAAATAGCCTTGTTTTGGAAGAAGATGCCATGTAAGACATTCATAGCTAGAGGAGAAGTCAATGCCTGGCTTCAAAGCTTAAAGAACAGGTTAATTCTCTTGTTAGTAGCTACTGCAACTGGTGACTTCAAGTTGAAGTCAATGCTCATTTACATTTCAAAATCCTAGTGCCCTTAAGAATTATGCTAAATCTACTCTGCCTGTGCTCTCTAAATGGAACGACGAAGCCTGGATGACAGCACATCTATTTACAGCATGGTTTACCGAATATTTTAAGCCCACTGTTGAGACCAACAACTCAGAAAAAAAGGTTCCAATGTTTCTGCTCCTAGACAATGCATCTGGCCACCCAAGAGCTCTAATGGCGATATACAATGAGATTCATGTTGTTTTCATGCCTGCTAATACAACATTCATTCTGTAGCTCATGGATCAAGGAGTCATTTCAACTTTCAAGTCTTATTATTTAAAAAATACATTTCATAAGGCTATATAGCTGCCATAGATAGTGATTTTTCTGGTGGATATGGAAAAAGTAATTGAAAACCTTCTGGAAAGAATTCACCATTCTAGGTGTCATTAAGAACATTCATAATAATGGGAAGAGGTAAAAATATCAACATGAACAGGAGTTTGGAAGAAGTTGATTGCAACCCTCATGGATGACTTTTGGGAATTCAAGATTTCAGTGGAGGAAGTAACTGCAGATGTGATAGAAATAGTAAGAGAACTAGAATTAGAAGTGGAGCCTGAAGATGTAACTGAATTGCTGCAATCTCATGATAAAATTTTAACAGATGAGGTGTTGCTTTTTATGGATGAGCAAAGAAAATGGTTTCTTGAGATGGAATCTACTCCTGGTGAAGATACTGTGAAGACTTGAAATGAGCAAAAAGAACTTAGAGTATTACATAAACTTAGTTGGTAAAGCAGTGGCAGTGTTTGAAAGGACTAAGTCCAATTTTGAAAGAAGTTCTTCTGTGGAAAAACACTATCAAACAGCATTGCATGCTATAAAGAAATTGTTCCTAAAAGGGAAAGTCAATCAATGCAGCAAATTTCATTGTTGTCTTATTTTAAGAAATTGCCACGGCCACCCCAACCTTCAGCAACAACTACACTGATCAGTCAGCAGCCATCAGCATCAAGGCAAGACCCTCTACCAGTAAAAAACTATGACCCACTGAAGGTTTAGATGATGGTTGGCATTTTTTACCAGTAAAGAATTTTTTTTTAAATTAAGATATGTACATTGTTTTTTTCAGACATAGGGCTATTGCACACTTAATAGACAGTATATTTACAGTATAGTGTAAATATAACTTTTATATGCACTGAGATGCCAAAAAGTTAGTGTGACTTGTTTTATTGTGAATGTCTGTAACTGAACCCACAATGTATCTGAAGTATGCCTGGATATGAGAAATCTAATAGCATATGCAGTTTGGGGAATGTTTAAAAGTGCTCTGCCTCTCTCAGTGTCTCAAAATAATATCTAGACAAACCTGGGTTATTGCAATAGGAGTGTTATTTACATTCAATTTTCTCTGTCAGTGCCTACTGTTCTAGATGCTCTATGACGATTAACCTTTTCAATAAACCCAAAGGATATGTATATTATTACTGTTGGGAAATAGTTCTCCTTGGTTCTCTCACATCCCTGTGTGTCTGGTGACAGCTTTTATTCCAGATAATCTTTTTACACGTGTTAGTACAGAAAACAGCCTTCAAAGATAGAGATAATATTTCCTTCACAGGCAGAGGGTAGATTTGTTTTCTGTCCAGAATAATAAAGATAATTTCTACATTTGAGCAATGCTTGGTCAGGTTTACTAGCAAACCCCTTATAAAATTGTGGGGGAAGGTGTTCCCAAGCTTAGATTTCCTCATTTGGGACATAGACTTCTGTGTACATAGCATTTACCTGGACCCATTGCTACATTGACTGTAAGGTATTCGAGGGCTAAGAGAAACCTATGGGAACAAGAAGTTCATACTGTCTTCTGTGCCATGAGTAACAGAGTCTTTTGTCTCTGGTTCAAAAGTCTCATGGCTTCTGCCAGCACCTATGAAAATGCAGTACTTTAACTTGTTATCTTGCAAGTAGGGTAAAATCTCAGATTCTTCATGGTACTTGACAATTATCATCAGATCCATTTTTTCCAATTGAGGAAACTGAAGAGTCACTGAATCTTAAAAGACTTGTCCAAGGTCACACAGAAAGTGGAGGAGTTGGATTTAGAATCTGAACATTCTGGTTCCAGACATTGCACACATAACAATTATGCTGTACTCTTACCTGGCAATTTTCTAATATACATGAAATTGACTACATGAATTAGAAATAATGTCACAAATCTATTTGCTCTGCTAAACTGTAAAATTGTCAATGTTTGATCAATGTAAAAAAATAAACTGAAAAATGCCTGTATCTTCTCAAAGGAAGTTCCAAGTTCTGTAAGTCCCTCTCCCCCTACCCACTAAGATCTCCCAGATCCCTGTATTTCTGCCAGGAATCCTAGTTAATATACCAAAAGAGAGAAATATGCCATCATTGTCAAGGGCAGTCTGATTAATTTTGCTGATTGAAGTGTCTTTCTAGCAGAAAGTTATTTTTTAATGAGCAGTCACACACACTGTAAACACTTGCTCTGTTGAACTTTAGCAGCACTGATAAAAGAATGCAGAATGGGCTAGGAGATTTGAATATACTTATTAAATCTGGAAGTCTCCATAAAGTGTTTTCACCGATCTTGTGTTTCTTTTCCCCAGCCAAAGGAAGCTTATTCTTCCCTTTCCACTCTGAAGACTTCTCTCTTTGAGATAGAAACAAAAGTTTAGCTTTCTCTGTGTTATTTGTTAGTATTCAATAACCTGTTCTCATCAACAGGTTTCTCTATTCTTTTAACTTTCTCTGACTCTAACTAAAAACAATTCCCTATTGGCGAATCTTAGAATTAAAAAAATATATATAAAACCATTCATTTTACTTTTTATTCTAGTATAAAACTTGTATTTACACCACAATTTTTTTATGTCCTCCATTCCATTACTTGTACATTAAAAAAAAAAAAGAGAGAGAGAGAGATCTTTGGAAAGATCACTTGAAAACGCTATTTTCTGGGTATGAACTTATTTCGTTGCCTCCTTTAGAGCTCTCTTTCTCCAGCCTTTGTCTAACTAACACTTACTCATTCCTCAAACCCTCATATGAAGTTCATTTATCAAGGATAGCTTCCCTTCAAGTCCAGGTTAAGTGGTCCACTTACATGTACTGTGTTATCATCAACTTCCCCACACACAGTACTTGTGACTATGTTTTTCTTGTCTGTATTCCTCTCTCTATTCCTCATTAGATCATAAGCTCTACAAGGAAAGGCACTCTCTCAATAGCACTAAGCATAGTGTCTGTCACATAGCAGTCACTTAAATATTTATTGAATGAATGAAGGAAACATGGTGCTTTATTCATATTCTCCAACTCCTCCTTGATAAAATGTTCAGTGTATTATTCATCACATAGTCCTGGTTGCTGTTATGAGAACTTTCTAATGCAATCCATCTTCTCTTCAGAACTTCGTACTAAAAAATCATATCTCTTTTGTATGAAGTCATAGACTCTGCTATCCAAAATACTAAGGGACATATATGCTTTTATCCAACTCTTTGCTCCTTGCCACAATTTCTAAAATAAAATGGTCAATTTTGTTCAATGTTTGTTGACTTTGAACTGACTTCAACTTTGACAGTCAGTTTCTCTTTGATGGTCATATGAGAATCAGAAGAGCACCAAAGTTCCCAGATAATTTCCCCTGCTACCTGGACATGATACCGTCAGCAAAGAAATTGAGGAGTTATTATATGAATGAGCTTGTTTTCAGTTAGTTGAAAACCCTTTTCACCTCTCTCCAGTCACTTACCTATATTAATATATGTTAATAGGCATATTTATTAATATAGGCATATAACATTAATGTATATTATGAAAAAATATATAACATATATGTACATATATGTATTGTTTATATTACTGTTATAATTTATTAGAAGTCAGTATAAATTAATTGTGCAAGCAGTTGTGTAGTAGATGGGGGAATAGCATGAAAGTCTCATTTCTAAAAGCTCAGCTATACCTGGAATATAATGCAGTACTTTGGGATTCATTTACTAATTAATACAAAAATATTAACTGAATACCTACTATGTACTAACACTGTTCTTGCACTTGGTGATTCAATGAGGAAAAGGTCAATAAAGGCTTCGGCTCTCATGGATCTTACATCTTAGCAGAGAAAGTAGAAAAGAAACAAATAAATAATATAATTTTAATAAATGATAAATTTTTTAAAAATCAGGAATATATGAAAGATAGAGAACCAGACTGGGTAAAAGAGTGGTACCTATTTTAGAAAAATTAAGGAAAGGATCTCTAAGAAGTTAAATTTAAGTAGATTTATGAATGTCATGGAGGAGCCAATCACATAAATACTCCTGCATCTAGAATAGCACCTTCTGTATCAATTCATTTTATTCTCTGCAGCCATAGCCTCCTTCTAAACTGTACGTCCATCTGATCATACTACTTCATTGATTAAAACTTGTCAATGCCTTTCTTAGTAAAAAGTATAAACTCCTTAATATAAGTTTTATGATTCTCTATTCTTATTTTTCTCAACTCTCTAGCTAGGCTACTTCACTTTCTGTTCTCTCCCTAATACTTATATTCTAGTCATAAAATGAATTCAGAGCCTTGAAGGCACCATACTCTCTCATAATTCTCACATTTTCTCTGACTAGAATATTTAACCTCTTATCTATTTACCCATTTTAGTCTTCATGAACACTCAAACTGCATCTAGAGTTTGACTGATTATGAATAAAAGTGTGATGAACCTTGTTGTACATGTGTTTTGGTGAATATAAGAACTCACTTCCCTTTGAGGTGTAATTCCTAGATTCTGGTGTCTTTTGGAGGGAAAAGTTTTAGCTTCAGCTTCAGCTTTAACTTCTTTAAAATATAGAGTATGATTTATATTTTATATATCTTCTTAACTCAATTTTGGCAAGTTGAAAAAAAGTTTTTAAAAGAAAAAATCAAATAAACCAACCAAACTGTAAAAACAAAAATAAAGTATCATGTGTTTTTTTTCTGGTGCTTACAGTTTGAAAGAAGTAATAAAAGTTATTTAGAACTACAAATCTCCTTATAAAACAGAAGTTTATTTATTTATTTATTCTTTCTTCTTACCCCAAACCTTTTTCAGATTCTTTCCTAGACCAGAACAGTTTCCTATGTCTGTAATTAAATAGGATCCTGCTGGTCAGTGTTCTAACAAGTCTTTTGATAAAAAAAATTCAGCTATTTTTCTTCAAAGCAGACATAAATTCTGATGAACAAAATAGCCACAGTGTGTTTGTCAATGACTGAATTTTACTGCTATACAAGTGGCTCCACTCACCTCCTTCCAGATAGCACTCCCCCACTCCCTTTTGGCAATATCCAGTCAATTAAAGGCAAAATTGGTTTATCTGTATGTGGAGAGACAAGACTGTAAAAATTTAAAAGGAAATTACTGTGTTCTATTCATCTTTGTATATCTAGGTTTTAGTATGCTGTGTGTCACAAAAGTGTTCGGTAATACTTGAAACAAAAATAAATTTTAGAAATTGGAAAGGGGCATAGAAGAAACAATTCTCTCATTTCAGTTTCTCAGTAAGTTTAGGATGAGAAGTGGGTCTAGATGGATAATTTAGTGATATATGCCCTTTTTTATGTTATGAAAACTTTCTGATAATAACTGTAGAAAATATCACTATCATTGGTTGTACTAAATTAACTAGGTTTAGAAAATTCCAGGTTACATGTTTTTTAGAAGAAAAATTGTAGTTTGATTTGAAAACATGGTGAATATCAGGCAAATCTTAAATGTTTAGGAAACTTAAACCAAATGTTTTATTGTATATACTCACCCTTGTGTTCCATAATGATTCTTATGAAAAGAAAATTATATTTTGGCATAACTGGATTCAAACAATAATATTAGAACATTGCATGAATGTTTAATACCATAGCTTTCTGGATAATAAAAGGGTGTGACAGCTTCAGTGTGCTCAATAAGTGGTCCATAGTACAGTTGGTTAAAAATAAATCTCAGTTAAGTTGACAATTTCCATATAAAATAAAAATTCATCATATATTTAAGAAAGGAACAATGAAACCTTAACTTACAAATAGGTGGAAAGATAACCAGTTTCTTCTTTGAAGATCTGAAAACTTTTAAACAATTTTTGTTTTTAATGTGGAGATCAAAATTGTTTGTTTAAAGAGAAGGTTAATTTGTCAGGTGAATAAGGTGACCTCTTGCCATTAAAAGGCATTAAGGCTAAAGCTATTGTACAAGAGCTAATTTTGTACAAGCCATGAACGATTCTAGACTATTTCATTTTACTTCATGTCATCTAGACCAGTATTTAATTGGCTACAATGTAGTTCAATTGAGACAATAAAAAGTATCATTGATTATAATCTCTATAGAACAGTAATGGCAAAGCTTTTTTACTGTATTGGCAGGCAAAACTGCATGTTCTCTTTGTCTCAGGTTACTTACCACCCAAATGAGCAATTGTTAATGGAATCAGATCATTAGGTCCTCCTGTACTGATTTTCATGTCACTGCCTGAGTGCACATTTCAATGGACAGAGAATATTCCAGGATGGCTTCTTCTTGTACATGAGGAAGAAATTTGGTAAGTTTTGATAAATGGCTCCACTTATAGAATGAAGAATTACCTAACTGAAAATGCTGACCACTGTGTTGGGAAGACTAATGACTGAGAGGAAGAAGGATGGTTCTTACCTGCCAAAGAAATAGGAGAAAATCTAAATTATTCACGAAAAGGCAAATAATAATAGTAATAATAATGATAAAGCAGTAATAATAATTACACAATAGAAACTTAATGGTTATTGAGATGTTAAATGATCTATGTATAATGGCTTGATTAGCCCTTAAACAACACTCTGAGGTAAATGTAATACTTCAAAGATAAAGAAACTAAGGTCTAAAGGTAATAACACACTTAACAAATACTGTAAATGAATAGGACAAAGCTCAATCTCCTGAAAGATCGAGAGGCCATACTGTTGTTTATTAGTAATGTCCAACAATATTTTATTCTCTGTTATTATGTCTTTACGTGCTTTCTTTCCTTGCTGTTATTATGAAGGCAATTATGTTTATTGTCAGTGTCTCTTACTTGAACTGTAAGACATTTAAAAATTAACTGAGCTATAGTAGGATCTCAGTTTTTTTTAAAGGGAATAGCTGAATAAATGAAAGAATGAGTGACCAGTAATTGTCAGCAAGAATATAAACATTCAATGACATTACCAGGATCTCAAATGACTCATATAGAGCCAAGGAAAATATGACATGTTTTAGTTTTTTTTCTTTTTCTCATTACTTCCTGGGTTGTTAAATATACTGTTAAGTGCATTTTAAATATACTTTTATGTGTTCCTGAGGTCATGAGTTAAGGAAAGTGGTATAAATTTAGTGTTTGAAATATACTAAAGGAAGGAATCTTTTAGTGAATTCCTTTGTAGGGTGAAAAATCTTCTACTTATATTTATCTTTTCTGTAGATCAGATTTTTGTTTTTAGTGAAGTACAATCATCTTTATAAAAATACCCATATTCCCTAAGTAATTGAAGGAGCAAAGAAAAATTTGAGGATCAGAAAGAAGTAAAGTGCAAATCACACAATTAGTAGCTAGTGAGTACACATACATACGCACTCCACACACCCTACTTTGTTATTACTTTTTGAACTTCAAGGTGTGGTAAGTAACAGTCTACAGGAAGACACACACACACACATACACACGAACACACACATACACACACAAGGAGATGTAGTTGGGTTAATTAATTTTTGTACCCAAGGTAGACCAATTCACTCCTGAATCCTTTTGTAAAGGAGTAAACATCATATGGTTTTTAGTGGAAAGGGAAAGGGAGTGAATGGAAGTAATAATATGGAAACATCACTCAGTTTTAGGTAGTCTTATATAAGTGGCTTTTTTTCTTCATGATACACCTGGTCATCAACAGTGTTCCAGAAAAGATGCAAACTGTTCCAATATAACAAAATAAAACATAGGCAAGTTGACCCATTATAACACACACACACACACACACACACACACACACACACCACAAAACAAAACAATATGTTATATACTTAAAAATTAAATACATGTACTTAATTTGAAAAAAATATTCAGCACACTGTTCTCTCAAATAGCAAATTCCTATGTTTATTTTAATTAATTAATTTGCCTCAGGCAAATTCCATCTCTCCTGACACATCTTTCCCCATGCTCACCATCTTATGTCCTGCCTAATATTCTGAAGAAGAAACTTTTCTTTCCAAGTCCTTGATTTTGACAATACCCTTTACTTGTCACTACCATTCATAGCCAAACAGATATCAAACTGCAACGAAGTAACAGGCACCAGTGTCCTATGGGCCATGAAAGTGGGGCTGGGTGTGGGTAAATCAAACCTGCCATCTCACAGGAATGAATGTAGCCTAGAAGGAATAGTAAGTAGAGGAAAAGTACACTGAATACCACCAGAAGTACACAAAAAAATTAACCAGTGACAGAAAGAAAACTCCTGCACAAATAGTGTGTGTAATGAAGCAGTAACTTTCTTAGGAGGAACTAATAGAATTCAGAGGACATCTGCTAGGAGGTATTCTTTATTGATGACCCCCCCCACCCCCTGCCTCACAGTAGTGAGCCAGATGCCCCTGAGATACATAAGCCTGTGTTCCTACTCTTCAGGAGTATGTTGGATCTGGTAGTTGTGAAGTTGTGCCTGTTCATTCATTGTTTTAGCAAAGGTTTATTGAATATTTAACATGAATTTAGAAAAATATGTTAAATGAGATCTCTGACCTCAAGGGAACCTGCAGGGTAACTAAAGAACTAAGACATACACACACCAAAATAAAATATTCTTTTAATGCAATTTGTCACAGAGTTTAGAATTGCTGGCATTAGAAATGCACCTTAGAAATTCTCTATTGGTTTTTCTGCTACATTCCCAAGAGGTGGGATTTTATGGAAGTATTTTAAGAATTAATACCAGTATCAAGGGAAAGGCTAAGCTCATTGAAATACCTTCTTCCTACCATTTTATAGAGAAGCTGAGTTGACATTAGTATCCTAAGAGAATTTGCTAGTAATTAGCAGAGCTGAGATCAGGAATAATTAAGTGTCAGTGTGTGGTAAAGGTAATATGTACTGCCTGATTTCATATGGGAGGGGTACTTGATCAATACATATATAGCATCAAATTATATCCTAATCACATTTGAAAGCCATGTACTAAATCTGTTATCCACAACTGAATATACAAATATACCATGTTAAGGATTATATACTGAAAATAATTAATTTTAGAATATTTAGTAAGGGCTGGATTTACTGGTCTATTTTTCTATCCTGAGGGGCTCAAAAAATGTCCTCCCAGGGCTCAGCTTCATTTCAGTATTAGCCTAAGGAATATGCAATTAGGAAGGTAAACATTATATACAGTCATGTTATTAAATTCAAAGGTAAAAACAATGACTTTTGTGTGATCTACATTTTTTCCATAGCTTATCTCCATGAGCACAAATTATTAAGAATTAGCATTCTTTCATTTTCATTGGGCTTTCAAAACTAATTTTCTCTATAAATTTAATAGACTTAAAGTGGATGAGTAGGGCAGAATGACTAAACTGAATTTTATTTCCTCAAGCCATCTTTATATGGTATTTATGCACTCAGCCACTTAAAATAATAATTGAGAAAACAATATAATATAGTGGCTTGGCACAAGGTTTCATGAATAGATTCAGAGTTTAAATTCTGCACTCACTACCCATGAGTAGTGAAACAAGTTCTTTAACTTCTCTGATCCTTAGCTGTGTCTTGTGAAATAAGGGGATTACAGTACCATTGATCTTTCAGTATTTTTATAAAAGTAAAATTGTATGTTTAAAGTATTAGCACAGTTTGAAACATTTAGTAAACACTGGAGTGTTGATAGTGATTAATACCTGAAGCACTGTGCTAAGTACTGTAGATATGAGACAAACTACACCTTCCCAGGCTTATGGAATAAGATGCATATATTAAATAACTGCTTTTAAAATATAAACTCGGGAAAAGCTCAGCCCTTATGAATTACTTTTAAGTAGTGGTAGAAAATAGAGGGAAGTTTATTTTAAACTGAAACAAGAAGCATGGTATAATGGGTACATTCTTTTTTGTGTGTGCTTTCCAGTATTTATCAAGTGAGTAAATGAAAAATGTAATGTTATGGTTCATGTACTATAAGAACACAGTCAATGGTAAGGTTGAACTGTTCTGGAAATCTAGAGGTGAACAGCTCTGGAAAGTATTTTCTGATTTAGGTTCTCCACAAGTGCTCCAATTCGTTCTATAACTTGGATGAAAGTCAACTGAGGATTGAGGGGGGCTCTCAGTGTCCTCAGGAACTGGTACTGAGAAACATATAAGCCTATCTCTCAGTGTGGGCTACCATAACAAAATACTATAGACTGGGTGGCTTAAACAATATATATTTTTCACAGTTCTGGAGGCTGGGCAGTCCAAGATCAAGGTGCCAGCAGATGTGGTTCTTGGTGAAGTTCTCTTTGGGGATTATAGATGGCCACCTTCTTACTGTATCCTCACTTGATGGAGAGAGGAAGCTCTGGTGTCCCTTCATATTTGTATAAAGGCAATAATCTCATCATGGGGGCTCCATCTTCATGACCTAATCAAAATCTAGTTACCTCCCAAACACCATATGTCCCAGTATCAACACATTAGATATCAGGGCTTTAACATATGAATTTGAGGGGATATAAATATTCAGTCTATAATACTATTCTTAATATAACTAGTATTTTCTATGTAGAGGTCAGAAATGAATTTTTTCCTCCTTACAGGTTGCCTTAGTCTTTTTCAACTGCCAGGCTTGCCTGCATGAATCTTGGAAACAGAATCACACACATTTGAATTGCTTTTCATAGACATCAAAAAATTGAGCTTAATTTACTATCAGCTCTTTAAGAACAAGAACTGCCTTGTTTCACAGTTTGTCCACATTGTTTTCCAGAATGCTTGACAAATGAATGTAATTAATAAAATTAAATTCATTTCTTCTATTTAACAAATGTATTGAGTGTCTTTATGATACAAACTGTGAAAGGTGCTGCTAAAGGTAAAAACTGGGAAAGGATATAATTTCTGTTCTGAAGGAGATTATAATTTAATATAGAGACTGACAGAAGTTACTAATGTTTTCAAGGTAAAGTGGGGAAGCTGCTTTAATAATGGCAAATCATCGAGAAAGACAAGAAATAATACAATAGTTAGTGTGGATCAGAAGAACCTCCCAAAGGAAATCTGAGATACAGCTTAAAAAATGAATAGGATTTAGGTAGGTAGAGACATAGGGAAGATTGAGGGAATTGTCTGAAGAAGGATACAGAGGTATGAAAATGATTCATAAAAACCAGGTATAGAGTTTGGTTTTACTCCAGGCTCGTGGGCTTCCTCGCTGCACAGCCTGTGAGCAACAGCCCTTCCCTCACACCTGACTGGACCTGTGAGGTGAGAAGGTGCTGCATGAAAGGAAATCTGAGGAACAGAGAACTTAACTGCCTGTTCCAAGATCACAGAACTACCGTGTAGCTGACAGGGTCTTGATGCTCTGGCCAGGTGTCTGGCCTGATCCTCTGAGGTGGGAGAGCCGAGTTGAGGTCATTGGTGCACAAGAGAACTCCCAGCCCAATGTAATATCAAATGGTGAAAGCTCTCCCAGACACCTCCATCAAAACGCAAAGACCCAGCTCCACTCAAAGACCAGCAAGCTACAGTGCTGGACACCCTATGCCAAACAACTAGCAAGACAGGAACACAACCCGACCCATTAAGAGAGGGGCTGCCTAAAATCATAATAAGTTCACAGACACACAAAAAACACCACTGGATGCGGTCCTGCACACCAGAAAGAAAAGACAGAGGCACCAGTCCCCTCCACCAGGAAGCCTACACAATCTCTGAACCAACTTTACCCACTGGGGGCAGACACCAAAAACAATGAGAACTATGAACAAACAGCATGTGAAAAGGAGACCCCAAACACAATAAATTAAGCAAAATGAGAAGACAGAGAAATACACAGCAGATGATGCAGCAAGGTAAAAAGCCACCAGACCAAACAAATAAAGAGGAAATAGGCAGTCTACCAGAGAAGGAATTCAGGGTAATGATAATAAAGATGATCCAAAATCTTGCAAATAGAATGGAGAAAATAAAAGAAACATTCAACAAGGACGTAGAAGAACTAAAGAGCAAACAAATAATGATGAACAACACCATTAATGAAATTAAAAACTCTCTAGAATGAATCAATAGCAGAATAACTGAGGAAGAAGAATGGATAAGTGACCTGGAAGATAAAATAATGGAAATAACTACCACAGAGCAGAATAAAGAGAAAAGAATTGAGGACAGTCTCAGAGACTTCTGGGACAACATTAAACACACCAACATTCGAATTATAGGGGTATCAGAAGAAGAAGAGAAAAAGAAAGGGACTGAGAAAATATATGAAGAGATTATAGCTGAAAACTTCCCTAATATGGGAAAGGAAAGAGTCAATCAATCAAGGAAGAACAGAGCATCCCATATAGGATAAATCCAAGGAGAAACACGCCGAGACACATATTAATCAAACTATCAAAAAGTAAATAAAAAGAAAAAATATATTAAAAGCAGCAAGGGAGAAGCAACAAATAACACACAAGGGAATCCCCATAAGATTAACAGCTGATCTTTTAGCAGAAACTCTGCAAACCAGAGGAAGTGGCAAGACATATTTAATGTGATGAAACAGAAAAACCTACAACAAAATTACTTTACACAGCAAGGATCTCATTCAGATTCAATGGAGAAATTAAAACCTTTACAGACAAGCAAAAGCTAAGAGAATTCAGCAAAACCAAACCAACTTTACAACAAATGCTAAAGGAACTTCTCTAAGCAGGAAACACAAGAAAAGGAAAACATCTACAAAAACAAACCAAAACAATTAAGAAAATGGTAATAGGAACACACATATTGATACTATCTCAAATGTAAATGGATTAAATGTTCCAACCAAAACACATAGACTGGCTGAATGAATACAAAAACAAGACCCATGTATATACTGTCTACAAGAGACCCACTTCAGACCTAGGGACACATAGAGACTGAAAGCGAAGGGATGGAAAAGGATATTCCATGCAAATGGAAATCAAAGGAAAGCTGGAGTAGGATTTCTCAAATCAGACAAAATAGACTTTAAAATAAAGACTATTAGAAGAGACAAAGGACACTACATACTGACCAAGGGATCAATCAAAGAAGAAGATATAACAATTGTAAATATTTATGCACCCAACATAGGAGCACCTCAATACATAAGGCAAATGCTAACAGCCATAAAAGGGGAAACCGACTGTAACACAATCTTAGTAGGGGACTTTAACACTGCATTTTCACCAATGGACAGATAATCCAAAATGAAAATAAAAAAGGAAACACAAGCTGTAAAGGATACATTAAACAAGGTGGACTTAATTGATATTTATAGGACATTCTTTCCAAAAACAGCAGAATACACTTTCTTCTCAAGTGTTCATGGCACTTTCTCCAGGATAGATCATGTCTTGGATCACAAATCAAGCCTTGGTAAATTTAAGAAAATTGAAATCTTATCAAGTATCTTCTGACCACAACACTATGAGACTAGATATCAATTACAAGAAAAAAATCTGTGAAAAATACAAACATATGGAGGAAAACCATACACTACTAAATAACCAAGAGATCACTGAAGAAATCAAAGAGGAAATTAAAAAATACCTTGAAAAAAATGACAATGAAAACACGATGACCCAAAACCTTTGGGATGCAACAAATGCAGTTCTAAGAGGGAAGTTTATAGCAATACAATCCTACCTCAAGAAACAAGAAACATCTCAAATAAACAACCTATCCTTACACCTAAATCAATAAGAGAAAGAAGAACAAAAGGCCTGCAAAGTTAGCAGAAGGAAAGAAATCATAAAGATCAGATCAGAAATAAATGAAAAAGAAATGAAGGAAACAACAGCAAAGATCAATAAAACTAAATCTGGTTCTTTGAGAAGATAAACAAAATTGATAAAGCATTAGCCAGACTCATCAAGAAAAAAAGAAAGAAGACTCAAATCAGTAGAATTAGAAATGAAAAAAGGAGAAGTAACAATGGACACGGCAGAAATACAAAGGAACATGAGAAATTACTGCAAGCAACTATATGCCAATAAAATGGACAACCTGGAAGAAATGGACAAATTCTTAGAAAAGCACAACCTCCCAAAACTGAAACAGGAAGAAATAGAAAATATAAACAGACCAATCACAAGTATTGAAATTGAAAATGTGATTAAAAATCATCCAAGAAACAAAAGCCCAGGACACGATGGATTCACAGGTAAATTCTTTCAAACATTTAGAGAAGAGCTAACACCTATCCTTCTCAAACTCTTCAAAAATATAGCAGATGGAGGGACACTCCCAAACTAATTCTACAAGACCACCATCACTCTGATACCAAAAGCAGACAAACATGTTACAAAAAAAGAAAACTACTGACCAATAACACAGATGAACATAGATGAAAATATCCTCAATAAAATACTAGCAAACAGAATCCAACAGCACATTAAACGGATCATACACCATGATCAAGTGGGGTTTATCCCAGGAATGCAAGGATTTTTCAATATGCACAAATCAATCAATGTGATACACCATATAACAAATAGAAGGATAAAAAAATACGATCATCTCAACAGATGCAGAAAAAGCTTTTGACAGAATTCAACACCCATTTATGATAAAAACTGTCCAGAAAGCAGGCATAGAGGGAACTTACCTCAACATAATAAAAACCATATATGACAAACCCACAGACAACATCGTTCTCAATGGTGAAAAACTGAAATAATTACCACCAAGATGAGGAATGTGACAAGGTTGCTCACTCTCACCACTATTATTCAACATAGTTTTGGAAGTTTTATCCACAGTAATCAGAGAAGAAAAAGGAATCCAAATCGGAAACGAAGAAGTAAAGATGTCACTGTTTGCAGATGACATGATACTATACATAGAGAATCCTAAAGATGTTACCAGAAAACTACTAGAACTAAACAATGCATTTGGTAAAGTAGCAGGGTATAAAAGTAATGCACGGAAATCACTTGCATTCTTACACACTAATGATGAAAAATCTGAAAGAGAAATTAAGGAAATGTTCCCATTTAGCATTGCAACAAAAAGAATAAAATATCTAGGAATAAACCTACTTAAGGAGACAAAAGACCTGTATGCAGTAAACTATAAGACACTGATGAAAGAAATTAAAGATGAGACAAACAGATTGGGAGATATACCTGTTCTTGGATTGGAAGAATCAACATTGTGAAAATGACTCTACTACACAAAGCAATCTACAGATTCAATGCAATCCCTATCAAACTAACAATGGCATTTTTCCCAGCACTAGAACAAAAATGTTCACAATTTGTATGGAAACACAAAGGACCCCGAATAGCCAAAGCAATCTTGAGAAAGAAAAACAGACCTGGAGGAATCAGGCTTCCTGACTTCATATTATACTACAAAGCTACAGTAATCAAAACAGTATAGTACTGGCACAAAAACAGAAATATAGATCAGTGGAACAGGATAGAAGACCAGAGATAAACCCAAACACCTGTGGTCAATTAATCTATGACAAAGGAGGCAAGAATATACAATGGAGAAAAGACAGTTTCTTCAATAGGTGGTGCTGGGAAAACTGGACAGCTACATGTAAAAGAATGAAATTAGAACACTCCCTAACACCATACACAAAACTAAACTCAAAATGGATTAAAGACCTAAATGTAAGGCCACACAGTGTAAAACTCTTAGAGGACAACATAGGAAGAACACGCTATGACATAAATCACTGAAAGATCCTTTTTGACCCACTTCCTGGAGAAATGGAAATAAAAACAAAAATAAACAAATGGAACCTAATGAAACTTAAAAGCTTGTGCAGAGCAAAGGAAACCATAAACAAGATGAAAAGACTACCCTCAGAATGGCAGAAAATATTTGCAAATGAAGCACTGACAAAGGCTTAATCTCCAAAATATACAGGCAGCTCATGCAGCTTAGTATCAAAAAACAAACAACTGGGCTTCCCTGGTGGCACAGTGGTTGAGAGTCCACCTGCCGATGCAGGAGACACGGGTTCATGCCCTGGTCCGGGAAGATCCCATATGCCATGGAGTGGCTGGGCCCATGAGCCATGGCTGCTGAGCCTGCATGTCCTGAGGCTGTGCTCCACAACGGGAGAGGCCACAACAGTAAGAGGCTTGCATACCAAAAATAAAACCCGAAAAAACAAAAACAAACAACCCAATCCAAAAATGGGCAGAAGACCTAAATAGACATTTCTCCAAAGAAGATATACAGATTGCCAACAAACACATGAAAGGATGCTCACCATCATTAATCATTAGAGAAATGAAAATCAAGAGTACAATGAGGTATCCCCTTTCACCAGTCAGAAAGGCTGTCATCAAAAAATCTACAAACAATAAATGCTGGAGGGGGTGTGGAGAAAAGGGAACCCTCTTGCACTGCTGGTGGGAATGTGAATTGATATAGCCACTATGGAGAACAGTATGGAGGTTCCTTAAACATCTAAAAATAGAACTACCATATGACCCAGCAATCCCAGTAATGGGCGTATAACCTGAGAAAACCATAATTCAAAAAAAGTCATGTACCACAATGTTCACTGCACCTCTATTTACAATAACCAGGAGTTGGAAGCAACCTAAGTGTCCACTGACAGATGAATGGATAAAGAAGATGTGGCACATATATACAATGGAATATTACTCAGCCATAAAAAATAAACAAAACTGAGTTATTTGTAGTGAGGTGGATGGACCTAGAGACTGTCATACAGAGTGAAGTAAGTAAGAAAGAGGAAAGCAAATACCATATGCCAACACATATATTTGGAATCTAAAAAAAAAAAAACAAGTTCTGAAGAACCTAGGGGCAGGACAGGAATAAAGATGCAGATGGAGGGAATTGACTTGAGGGCATCCAGAAGGGGAAGGGAGAGCTGGGACAAAGTGAGAGAGTGGCATGGCCATCTATACTGTACCAAATGTAAAATAGCTAGTGGCAAGCAGCCACATAGCCTAGGGAGATCAGCTCGGTGCTTTGAGTCCACCTAAAGGGGTGGGATAGGGAGGGTGGGAGGGAGACACAAGAGGGAGGAGATATGGGGATATACGTTTATGTATTGCTGATTCACTTTGTTATACAACAGAAACTAACACACTATTGTAAAGCAATTATACTCCAATACGTATGTCAAAAAAAAAAGTAAAAACTAGGTATGGAGATTGTAAAGTTTGTAACAACATAAAACTTGGAAGAGTAGCTTATGACTAGATTTTGGAAAATCTAGAACACCATTGAAAGAGTGTGGGGATTTTCTGTAGATAATGGGAGGTATTGAATTTTTTAGGGAAAGAGGGACTATGTCTTCACTCAGTTTTAGCAAGATAAGTCAGAAAGCCATATGACAGATAGATTGGAAGGTGATAGAACAGCTGAATCTCATTCAATAATTTGAATGAGAAAATTATAATTTAGGTAGGAACTTCTATAATGATAGAGAGAATGAAAAGGAGAGGGGCAGATAAAATAGTTCTTACTGTGGTAGAATTAGTAACTTGGTTTTGGAATGACGATCATTAAAATGTCTGCAAATAATAAATATTGGAGAGGGTGTGGAGGAAAGGGAACCCTCCTACGCTGTTGATGGGAATGTAAATTGGTGCGACCTCTGTGGAAAAGAATATGGAGGGTCCTTAAAAACTAAAAATAGAGTTACCATATGTTTCAGCAATCCCACTCCTGGGATATGTCTGGAGAAAACTGTAATTTGAAAATATACATGCTCCCCAAAGTCATAACAGCACTATTTACAATAGCCAAGACATGAAAGAAAGCTAAAAGTCCATTTACAGATGAATGGATAAAGACGGTGTGGTATATTTATACAATGGAATATTACTCATCCATAAAAAAGAATGAAATAATACCATTTGCAGCAGCATGGATGGACCTAGAGACTGCCATACTAAGTGAAGTAAGTCAGACAAAGACAAATATCATATGATATCACTTCTATGTAGAATTTAAAATATGAGACAAATGAACTCATTTACAAAACAGAAACAGACTTACAGACATAGAAAATCAACTTATGGTTACCAAATGGGAAAAGGGGTGGTGGAGAGATAAATTAGAAGGTTGGGATTAGCAGATACAAACTTCTAAATATAAAATAGATAAATAACAAGATTCTATTATATAACGCACAGGGAACTATATTCAATATCTCATAATAACCTATAATGGAAAAGAATATGAAAAAGTATATATATATATATATATATACGCACACACACACACACACACACACACACACACCAGAAACTAACACAACATTGTAAGTCAAGTATATTTCAATTTAAAAAAATTAAAAAAGGAAATAGTACTTGGTAACTAAATTATTTTAAAAGGAAAGCTTTAAAATATATGACCTTCAAATTTTTAGTTTGGGTAACTTGAAAGATCAACATTGCTATTAATCAGCATAGAAAACAAAGAATTAATAATAACAAAATAGTTAATACTCATACAGAGTTTTCTATATAAGCCTTAAAACATACCTCTGAGGCATACATGCTTTTATTATTCCCATTTCTCAGAAGAAAAAAATTAAGGATCAGGGAGGTTAAGACACTTGCCCAGAGTTAAGGAACTAGCTAGTGTCAGAGCTGGGATTCAAATTCATGTAATCTTACACCTGAGTCCTGGTTGTTAATTACTGTGCCATTCTCTTTCCCTGAAAGAAAGAGGAACAAGTAGCCTGGGACAGAGAAGCAGTTGAGTTTTTAATGTGTTGCATTTACAGTATTTTCTAGGCATCAGTATGGGGATGTCTAGCAACATTTTGTGGAAATTTAATTTTCCTGTTTATGAGAATAATTACAATATTATTGGAATCATCAATAGTGTCATCTCTGAAAACTGAAGATATAGGTATATTAAAAACGAATAAGAACTGCAAAGATTTTTTTTTCCCCTTGATCTGAAGATGCAAAGAGTATGCAATGACCGTTTTTTATTGCTAGGTAACTGATTTACATTTTTATAAATCCATATACTATTTTCTCTTCGGTTTCTTTAATTTAGTTAAAATATGGGTGAAAATATCAGATTTAGTCTAGGTAGGTAAGAATTTTTAATCTGATTGAAGAAAGTCTACTGCCTCAGACATGAGTGTATATGAGCATAAAATTCCCTTTGAACTCTAGTTAGCCTTTCTCCTGTATAGCAATTTCAAGCTGAACTGTCACCCATCATGTCTCCATCTCCTTCTCATATTGCTATCTGTTGCTGTGGAAAGATAGGCACTTCAAGAGAAAGCACATTAGTTAAGCATCAGTTGCAACTTAATGGGCCATGGTTTCTGAATGATATTCTACAATGACATTATAAATCTTCTTTTTAGAATGTTGGGGAATATGCTGTATCTCACTGAAAATCTCTGATGTAGACTCAGCTATCAATAATCTTTTCACAGAAGAGCCAGTTGAATAGATAGATATATTTTGAGAAAAAAATAGTACAGGATGAAACCAAAAGTACAATACTGTAATGGGCTCTATATTGGGTAAACATAGTCTGTTTTGAAAGAGATATGATGGAGAGAGATGGAAAGAGGGAAGGAGAGAGAATGAGAATTAATATAAACACATGAATCACAAATGTGTTATTTTTTCTGTCTTCTTTACTAGATTCTCACATCATTCCATCTTCAATCAAGTGAATAGCAGGTGGCATTTTTATGTGGCTGAAAGAGAAGACTAAATCAGCCAAGCGGGTAATACCTAGCTGTAAGCTTAGCCAATCTTATCCAGCGATGACAAAACTGTGCCTGCATAACTGAGTTTGAATAAGATGCATTCACCCCATTTTTCTCTCAATTATACTGTATAAGTTATCAGTGTTAGCAAGTGCATAAGGATTAGGCAGCAGAGATGATTCAAAGAGGGCCTAAGTAAGACAGTAAATTCAGGAGCACAGAAAAGAGGCACCATCATTTCTCTATCATCTGATATCTATTTAAGGTGAAACATACTCTTGAAATTTATAGGTAACGGGTATTTAAGAGAAGAATGTCATGGAAGTGGAAATTTAGAATTTCTAATGAGGTACAAATGATTATTAGAAAATGTTTCATAAAACAAGGAATTGCTTATAAGATACTGAGAAGAAAGATAAAAGATCTCAGAATGTCTAAAGGAGGGGAAAGTGGAGGTGCTTAATTATTTCATACCTCTTTAGATTTATATGCATTTATTCAACATATATTGAGCATCTACTATATACCCAGCATTGAACCAGGCACTAGAGATTCAGTAGTGAACAAACCTTCAAAGAGCTTACATTCTGGTGGAGTCTTTGGGGAGAGGAGAGAAGGAGGGTGCAGAGAGACATAAAATAAATTAAATAAGTAATTAAAATATAAAGTATGTCAGATGGTTCAAAGAACTATGGAGAATAACAGTGGAGTGAAAAAGTGGGTTAATGATGGAGAGAGGCCTACAATTTCAAATATGTTTTTTGAAGGAAGTTCACTGAAAAGAGGATATTTGAGCAAAGACCAAGAGTAGGTGAGAGAATAAGCCACCTGGACATCTAGGAAAAGAACATTTTAAGTACAGAGAAAAAAATTATTCAAACTTTTGAGGCAGGAGTGAGTCTAGAATATTTGAGGGGCAGCAAGGACAATGTGGCTGGAATGGAGTGAATAGTAAGAAAGGTAGGAAAAAATGAGATCAGAGAACTGAGGGGACTGAACAGTTCCTGTAGGACTTTGTAGGCTGCTGTTAGGGATTTGCAGCATGGGAAGCTACGCTTCTATGTTGAAACTAAATTATGAGGGACAAAGACAGGAGAAGAGAGACATTAATATTACTACATTAATCCAGATGAGAAATAATGGTGGCATAAAACTGGGAGATAATGGTGGAGGTAGAGATCTGTGGTCAAATTCTTAATGTATTTGGAAAAATGATGTTAATGGATATGAAAGAAAACGGTTTTTGACAGAATAACCAGAATACTGCATTTGCCACTTATTTAGATGGGGAAAACTATAGCAGAAGGAAATTTTGAGGGTCTGATCAGAAATATGACTTTCCTTATTTATTTATTTAGA
The DNA here is from genome assembly GCF_949774975.1 of Lagenorhynchus albirostris. Lineage (NCBI taxonomy): Eukaryota > Metazoa > Chordata > Mammalia > Artiodactyla > Delphinidae > Lagenorhynchus > Lagenorhynchus albirostris. Next base: position 72,339,841 of record NC_083103.1, read on the forward strand.
TTTTTAATTTTTTATGGAGGTAAAATTGGTATATAATGTAAGTTTCAAGTGTGTAACATTATAATTTGATATTTGTATACACATCAAAGTAAACAACATCATAAGTCTAGGTTACCATCTGTCACCATACAATTGATCCCCTTCACACATTTTGCCCACCCACTCCTCAACCTCTTGGTAACCACAAAACTGTTCTCTGTATCTATGAGTTTGGTTTGGTTTGGTTTTGATAGGAAAGCTCTATGGTGTTTGTCTTTCTCCATCTGACTTAACATAATACTCTCAAGGTCCATCCATGTTGCAAATGGCAAGACTTCACTCTTCTTTTTTATGTCTGCATAGTACTCCATTGTATATATATATAGCACATCTTCTTTATCCATTCATCCATTAAAGGACATTTAATTTGTTTCCATATTCTGGCTATTGAAAATAACGCTGCAATGAACATAGGGGAGTGTCTATTATTTCAAATTAGTGATTTCATATTCATTGAATAAATACCCAGAAGTGGAATAACTAGATTATATGGCAACTCTATTTTTAATGTTTTGAGGAATCCCCATACTGTTTTTGTTTTGTTTTGTTTTGTTTTGTTTGCAGTATGCGGGCCTCTCACTCTTGTGGCCTCTCCTGTTGTGGAGCACAGGCTCCAGACACGCAGGCTCAGCGACCATGGCTCACGGGCCCAGCTGCTCTGCGGCATGTGGGATCTTCCCGGACCGGGGCATGAACACGAATCCCCTGCATCAACAGGTGGACTCTCAACCACTGCGCCACCAGGGAAGCCCCCCCATACTGTTTTCAATAGTGGCTGCACCAGTTTACATTTCCTCCAATAGTGTAAGTGGATTCCTTTTTCTCCACATCTTTGCCAACACTTGTTATTTCTCCCTGCCTTCTTTCCTCCCTCCCTCCCTCCCTCCCTCCCTTCCTTCCTTCCTGCCTTCCTTCCTTCCTCCCTCCCTCCCCCCTTTTTCTTCTTTCTTTCACTAACCAACAAAAATTTATTTTCCATCCCTCACCATACCCAAACATTTCATCTCCTTCATTCATCTCACTCTCCCACTCACTCCTTCCCCTCTGATAACCAATACTGAGTTCTTTGTATCACATTTTTGTTTTGATTTGGTTTGGTTTGTTCTTTAATTTTGTTTTTATTTCTTTGTTTATTAGTTTTCAATATTCTGCTTTTTAATATGAAGTATAGTTGATTTACAATATTATTTTAGTTCAGGTATACAGCAAAGTGATTCAGTTATGTATATATATACATATATACATATATATAGAGAGAGATTGTTTTCCATTGTAGGTTATTACAAGATATTGAATATAGTTCCCTGTATCATACAGTAAATACTTGTTGTTTATCTGTTTTACGTTTATTAGTTTGTATCCATTAATTAGTTTGTATCCATTAATCCCTTTCTCCTAATTTATCCTCCTCTTTCCCCTTTTGTAATGATGTTTTTTTCTATGTCTGTGAGTCTCTTTCTGTTTATAAAACAGATTCCACATATAAGTGATAGTATATGATACTTGTCGTTCTCTGTCTGGCTTCCTTCCCTTAGGATGATACTGTCTAGGTCCATCCATCTTGCAAATGACAATATTTCATTCCTTTTAATGTCTGAGTAATATTCCATATATATATATATATATATATATATATATATATATATATATATATATATATATCACCTCTTCTTAAACCAGTAGTCTGTTGATAGGTACTTTTGTCTTAGCTATTGTAAATGTCTTAGCTATTGTAAATAGTGCTGCTATAAACACTGGGGTGCATGTATCTTTCTGAATTAGAGTTTTCACCTTTTCCAGATATATGCCCATGAGTGGGATTGCTAGGATCATACGATAGCCCTATTTTTATTTATTTTTTTAGGAACTTCCATACTATTCTCCATAGTGGCTGCACCAATTTCTATTCCCACCAACAGTGTATGAGGGTTCATTTTTCTCTACGCTCTCTTCAGCATTTATTATTTGTGCCCTTTTTGATGATAACCATTCTAACAGGTGTGAGGTGATACCTCATTGTGTGGTTTTGATTTGTATTTCTCTAATGATTAACATTGTTGAACGTCTTTTCATGTTCCTGTCGGCCATATGTATGTCTTCTTTGGAGAAATGTCTATTTAGGTCTTCTACACACTTTGTGATTGGGTTGTTTGTTTTTTTGATATTGAGCTGTATTAGCTGTTCATATATTTTGGATATTAACTCTTTGTCAGTTGCATCATTTGCAAATATTTTCTCCCAGTCCATAGGTTGTCTTTTCATTTTGTTTATGGTTTCCTTTGCTGTGCAAAAGTTTTAAATTTGATTAGGTCCTATTAGTTATTTTTGCTCTTATTTATTTTGCCTTGGGAGACTGATCTAAGAAAGTATTGCCCTGATTTATGTCAGAGAATGTTTTGCCTATGTTCTCTTCTAGGAGTTTTATGGTGTCATGTCTTATATTTAGGTCTTTAAACCATTTGGAATTTATTTTTGTATATAGTGTGAGAGTATGTTCTAATTTCATTGATTTACATATACCTGTCCCGATTTCCCAACACCACTTGCTAAAGAGGCTCTTTTTTCTCCATTGTATATTCCTGCCTCCATTGTCATCCGTTAATTGACTGTAGGTGTGTGGGTTTATTTCTGGGCTCTCTATTCTGTTCCATTGACCTACATGTCTGGTTTTTGTGCCAATACTGTGCTAATTTGAATACTTTAGCTTGGTAGTATTGTCTAAAGTCTGACAGGGTTATGCATCCAGCTTTGTTCTTTTTCCTCAGGATTGCTTCATTAATTTTGGGTCTTTTGTAGTTCCATACAAATTTTAGGATTATTTGTTCAAGTTCTGTGAAAAATGGTGTGGGTATTTTGGTAAGTATCACATTAAATCTGTTGATTGCTTTGAGTGGTATGGCTATTTCTTCTAATCCAAGATCATGGTACATCTTTCCATTTCTTTGAATTATCTTCACTTTCCTTTAGCAATGTTTTATAGTTTTCAGTGTGTAAGAGTTTCACCTCCTTGGTTAAGATTTTTCCTAGGTATTTTTTTTTTATGTGATTTCTGATTAGTGTTTTTGTCTTCTTTGGGTAAGTACTCAGAAGTAGGATAGCTGAATCATATGCTAGTTCAAGTTCTAATTTTTTGAGGAATTTCCATACTGCCTTCCGTAGGGGATACCCCAATTTACATTCCCACCAACAATGTACGAGGGTTCCCTTTTCTCCACATCCTTGCCAACATTTACTGCTTTTGTCTTTTTGATGCTAGCTATTCTGAAAGTGTAAGCTGATATCTCATTGTGGTTTTGATTTGCATTTCCCTAATAATTAGTGATGTTAAACATCTTTTCTTGTGCCTGCTGGCCATCTGTATGTTTTCTTTGGAAAAATATATTTTCAGCTCCTCTGCCATTTTTTAATGATGTTGTTTGTTTTGTTGTTTTTGAGTTGTATGCGTTCTATATATATTTTGGATATTAACCCCTTGTTGGATGTATCATTTTCAAATATCTTCTCCCATTCAGTTGGTTGTGTTTTTATTGATGGTTTACTTTGTTGTGCAGAAGCTTATCAGTTTGATATAATTCCATTTGTTTATTTTTGCTTTTGTTTCCCTTGCCTGAGGAAACATATCTAAAAATATATTGTTAAGACCAATGTCTATGGCCTTGCAGGTCTTAAATTCAAGTCTTTAATCAATCTTTAGTTAATTTTTATATATGGTATTACATAGTGGTCCAGTTCATTTATTTATTTATTTTGCTGTGGTTGTCTAGTTTTCCCAACATCATTTGTTGAAGATACTATCCTTTTTCCACTGTACATTCTTTGCTCCTTTATCCTTTAATTTTCCACATACACATGGGTTTATTTCTGGGCTCTCATTTCTGTTCCATTGATCTATCTATCAGTTTTTCTGCCAGTACCATGCTGTTTTGATTACTATAGCTTTCTGGTACAGTTTGCAGTCAGAGGGTGTGATACCTCAAACTTTGTTCTTTTTTTCTCAGGATTGCTTTAGCCATCTGGGATCCTTTGTGGTTTCATATAAATTTTAGAATAATTTGTTATATTTCTGTGAATAATGTCCTAGAAATTTTGATAGAAATTGCATTAAATCTGTAGATTACTTTAGGTAATTAAGACATTTTGTTAATGTTAATTATTCCAATCCATGAACACAAAATAGGTTTTTATTTATTTATTTGTACTGTTTTCAATTTCTTTCAACAATGCCTTGTAGTTTTCAGTGTACAAGTCTTTTACCTCCCTGGTTAAAAGTATTCCTAGGTATTTTATTCTTTTTGTCATGATTATAAATGGGATTGTTTTCTTAATTTCCCTTTCTGCTAGCTCATTGTTAACATATAAAAATGAAAGAGGTATTTGTATGTTGATTTTGTACCCTGTAATTTTACCATATTTGCTATTTCTAATAGTTTTTCTGTGGGGGTTTTAGAGTTTTATATATATATAATCATGTCATCTGCAAATAGTGACAGTTTTACTTCTTCCTTTCTAATTTGGATGCATTTTATTTGTGTTCCTTGCCTAATAGCTCTGGCTTCGACTTCCAATGCTGTGTTGAATAGGAGTGGTGTGAGTAGGCATCCTTATCATGCTTCTGATCTTAGAGTGATATCTTTCAATTTTCACCATTGATTATGATGTTAGCTAGGGGTTTGTAATATATGGGCTTTATTATATTATGTCCCTTCTGTACCTAATTTATTGAGAGTTTTTTGTCATAAATGGGTATTGAATCCTGTCAAATACTTTTTCTGTGTGTATTGTGATGATCATATGATATTTATCCTTCATTTTTTTAAGGTGGTGCATTATGTTGATTGATTTGAGGTTGTTAAAACATCCTTGCATGACTGACATAAATCCCACTTGGTCATGGTATATGATCCTTTTGATACATTGTTAAATTCAATTTACAAATACTTTGTTGAGGATTTTTGCATCAATATTCATCAGAGATATTGGTCTTTAATTTTATTAGTGTTATCATTGTCTGGTTTTGGTATCAGAATGATGTTGGCCTTGTAAAATGAGTTAGGATGCATTTCCTTCTCATTAATACTTTGGTATAGTTTGAGAAGAATAGGTATTAAATCATTGAATGTTTGGTAGAATTCACCTATGTAGCCATATGGACATGGACTTTCATATTTTGGGAACTTTTGATTACTGTTTTAATTGTTGTACTAGTGATTGGTCTATTCAGATTTTCTGTTTCATCCATATAAGTCTTTCAAGGTTGTATAATTCCAAGAATTTGTACATTTCTCCTCCTTGGATGTCCAGTAGATTTGTGTATAGCTGTTCATAATATTCTCTTATAATCCCTTGTATTTCTGTGATATCTACCATTATTTCTCCTTTTTCATTTCTGATTTTATCAGGCCTTTCTTTCTCTCTTTTTCATCAATGAATCTACTTAATGGGTTGTTGATTTTATTTATGTTTTCAAAGAACCAACTCTTAGTTTCATTGATCTTAACTACCATCTTTTAACCTCTATTTCATTTATTACTGCTTTGATCTTTATTATATGCTTCCTTCTGCTAACTTTGGGCTTCATTTTTTCCTAGCTCCTTTAAGTATAACATTATATTGTTTATTTGAGATTTTTCTTTTTTATTGAGGTAGGCCTGTGTTGCTGTAAACTTTCCTCTTAGTACCACTTTTCCTGTATCTCATAGCTTTCAGTATATTGTATTTTCATTTTCATTTGTCTTCAGGTAATACTTTATTTCTCCTTTGATTTCTTCATTGACCTAGCAGTTGTTCAGTCTCCACATATTTGTGACTTTTCCAGTTTTCTTCTTGTACTTGATTTTTAGTTGCATTCCATTGTGATTGGAGAAGATGCTTGATATGATTTCAATCTTAAATTTTCTGCGACTTGTTTTGTGTCACAACATATGGTGTATCATTGAAAACTTTCCATGTGCACTTGAGAAGAATGTGTATTCAGCTGTGTTTGGATAGAATGTTCTGTACATCTCTATCAAATCCATCCGTTCTAATGTTTCATTTTAGACTGCTACTTCCTTGTTGACTTTCTGTCTCAATGTTCTATCCATTGATGTTAGTGGGATGTTAAAGACCCCTATTATTATTGTGTTGCTGTCAACTTCTCCCTTTAAGTCTATTTTTTAAATGGCTATATTTTGCATTAAAGTATAGTTGATTTACAATGTTATATGAGTTTCAGATGTACAATATAGTGATTCGATATTTTTATAGATTATACTCTGTTTAAAGTTATTATAAAATATTGGCTATATTCTCTGTACTGTACTATTTTCTCTGTGCTGTATATTCTTGCAGCTTATTTGTTTTATACATAGTAGTTTGTACCTCTTAACCCCCTACCCCTATCTTGCCATGCCCATCTTTCTTCTACCTGGTGGTAATCACTGTTTGTTCTCTATACATGTGAATCTATTTCTGTTTTGTTATATTCATAGTTAAATTATTTTTTAGTTTCTAATTTAAGTGATAACATAGAGGATTGGTCTTTCTCTGGGTAATATTTCATTGTATAAATATACTACATCTTCTTTATATGTTCATCTGTTGATGGACATTTAGGCTGCTACCATACCTTGGCTATTGTACATAATGCTGCTGTGAACACTGAGGTTCATGTATTTTTTCGAATTAGTGGTTTTATTTTCTTCAGGTAAATACACAGGAGTGGAATTGTTGCATCACATGGTAGTTCTCATTTTATTTTTTGAAAAAACTTCCATACTGTTTTCCATAGTGGCTGCACCAATTTACATTCCCACCAACTGTGTTCACTTTTCTCCATATGTTCACCAACACTTCTTACTTGAAGAGTTTCTGATGATAGCCATTATCACAGGTGTAAAATAATATCTCATTGTGGTTTTCACCTGCCATTACCTGGTGGTTAGCAATGTTGAGTCTCTTTTCATGTTCCTTCTGGCCATCTGTATGTCTTTGCAAAAATGTCTATTCAGGTTTTCTGCCTATTTTTTAATTGGGTTGTTTGATTTCTTGCCATTGAAGTGTATAAACAATTTATGTATGTTGGATATTAAGCCTTTATCAGTCATATAATTTGCAAATATTTTCTCCAATTCAATAGGTATCTTTTCATTTTTTCAAAGTGTACTTTTCTGTGCAAATGCCTTTATTTTTGCTTTTATTTCTTTTGCCTTATGAGACAACTCCAATAAAATATTTCTATGATTTACATCAAAGAGTATTCTGCCTATGACATAATTCCTTATAGGAATTTAATGGTTTCAGGTCTTACATTTAGGTCTTTATTCCATTTTGAGTTTTTTTTTTTTTTAAAATATGGTGTGAGAAAATGTTCTGTCTTTTCCATGATGTATAATATTGCCTCTTTTGTCATAGCTTAACTAACCATAAGTGCATGGATTTATTTATTGGCTCTCTATTCTGTTCAATTGATCTATGTGTCTGTTTTTGTATCAGTACCTTACTGTTTTGATTACTATTGCTTTGTAGTATAGTCTGAAGTCAAGAGATATGATACCTCCAGTTTTGTTGTTGTTTCTCAAGATTTCTTTGATGATTCAGGGTCTTTTGTGTTTCTGTATAAATTGTGGGGCTATTAGTTCAAGTTCTGTCAAAAAAGTCATGGGTATTTTGACAGTTTTTGTGTTAATCTGTAGGTTGCTTTGGGTAGCATGGATCTTTTAACACTATTAATTTTTCCAATCCAAGAACATGGGATATCTTTCCATTACTTTGTATCATTTTCAAATTCCTTTATCAGTGTTTTATAGTTTTCAGAGTATATGTTTTACATCTCTTTGGTTAAGTTTATTCCTAGTTATTTTATTCTCTTTGATGTGATTTTAAGAGCGATTTTTTTTTCTCTTTCTGGTATCTCATTATTAGTGTTTAGAAAATCAAACCGTTTCTGTATATTAGTTTTGTATCCTGAAAATTACAGATTTCATTGCTTAGTTCTAAAAGTTTTTTGTGGAGACTTTAGGGCTTTCTATATATAGTATCATATTGTCTTCAAATAGTGAGAGTTTTATTCTTCCCTTTCAAATTTGATGCCTTTTATTTCTTTTTCTTGACTGTTGTGGCTAAGACTTCCAATATTATGTTAAATAGAGGTGGTGAGAGTGGGCATCCTTATTGGTTTTCTGGTTTTACGGAGAAAGTTTTTTTTTTTTTAACATCTTTATTGGGGTATAATTCCTTTACAATGGTGTGTTAGTTTCTGCTTTATAACAAAGTGAATCAGTTATACATATACATATGTTCCCATATCTCTTCCTTCTTGCATCTCCCTCCCTCCCACCTCCCTCTCCCACCCCTCCAGGCAGTCAAAAAGCACTGAGCCGATATCCCTGTGCCATGCGGCTGCTTCTCACTAGCTATCTACCTTACGTTTGTTAGTGTGTATATGTCCATGACTCTCAAGCGCCCCGTCACACTCACCCTTCCCCCTCCCCATATCCTCAAGTCCTTTCTCCAGTAGGTCTGTGTCTTTATTCCTGTCTTACCCCTAGGTTCTTCATGACATTTTTTTTCTTCTTAAATTCCATATATATGTGTTAGCATACGGTATTTGTCTTTTTCTTTCTGACTTACTTCACTCTGTATGACAGACTCTAGGTCTATCCACCTCATTACAAATAGCTCAATTTCGTTTCTTTTATGTCTGAGTAATATTCCATTGTATATATATGTATATATATGTATATATATATCTGATATATATCTCTATATATACAGATATATATATCTGTATATATATCTATATGTATATATGTATATATATGTATAAACATATGTATATATATGTATGCATATATGTATATACATGTATATACATATGTATATATACATGTATATACATGTATATGTATATATATGTATTTACATATATATACATACGTATATACATACATATATACATACATATATATACACACATAAATATACATATATATACATATATATACATACGTATATATGTATATACATATGTATATATACGTGTATATATATGTATATACGTATGTATATATATGTATATATATGTATATATATGTATATATACATATATATGTGTATATGTATGTATATATATGTATATATGTATGTATATATATCTATATGTATATATATCTATCTATATCTATATATATATGATTATGGGCGCTTAGGTTCTTTCCATCTCCAGGCTATTGTAAATAGAGCTGCAATGAACATTTTGGTACATGACTCTTTTTGAATTTTGGTTTTCTCAGGGTATATGCCCAGTAGTGGGATTGCTGGGTCATATGGTAGTTCTATTTGTAGTTTTTAAGGAACCTCCATACTGTTCTCCATAGTGGCTGAACCAATTCACATTCCCACCAGCAGTGCAAGAGGGTTCCCTTTTCTCCACACCCTCTCCAGCATTTATTGTTTCTAGATTTTTTGATGATGGCCTTTCTGACTGGTGTGAGATGATATCTCATTGTAGTTTTGATTTGCATTTCTCTAATGGTTAATGATGTTGAGCATTCTTCCATGTGTTTGTGGGCAGTCTGTATATCTTCTTTGGAGAAATGTCTATTTAGGTCTTCTGCCCATTTTTGGTTTGTGTTGTTTGTTTTTTTTTTATTGAGCTGCATGATCTGCTTGTAAATTTTGGAGATTAATCCTTTGTCAGTTGCTTCGTTTGCAAATCTTTTCTGCCATTCTGAGGGTTGTCTTTTGGTCTTGTTTATGGTTTCCTTTGCTGTGCAAAAGCTTTGAAGTTTCATTAGGTCCCATTTGTTTATTTTTGTTTTTATTTCCATTACTTGAGGAGGTGGGTCAGAAAGGACCTTGCTGTGATTTATGTCATAGAGTGTTCTGCCTATGTTTTCCTCTAAGAGTTTGATGTTTCTGGCCTTACATTTAGGTCTTTAATCCATTTTGAGCTTATTTTTGTGTATCGTATTAGGGAGTGGTCTAATCTCATACTTTTACATTTACCTGTCCAATTTTCCCAGCACCAGTTTTTGAAGAGGCTGTCCTTTCTCCACTGTACATTCCTGCCATCTTTATCAAAGATAAGGTGTCCATATGTGCGTGAGTTTATCTCTGGGATTTCTATCCTGTTCCATTTATCTATCTTTCTTTTTTTGTGCCAGTACCATACTGTCTTGATTACTGTAGCTTTGTAGTATAGTCTGAAGTCTGGGAGCCTGATTCCTCCAGCTCCTTTTTTCGTTCTCAAGATTGCTTTGGCTATTCGGGGTCTTTTGTGTTTCCATACAAATTGCAAAATTTTTTGTTCTAGTTCTGTGAAAAATGCCAGTGGTAGTTTGATAGGGATTGCATTGAATCTATAGATTGCTTTGCGTAGTAGAGTCATTTTCACAATGTTGATTCTTCCAATCCAAGAGCATGGTATATCTCTCCATCTATTTGTATCATCTTTAAATTCTTTCATCAGTGTCTTATAATTTTCTGCATACAGGTCTTTTGTCTCCTTAGGTAAGTTTGTTCCTAGATATTTTGTTTTTTTTGTTGCAATGGTAAATGGGAGTGTTCTCTTGATTTCAATTTCGGATTTTTCATCATTAGTATATAGGAATGCCAGAGATTTCTGTGCCTTAATTTTGTACCCTGCTACTTTACCAAATTCATTGATTAGCTCTAGTAGTTTTCTGGTAGCATCTTTAGGATTCTCTATGTATAGTATCATGTCATCTGCAAACAGTGACAGCTTTACTTCTTCTTTTCCGATTTGGATTCCTTTTATTTCCTTTTCTTCTCTGATTGCTGTGGCTAAAACTTCCAAAACTATGTTGAATAAGAGTGGTGAGAGTGGGCAACCTTGTCTTGTTCCTGATCTTAGTGGAAATGCTTTCAGTTTTTCACCATTGAGGATGATGTTGGCTGTGGGCTTGTCATATATGGCCTTTATTATGTTGAGGAAAGTTCCCTCTATGCCTACTTTCTGCAGGGTTGTTATCATAAATGGGTGTTGAATTTTTCAAAAGCTTTCTCTGCATCTCTTGAGATGACCATATGGTTTTTCCTCTTCAATTTGTTCATATGGTGTATCATGTTGATTGATTTAAGTATATTGAAGAATCCTTGCATTCCTGGAATAAACCCCACTTCATCATGGTGTATGATCTGTTTAATGTGCTGTTGGATTCTGTTTGCTAGTATTTTGTTGAGGATTTTTGCATCTATGTTCATCAGTGATATTGGCCTGTAGTTTTCTTTCTTTGTGACATCCTTGTCTGGTTTTGGTATCAAGGTGATGGTGGCCTCGTAGAAGGAATTTGGGAGTGTTCCTCCCTCTGCTATATTTTGGAAGAGTTTGAGAAGGATAGGTGTTAGCTCTTCTCTAAATGTTTGATAGAATTCGCCTGTGAAGCCATCTGGTCCTGGGCTTTTGTTTGTTGGAAGATTTTTAATCACAGTTTCAATTTCAGTGCTTGTGATTGGTCTGCTCATATTTTCTTTTTCTGCCTACTTCAGTCTTGGCAGGTTGTGCCTTTCTAAGAATTTGTCCATTTCTTCCAGATTGTCCATTTTATTGGCATAGAGTTGCTTGTAGTAATCTCTCATGATCTTTTGTATTTCTGCAGTGTCAGTTGTTACTTCTCCTTTTTCATTTCTAATTCTATTGATTTGAGTCTTCTCCCTTTTTTTCTTGATGAGTCTGGCTAGTGGTTTATCTATTTTGTTTATCTTCTCAAAGAAGCAGGTTTTAGTTTTATTGATCTTTGCTATTGTTTCCTTCATTTCTTTTTCATTTATTTCTGATCTGATTTTTATGATTTCTTTCCTTTTGCTAACTTTGGGGTTTTTTTGTTCTTCTTTCTCTAATTGCTTGAGGTGCAAGGTTAGGTTGTTTATTCGAAATGTTTCCTGCTTCTTCAGCTGGGCTTGTATTGCTATAAACTTCCCCCTTAGAACTGCTTTTGCTGCATCCCATAGGTTTTGGGTCGTTTTGTCTCCATTGTCATTTGTTTCTAGGTATTTTTTTATTTCCTCTTTGATTTCTTCAGTGATCACTTCATTATTAAGTCGTGTATTGTTTAGCCTCCATGTGTTTGTAATTTTTACAGATCTTTTCCTGTAATTGATGTCTAGTCTCATGGCGTTGTGATCGGAAAAGATACTTGATACAATTTCAATTTTCTTAAGTTTGCCAAGGCTTGATTTGTGACCCAAGATATGATCTATCCTCGAGAATGTTCCATGAGCACTTGAGAAAAATGTGTATTCTGTTGTTTTTGGATGGAGTGTCCTATAAATATCAATTAAGTCCATCTTGTTTAATGTATCATTTAAAGCTTGTGTTTCCTTATTTATTTTCATTTTGGATGATCTGTCCATGGGTGAAAGTGGAGTGTTAAAGTCCCCTTCTATGAATGTGTTACTGTCAATTTCCCATTTTATGGCTGTTAGTATTTGCCTTATTTATTGAGGTGCTCCTATGTTGGGTGCATAAATATTTACAATTTTTATATCTTCTTCTTGGATCGATCCCTTGATCATTATGTAGTGTCCTTCTTTGTCTCTTTTAATAGTCCTTATTTTAAAGTCTATTTTGTCTGATATGAGACTTGCTACTCCAGCTTTCTTTTGGTTTCCATTTGCATGGAATATCTTTTTCCATCCCCTTACTTTCAGTCTGTATGTGTCTCTAGGTCTGAAGTGGGTCTTTTGTAGACAGCATATATAAGGGTCTTGTTTTTGTATCCATTCAGCCAATCTGTGTCTTTTGGTGGGAGCATTTAGTCCATTTACATTTAAGGTAATTATCGATATGTATGTTCCTATTCTCATTTTCTAAATTGTTTTGGGTTCGTTATTATAGGTCTTTTCCTTCTCTTGTGTTTCTTGTCTAGAGAAGTTCCTTTAGCATTTGTTGTAAAGCTGGTTTTGTGGTGCTGAACTCTCTCAATTTTTGCTTGTCTGTAAAGGTTTTAATTTCTCCATCAAATCTGAATGAGATCCTTGTTGGGTATTGTAGTCTTGGTTGCAGGTTTTTCTCCTTCATCACTTTCAATATGTCCTGCCAATCCCTTCTGGCTTGTAGGGTTTCTGCTGAGAGATCAGCTGTTAACCTTATGGGGATTCCCTTGTGTGTTATTGGTTGTTTTTCCCTTGCTGCTTTTAATATGCTTTCTTTGTATTTAATTTTTGACAGTTTGATTAAAATGTGTCTTGGCGTATTTCTCCTTGTATTTATCCTGTATGGGACTCTCTGTGCTTCCTGGTCTTGATTAACTATTTCCTTTCCCATATTAGGAAAGTTTTCAACTATAATCTCTTCAAATATTTTCTCAGTCCCTTTCTTTTTCTCTTCTTCTTCTGGAACCCCTATAATTCGAATGTTGGTGCATTTAATATTGTCCCAGAGGTCTCTGAGACTGTCCTCAGTTCTTTTCATTCTTTTTTCTTTATTCTGCTCTGCAGTAGTTATTTCCACTATTTTATCTTCCAGGTCACTTATCCGTTCTTCTGCCTCAGTTATTCTGCTATTGATCCCATCTAGAGTACTTTTAATTTCATTTATTGTGTTGTTCATCATTGCTTGTTTCATCTTTAGTTCTTCTAGGTCCTTGTTAACTGTTTCTTGCATTTTGTCCATTCTATTTCCAAGATTTTGGATCATCCTTACTATCATTATTCTGAATTCTTTTTCAGGTAGCCTGCCTATTTCCTCTTCATTTGTTAGGTCTGGTGCATTTTTATCTTGCTCCTTTATCTGCTGTGTGTTTTTCTGTCTTCTCATTTTGCTTATCTTACTGTGTTTGGGGTCTCCTTTTTGCAGGCTGCAGGTTCGTAGTTCCTGCTGTTTTTGATGTCTGTCTCCAGTGGCTAAGGTTGGTTCAGTGGGTTGTGTAGGCTTCCTGGTGGAGGGGACTAGTGCCTGTGTTGTGGTGGATGAGGCTGGATCTTGTCTCTCTAGTGGGCAGGTTCACATCTGGTGGTGTGTTTTGGGGTGTCTGTGGCCTTATTATGATTTTAGGCAGCCTCTCTGCTAATGGGTGGGTTTGTGTTCCTGTTTTGCTAGTTGTTTGGCATAGGTTGTCCAGCACTGTAGCTTGCTGGTCGTTGAGTGAAGCTGGGTGCTGGTGTTAAGATGGAGGTCTCTGGGAGATTTTTGCCATTTGATTTTATGTGGAGCTGGGAGGTCTCTTTTTGTCCAGTGTCCTGCAGTTGGCTCTCCTACCTCAGAGGCAGAACTCTGACTCCTGTCTGGAGCACCAAGAGCCTTTCATCCACATGGCTCAGAATAAAAGGGAGAAAAAGTAGAGAGAATTAGTAGAATATGGAGAAAGAAAGAAAGAAAGAAAGGAGGGAGGGAAGGAAGGAAGGAAGGAAGAAAGACAGAAAGAAAGAAAGAAAGAAAGAAAGAAAGAAAGAAAGAAAGAAAGAAAGAAAGAAAGAAAGAAAGAAGCAAAGAAGGAAAGAAGGCAAAAAGGAAAGAAAGGACGGAGTGAGGGAAGAAGGAAGGAAGGAGGAAAAGAAGGAAAAAAGAGAGAAAGAAAGAAGATACAGTAAAATAAAATAAAGTATAATAAAGTTATTGAATTAAAAAATACTTAGGAAAAAAAAAAGGGACTGATAGAACCTTAGTACAGATGTTGGAAGCAAAGCTATACAGGCAAAATCTCACACAGAAGCATACACATACACCCTCACAAAAAGAGGTAAAGGGGAAAAAATCATAAATCTTGCTCTCAGAGACCACCTCCTCAATTTGGGATGATTCGTTGTCTAAAGGAGGGAAGGAAGGAAAGAAAGAAAGAAAGGAAGAAAGAAAGAAAGAAAGGAAGGAAGGAAGAAAGAAAGAAAGAAAGAAAGAAAGAAAGAAAGAAAGAAAGAAAGAAAGAAAGAAAAGTCTAATAAAGTTATTAAAATTAATTATTAAGAAAAATTTTTTTAAAAAAAAATGGACGGATAGAACCCTAGGACAAATGGTGGAAGCAAAACTATACAGACAAGATCTCACACAGAAGCATACACATTCACAAAAAGAGGAAAAGGGGAATAAAATCATAGATCTTGCTCTCGAAACCCACCTCCTCAATTTGGGATGACTCGTTGTCCATTCATGTATTCCACAGATGCAGGGTACATCAAGTTGATTGTGGAGCTTTAATCCGCTGCTCCTGAGGCTGCTGGGAGAGATTTCCCTTTCTCTTCTTTGTTCTCACAGCTCACAGGGGCTCAGCTTTGGATTTGGCCCTGCCTCTGCGTGTAGGTCGCTGGAGGGCGTCTGTTTTTTGCTCAGACAGGACGGGGTTAAAGGAGCCGCTGATCTGGGGGCTCTGGCGCACTCAGGCTGGGGGGGAGGGAGGGACACTGTGTGCAGGGCAGGCCTGCGGCGGCAGAGGCTGGCGTGGCGTTGCACCAGCCTGAGGCCCGCCGTGCGTTCTCCTGGGGAAGTTGTCCCTGGATCCCGGGAACCTGGCAGTGACGGGCTGCACAGGCTCCGCAGAAGAGGGGTGTGGATAGTGACCTGTGCTCGCACACAGGCCCCTTGGTGGCGGCAGCAGCAGCCTTAGCGTCTCCCGCCCGTCTCTGGGGTCCGCGCTTTTAGCCGCGGCTCATTCCCGTGTCTGGGGTTCGCGCTTTTAGCCGCGGCTCGTGCCCGTCTCTGGAGTTCCTTTAAGCAGCGCTCTTAAACCCCTCTCCTCGCGCACCAGGAAACAAAGAGGGAAGAAAAAGTCTCTTTCTTCTTCGGCAGGTGCAGACTTTTCCCCAGACTCCCCCCCCCCCCCCCCCCCCCGCTAGTCGTGGTGCACTAACCCCTTCAGGCTATGTTCAAGCCGCCAACAGAAACCTGAGCCTCAGCTCACAGCCCCGCCCCCTTCCCCCCGGCGGGTGAGCAGACAAGCCTCTCGGGCTGGTGAGTGCCGGTCGGCATCGATACTCTGTGCCGGAATCTCCCCGCTTTGCCCTCCGCAACCCTGTTGCTGTGCACTCCTCCGCGGCTCCCCGCTCCGCCTCCCGCAGTGTCCGCCCGCGAAGGGGCTTCCTAGTGTGTGGAAACTTTTCCTCCTTCACAGCTCCCTCCCACTGGTGCAGGTGCCGTCCCTAGTCTTTTTTCTCAGTTTTTTCTTTTTTTCTTTTGCCCTACCCAGGTACGTGGGGAGTTTCTTGCCTTTTGGGAGGTCTGAGGTCTTCTGCCAGCCTTCAGTAGGTGTTCTGTAGGAGTTGTATTTCTGGTGTATCTGTGGGGAGGAAGGTGATCTCCGCGTCTTACTCTTCCTCCATCTTCCCACCATCCGGGAGAAAGATTTTTGACTGTTGACCTTTGGGTATGATGTTATCTGTGGGTTACTCAAAATTGACCTTTCTTATGTTGAGTTTTGTTCCCTCTACACTACCTTTGATGAGAGTTTTTATCATGAATTGATGTGGAATTTTATCAAATGCATTGTCTGGATCTACTCAGATGATCACATGATTTGTATCTTTCATTTTGTTAATGTGGTGTATCACATTGTTTTGTTGATATTGAAACATTCTTGCATTCCTGGAGTAAATCCCACTTGATCACGGTGTGTGATCCTTTTTATATATTGTTGAATTTGGTTTGCTAATATTTTGTTGAGAATTTTGCATCTATAATTCATCAGATATATTGGCCTTGTCATTTTCTTTTTTTGTAGTGTCTTTTTCTGGTTCGGTTATCAGGGCCTCATAGAATGAATTTGTGAGTGTTCCCTCCTCTTCAATATTTTGGAATAGTTTGAGAAGAATAGGTATTAACTCTTGTTTATGATTGGTAGAATTCTCCTGTGAAGCCATCTTGTCCTGGACTTTTGTTTACTGGGAGATTTTGATTGCTAATTTAATTACACTACTGGTGATTGGTCTGTTCAGGTTGTTTATTTCCTCTTTAATGTTATATTTCTAGAAATTTATCCATTATTGTCTGGTTTTCCAATTTGTTGGTATATACCTCTTTGTAGTATTCTTTTATGATTTTTTTTTTGTATCTTAACAATATGTTGTAATTTCTTCTCTTTCATTTCTTAATTTGTTTATTTGGGTCCTCTCTCTTTTCTTCTTTGATGAGCCTGGTTAAAAGTTTACCAATTTTGTTTATCTTTTCAAACAACTAGGCCTAGGTTTCATTGATCATTTCTTTCCTATAGTATTTCTGTCTCTATTTTATTTATTTCCTTTCTGATGTTTATTATTTCCTTCATTGTGTTGACTTTGGGATTTGCTTGTTGTACTTTTTCTACTTCCTTTAGATGGTAGTGTAAGTTGTTTATTTGAGATTTTTCTTATTTATTGAATTAGGCCTGTATTGCTCTAAACTTTACTCTTAGAAATGCTTTTATGGAACTCCTTGGATTTTGGAAATTTTTGTTTTTATTTTCACTTGTCCAGAGGTATTTTCTGACTTACTGATTAATTTCTTCATTAACCCATTGATTTTTTTATTTGCGTGTTGCTCAGTCTCCACATATTTGTGTTTCTCCCCCTCTTCTTCCTGTAATTTATTTCTAGTTTCATGCTGCTATGTTTGGCAAAATGCTTGGTATAATTTCTATCCCCTTAAATTTGTTAAGACTTTTTTGTGGCCTAGAATGTAATCTACCCTGGAGAACATTTCATGTGCACTTCAAAAGAGTGTGTATTCTGCTGTTTTTGTGTGGAATGTCCTATCAATATCTATTAAGTCAAACTTGTCAATTTTATCATTTAAGACCTCTGTTTCTTATTGATTTTCTGTCTGGATGATCTATCCATTGATATAAGTGGGTTCTTAAAGTCCCTTATTATTAGTGTATTTTCTCAATTTCTCCATTTATGTTTGTGAATATTTGCTTTATATAGTTAAGTACTCCTATATTAGGTGCATATGCATTAATGAATGTTACATCCTTTTCTTGTATTGATCCCTTTATCAATATAGAAGGTCTTGTCTTTTGTTATAGACTTTGTTTTAAAGTGTACTTTGTTTGACATGAATATTGCTGCTCCAGCTTTCCTTTCATTTCCATATGCACGGAATATCGTTTCCACATCCTCACTTCCATACTGTGTGCATCCTTAGCTCTGACGTGAGTCTCTTGTAAGTAGCATATAGATATGTCTTTTATTTCAGCCAATCAGCCACCCTGTGTCTTTTTTTTTTTTTTTGCCCAGTTTGAGCTTTTTATTGTGAATAAAAAGTGAAAACTACTTCATTATGATGTAACACAGCATCTTAATAGTGGATCCAGACAACTTTATACAGAAGATCGTATGGCATACCACTATGCCATAGAGAGAACACGATGCCATTGCTGATAATTATGGTCCAGAGGGAGAAGCAGTAAATAGGCTGAAAGGTGCTACACGTAAGAGTTAGGGATGATAATTATTCTTTTGAATTATTATTTATCTTTAACACTTTTCTCTTTGGAAAAAAATTTTTTGAAGCTGGTAACATCTATTTAAACTGTAGACATTTGAACAGAATTTTATGAAGTCAAGCTCTGAAAAAAATCCCCCATATTTATTCTTACGTGTGCTAGGAAAGAATGGGGTGGAGGGTTGGAGGGTGGTTATTCTTAGGTCCCATGTTCCACAAAATGTCTACTTGAAGTCAACTAAAATTGTACAAGTTCACATGAATATCCTTGATTCATTTTTAACTGCTTTGTCAAGGTTGACATATAATAACTGCACATATTTAAAAGTGTACAATTTTGATACATTTTGACATATTCATATACCCATGAAATTATCACCATAATCAAGATAGTGAACATGGCCATCACCCCTAAAAGTTTGGATCTCTTGGTAATCCCTCCCTCTCTCTCCTCCCCACCCCACTCTTCATTCCCAGGCAACCACTGATCTGTCATTATAGATTAGTTTGCATTTTCTAGAATTTTATATAAATGCAATCATACAGTATGTACTCCATTTTGTCTGGCTTATTCCCCTCAGCATAATAGTTTTGAAATTCACCCATATGTGTGCATTTCTTTCTATTTCATATAGTATTACATTGTGTGAATATACCAAAACTTGTTTATATATATTTTTTTTTACATCTTTATTGGGGTATAATTGCTTTACAATGGTGTGTTAGTTTCTGCTTTATAACAAAGTGAATCAGTCATACATAAACATATGTTCCCATATGTCTTCCCTGTTGCGTCTCCCTCCCTCCCACCCTCCCCATCCCACCCCTCCAGGCTGTCACAAAGCACCGAGCCAATATCCCTGTGCCATGTGGCTGCTTCCCACTAGCTATCTACCTTACTGCGTTTGTTAGTGTGTATATGCCCATGACTCTCTCTCGCCCTGTCACAGCTCACCCTTCCCCCTCCCCATAACCTCAAGTCTGTTCTCTAAGAGGTCTGCGTCTTTATTCCTGCTTTATCCCTAGGTTTTTCATGACATTTTTTTTTCTTAAATTCCATATATATGTGTTAGCATACGGTATTTGTCTCTCTCTTTCTGACTTACTTCACTCTGTATGACAGACTCTAGGTCTATCCACCTCATTACAAATAGCTCAATTTCGTTTCTTTTTATGGCTGAGTAATATTCCATTGTATATATGTGCCACATCTTCTTTATCCATTCATCCGATGACGGGCACTTAGGTTGTTTCCATCTCCGGGCCACTGTAAATAGAGCTGCAATGAACATTTTGGTACATGTCTCTTTTTGAATTATGGTTTTCTCAGGGTATATGCCCAGTAGTGGGATTATTGGGTCATATGGTAGTTCTATTTGTAGCTTTTTAAGGAACCTCCATACTGTTCTCCACAGTGGCTGTATCAATTTACATTCCCACCAACAGTGTAAGAGGGTTCCCTTTTCTCCACACCCTCTCCAGCATTTATTGTTTCTAGATTTTTTGATGATGGCCATTCTGACTGGTGTGAGATGATATCTCATTGTAGTTTTGATTTGCATTTCTCTAATGATTAGTGATGTTGAGCATTCTTTCATGTGTTTGTTGGCAGTCTGTATATCTTCTTTGGAGAAATGTCTATTTAGGTCTTCTGCCCATTTTTGGATTGGGTTGTTTGTTTTCTTGTTATTGAGCTGCATGAGCTGCTTGTAAATTTTGGAGATTAATCCTTTGTCGGTTGCTTCATTTGCAAATATTTTCTCCCATTCTGAGGGTTGTCTTTTGGTCTTGTTTATGGTTTCCTTTGCTGTGCAAAAGCTTTGAAGTTTCATTAGGTCCCATTTGTTTATTTTTGTTTTTATTCCCATTACTCTAGGAGGTGGGTCAGAAAGGATCTTGCTTTGATTTATGTCATAGAGTGTTCTGCCTATGTTTTCCTCTAAGAGTTTGATAGTTTCTGGCCTTACATTTAGGTCTTTAATCCATTTTGAGCTTATTTTTGTGTATGGTGTTAGGGAGTGATCTAATCTCATACTTTTACATGTAGCTGTCCAGTTTTCCCAGCACCGCTTATTGAAGAGGCTGTCCTTTCTCCATTGTACATTACTGCCACCTTTATCAAAGATAAGGTGTCCATATGTGCATGGGTTTATCTCTGGGCTTTCTATCCTGTTCCATTGATCTATCTTTCTGTTTTTGTGCCAGTACCATACCGTCTTGATGACTGTAGCTTTGTAGTATAGTCTGAAGTCAGGGAGCCTGATTCCTCCAGTTCCTTCTTTCGTTCTCAAGATTGCTTTGGCTATTCGGGGTCTTTTGTGTTTCTATACAAATTGTGAAATTTTTTGTTCTAGTTCTGTGAAAAATGCCAGTGGTAGTTTGATAGGGATTGCATTGAATCTATAGATTGCTTTGGGTAGTCACCCTATGTCTTTTAATTGTAGCATTTAGTTCATTGATTTGTAAATTGGTTATTTGTAGTTATGTACCAGTTGTTATTTTGTTACTTGATTTCTAGCAGTTTTTTTTTTTCTTTTTTAGTTCTTCTCTAATTTTTCTTCTTTTCATTTCTTCCTTTGTGATTTGATGCTTTTCTTTAGTGGTATGTTTGTGTTCCTTTCTCTTTAGTTTCTGTGTATCTATTGTAGGTTCTGACGATTTTCTTTAGTGGTATGCTTGTGTTCCTTTCTCTTTAGTTTCTGTGTATCTATTGTAGGTTTTTGGTTTGTGGTTACCACAGGGTTCATATATCTTAACTTTTGCCTATATCTATTTTAAACTAATAGTCATGTACGTTCAAATACATTCTAAACAATCTCCATTTTTTAGTCCCCTCCCTAAAGTTTTGTGGTTTTGAAGTCATATTTATATCTCCATGTCTTCCCTTATCAGTTTTTTGTAGTTATAGAATATAACTACAATAACTATCATACAATATTTTGTTTTTTAATCTTCATACTAGCTTACTTAAGTGGTTGATCCACAGCCTTTACTATATATTTGCCTTAGTAGTTGGATTTTTCCTTTCCTATAAATTCTTACTTTTTGTTGTAGTCTTTTCTTTTCCACTTAGAGAAGACCTTTTAACCCTTCTTGTAGGGTTTGTTTAGTATTGATGAACTCTTTCAGTTTTTACTTATCTGAGACATTCTTTACCTCTCCTCCCATTTTGATTGATAATCTTTCTGGATAGAGTATCCTAGGTTGTAGACTTTGAGTCTACACTTTGAGTATATCATGTCACTCCCTCTGACCTGCAAAGTTTCTGCAGAAAAATCAGCTGATAACCTTGAGGGAGTACCCTTGTAAGTGACTCTTTGTTTTCCTCTTGCTGCCTTTAAGATTCTCTCTTTATCTTTAACTTTTGCCATTTTAATTATGATATGCCTTGTTGTTGGTCTGTTTGGATTCGTCTTACGTGGGACTCTCTGTGCTTCCTTTACCTGGATATGTTTCTTTCTTTAGGTTTGGGAAGTTTTCAGCCATACATTCATCAAATACATTTTCAAACCCTTTCTTTCTCTTCTCCTCCTGGGACCCCTATAATGTGAATGTTGGTACCTTGATTTTATCCCAGAGAGCCCATAAACTGTTCTCGTTTCTTAAATTTGTTTTCTTTTTCCTGTTCTATTGAGTGATTTCCAATATTCTAATCTTTCAGATGATTTATGCATTCTTCTGTACCACCTAATCTGCTATTAATTCCTTCTAGTGTGTTTTTCACTTCTGCTATTGTATTCATCTCTGAGTTGTTCCCTTTTATATTTTATAGTACCTTGTTAAAATTCTCACTGGGCTCATTTATTCTTTTTCCCAGTTCAGTTAGCATTCTTATTGCTAATGCTTTGAACTCTTAATCTGGTAAATTAATCATCTCTATTTCATTAGTTGTTTTTTCAGGATCTTTCCCCTTGTTCTTTTGTTTGAAACAAATTCCTCCATCTTCTCATTTTGTTTAATTTTCTCTGTGTCTATGAACTTAGCTGAAACAGTTAACTATCTCATTCTTGAAGGGCTGTCATTTTGTGGGAGTGATCCTGTGCCGTTTGTTTGTGCCCAGTGGCTTTTGTGGGAGAGCTGGATTTGAAGTGAACATGGGTCACATTTTTTCCTGGGTTGTACTTGCAGCTATCACCTTTGTGGTGTGGGCGGATGGGAAGGGCTGGAGATAGAGTGGCTACAGCCAGAGCCAGGTGTGAGCCAGGGTTTCTCCTATGTTCAGTGGCTGTCACCACCCTATTGGGGAGTGGGGTTGTGTCTCAGGGTGCTGGAGCAGAAGCCCTTAGGGTAAGGTCTGAGCTAGTTCCATTCCCTAAGTTTTCACCCTCCCCCCTTTCAGCATGGCACATTCCCACCGAGGGGAGCAGCACTGGAGCAAGAGGGGCCAAAGTGGGCTTGTGTTGTGGGCTGGGGCAAATGCTGGGATTGTCTTGGCACACCAATCATAGCTCCATACCTCTCCTGATCTGCTGCCTCCACGAATGCCAGTAACAGCCACCCTTGCCTTGTTCTGATGCCATGCTGTGTCTGAGCTGGCTCCATCCGCACCAACTGCATGCTCTCTTTGGCAAAGGTAGCCTTCTCCTTAATGTGGTGCTGTGATGGAGCTAGAGGTACGGGCATGGTTGCTCAGTGCGTGCCAGGGCTTGCACAGAGGTGGTTGAAGGAAACCAGCTAGAGTCCTATGTAGTTTCAATCTGCTTCCTCCACCTTGTTCTCAGGAGTAAGCAACCATGTGCATGCTCTTCAGGAGTACAGTCTAGGTTTCTTACCACCCTCCTGTTAGTCCCACTTTTTCAAACCAGCTAAGGGGACTTATCTTCCTGGTTTGGACCTCATAACTTGTTTTCCCAATATGTGGTTCAATCTTCTCACTCTCCAGGGAGGATCTCTGAGCCTGTGTAATCCTTCTCCTCTTCTGTGTCCCCTCCTAGTGGCACAGGTCCTGATCTAATCACTTCTCTTCCCTTCTTACCCAATTCCTGTTGCATCTTTCTTTACAGCCTTGCTTGTATAAGTCTTTTTGCCAGTGTCCAGTTTGTTTTCAGTGAGAATTGCTCCACATGTAGTTGTATTTTTGATGTGTTCATGGGGGAAGGTGAATTCATGTTCTCCAACTCCTCCATCTTGATCTCTTCCCTCCCTTTAAGTCTATTAATAATTGTTTTATATATTTAAGTACTCCTATGTTAGGCACATATATATTAACTAGTGTTATGTCTTCTTGAAGAATTGCCCCGTTTATTATTATATACTGTTCATTTTTGTCTCTTGTTATCTTTTTTGGCTTGAAGTCTATTTTGTATGACATGAGTATGGCTACACCTGCTTTCTTTTGGCTGCTATTTGCTTGGAGTATCATCTTCCGCCCTTTTACTTTTATTCTATTTGTGTCTTTAGAACAGACGTGAGTATTCTGGAAGCAACATGTGATTGGATATTGTTTTTTAATGTATCCAGCCACTCTATGTCTTTTGATTTGTGAATTCAATCCATTTACATTTAGGGTGATTATTGATAGAGGAGGACTTAATACTGCCATTTTATCTTTTGTATTCTGGTTGCTCCATTCTTTCTTTTTTCTTCTGTTTCTCTCCACCATTTTGGTTTTGTTGTTTTCTATGATATTTTCTCAGTTTTCTCCTTTTTTTATGTTTCATGTCTCTGTTCTATGTTTATGTTTTGCCATTACCCTGATGTTTGTATAAAATAATTCTTAGATAAAAGAGTCTTTTTTCTGCTGATAGTATCTTATTTTCATTTGCCTCTATGAGTTCTGTTCTTTTCCTCTTTCCATTTTATGTTTTTACTATCTTAAATGATCTCTTTTTATGTTGTGAATTTGTTACCAAACTATGATCACTATAGTTATTTTTCTGCTTTTTTTTTCTCCCTTTAACCTTAGTATAATAGAGTGTTTAAAAATCTATTTTGATAGAGAGTTGCAGTTTTCCAGTCCTCTCTAGTTATCACATTGCTCAAAGCTTTCTGTATTTTGGCTGTTTTGCTTCTGGTAGAAGAGCTCCTTTTAACATTTCTTGTAAGACAAGTCTAGTGTTGATGAACTCACTCAGCTTTTGTTTGTCTGGGAAAGCCTTAATTTCCTCTTCATATCTGAATGATAACTTTACTGGATAGAGTATTATTGGGTGACAGTTTTTATCTTTCAGTATTTTGAGAATTTCTTTCCACTCCCTCCTATCCTGTAGGTTTCTGCTGAAAAATCTGCTAATAGCTTAACAGGACTTCCTTTGTAGGTTACCATCTTTTTGTCCTTGGCTGACTTTAAAGTTCTTTCTTTGTCATTTACTTTTGACAATTTTAATACTATGTGTCTTGGAGAAGGTCTTTTTGAATTGAGTTAATTAGGTTTTCTCTTATCTTCATGGACTTGTATATCCAGTTCTTTCCCTAAGTTTGGAAAGTTCTTAGCTATTATTTTTTTAAATAAACCTCTCTGCTCCCTTCTCCCTCTCTTCTCCTTCTGGGATACCCATTACCCTAATGTTGCCCTTCCTAGGAGAACTGGATAACTCTTGTAGTATTTCTTCATTTTTTATATCTAATTTCCCTTTCCCCTTCTACTTGTATCATTTCTATATTATATATTCAAGCTCACTAATTATCTCTTCCATAAGGTCTTCTCTATTTCCAGTGTTTTCAAATGCATTTTTTACCTTGTATGTTGTGTCCTTCACTTGCAGAATTTCAGTTTGGTTCTTTCTTTAGAGTTTCAAGCTTTCTAGTAAAGTGTTCTTTATGTTCATTAATTTTATTTCTGATCTCATTAAACTGCTTTCTGTGTTTTCTTGTATTTCACTGAGTTTCTTCATGACAGCTGTTTTGAAGTCTCCTTCAGTTAGATCACAGTATTCTGCAACTTTAAAGTTGGTTTCTGGAGAATTGTCATTTTCTTTTTGTGCTGTAACGTTACTGTGGTTTTTCATGTTGTATGATGAATCGTTTCTCTTCTGGTGCATTTGATATTAATTGAGAGGTTAAAGGTTAGATTCCTTGCTTTTGTTTTCTGGTAGGTGGCACTATCACTGAAATTTTTCATTTTTCTTACCTGAGATGCCTCTGGATATATTTGGGAGTGGCACTTTCCAGCCTCCATTGTCTTTGTAAGAGGTGTGGCTCCATGCCTTCATTCTTGCTTCTTACATCACTGCCTTGGTTTTGCCAGATACATTGTCTTCACTTGGATGGTGGACTCTTCTTGTGTCTGGGATCCCCTGAGACACAGGCTCCCCCATGGAGGTACAGGGAGCTGGGGTCATACATGTGCCTCACTTTTCTGTTGTTGTAAATTTCCCAAGCTCTGCCAGCTTGGCCCTGGGCTCTGGTGTGGTTGGGTGGCTGAAGTCTTTTGTGCTGCCTTCTCTGCTGTTACTGGGTTCTCTGAAGCTGTGTGCTTCACTGCTGTGGTCAGATGGCTGGGATTTCAGGCACCCTCTTTGGTGTTCCCTCAGTTCTGCTTCCTCTGTAGGTTCCAGTTCACCCACCTTTAGATGTGCAAAAGTGTTGAATTATCTGAGACTCTGTTGTGTTGGGCAGAGGCACATTTGTTGAGTTATGAATGCTTTACTGTTTGAAGATTGAAGGGGAGAGACAAAGGTAAATTTTTCATTCTATCATGTTGCTGATGTCTTGAGGTTTACTAGCATGTTGTTTAATCTACACATATTGTTGATTTTTCCAGTTTTCTTTTTTGTGATTAATTTTTCATTTCATACCATCATAATCTGAAAAGATGCTTGATATAATTTCAATCTTCCTAAATTTATTAAAACTTGT
Organism: Lagenorhynchus albirostris; assembly: GCF_949774975.1. NCBI lineage: Eukaryota > Metazoa > Chordata > Mammalia > Artiodactyla > Delphinidae > Lagenorhynchus > Lagenorhynchus albirostris. The sequence continues at coordinate 72,366,026 of NC_083103.1, forward strand.
TTTGTTGCTGCACATATGATCTATCACTTTAACTTGTACATTTCATATACATAAGTTTGGAGATAAGGATAACTCTGACCTGAATTTATACATTTGAGAAATAGCATCATTAGATGGTAACCAAAACCATAAGATTGGATAAAATCAACAAGGCAATTAGTATAGAGAGAGAAGAGAAATTGTCCAAGTAATGAGACCTGGAACATTCTGAACTTAAAAGGTAAGAGAAATGAGAAGAAACAAGCAAAAGAGCCTGATGAGAAAGAGCTAGCCAGGTAGGAAAGAAAATTAGGGGAGTGTTAAATTTAGGAAACTAATAGCAAGAAGTTTTGTTTTTTTGTTTTTTTCCTTCCACATAGGAAGGAGTGATCAATGGTGTCAAATACTACAAATAGGGTCAAATAAAATGAAAACTGAGATTTAATAATTGGAATAAGTAACTCAGAGATATTGGTGACCTTAAACAATAGAAGTTACAATGGAGTAGCAGGAGGGAAATGTCTAAATTAGATGAGTTAAAGAAAAAATAAGAGTCTATTAAATATTCAATCTGTCAAAATTATTGATGTTTGGTTGTAATTGAAATCCAGGGAATAGTTTCAAAGGGATGCACTCTTGATTAGCTATTTGCACATAGTGGTGGTGTGCAGGGATATTTTGTGTCCTAGATGGCCATTTGTGCTCACTTAAAAGGATCTTCTACCAGTAATCTGTTATTGGTTACCACACCTCAGGTGCCTATCTCAGTGTGAAGAAAGCTATTATTTGGAGATAAAGGACCAACATGAATGAGATGGTATAAGGCAAAGAAATGGAAAGTAAAAACAAAACAAAACAAAAACAGAGTTTTTAAAGCAGAGGTGAATTTTCAAACTTTAGCCAATGAGAGGTATAGCTCACAACTTGTAAGGAACAGCTGAAAGAAAGAGTTTTGAAAAAAAAAAAAACTGCTTTATTTTTTTGGAGGTGTGTTCACTTTTGGACTTGGAGAGTCCCATGGCTTTACATGTTCATTTTTTCTTTATATAAATCAGTAGTTAAGAATGAGACATGCTGACAGATCACGTCTGTCTGATACTTTCTATCAAAACTTTGAACTTGGTAGTTGGCAGCAAAGAAACATCACAATGTTCTTGCAGAATAAAGAACTCAACTCCTACACTAAATGTTGGGGGAACAGAATGGTTACCATGTTCATGGTAATAAAATGAGACTCAATTTATAATAGATGGTGATTTATAGAAGGACAGTGAAATTGTATCTTTTCCATTATTGTATTCTTAAAGCTTAGCACAGAGTCAGAAAAAAAGCAGTAAAAGAAAACAAAATAGTGAATGTGATATACCTATGTGATGTACAGAGTAAAGGTAGAGTGCCACCCTGCTATGCACACAGACTGCAATATAAATGGTACACCCATGCAGTTGTGCAAATTGGCATATCAATGTTTTCTTTAATAACTGAATGACTAGTATACTCTCTAAAATTCATTAAGCTCTTATTGTGTGCTAGGCATGTACTAAGTATTTTACACATAAGATCCTCCTTAGTCCTTATAAATAAGACACTGAAGCAAATAACATTTTGATATTTGTCCAAAATTGTGTAGCTGATAACAGAGGAGTCAATTCAGGCTCAGTGTGTAGCTGTTTTTGTTAACTACAGATTCCTCTGTGGCAGTAGTCAGAGCTAAGGAGCTCATAATGATCATCATACTGATGCATTCATTTGTTCTTAAAGTACTTACAGTCTAGCTGGAAGATGATTTAAACAAAGAAAAAAGCAAAATCTTACAAAGGGCAGTAGCGCAGAAATAGGGAAGACAGAACTTTTGAGGTTAGGATAGTTGAATTAGTATTTTCCAAAGGGAGGTACAATGATCTTGGTTTTGGATGATACCAGAAGGATATGAAGAGAACTCCAGGTGGGAGGAACAGCATGAGTAATAACAAAGAGAGAAGTAAGAGTAGACCATCTTCAGATTAGAGAAACACATAGGGCTTATGTTCCAGAATATTTTCCTTATCATTTTGGTAGCTTTTAGGCTATTTTTACATTCAGAGGGAGCAGTCAGATTCTCATCTTACCTTGTGGGCTTTGAAACTTTTTGATGATTAAACCATTTGGATCTCCTCTCAATCTTAATTGGGAGAAGGTGAGATACTTAGTTTTCAAAGGTAGTAAGTTTGAAAGAATAAAATCATAAAAGTTGCAGACTGTTTATATGTATATATATGTATACATATGTATACATACACATATAAACATCTATCTATCTATCTATACATTTCTATATGTATGAGAGTGCTAACCAAGAAGCCCCAACTTTGTGAAAATGGCTACAGTGTATCTGTTCCTTTCGATATCAGATAAGATATGGCTGTATTTTTCATAGACCTTCTGTAAGGATGTAAAAGAGAAACATTATGCACCCTTAGTTTCCTTTTGGGGGGCTGCCCCACTAGGTGTCTGTTTCTAGAGCCCTGTTTTTTTTTTCCACTTGAATAATTAAACATTTCTGAAAGTCACAAAAAATTAAGCTCCTAGTCTCTCTTTAAATGGAGAACTTAAAGTAGACGATATTTAAGAAAAAAATTATTTCCTTTTTCCTCGCCTCAGTTCCATTCTCTGAAGATCTTTTTATTAGAGTTTTAGATTTTTCCTTTCAGGGGTATAGTGGAAAGTTTTTAACTTGAACCCCTGAGTTTCTTTAGTGTCATAATTTCAACTAATAATAGCTAACACCTTTCTTTGAGTTTCTATAGCAGCTATTAAAATGGTGATTAATGTTATTAATAATTTAGAAGGAACCACTATAGCTTTTTAGGTATGAAACAAATTGAAAATTTCAGCATTAATTGGACACTATTGTTAATGGCACTTTTGCTAATTCATGGTAAAGCTGACTTGTATTGCTTCATTAGGAACAGAAACGGAAAACTACACTGATGGGAATAATCTCAGTTTGCAGTAGTTTCTCAAATTTAGTAATATAACAAATGATATTTTATTCTGAGCATTAAAGCCTAAAACATCCAGACTTCTGAGTATTAGAACAGTCAGTTCAGTAGTAATGAGAAACAGGAAAAAAAGCATAATCTCTTATTTAGATTAGCATTAGATGTATTGCTTTTCAAGTAATCACATTTTTTAAACTTTTTATTTTATATTGAAGTATAGCCGATTAACAATGCTGTGATAGTTTCAGTTGCACAGCAAAGCGATTCAGCCATACATGTACATGTATACATTCTCCCTCAAACTCCCCTCCCATCCAGGTTGCCACATAACATTTAGCAGAGTTCCCTGTGCTATACAGTATGTCCTTGTTAGTTATCCATTTTAAATATAGCAGTGTGTACATGTCAGTCACAAACTCCCTAACTATCCCTTCTCCCCCACTCTTTCCCCTGGTAACTATAAGCTCATTCTCTATGTCTGTGAGTCTGTTTCTGTTTTGTAAATAAGTTCACTTGTATCATTTATTTTTAGATTACACAAATAAGGGATATTATATGATATTTCTCTTTCTCTGTCTGACTTATTTCACTCAGTATGACAATCTCTAGATCCAGCCATGTTGCTGTAAATGGCATTATTTCATTCTTTTTAATGGTTGAGTAATATTCCATCGTATATATGTACCACATCTCCTTTATCCATTCATCTGTTGGTGGACATTTAGGTTGCTTCCATGTCTTGGGTATTGTAAACAGTGCTGCAATGAACACTGAGGTGCATGTATCCTTTCAGACCATATTTTCTCCAGATATATGCCCAGGAGTGGGATTGCAGGGTCATATGGAAGCTCTAGTTTTAGTTTTTAGGGAACCTCCATACTGTTCTCCATAGTGGCTCTACCAATTTACATTCCCACCAAATATGTAAGAGGGTTCCCTTCTCTCCACACCCTCTACAAAATTTATGGTTTGTGGATTTTTTGATGATAGCTATTTGACAAGTGTGAGGTGATGTCTCATTGTAGTTTTGATTTGCATGTCTCTAATAATTAGTGATGTTGAACATCTTGTCATGTTCCTCTTGGCCATCTGTACGTCTTCTTTGGAGAAATGTTTATTTAGGTCTTCTGCCCATTTTTTTGATTGGGTTGTTTGTTTTTGGTGATATTAAGCCACATGAGCTGTTTGTATATTTTGGAGATTAATTTTTTGTCAGTTGTTTTGTTTGCAAATATTTTCTCCCAATTTGTGCATTGTCTTTTTGTTTTGTTTATGGTTTCCTTTGCTGTGTGAAAGCTTTTAAGTTTAATTAGGTCCCATTTGTTTATTTTTGTTTTTATTTTCATTACTCTAGGAGATGGATAGAAAAAGATATTGTGATTTATGTCAGAGAGTGTTCTGCTTATGTTTTCCTCTAGGAGTTTTACAGTGTCTGATCTCACATTTAGGTGTTTAACCCATTTTGAGCTTATTTTTGTGTATGGTGTTAAAGAATGATCTAATTTCATTTTTTACATGTAGCTGTCCAGTTTTCCCAGCACCATTTGTTGACAAGACTGTCTTTCCACCATTGTATAGTCTTGCCTCCTTTGTCATACATTAATTAACCATAGATGTGTGGGTTTATTTCTGGGCTTTCTATCCTGTTCTATTGATCTATATTTCTATTTTTGTGCCAGTACCATACTGTTTTGATGACTATAGCTTTGTAGTATAGTCTAAAGTCAGGGAGCCTGATTCCTCCAGCTCTGTTTTTCTTTCTCAGGATTTCTTTGGCTATTTGGGGTCTTTTGAGTTTCCATACAAATTTTAAGCTTTTCTGTTCTAGTTCTGTGAAAAATGCCATTGGTAATTTGATAGGGATTGCATTGAATCTGTAGACTGCCTTGTGTAGTATATTCATTTTAATGATTTTCGTTCTTCCAATCCAAGAACATGGTATATCTTTCCATCTGTTTGTGTCATCTTTGATTTCTTTCATCAGCATCTTATAGTTTTCAGAGTACAGGTGTTTTTTCTCCTTAAGTAGGCTTATTCTTGGTATTTTATTGTTTTTGAAGCGTTGGTAAGTGGGATAATTTCTTGAATTTCTCTTTCTGATCTTTCATTGTTAGTATATAGAAATGCAACAGATTTCTGTTTATTAATTTTGTAACTGTCAACTTTATCAAATTCATTAATGAGCTCTAGTAGTTTTCTGGTAGCATCTTTAGGATTTTCTATGTATAGTATCATGTCATCTGCAAACAGTGACAGTTTAATTCCTTATTTTTCAATTTGGATTCCTTTTATGCATTTTTCTTCTCTGACTGCCATAGCTAGGATTTCCAAAATTATGTTGAATAAAAGTGGTGAAAGTTGACAGCCTTGTTTTGTTCCTGATCTTAGAGGAATTGCTTTCATCTTTTCACCACTGAGTATGATGTTAGCTGTAGGTTTGTCATATATGGCCTTTATTATGTTGAGTTGTGTTCCTTCTATGACCACTTTCTGGAGAGTTTTTATCATAAATGTGTGTTGAATTTTGCCAAAAGCTTTTTCTGCAACTATTGAAATGATCATATGGTTTTTATTCTTCAATTTGTTGATGTGGTATATCACACTGATTGATTTGTGGATACTGAAAAATCCTTGCATTCCTGGGATAAACCCTGCTTGATCATAGTGTATGATCCTTTTAAAGTGGTTTTGGATTCAAATTGCTAGTATTTTCTTGAGGACTTTTATGTCTATATTCATCAGTGGTATTGGCCTGTAATTTTCTCTTTTTGTGGTATCTTTGTCTGGTTTTGGTATCAGAGTGATGGTGGCCTCATAGAATAAGTTTGGAAGTTTTCCTCCTTCTGCAATTTTTTGGAACAGTTTCAGAAGGATAGGTGTTAGCTCTTCCCTAAATGTTTGATAGAATTTGCCTGTGAAGGCATCAGGTCCTTGACTTTTGTTTGTTGGGAGTTTTTTAATCACAATTTCAATTTCAGTGCTTGTGATTGGTCTGCTTATACTTTTTATTTCTTCCTAGTTCAGTCTTCGGAGACCAAGTAATCATGTTTTAACCAAAGCACATGGACGGGAAAGCCATTACATACATAGATATTTTTAAAAACACAATAAAATTTAAATGTGTCTATTTTTTAATTACAGAAAAGGAACATGCTTTAAGTCAGGTTAGGTATACTTCAAAAGTTTTAGGATTATAACTGATTTCTTTCTAATATCTTGGGGATCATGTAATTTTTGCTTTTTGCTCCATTATTAAGAGCTGATACTAGTACTGGCAGCCTGGAATATTTCTTAACATATATGAAATAGAGGAATTAGGTTTTAAAAATTTGGGTGAAAAGTGGATCAAGAATATTGGTAGGACAGATAACAGGAAAGAAGAGAGATGACAGGAAAGAAGATGAATTGGGCAGTTATTTTAGTGACCTTAGAGTTTCCTGTCACCACACTTGAGTGTCAGAGAAAATTTCTCTTTACTTCCGACGCGAATCATCTGCCCATTTTGTTTCTGCTGTATTTCACTCTAGGTTTGACCTCTTTCCAGAGACCTAGAGCTGAATTCCTCCCTGCCTATTGAACATCTCTAAATTACAACGTACTTAACATGATTTACACAGAAATCTTCAACTTTCTCCCAAATCATTCCCTCCTTCTCTTGTCATTAATTTTTTTTTTTTTTCTGCAGTACGCGGGCCTCTCACTGTTGTGGCCTCTCCCATTGCAGAGCACAGGCTCCGGACGCGCAGGCTCAGTGGCCATGGCTCACGGGCCCAGCCACTCCGCGGCATGTGGGATCCTCCTCGACTGGGGCACGAATCCGTGTCCCCTGCGTTGGCAGGCGGACTCTCAACCACTGCGCCACCAGGGAAGCCCTGTCATTAATCTTATAAGTCACCTTTCTCCCAGCTGGTCAGTTTTGAATATCCCTTTTTACCCAATTCAATTCATATCATGAATATTCCCTGAGTTGCTACTCAGACAATTGGGCTAGAACAGTAATCATGATATAGAGCTGCATTTAATAAGAATGATTGTTTTTTCAAAACACAAATGCCTTTTGTGGTGAAACAAAGAGAATTATTGTTAAAATTACTTGGGACCACAGCTTAAGAATAAATTTCTAGCATTGTAGAGGGCACTGAAGAACATTCAGAGAGAAGCAGCAAGTGGATATAAAAAGTTAACTCCAATTTAATTATTCCGGAGAGTAACAAAACCGCATAAAAAGGAATGGGATGGAATGTCTTTAAGCATGATGTCAATAATGAGGATCTTGTGTCTATGTGGCTCTCATACAAATGTGGAAGAGAAGGAAATGGTGAGGCTTCAAAATCTTTCCTTTTGAGAAAGATTTACTCTAACTGGTTGCATTCTTTGAAGGAATAAGACAAACTCTAGAAAGTTTCAAGAGAGCGTCTCTTCTCTGAATTAAATTGGCACTGTATGCAAGTTGAAGGCAGTTTGTATGCAAACAAACATGGATTTGATGCAGACAAAGATGGATCTGAGCACCAGCTGTTTTTATTACCTCTCCAACCTTAGGCAATTTACTAGCCCTCTCTTATGCAACCTCTCTAATCCTGATCGTTTTCATCAGTAAACTGAAAATTATAATAAAACCTACTTTAACAGATTTTTGTGAGGATTACATTGGATAATGAATTTAAAATGTTTAACATAGTGACTAGGTAATAGTAAATGCACGACTATCATATACATTTATTAAATTCAAATTTAGATAAAAGAGGATAGTAATGATTAATATAATACTTGATGAACACTTTCTTGTAGTATCAATTTTAAGCAGAAATTCAGTTATAAAACAAAACATATAGGTTTTCTTATTTTTGTGTAACTTGCTTAAGGTGTCCTTCATGTGGGTGGTAAACAAAAAAACAAAAACCAGAAAACCTCAGTAATACAGAAGTTTGCTTATGTTTGTTTTTCGGCATGCATATACACTCTGGGGATGCTTGTATATGTTGATATATCTGCATGAGGGATGGTATTTTGGTCCTCATTAAGTATTTTCATAGACTCTGCTAAGAACTGCCCCTACCCTGGGCTCACAATAAACATTGTGTTGCTGTGTAAATATCTTCAAAATTATTTTCCATTTTCAGATAGTCATGAGTTAATCTATTATTTTAATTTCATACGAAGAAGTAGAGAAACTGCCAAAATACATCACCAGCGGTCTCTGGTGACTTTCTGCCTTTCTGGGATCTTGACATGAGACATTGTGATTTCGGACGCAGGCAGCAGTAAGCGGCAGAGAACAGTAGCAGGAAGCAAGATCTTAGTTCCCGCACCGGAAGTCTTTAACCACTGGACCAGAGGGGCCAGCAGCTTGGGCCTGGGTCCCTAGTTCTTACCTGCCTTTTCAGGAAAGAATTCAGGCAAGGAGACAGAAGGTAAAGAGAAAAGTAAAATGTTTATTGTAAAAGCGAAGTACATGCGGAAAGACTCACAGGTGAACTCATAAGAGTCACGCCTTTTGGGAAGTTTAAGTCTTTTATAAGGGGTCGGTTTTCCAGGTCTTTGTCTTCTTTTTGGCCAATTGTATTGTTTTGACCCCATGGCTAATTTGTTTCTGGACCCTCCCCTGGGTACACACACACCCCTAAGTTAAGATGGATCCCACCACAAATGCCTCTGGGAGGAGATAGCAGGACTTACTATGGTCTGGCATCTCCTGCCTTTTTGACCCCGTGAAGGCTTTTGTGCATGCATAGTGTTTGCCTTGACCTAAGGATGGGAAGTGTGTGACCTCTTGAGCCTTTAATAGGGTTTAGTCCCACTCTGTCCCTGCCATAAAAATGCCCAGTGTCCGGTTATTTACCCTATTCCTGTTGCTGGTTTTTATAGCAAGGTGCAGAGCTCAAAATTTAGACAGGAGTCCAGTCATAAATATGTAGTCCTGGAGCCCATTTGTCTCTTGCTTCAGGAAATGTAAACAGGGGCTGGTAACGAATGTCCGGCCTGGAGCTCATCTTCTTCTCACCCCAGGAGGTGTGAACAGGAGGCCAGTTGTAAATGCCTAGCCTGGAGCCCATCTATCTCCTTCCTCAATAGTTCTCCACTTTTCTCTTAGTTCCTCATAAAATTACAAGCCTCAGTCATTGCAGGAGGAGGTCTCAGTGGTGTGTGGAGCTCAGACTCCTTTCTCACCCTTTCTCACTATGATGATCTCTTCAACGATCTCTTCATTCCCTTTGAACTCTCCTCTGTCCCCCACAAAAGAAATATTTTCTGGTATTTGACAGTGGTCCTTGTCTTTTGCTGTCCAATTTTCTATACGCCCTTACTCCTTATCCGAAATCCAGAAACTGACTCTTATTTTCTTTGTCCTGTTTCCTTGCACCAGTAAGCATGTAATTTCATGTCTAACTGAAGTGCAAGGGATACAAGAAACAAAACTGATGCATAAATAATAGAAAATATACTTTTTAAGAGTGTGATACTTTTGACAGATATTTGTTATCTATGACATGCAGAGAACCCTAGGCAAATGTTATTATTAGCCACGGTCCATATCTTAGATTTGCTTCTATGTGGTCATAATGTAGATTTTGTTACAGTTTTTAAGGGTTATGTTGGAGTTAACGTGCCAGGACTAGAAGTCCACTTCGTAATCATCAGTGGGACTCTGTCTGAGTCCTGTGTTCATATTTTCATCTCCTGTTAGGGGTAATTACAAGATGATTCAGAGTGGAACCTTGAAAAAATAGCTAGAATTGCTCCAGGTTGGCCTTCTACAAAAGACTAAAATAATTCAATTTTGAAATATAAAGGAAGAAATCTTTGGAAGAGTTAGTTGTAGATTTACTTTTCTAAAGTATTTTGAATGAGAGACATTGTGAAGAAGCAAAAGTACAGGTTAAAATACACCAGGAGGGATACAAGTTAAATATGCTAAAAGTCTCCTGTGAAGTTTATTCCTCTGGATCCCAGGGACTGTTCATTAACAAATGAACTCAACAAAATCACCTTGATTAACTACTCCTAGTCCTGCATAAATTGTTTTCTATCCTCTCTCTAACATTTCAATACAGTATACTCAGGTACACTCACTCACAGACTGCAAAAGCATAAAATCTTAAGATTCCTTTTCTACAGTTCGAGGGTTACAGACTCATATTTATTTGTTCTTGTCTAAGGGTCAGGTCTTAGAATGAAGAAATGCATGCTTTCTAAACTGTTACTGTACTTGACAATGTATAGATGTCTGTGTCAAAAAATGTAGAAATATTTCCTGACTGGCTCATAAAAACTTTTTTCTTGAAGGTTCATTTGGAAATTTTTCATACAGAAAAAGAATTGGAAAATCATTTTAAAGATGAAAAGTTAATGAGAAAATATAAATGGATTAGCTTAAAGTCTGGAGCAGTCTCAGAGGTGCTATGGGACAATTTAAATCTGATGTGATTTTTCCCCCTCAATCAGAAGATTTATTAGTTAAGATGTGATGAAATTGAAAAGGAGTGAGTGGCAAAGAGGTATGATATTGCACTACTCTAAACAGACACCAGTATCAATGAAGGTAACTACAGACACCAGTAGACAAAAGGCAATGCTTTAGGAGAGTAGAAAATAAACAGTGGAAATACTTCCTCCTCTTTTTGTTTGTTTCCATACAGGAGATTAAAAGTTTTGGAAAAAAGGAGATTTGCTGGGAACGAGAAGTTGTAGTTTACACTTACAGGGGTAAAACTGATTTTAATGTGATTTTTATTAGATTCTTGTTTGATCTCCTCTGACTGATTTGACTGTCCTATAAATGGAATAATTTAAAAATGGCTAAAGCTTAGATTATGATTAAATGTAACACCATATTTATTCTCCATTTTGAGTCTAAAATTAGCTTGATAAAGCAAAGGAGGCAATGTAGTATATTCAAAACATCATTGGATTTTGCAACAAAAAGATTTCAATTTAAAATTGAGCTCTGTCAATTATTGGTGCCCTGATTTTGGTTAAATCTTATCTACCTCTGTGTCTCAAATTCCTCATTTTTAAACTTAGGATATGTATCTTAAAGGATTGTTGCAAATAATAAAATGATAACATATTTAAAATATCTAGTAGATTAGTTGGGACTCAAAGGTTGTAAACTGAGGCAATGTAGAATGTTGTGGAAGTAAGAAGTATCCTCCCATTTCTAGCTACTAAACTACTAAATATTTTTATGGTGGAATTTACTACTGGGTAAATGTGAAAGGTTAAATTTGATTGAAAGACATAATTTTGTCTAGAATAAGGATTATGATTTTTTAGTTTTTTAATTTCTTGGAAATTTCTTGCAAAATCAAGCATAGAAAACATGTCACTGAATTTTACTATTAAATTCACAACATGTCAAAAATAAGTATGTGAAATTATCTAAACACATGACAATCTGTCTTAAAATATAAATGCTTATGTTTGAGTATCTTGGTGTTTTTTCCTATGAGAAAACAATTTTCCATAACACTGAATAAATTCTTCAGTTGAGTATACCATGCTTAAATACACTATACATTTTAAAATTGTTCTAGGAAAAAAAATACTTCAAACAGTGCTAAGTATTTGGCAGTATGTTTTAAGAGTCTTAAAAAGTATTTCTTCAGTTTATCTAGCTATATATACATATATATATATATATATATATATGTATATATAGATAGAGAGAGAGAGAGAGATGTCCCATAGATAGATATGGGAAATCCATCATAATACATTCATCTTTAGAGTAGAGGCCCTTAAAAGCCAGACAGTGAGGTTATTTGAATATGAAAATTAATGGCATTTTAATCGGTGCTATAAAAACTCATAATGTAACAAAGGATCCCACCCCTATTCTTCTTAGCCATTGTACCTGGCTTCAGTCTCTTACCACTTCTGCCTTACCTCTGATGCTCCAACAGCATATACATTTTTATAATTTCTGCACAAACCACACTGTTTCTTGCTCCAGATACTTTTTCTATGCTTTCCTGAGGTTTGTACCTCACTCTCCCCAACCCTCCCATTTCCTCTTTCCAATAACCCCATCCCTTCACTCTTTGCCTCAGTAACTCTTATTCTTTCCCAAAGGCTGTGCCACAGTTTCTACCTCCAGAAAAATCTGCCATATCATCTGATATTATGATCACATAATTTGTCAGACAAATTATTTTTGAAACAAACTTGAACTCTTTTGAGAGTGGAAAGGAACACAATAATTACACTGGGAAAACAGGTGTGAACTAGGAAAGTGCTATCAAACACAGATGCGTGGTCACTCTATCTAAAATAGGTTAGGTACTTTTAGGAAGAAAATTCTTCCCTACTCTAATGTGGAGGAAATTCTAGTGAGTTATATTAGACTCTTTCTTCTCTCTACTCATTCCACCCTAGGAAGGTAAGAATTCTTACTTGATAAAAGTTTGAAAGAATGAGGTTGGCCTGAAAAATCACCTTTTTCCTTCCTTCTCTGGGATTCAGCCTGCTAGGTGCGAGCTTGTAATCATCACTGCTCTGGACCATTTCATAAGCAGAATATCAAGGTCCCTTTCCTAGAGGTGACCACAGCTTTTATGACTGGGCAATTCTGTCTATATTTAGGATTCATTTAGCAAGCCCACCACAACGATACATTTTTATCAGTACAAAAAGGGATATATTTTCACTTCTATTTATTTTCTTCCTTGTTATATTTCTTAATTAGTTCAAGAGGCAAGTAGAGAAGAGCAGTGCTAAATAGACCCCAAGAGTTAACAATTCTTTTTGTTCTTACATTACTCAAAATAGCTCTATAATTACTTCTAACTATTATCATTACATCTTAGCTATATTTGATAATTTGATAATTATCTGATTATGTATTTTTTTGTATCTTCAGTATAGGAAAAATATTCTTTTTCTAATTCATGGTGATGGGCATTCTTAAGAAAATATTATTTACAGGATAAACAAATGCCTGATTCTTCCACATCCACCAAGGCTCTATATGTTGAAGGTTTATGTCATTACAGGACAAAAAAATTATTTCCATGTATGGAAAATATCTGGCGTAAGGTAGTCTAGATGTAGGACACTTTACATATAATCTCATGAAATTCATGTAACAATACATAAAATTGATGTTTTGTTCTCATTCTATGAAAGAGGAAAGTAAGTTTAGAGAAGGGAATAACTACCCTAGTATTTATTATACAGCTGATAATTAGTGGGGCATGAATTCAGCTCAGGACTATCTTCCTCCATAAGTCTGAGAATTTTTTTCCCTGTGCCATCTTGCTATAAGAATGTGTCTTCTCAGGCACAGGCAAAAAAATCCCATTGGATTTTTCCATACAAATCAATATAAGGTTCCCCATTAATTTTGAAGAAAGATTTTTATTACATTGATGAAAGGGTGAGTTCTACAGGAGGCCTGGGTGTCTCATTATTTCCAGACGAACATTATTGAATGAAGAATGTGAGAGCCAGAGATTGCACTAGAGAATTTCTGATATTTAAATACATAGAAAGTGCATTTCCAGGTTTTCTTGTTTGAAAAGTGCAATATGAGGAGATGATGCCAGATTATCTCAAGGGAGCAGCAGTGAGTCAACTTGATTAACCTTGAGGAGTCCATGGCATTGTATTCTTATCTGATAGGAAATAGTAAAAATCTTCTATGCTTGGATGCAACTACATATCATTATATCTTTACCACACATAATTTCTTTCTTACATCATCATTGTGCAATGCTCTCATTTAGTAAATACCTAAATATGACTTAGTATAACTCAATTTACTTCAACATACCTATGGGTTTCCTCATATATTCATATTACTCTGATGGGCATCGGGGTATAAGGAGATAAATAAATTATAATCCTGCCTTCAAAGATTTTGTAATTTAACAAGTAATGTTAATATTAGGTCAAATTAGTGCTTCGAAGAAATCCAAGCATGGCTTTGAAAAATTAGTTGAATGGGGAATTGGGAGAGACTTCACAGAGGAAGTGGAATTTTGCACTCAAGTGAAGTATGGGTAAAGGCTATTATTATTGGCCATAAGAAAGGCAAAGTAGCATAAAAGTGTATGCCCCACTTAGGATTTGAGAGTGGGTCAGTGTGGCTGGACAAGTATATTTCTGCAGGTATAGAGTAGGTGAAAAATCTGTAAAGATAATTTGGACTAAGTTATAGAACTTTGATGCCATGCTTTTTAGCATGGCAATTTCACGGGAAGCATTCAATAGACCAATCTTTTCCCAGACTAAATGCTAATGGACTTGTTCTTTAAAATTTTAGTATCTGATGAATGAGTTGAGTAATCTCAGGTTAACAAATGTTAAATGGTCTCTTTAGTGCAGAACTTCTCACTGCCTTTAATGTTCTTATGTCTATTGGGGATCTAAGGGGAGCCTGTAATATGTGTTGTTTCCCAGTCTTATGGATTATAGTTATGGTGCATGATGTGAGAATAGTGTTCCTTGGAGCGCACTTTGAAAAATACTTATTTAAAAAGTAAAGTCAAAGGGTTCAGATTTTAATAAGGCAGTTGTGGTTCTACTTTTCATTGTGACAATCTTCACATCTTCTTTCAACCTGTACACACACACATACACACACACACTCCAAGTGAGCTATAGGCATCTCTCCAGCAAGTTTCCTTTGGGTAGGACCCTTACAGCCTCTGATCCTAGTATGGTGATTTCACTCCTTTTATTTTATTTGCTATCCAGCTTTTAGAGCTCTGCTCATCACCTTATTGTGACTTTAGGTCACAATAGCTCTAATTAGCTCTAATTCCGTAGGCTATGGGAAAAGCTTTCACTACTTTTTCTGGATCCCAATGAATTTACTCTCAGCCTGCAGTCTAAGTTACCTCACATGACTCCCTATTTTTTTGTGGTATGCAGGCCTCTCACTGTTGTAGCCTCTCCCGTTGTGGAGCACAGGCTCCGGACGCGCAGGCTCAGCGGCCATGGCTCACGGGTCCAGCCGCTCTGCGGCATGTGGGATCTTCCCCGGACCGGGGCACAGACCCGTGTCCCCTGCATCGGCAGGCTGACTCTCAACCACTGCACCACCAGGGAAGCCCAGACTCCCTATTTTTAAACCAACCATGCCCCTGCACTTGTGCGGATAATGCTTTCCTTGAGACGTATGTCTCCCTGAAATGGGACTTTGATGGAACACATCCCAGAAAGTCAGACCCTCCCTGAGACATATTCCAGGGGAAAAAATACTGTCAAAATTCTGTTAGAAAGGGCTCGTAAGGGTCATTATGACATTGAGCAAGATCACATTGGCCCTCTGTAATATCTCTTCTAGGAAAAAGAGAAGGTTCAGATTATTTGTACTTTATTGTCTAGTATAACAATTGTAGTTTATTCTCCAGGAAAGTTATAGTAAAATTTTGGGGGAATGACAACTTTTAATCATAGTCTTTTCAAGACAAATGACAGGAAAACAACTCAAAAGCCAATAATAATAGCAATAATTATAATAACAACAAAGAAAGAGGAAGACGGAGGAGAATTTATTGGTTCCTATTCCTGGGAAGACTAGGAATCACCTGTTCAGGTGCTTAAATAGTGTTATTGGATCTTTTGCTCTCCAACCCCACTGCTTCTTTCTTATCCTTCCTTCCTCCCTCCCCCCTCCCTCCCTCCCTTTCTTTCTTTCTTTCCTTCTTTCTCTCTCTCTTTCTTTTCTTTCTTTCTTTCTTTCTTTTTTCTTTCTTTCTTTCTTTTCTTTCTCTCTTTCTTTCTTCTCTTCCTTCCCTCCTTTCCTTTTCTCTCTCTCTCCTTCCCTTTCTTCTTCCACCTCTCTTCAAAACATACATTCCTCTGTCTGGTCTGGCTTCTCTCTCAGACTCTCCCTACATAGTAAGCAAGCAGGCTGGTACAAGCAACTCCTATATAAATAGTCTTCCTTAGAAGCTCAGCATCCTCTGGTGGAGTTAGGATGACATCTGTCTTACCCAAACCATATACAATAGGCTTCTACCAAAAAAACTTGTGTTACCTAAAATAGTAGGGAAGTGATGCTGGAAAAAGTAAGCACACATATATCCTCTTTCCTTGCTCCCCACAATATGTACTCTTTTTCCTCATACAAATTATTTCAAGTGGGCTTCTTCCTCATAACATATTACAACTACTTCACATAAAACCAAAAATGCTCTAACAATCTTCCCCACAACCCCAACTCATGTCTAGATGCTGCCTTCAGCTCCAAATCCAAGATCAATGGGTGGTGAGCATTTCAGTCAGTCCTGTCTAAACGTGGTTTCACGTAGTCTATAGTTTATGCCTAAATGATTAAACTAATTCAAAAACCTTCCATGTACTCTGGGATGGTAAACAGGCTAACTACAGTAATAACACTTACTTAGAAATAAAAAAAAAATGAAATGAGACAACTTCTGTTCCAGTTATCTATTACTGATTACAAAATTACCCTAACACTTAGTGGCTTAAAACAATCACTTTATTAACTTTCATAGTTCTGTCAGTCTCACCTGTTTTCCTCTTGTGGTTGCAGTCTGATGGCAGCTGGGGATAGAATCATCTGGAGGTTACACTGTATTCTAGGAGAGCTGCTGCCTCTTCCTTTCCATGTAGGAGTGCCTCTCTATCACCTGGTCTCTTACTTATTCTTTCCATAGTCTTTTCATGTGGTCTCTACAGTGGAGTAGATGGGATTTTTGCATGGTAGCTCAGGGCTTTCTAGAAGGCTCTTCCAGGTCCTCTTGAAGCTTAGGCTCAGAACTGTTAAACCATCACTTCCACTGTATCCTCTTAGTTGAATCTAGTCAACGGGACATCTCAGATTAAACATGGATAGGACCACAAAAGAGCATGAATTCTGGGAGGAGTGGTTCACTGGGGAAAAAGAAAGCACTGTTTTACAACATATTCCAAATTTTGCTGGACAAAAGTAACAAGAGCTAATTTCCCAACAAGTGAATTTGGTCCCCGGTCTTCCACTTCTTGCTCTAAGTCCTGTCTCCTCGGAGAATATTCATATTCTTTTGTCTACCATGACCTTGCCTCAGTGGGACTAGAGAAGTATTTCTATTTTTAGGAATTCTACCACATTAAAAGCTTACTTTATATTCGTACAATTATGAAGGTCTACGGATAGATGTCTTCACTGAGCAATTAAAGGCCCTATACTTTTCCTCGGGTTTACTGTAGTTGCTAACTGGCTAATTCAATTTCTGGTCATAACCTGGACTAGAAATTTCTGGTCATAACCTGGACTAGAAAAAAGCCAGATATATAATAGAGGAAGGGCTACTGAAATTGCATCTGCTTATACAGCATTTATCTTTTAATTGCAGGCCTCAAGGCTCTACCCAATCGCTCAGTCTAAGATGTTAAAGCATAACAAATCAGCCCCTCTCAGGCTATATCTGAGATGATAGAGCAAATTACTTCAAGGCAATAAATATTTGAGAGATGCCTGACAGGCCGGACCCATTTTTTTCAGGCCTCCTTGAATCCAGATTTATCCTGTTTCTTGCCCACTGGTTTTTGTGTACACTAATTTTATCATGAGAAAAATAATTTTGACTTTTAAGCTCTGCAAAATTTATGACTGTCAGATGATCAGTAGTCTTGGATTTTTGGCTATAGGCAAAAAGTATTTTCTTAAAGTTATTTTTTTTCCTACATTAAGTCAAACAGGCAACTTGTCTCTTTCTTAAAGAACTTGCTGATTTCCGCAAGGGTTTGTTGAGAGCACATAAAATTCTACCAAGTCTCTTAAAATTCTTGCTTTTCTAGATATATATTTGAGGTGGCTTATTAACCAGATGCTTTCCAATCTTGTTATAAAATTTATCAGTTAGCTTATATGATGGTGAGGTATTCATACTAATCTATACCAACTTGTGAAACATCTTATGTCATGATCTTATTCATTTGTCATCCGCTAAGCAAGATTACACATTAATTATTCAGGACAGATGGGCAATAAGGAAGGGCAGAGTCTCTTATCTCTATAGTAAACTTCCCCTCACATGGAAACCTAAATCCCTCCTGCTGTATTTCAAGTCCATATCCTCCTATTATGACCTCAAAAAAGGTGGCATGCCCTCTTATAGGGCAGCTGTTATTCCTCCCTGCCCTATAAACACTTGATTGCCATTTTAAGTCACTTTTTACATTCTTATCTTCTTCTTTTCTAGAGAGAATGATCAATTGCTGTATGTAAGAAAAATAGACATGTAAGATATCCCATGGAGACCCAGAAACTAATTTGCTTTAGGTATGAAATTCTTCTATTTCTTCTTCACAAGAATATTCCAGATCAGTAAATCTTGACAAGGGTCAACAATGTAACAATCTTGGCTACATCATGCAGAGAGAACAATCCTTTATCTTTGGACATATAACATGAGTGCTTTCAGAACAACAGTTGGCACACACCTAGCACCAACACATCTCTACAGAACATTATCTTCCAAGCCAGGACTTCAATAAGAAACAAATGAAATCCAAGAAGAAAATATGTTTGGGCCTTTGATTTTTTTGTGGAGGCAGGGGAAGTGAGTGCAGGTATTGAACATAGTACATGCCTCTGTAATAGCTAGGAGAGAGTGAGTTCTTTAACACTTTAGTCATTGTACTATATTTCTCTTTTTCAATGTATCGTTTAGGTGTAAAATAAAAAATTCTGTGATCTCCCTGTAAACCTTTACTATAGAAACTTTATCTCTGATTAATAAGCTTAAGCACATACTAATGGGAATTCACGTTCAGAGAGAATGTTGGAAAATAAATGGTTCCATCCTTTCATTCACCTCCATTCAAAGGAGTCATTCTCTTTTGTGTAAGGAACCATGTCTTATTTGAGTTTGAACCTCTTATGCTTAGCATAGTGCTAGCACGCAAAACACAGAATTTTGGGTCATAATCTGTTTTTTAATATAAAAGGCATATAATATGGATAAAATTTAAAGAAAAAATATAATTTACTTTTAAACTAATATTTTCTAGATATTAAACATCTGAATGTAATAAGAGCTGTTTGATATTATATAATGATTAATAAACCCTCTTAAAGTTCATGATGTGGAAGATACTTCTGTCTCACAGTTCCCAGCACTTTAAAATCTGAAGATTGAAAGTTAGAGGCTAGAAAAGAGTCTACTAATGTTGCTTATTAATATTGTGATAGAAATTGTCATACCATTACAGATTTTAAAAATCTACCATCTGATTTCTTTTTTTTGCTCAAAGCTCTGTACTGTGTAATGCTAAATCTCTCCTTGAGGCTACACATGAGTACTTTTGGTAATGTGCATAAGCCTGTGGGATGAGCAGAACGGGTCCATGCTAACTGTGTGTTTCCCAGGATTTCACATAATCTTATAAGAATCTTGTAAGTCAATACAGAAAACTTGTAAAATAGTAAATGTTCAAACTCTATGTGATTAAATTGGGTGAATCAAAATACCAGATGCTATTCTGGTCTTCTGCAGTGCTGAGAGTTTATTATTGCTACTGACACACACAACAGCTGCAAAGATGATTTTTATGTTTATTATATTTACTATGTTACTGGGAGGATTAGAAGCCCCTGAAATACATCTTAAAAGGTTTTATTACTCTATAAAAGACTCTGTCACTTTAAACTCCATTAGTT
This sequence comes from Lagenorhynchus albirostris, assembly GCF_949774975.1. Classification (NCBI taxonomy): domain Eukaryota; kingdom Metazoa; phylum Chordata; class Mammalia; order Artiodactyla; family Delphinidae; genus Lagenorhynchus; species Lagenorhynchus albirostris. The sequence continues at coordinate 72,385,604 of NC_083103.1, forward strand.
GAGCTCTTTTGATTAGTAATGACATTCTCAGGAAGAGGCACTAGGATGTCAAATTTAGGAGTCTCAGTGTAGCCCTTTATAGGCCTTGCTGTATGGCAGTTCATCCTCAGGGAGAAGGGTTTATACAAAAAGGTCAATGAAAAGTTATTGGATAGGAACACAGAGTGGGGTTTGTTTTAATTCCTATTTTCTGACCAACATAACTCATATCCCTTACTAAGGAGTTTCCAAGAATTTTAAATGCTAAAAAAATATGGTTTAAATCAATAGTGGACTGAGCCTTGTACTTTGTATTAGCAAACTTATCACATCCCCAAAAAGCATGGTAAGAGATGGAGGGAGGATCCAAGCACTACATATTTTCTTTATTCAAGGAGCTTAACTGCTAGATGAGGAGTAAGAGTACTCATAAAATAGTTCAATATGACAACTTAATATTTTAGTTGAACACAAAAAGTATTCCTTATATGAATTCTGTAGGGAAGATAGTAGATCTCAGAAGTAGTAGTCAAGGGAGGTTAGGGAAGGTCACATGAAGATCTTGATCCATAAGTTATATGGGGTCATTTTCCCCATTATTTCAAATTGGTTTTCATTACGTAGCCACTCTACAGAATAGTTGGAATGTTAGGTATAATAAAGATTCTCACTCAGGGAAAAATGTTCTTAGTTGAACACAGCTTCCTCATTGTAGCAATTCCCACTGTGCCTACCATTGTACTTCACAAATATTTGATACTGTGATAGTTTTGAATGTCAACATGGCTAGGCTATAGTCTCTAGTTATTCAGTCAAACAGTAACCTAAATGGTGCTTTGAAGGTGTTTTGTAGATGTGATTGACATCCTCAATCAGTTGACTTTAAGTAAAGGAGGTAATTTTCATTAATGTGGGTGGGCCTAGTCTAATCAGTTGATAGGATTTGAGAGCAGAACTGAGGTTTCCTTGTGGAAAGAGAAATTTTGCCTGTGGTGTGTGGCTTCTGCTTCTCCCCAAGAATTTCCAACGTGTCCTGTCCTTCCTGATGGTTTGCCTTCATATTTCAGATTTGCCTAGCTAGTCTTCCCTACAATCATGTGCCAATTCCTTGCAATGAATTTATATACTTAATATTATGTATTAGTTAATACTATATATTAATATTTAATATATTTAATACATAATTTAATATTTTATATTAAATATATCTTAATATTTACTGCTAGTTCTGTTTCCCTAGTGGAACTCTGACTCATGCAGATACTCTCCTAATATTGAATGAATGTATATTTATATACATAGATGAATGAATGAATAAATAAATAATAATTGCCCATATTACTCTCTGTCAGTTGTTATGACAGATGGTTATGACGCAGATACAGGGGAAAGATAAAAAGCTTTAAAATTGACTAGTTCCTGGAAAGAGGGACAAAGAGCATTAACAAAGGCAACAATATGTAAATAAAACAGGACATGACTAAAGAATGATGTAGAAGAACGTTAGGTGACTCAAACATTTTACAAAGGAAACCCTCAGATTACTGAATTAGCCTCCTTGTTTATAAATTCAGAATTAAACGTTTTCATAATTTCCAATTCAAGAATGAGGAACTATGTCTTTAGCTGATGAGAAAGGTTAGATAGAGTATAGCTCTGATTTTGTCATGCAGAGAAACACTTTGTCATTAACTTAAATCATCTACTTTATGGTTCTGTTTTGTTGACTTGTTTTATACCAGTCAAACTAATCACAAATCTATCCAGTGCCAAAAAACTTTTCTCCCCCATTTTACTTCAATTCTACTCATACTAGATTGTATCAGAAGCCATAATATTAACTCACATGTCAGATTTTTAAAAATAAAATATTTTTTACATAGTTACACAACAAAATAGGAAAAAAAGAGAAAATTCTGCTTTTGTTTTAAATCAACCACATATCTGATAAGGCCTCTTTTAGGTAATTTTGAATTACCTTAACTTTATGGTACTGACTATGTTGATTTTACCCCAGGTCTGTACATCCTTAAGCCTCCCCTATTCCTATGTTCTTCTGTATTTCTATAGTGAGTGGGGGAGAAAAATAGAAGACATAAATTAGAATTATCTACTTCACAAGATACAAAATAAACCATGATCTTACTTGTTCTTTATTTTACATTATAATATATATTTAAAAATAATATTCAAAGCCCTTTTATTAAGGATATCACTACTGGGCAAAGAAACCATTCAGTTTAACAGATTATTTTGTCATAGTTCAGTGTGTCTGTGTGACATACAGTTAGTTTTGCTATACTCATAATTTTCTCTGAATGTGTTTAAGCACTCAGTGTATGTGTTTAAAAAAAACAAAACCAAACTTCTCTAGTAGGTATACACAGAATTCAACACATTTTGAATTTGAACAGGTTTTTGTGTGATTTAGGTCTGTAAAACTCCAGTCCTGTTTATTTTTTAATTTAATTTAATTTTATTTTTTTTTGCAGTACGTGGGCCTCTCACTGCTGTGGCCTCCCCCACTGTGGAGCACAGGCTCCGGACACGCAGACCCAGCGGCCATGGTTCACGAGCCCAGCCGCTCCGCGGCATGTGGGATCCTCCCGGACCGGGGCATGAACCCCCACCCCCTGCGCCACAAGGGAAGCCCTCCAGTACTGTTTTTATGAACGTTTTAAATCTTTTTTTTCTATGTCGAATATTTAATATGAGAATATTTGGAGAATTTACAGAATTTTCTGTATTTGGTATATTTTACAGTTCTGAAATAAATAGGAAATTCAGTAACATATTTTTGCCTAAAAGACTCCTTGAATCATAGTATTAGGAAAGAAGCTAGAAAAACACATCTAATTCCACAGAAACCATTGACTTGAAGCTCATGTTTTAGCACTGTAAGCCATCATCATTGATACAGTTTGATTTTGGTAGTTTAAACATAATCCCAAAGGACATTTCACAGATGCTTTTCTTATGAAAAAGTTTGCTATCATTGTTAGGAGAGAAAGTAAGCAGAAGGGCTTTTCTAGAAGAAAAGATTCTGTGGAAAAATGGGCAGATTTTCTGAATTGAGCTAAATTGTTCCTGCATTATAGAATCCATGTCTGATCCATGTTATTTATCCACAAACAAGAACCCCTGAAGAACAAGGCTACTTCTAAAATAGGAAATTTATAAGATATTATAGCAAGCAGCATTCTAAGATGGTCACCAATATTCCTGCCCCCTGGTATATATGCCCTTTCTGATCCCTTCCCCTTGAATGTGGACTATGATTATGTTACGTTACTTAGCAGACTTGAGTGATATTACTCTGCTGGTTTTGAGGAAGTAAGCTGCCTTGTTGTGAGAGATCTCACATCTAAGACCTAAGATCTGAAGGCAGTTTATATAAGCTGAGAGTGGTCCCTGGCTGACAACTCCAAGAAAATGGGGACCTAAGTTCTGCAACCACAGGAACTGAATAATTCTGCCAATAAGTTGAATGAACTTATAAAAGAACTCTGAGTCTCATGTGAGGTTACAACCTGGCTGTCATCTTGATTTCAGACATATGAAACCTTGAACAGAGGACCCAGCTAATCAGTACTTGACTTCTGACCCATGGAAATGGTCAGATAATATATATATATATATATATATATATATATATATATATATATAGTTTTAAGCTGCTAAACTTGTGGGATATTTTACACAGTAGTAGAAAACTAATACAGATAGTTTCTATAAATTTGGTCCATATAATCTAGGATTTAACCCATCACTCAGAGGTGATATTTATGGATTTTTGCCAATAAAACCATCAATAATTTCAGAAAACAAATGAGGGCCAAGTTCTATTCATGAATGAGAGAAAGTGCACAAAGTAGGGCTTATGCTTACAAATGACAGTCATGGTTTGGGTGATTACCAACAATCAACCGATATTCACTTGCATTACTATTGTTACTGTTATTTTCCTTCCTTCCTGTCCTACCTTCCCCCCTCCCTTCCTGCCTTCCTGCCTTCCTTCCTTCTCTCATCCTTCCCTGCTTGCTCCCAAGCTTGCTCTAACTCTCTCTCTTTCCTTTTGTTCTTTCTCTCTTTCCTTCTAAAACCTTTGTTGTAATGCAAATATGCTGGGGACTATTGACTGTTGAATGATTTACATTTTAGTTCACTATCTGCCTTAAAATCCTTGACACCTCCAAACATCTGGCTATCTGAACCCTGAATGAATAAGATGTGAGTAGGATTATTTGACAGATACGGATATAGAGGGGGAAGATGTAGGATGAAAGGGTTTAATGGAGACTGGAGACTTAATGGGATATGAAAATAAAATGGACTGAATAGCTGGACAAGTTATTAAGACAATGAGATGGCCTTAAAAAGATAAAACAATATTTTTGCTGCTTTGTTTAGAGGTAACATTAACTTTGGAGGAAACTTTTGTCTGTTTAGTTTTTTAGTATATACTCAGTGCCCAGAGAAACCTTGGCATCTATGATCATAGCTTAATATAATACATTTATTGAAAGAATGAATGTTACATATTAAAGAAACTTGATGCTTAAGTAGCTTCTGAACTAATGATTCCAATCGTTAGGGATAGGAGTGAACAGAATTTCAAGCTAGAGAGATTGGCACATTTCTTTAATTAATTTAATACTTACCATAAAAGTTAAGATAAGGGGATCTTTGACAGGAATGGAATGTGAATTTAAAGTGCATGTCTGATTTCTAGAAAGGTGTTCAACACTGCTTGTCCTATGGGACTCCAAATTGTTGTATAATAGGAAAATATGGGGTGATTTTGGTTAGCACAACCTAAAGCAGACACTTAAAAGAAGAATGTAGGTTACTAAAGATAAGCTTCTTGTTTTATAATGCAGCCAGTGGCTGGCCTTATTTATTCTATGAAAAAGGATGGCCTTAGTACTAGGTCACAGGAAAACTGCTACTATAAATGCTATATAATGGCTATCATCAAAAAATCCACAAACAATAAATGCTGGAGAGAATGTAGAGAAAAGGAACCCTCCTGTACTGTTGGAGGGATTGTAAATTGGTACAGCCACTATGGAGAACAGTATGGAGGTTCCTTAAAAAACTAAAAATAGAGCTACCATATGACCCTGCAATACCACTCTGGGGCATATATCCAGAGAAAAACATGGTCCGAAAGGATATATGCACCCCAATGTTCATTGCAGCGCTGTTTATGATAGCCAAGACATGGAAGGAATGTAAATGTCCATCAACAGATGAATGGATAAAGAAGATGTGGTACATATATACAATGGAATATTACTCAGCCATTAAAAAGAGTTAAATAATGCCATTTGTAGCAACATAGATGGACCTAGAGATTGTCATACTGAGTGAGGTTAGTTAGAGAAAGAAAAATATCATATGATATCCCTGATATGTGGAATCTAAAAATAAATGATACAAAGTTGTCATCTAATCATAAATAGTGTCAAAACTGAGTTGAACTGTAGGACACCCAGCTGGTGTCTCAAGCATTGTTTGTTGGTGTGTAGGAACCCTTTACTCCCACACATTGAAACTGGGAGTAGAACCCAAAAGACTTCTGTACACCTCATGTAATGGCCATGTCAGTTCCTTATTTTTACCTAAACAGAATACTACAACCTCTCTTATAATGGACTTGACAATTAATTTTCTGAATAAATTCTTTATATTTTTGCTTTGTCAATTTCTAGATAGTATTTTAAAATATATAACCTCAGTGAATGCTTATAACCACTCATGTAGAAGCTATTATTATTTTGTTTTGGCATATATTATTTCTTTTGGTGAATATGCTTTTTTTTATGCTATTTGCTTTGTAAGAGTCTAGAACCAATTGAGATATAGATACTGGAGACAGATAGTTGAAGATAAAATATTTCACCACTAATAATGACTTTTAGGCAAAGTTCTTTAGATATGCTGATATCGACCTGGTTAACACTGCCCCCAGATTAGGCACCCCGAGATTATGCACCTAGCCTGTAATAGATAGCTTCATGCCTTTCCCTGGGACCACTTTGCACAGAGAGTGCAATGTTTGCTGTCTGTACCCTAGAAGAATACAGAAGGAGGTGAGGCATATGCGCTCATTTATATCTTCCATGTTCAGTAAAAGTCACTGGTACTACTCTGAAGAGTCAGGGGGGAAGGAAAGGGAGGAGGAGGCGGAGACAGAATATAGTCCTTCAAAGATGTTCAAGTCCTAATCCTTAGACTCTGTGAGTGTGTTGTGCTACATGACAAAGGGGAATTAAGGTCACAGATGGAACTAAGTCGCTTATCTGATGACCTTGAGATAACATGATTATGCTAGACTACCTGGGTGGGCCCAATACAACCACAAGAGTCCTTATAAGTAAAAGAAAGAGGTGGGAAATTTAGAATGAGTGAAGCAATAGAGAAAGACTGGACTGATGGATAGAATGGGGACAAAAATGGAATGAGGACACTAACTAAGGAATGTGGACAGCCTCTCTATGTTGGAAAAAGCAAGAAAATAAATTTTCCTCTAGACCCTCCAGAAAGGAATACAGCCTGTTGTCACCTTGATTTTAGTTCTGTGAGACCTATTTCTAAGTTCTGTCCTCCAGAAATGTAAGATGATACCAGGTATTATTTTAAGCTGCTAAATTTGGGTAATTTGTTACAGCAGCAATTTGAAACTATTCAGTACCCACCATGGTACAGAGCTGTTAACAGAAACCATTGTTTTTCAAGTAGAAAGAAATTTAGTGTAAGATTTGATGATTGCTAAATTGTTGGAAGGTTGAGAAGAACAGAATAAGGTGACATCACTGGACTGTTGGGATCAAAATCACACAATGTCAACTCCCACCAATGCCAATATCCCTGCCACCCCATACTGAGGAAGAAATAGTTGTGCAAAACGAAGTTAATCCTTTTTTACTTTGGAGGGTTATCTCAACATCCCCAGACCATTGTCTAACATTGAGGTGACACCCTGAATTTTGCTGAGGTTTACTTTCCATTCTCTAGCATCTATACGTATGTATGTATAGGTATTTCGCATATTTCTGCTTACCAAGTTCAGTCAACTCAATGTTATCCATGCAGTGAACAGCATAATATCCTGTAGGATAGTGAGATGATCAAGATTTTTGCAGCCAATTTATGCAGAGAACCAGAGGTGTACTGCTGACCATAAAGTAAACTGCATCTGCTTATTAAGACAGAGGAAGAAAAAAATAATTTGCACACTGAAAACTGCTTACCAGTTGTCAGAAGAATGTTGATTAACTGGAATAAAGAGACCACAAGGGGAACAGCAACCCCAGTTGCATTTAACCATCTGATCAAGTTTAAAATAATTTGCTGTCATTCTCAAATACTGATCCATCTTCTCTTCACAACACAAATATAACTTCTGCTACTTAAATGGAGACATAATAGAAATAATCACCTTGACATCCTTCCAGTCTTTTGGTGGAAATAATATCTGTGCTGCATCAGTGTTATAAGATTGAATTTGGTTTGTTATTTTGGTATAGAGGGTAAGTTCAAGGGGTTTTACCTAGGCTTTAACAAGCAAAATAATCCTCATTCTTATGAGGGAAGCAGTGTGGGAATTTTGTTAGCTGCCAAGTTTGTCAGTTCTTATTATGTAATCAAAAATGGTAGAAATAGGGGGCTTCCCTGGTGGCGCAGTGGTTGAGAGTCCGCTTGCCGATGCAGGGGACCCGGGTTCGTGCCCCGGTCCGGGAAGATCCCACATGCCACGGAGTGGCTAGGCCCGTGAGCCATGGCCGCTGAGCCTGCGCGTCCGGAGCCTGTGCTCCGCAACGGGAGAGGCCACAACAGTGAGAGGCCCACGTACCACAAACAAAACAAACAAACAAACAAAAATGGTAGAAATAAATACAGGGCTGTTTTACAAACATGCTGTTGGAGCTGAACTCAAGCCAAACCCCATTTATCAACCAGTCCATACACACTCTTATTCTGACTGGTAAACCTCAGTCACATAGGAGACCCCAAATATTATTGTTAGCTGGGAACCACTGTATGATAATCCTTTGAAAGTCAAGGTTGTTTTCTTTCTGCTGTGTAAAATGTACACCCATCTTGTTAAAAGGCCACATATCCCTTTGGGAAGCCTAGACTAATATTTAATTGGTGGACCTCCAGGGTGAAATAGATAGGGGTGGATGAACAGATCACAGGTGAAAAATATACTCCACCATTCCTATCTTCCTAAGTCATTGGATTTCTTCCATTACATTATGTAAGGCAGGGGTCCCCAACTCCCAGGCTGCAGACCAGTATTGGTCCGCACCTGTTAGAAACTGGGCCGCACAGCAGGAGGTGAGCAGCGAGTGAGTGAGTGAAGCTTCATCTGACGTTCCCCATCGCTCGCATTACTGCCTGAACCATTCCACCCTCATGACCCGGTCAGTGGAAAAATTGTCTTCCATGAAACTAGTCCCTGGTGCCAAAAAGGTTGGGGACCGCTGATGTAAAGAATTTCTAATACCTCAACTTTATTTAATTCAGGTGACTGCTGAATCCAAGTTTCTCTGAAATATTCAAACTATTAGCTGTTGCTTCTAGCTTCCTGCGTACTTTTTATTTGTTAACACTCTTAACACTTAGTATGTTCTGTATACTTATCTAAGCAGATACATATATTAATTTAATCTTCACACTAATCACATGAGGTAAATACAGTTATTATCCCCATTTTAGAGATGAGCAAAATTAGGCAAAGAGCAGTTAAACATCTTGTCCAAGTTCACAAAGCTTGTAAGTGGTGGAGGTAAAATTGAATCCAAAATATCATCCTTAATGATAAATTCAGCTCCTCTAATATTGTGTTTACTCCTCCCTAACGGAAGCCATATAATCCATTCCCACACATATTCCATAGGTTTTTCAGAATGTAAATTAGCAAAATCTTGCAGCTAATCTGTAAACCACATTTCTGATGGGTAAAGCATCCCCTTTCAAGCCAGATCTTGCATTTGTCTTCCTAAGACATGTTAGGATATGACTCTGGTTACGGATTTGAGAGCTGTGAGGGATGACTGGAGCAGGGCACGAGGATAATTGGCAAATGCTCTTGAAAGAACTTCCTAAGGTGATGTGCCTGTACCTTTGTATACTCTTTGTCATGCTGGAATTGAGTCTCTGCAAACATCTTGCTTACTGGCCAAGTGTTAGAATGTTAGAATCTGCAATAAGGGGTACTAGGAGACTACAAGTCTAGAGGTGGAAGAAACTTCTTACTTCTTCCAAGTTCTTCCTTGTGAGTTTCCTGTTTATTTCTGGTTCCTGTCAGGGTAACCTCATTAATGGTTCCTCATGCCATCAGTAGCAGTTCCTTCCAGTAGCAGTAACTGAATCCTGTTTGCAACTTTTCCAAACACTAGCACAACCAGCTTTATCTTGCACCCACCTTCATATACCAGCTCCAGCCAACCAGTGTCTCCTCCAGAGGTCTGGTCCCAGATTCTCAGGCCCCCTCCTACAAGTTTCTAAGTTTTAATAATTCCAACCACTTCCTTTGTTCTCTCAGATTCAGGGACAGTAACTGTATCCTGCAGCTGCTACCTTTCCAATACCTTAGAGTTCTCATTTTATCCTTTTGGTTACCTGGCTAACAACTTTATTCCTAGTTAATAATTTTTCATATAAAATTCTCTCTCTTCAAATAATTGCTATGATTCTGTTTCCTGACTAGCCTCTGACTGATACAGGTAAGATCATTTCAGTATCTTCAATAATTCATGGCTTTCTTCCCCCAAAGGTAAAAAGCAGCTGCTTTGGTAGGCAAGGGAACATTAATGGGATTTGGAGGTTTACGAGACTCATATTTATTGTATCTCACTTAAATATTTCCATTAAGATTCTGAGAGCCTAATTCTTTTCTAATAAGAGCTTGACTTTCACATATCAGACCTGGCAAGGTAGAGGTTTCAAATTACTTTGTATTTCTGTAAATCCTTAGATTGATTTCTGTGTCTGATTTACTGTTGTCTCGGTCTATGACTGTTAATTACAAGAAAACCATTTAGGGCAGTGGTGCCTAACCATTTTGGAACTAGGGACCGGTTTCATGGAAGACTTTTCCATGGGGGCTGGGGAGGGAATGGTTCAGGTGGTAATGTGAGCAATGCGGAGCGGCAGATGAAGCTTTGCTTGCTTGCCCACTGCTCGCCTGCTGCTGTGTGCCCCGGTTCCTAACAGGCTGCGGACTGGTATCAGTCCATGGACCGGGGGTTGGGACCCCTGTTTTAGGGACTCCAGAAAGTCTAAACTTACTGGAATAGGTGAGTTTGGGAAGCAAAATATAAAAAAAAGAAAGAGGTAAAGCCAAATATTTAAGGCCTTGTGCTGTAATTTTTTTCTTTATACTATCCAGTTCAATCAGAAGAAGCCAGCTCACCTCACCATCCCTAAATTCCTCATTGCAATACTAGTGATCATTTGCAGCAACCACTTGAACTCCAAATCCCACTCAGGGATAAGAAACTGCGTACTATGAATGATCACATGTCATGGGCCACCTGCAATCTGTAGTCCCTGGTGATGAGGTAATCACTCCCTTTAACCCAGGTCACATAAGTAATACAAAATGTCCATCTTAAGGGTCTTTCCTTGGAACCCCTTCCAGTTCTATATATTTTATTAAAGTTTACTATGAGAAACAAAAAGCACTCTAGATATTTCCAGTACAGAGTGACAATATTGAAATTTGAATTCTACAGCTCTAAGGCTGTATTTATATCTACACATGGTTTCCTTTATTTTGGAACTCCAAGGAGAGCTTTAATGTCCTGTATTTGCTGATACATCTTCCCTACTATTATTAGCCCAACACATGCGTTATGAATTCCAAAAACAGACAATATATCATACTAAAACTTATGGACTCTAAGTTTTCAATTTTTATGTTTACTGGGTTTTATTATGTCTTCCTGGATATTTGTTTTCATAGGGGTATAGATGTGGATGATTCAGTTCTTCCCTCTCTTACGTTTGATCATAGCATTTAAAGGTATCATTTGAAGTCATCCATATTGGATGTGAATACAAGTTTTGCCACATATTGGCTGTGTGACATTAGAGGAGTTAAGTTCCTTGAGCCTTGAAACCACTCATTAAAATTGATAAACTATTGATACCTATTTACAAGTTTGATATGAGTAATAAATAAGATCTTTTACACATTTTAAAAAATAATAGCCAACTTTCTTTTAAGATTTTATTTTTTTTGATGTGGACCATTTTTAAAGTCTTTATTGAATTTGTTACAATATTGCTTCTGTTTTATGTTTTGGTTTTATGGTCATGAGGCATGTGGGATCTTAGCCCCCTGACCAGGGATCCAACCCCCACCCCCTGCATTGGAAGGCAAAGTCTCAACCACTGGACTGCCAGAGAAGTCTGTTACCCATTTTTTAAAATAGACATTCTCCAAAGAAGATATACATGGCCAAAGACACATGAAAAGATGTTCCACATCACTAATTATTAGAGAAATGCAAATCAAAACTATCGTGAAGTATCACCTCACACTGGTCAGAATGGCCATCATCAAAAAGTCTACAGATAATAAATGCTGAAGACGATGTGGAAAGAAAAGAACCCTCCTGTACTGTTGGTGGGAATGTAAATTGGTACAACCTCTATAGAGAACAGTATGAAGGTTCCTTAAAAAAAACCTAAAAATAGAGCTACCGTATGATCCTGCAATCCCACTTTGGGGCGTATATCCAGAGAAAACCATAATTCAAAAGAGTCATGTACCACAATGTTCATTTCAGCTCTATTTACAATAGCCAGGACATGGAAGCAGCCTTAGTGTTCAGATGAAAGGATAAAGAAGATGTGGTAAAGAAGATGTGGTATATTTATACAATGGAATATTACTCAGCCATAAAAAGAATGAAATAATGCCATTTGCCACAGCATGGATGGACCTAGAGATTATCATACTGAGTGAAGTAAGTCAGACAGAGAAAGAGAAATATCATATGATATCACTTACATATGTAATCTAAAAAAAAAGATATAAACAAACTTATATACAAAACAGAAATAGACCCGCAGATATAGAAAACAAACTTATGGTTACCAAAGGGGTGGGATAGAGAAATTAGGAGGTTGGGATTAACAGATACACACTACTATATACAAAATAGATAACCAAAAAGTACCTACTGTATAGCACAGGGAAATATATCCAATATTTTATAATAACCTATAAGGGGAAAGAATCTTAAAAAAAATATATATGTATAACTGAATCAGTTTGCTGTGTACCTAAAACTAACACCACATTGTAAATCAACTATACTTATAAATAAATAAATAAATAAGTAAATAAATTTTAGCACAATGCCTGGCACATAATGTTAGTTATTAAGTTTAAACATGTATTAAACTTTATACATGTTTTTTCAGATACAACTGAAAACCTTTTGTACACTTTTTTATATATTGTTAAGCTTGCTGCTTTGAATGTACTACCCTTCAGAGAAAAGGTAAGGAAGATACAAAGAAGTTAGGCAAGACTCTTATCCATGCTCCTGTTTCCCAATCCTACCTCACTACAAGCTACTACTAGGAAAAGAAGCTGCCTTTTTGTGGTGTAGTCCCTGAGAGGCTGCTACTCTCCAGGAGAAGCTCCTCACTTGTCCCGGTCCTAGTCCACTGTGGCATGTGAGCGGCTATGGGGAATAGCATAGACTGATGAACTTGAGACAACACTCCAGGCTCCCCATAGCCCACTGAAGAATGCAGAAGACCCTCCAGTTTCTGCATATTTCTGAAGAGAACTACAGATATACTGACTTGACTGATAAACTGATAAAGTGGTTATAGTGCATAGGGATTTTGTGACCAAAAGGACAAAAGTTGGGAATTTACCATCAGGCACTAGCTTAACACTAATTAAGACATGAAGCATCTCAAAAGACTTTAGTTCAAGGGCCAAAAAATGGCAGATCTTTTTGGTTAAAAACTCTGCTTGGGAAAACAGAACAAGGATCTACATGTAAGAACCTTGAGTCTTCTTTGGTCTCCCTGCCATTTGCCCACCTCATTCTCCATGAGGTCTATTAAGATTCCTATTAAGATTCAGAAGTCATATTGATAGGCATGTGGGCAGGTAAATTAAATTTGAAAGCCTGAGACTTTACCCAAACTCTTAAATTAATTAAGTGATTATTTGAAACCAAGAGAAATTAAAGTTATTAAATGGAAAGTTTGAAGTTTTTTAAATTTAAGTTTTATTTATCACTACATAGCAGTTGAACTTGTGAAGACAATTCATCAATTTTAGAAAAGAACATAAATTACATTTAGCTATGTTTTCTCTGCACATCTGAGTTGTAGTGTGCCTAAATATGTGAATCTGACTTGATACCATTAGACATATTACTTCACTATAAATCAAGGGATTTTCCTTATTGGCATTTGTGTGAACTAAATTGTGTGTAGGAAGACAATATTCCCACAAAAGCAGCGGGCCTAGGCCCCAAAGCACAGAATGTATGTATATGCTTTAGAAAGTACGTCAAATATACGTCTTTTAATATAACTATGTATATTCAATCTAGGGAATAAAAACAAATAGAACCATTCATGCATTTACAATAGAAATTGACTGAAGCATCTCCTAGAGGCACAATACTTTGCAGAGCTTTCTTTGAAGAATCCAAGTTTTCTTAGAGAATCCAGAATTCCATTGTCTTCAGTAACTTCTTATTGTAAACCTCTACAACCTTCAACTTTACTTTATTCATGTTTGCTCTTTTTGGGGTCTTAAAATAGACTTCAGTTAAGCCAGCTGTTCATGAAACGGAGGAGGGAAAACAAAAAAAAGCAAGCTCAGGAAAGCACAGTGTCTGGCTTAGATTTTGCATAGTTGCTATACTAATCAATATCACCGTAATTAAAACCACCCATGATTAATGGGTTAGCATTTTTACAGGGCTTTGTTGTCTACAAAATCATTTCACAGTCTATTTTGTCTAACTGCCCAGTAGGAGCAAACCCCAAATCACCAGGCTATCTTTTGTCCTTACTTTCCATCTAAACTGTTCTTGTCTATGGAAATACCTTGCCTTGGGTTACAGTTGTGGGTTTCCCCTCTCTGTCTGGGAGGAAAAAGAACTTTTTCTCTCAGAAGCAAAAAACTGAACCTGGAAAATAGGGATTACCATTTTACTAACCATCCATTGAATTCATCTTCTCTTTAGACTCTGACCATATGTATATTGTTTGCTACGCTGAGGCTATACCTATTTGCATTATTTCTATCTGTAAGACAAAGTAGTCAATGCTATTTTTCTTTTCTTGTCTAATCAACTTAGGCTGAGACTCTAAATCTTGAGTCTAAATCTTGGCACTAAGATTAATGTAATCATGGAAAATTGACATTTTAATCATACATTAAAAAATAGCTTATATTTAGGGAGACAATTCCCTTAAGGAGGTAGTAAGACAAGCCATTATTTTTGGCTACTTAAATAGGCCAAAATGCTTAAAATAAATATTCCCTGGATATCAGGTTGTGTTTCTAATACCTCTTTATCCTGCATGAATTTCAGTGAGGGTTTTTGCACTTACAGCTGATGAGGAAAAAAATATATATTGCACGAAAGCTTTTCATGGGCTTTTGAGGATTGACTATCTATAATTCATCAGAAAATACTTCATAAAGAATATAAATTTGTAATCTTAGATACAGTGCTTCTCATTGGTATCAATAGATAGTCAAATTGGTCAATTTTAGTTCCATTCTTTGCCTGCAAATGATTTGTCCATTTCTTTCCATGTTGTACATACTTCTCCCTTCAAAATTATTTGAAGTACTCTTTAAGAAGACAACAGAAATAATGTGGAAGTGGTATAGCCTTAAGCACTTTATTAACATAATTCTTGATAATTTGCTATGGAATTTTTTTTACAGTTTAAGTATAGAACTATAAAGTGTGATCTGTTCTGAATCTGAATGACCCTATAATTCATTCATCTATTCATTCAGCAAGTATATGCAGGCACTCCATATTAGAATTGCAGTGGTTAAACTCTCTCGTGGCTATTGAATTCTGGCTCCAGGAAAATGTCACCAAACCACCTCTTAAGGCAAAGCTGGTAAGAGAGATGACTACTTTGACAGAATGTTAGTAGCATCTCCAAATAGGGAGGGCAAATTCAGGGCAGTTACAAGGTTTTAGTCTAGTTTTAGGTGGATCTTTCAGAGCAGGGGCTTGATTAGGATTGGATGAGGATTATAATAAAATAGTTGATGATTGGTGGACAAAGCAACATAGGAGTTTGGGGTCAAGAGTGTAAACAGTCTTGGAATCCTAGAGAGTAAACAGTTTTTGATGCTACCTGTTGAAAAGTTGAACAATTTGATGTTCATTAAATTGTTTCCTGGAAAGTTTCTTACATGAACAATAGAGTTATTTTTAACTATTATCTTTCTGGGTAAGAGTTCCCTGGAAAAGACATGTAAGGGAGGGTAGTTCAATTGTAAATGCACGTCACTGTTCATTATAATCTATATGAGTGTAGATAGCAAAAAACAAAACAAGAAACAAAACAATAAAAAAACTAAGCACATAAGTAATTTAGAGAGAATAAATAATATTAAAGGTAAAGACTAAGAAAGAGCAATTTGGACTTTTAGTTTTAAATAGCATAAAACACATTGTAGCTACTATGTGGAATTTTGAAGAGCTTTCAATCAATTATTATTTTCAACATTTTCTCAATAAAGCTGGAAACTTAAATGTTCTAACTCCATTTAGCCTTATTCTACATTTCAAATTCTGTCTACCTTTCAATTCTACATATTTTAAGCACCAATTTCATTGCAGCTTCTTAGCTGCTTTGTCCCATGTCTTCTCTGAATTTGAAAATATATGATGTTCCGATAGGAACAGGTGGCATAAAATGAGAGCTTTACTTCAATGCATTGGCCTTCTCTCTGAGATTCTGGATGAATAGAAATAGAAAACTATTGTCAGAATAGATTGTCTATCTCTTACCCCACCAATCTAATCTGCATGAAACCTAAAGACATTGTCTGACTATTTATGGCTACCTCCCCAGTGCCTAGCACAGAGTCCAGATCATGGAGAGTGGCCAGTAAAATTTGTTGAATGAATAAATCCATGATTCTACTGCCTAACCTCAATTAAGTCTAATTTGAGAAATTGTACCCTGAGTTTTCTGCACTTTTCTCCTACTTTCATTTATGTGTTTTGTGTTACTAGAGGTGCAGCAGGTAAATTGATCTTGAGTCAATGTATTCCATTCATTGGGCAACTGTAACTAGTTCAAGGATGAACATGGAACCCAATTTGAACCCTTGATATCGCTGGGATCTTGGTTTAAGCTGTTATTTTTCTCACGCTGTGAGCTGGCAAATATTAGTCAGGTTCTGCAATGGTGATTATGTCACTTTGAAGGGAAACACCCTTCTGAAAATGAAGGCGACTCACGGAAGAACAGTGCTAACTTATCAATACAGCCTGGATCTTCAAGCTGTTTTGTTAGATCCTAAATCAGCCATGCTTAAAGGAGTTTTCAATGATAAAAGCTAAAATACACACTTGGATGCTTATATCAGTTTTGATGGAATATTTATGAGGATAAAATGAAATAATGTGACTAAGAGTGCTTTAAACAATATATAACATGAACTAGGGGCATGATAAATATTTATTTCCTTTTTAAATTCTTTCCTAATGTCATCCTTAAGCCTGCTCCCAGAACACTGATATTTCTTCAGTATTATTTTAGACCACTGAAATTATCTCACAACATAAAATTTTGTTTCTCTAGGGAATTAAGTCACTGAGCACAACTTGAAATACATTTCCCCCAACTCTCTTGTTTACATTAAAGAAACTGAAGATCAGAGAATTACTTGATAATAAAAAGGAAAAATAATTGCAACTGACCCAGGAATTGAATCTCAGTCTCCTGTCTTGTTGAATGAGGGTGCTTTCCACTATATCACACCAGTTCTGTTACTATATGTTTTGCATACAGTAAAATATGCAAAATATAGTTGACATATTGATACTATTTTTCTTTATTTTCCAGACTTCTTAAAATAATTCCCTCACCATAGACAAAGATTAAATTTAATTCCTTATAATACCCTTCTAATAATAGCAATGTACCAACAATGTTTTATCAATCATCATTGTGGACTTGCACTGTGTTAGGCCATGAGAATGAGCATAGAACATTCCCAATTAAGTCACAGACTCAGTACTTATAGGAAACTTACAAAATAATAATAATAATAACAACAAACAGGAATGCATTATGAGTTAAGTCTTTGTGCCATAGCATAATATCCAAGATAATTTTTGCCTCCTAAGATGTATTCTTTTGAGTGCCCACATTAAAGACTTTAGTGAAGATGAAATGACCATACTGGTACCAAGTAATCCCAGCTTCTTAGTCACAGCTCATTGAACCAAGAGTGTTCACCTTATCTAAGCTGAGCCAGTCACATTCTTTTTCTCAGAAAATTAAACCCAAGGATACTCAGAGACTGAGCCATTTTAACGGTAAGGAACTGATTACCAAAATCATTTGTTGTTGAGGTACATATTTCAGGAGACTGTGTCTTTCTTCTTGTTATATGCTCAAAATACTGACATATTCACTTTTCAATGAGGATTTGTCTTAGGATTTATTTGGGCATTCAAAAAGTCATAACACGCTTTGAATTAAAACTTGTGATATATGAACTGGACTAAGAAGCATTTTGCTTTATGATTCATCAAACCAAAAGCTTTGGCTTCTCCACTATTTGACTGACTAAGAAATTATTATATTTTAGTTCAATTGAGCAGTTATAAGTACTTAGCTCAAACACAAGATAATTTTGTGGAGGAGTAGGACTTCATCTTGCATGGGAAGAGGGTTCACAATCAGAGCTAATATTAATAAACTTATTGATGTGGAAGATGCTTAATAATTGTCACACAAAATATCAATTTTAGATTATATTTTGGGTTTTTGATAGGCTGAATAAACTCATTTTTACTTGAAAAAACAGGACTGTTTGCTGCTTTTACTTTCAGAACTGTAAAGGGTGAAAATTGACCTACTTTATGTACAGGGAAATTCTTTGCATTAGATGTTGAAACATTAGGTGGGGGGAGAATCAGGGAACTCCTTTCATCACTGAGAAGATGCCTTAACCAGGAAAATAGTTATCTACTTTGTCTAAATGCACTTCTTAGTCAAAATTTAGCAACAAAGTTGCCAGTGGTCACCAATGTTTGCCTCCACTTCCAATGGATATGAAATAGTCTCTGGTAATCTTTGTACCACAACAGAAGAGGCTAAAATATTACAAGGGTGCCTGTCAAGTCAAAGCTTCATGTGAACCAAAGTTATGGGAGAGTCAAGATGAAATACACAGGCAGAAAAAGTGCTCCACTGATCTTGGTGCCTAAAGTTTTTATTGGGGTTTCATTAGGTAGGTATAATTGATTGAATCTTTGGCCATGTGATTGAACTCAACCTCTAGCCCCCTATCCTCATGAGATGTTGGGAGGTTGAGCTGATATTAAGTGACTCAAAGCCCCAAATCTCTAATCACATGGTTCATCTTTCTGGCATAACTATTAACTCTCATCCTGAATCATCTCTTTAGCATAAACTCAGGTGTGATCCAAGGGCTAACCATGAATAACAAAGACACTCATATCACTAGGGAGATTCTAAGGATTTAGAGATTATCTCCCAGGAACCAGAGACAAAGACCAGACAAATTCTTAATTATATAACAACAGGACTGGGTAAATTTTTCAAAGAAACAGAGAAAAAATCAATTAGAGAAGAAGCAAATAGCCTCATGGTACTCTACTCTTTATTTTTTTTTTTTTATATTAGATAGCCATGATGTCTAAAACTCCTTTTTCTTTGGTTGGTTTCCATTCCATGCACTCGAGTTATTCCTTTTATTTGGTAGAAATTTATAGGGAAAAAAAAAAAAAAAGACAAGACAAATCTGACAGTAAAATAATTTGTAGGGCTTTTAATTGATATTTAGAGGTTCCAGGAATACTCCAGATAGAGGAAAATAGAATGAGTAAAGATAATAAGATTCAGTAGATATGAAATGTGTAACCAGTTACAGGACTACTTTTTACAGTAATAATATCTCTTTTGAGTCTTGGAGAAACTAAGGAAAAAAAAAGAAAAGACTAATCTGGCTCAATAAATTTAGGTGATTTTATGAAACTCTTTTGGATATTATGAGAACTGGGACTTTTCATATCTCTGGACTAGCTCCAAGGCGAGATAGTATGACTAAGATTTATATACAAAAGGATTTTTTTTAAAAAAGAGCAAAAAAGCTTTCTTCTAAGGCAACCTTTCACAGTATTTTCCTAAATTTAACACTATTGTAACATAGTAACACCACATTATTTGATCAGAATTGTAGAAATCATTATCAGGAAAAATGGGAGAATTAGGCTTGACTCCACAATTTTTGCTTTTAACTTTAAATTATTTGTCCTGGAACAGCCACTCCTTTTGAACACTCATGTCCTTGTGACATTCAGCTCAAAATCTTGACACTTGAATAATTTTATGCCCATACCCCCACTGAGCATCACTTGAATATGTAAATTATATTGATCCTCGACAGCGACAGCAATGACAAAAAGTGAAGGCCCTTCAAGACAAATAACAAGCAGGTTTTTCAGGTCTCTGTGTTTAAAAGGTAAGGAATAACAAAATAACATGATGACACTGTAATTCAGTAGCAAAATAGGGAAACGCTATTAATCAAGACTAATTTGATATTAGATTCCTAACTAAGTAGAGGATCCAGAATATTCCTCCACTGCACTTGAAGTCACGTCATTAGAGTCTGGGAACTACATTAAGCACACAGTCTTGAGTAGAATGATGGGCAGAAAGCATTTCAGAGAATAGTAAAAAATAGAGATCAAAATGTTGTGTGGAGCAGACTGTTAGGGATTTTGAAGGCCAATCAGATGATTCAAACTTAATATGATGCATATATTATAGTTTTCCCTCTGGAGTAACTAAAGAGAGTAATTTTAGGATAAACCTGAGTGACTATGAAGGATGGATTAAAAAGGAAGACAGAGGACAGCAACATGTTAAATTGTTGTGAGAGGTGGATAGAATTGTGGAAATGTATTCCAAGAAGATACAGGAAATGATGACGTTCAGAGCATAAGAGAAAGAGATGATTTTAATAAAGGATAACTTTTTCTCTGAATAGTAATTACTATAGTTATTAGTAACAATTATTTCCACATAAATCTAGTTTTCTCTGGATACTTCTGCCTGCTGGTTCTGTAATGCTTCTTCTCCAGGAAAAATAATTTATGCAGTAACTAAAAGGCTTTTTCAGCATGTTCAGATTATAGGGCAAGTATAGGCAGTCTGTGAAGGCAGCTAGGTCAGATGGACGTATTCCAATATATTTTTCTTCAGTCGTTTGCAATCTTGTTTTCCATTTATGCCTGTCCTTTTGTTCTCCATTTTTAATTCAAGACAAACTCAAGGGTAGGGGATTTCAGAGTTGTTCAAATTCTACTCCTTAAGATATAAGATAACCTAGATGCACCAATGAGGGAAAGGCAGACTATTTTTTTTAACTCTAAGATCCTGAGAATTTTAATGGACACTTTTTAATGTATTAACAGTATGAATGCCCAATGTAAGAAGTTTTTGCACTTATTAAATGAAATACTAGTCAAAATGACTATAGGCCTGAGTCCAAGGGAGACTGAATATTGTTTGCAAATATGGTGTAATATGAGATGAATTTCTCTCTCTAAATTTACTTTGACCTTTCATTAATTTTTGAAATTTCTATATTTCTTTCCATAACATTAGAATTCCATTATGTTCTAATTGGCTCTCTTTTTGAACGTTATCTGGAATTTTTAGAACCATGGATAAAAATTATGCTATAAATACACATGCAAATATAAGCATTAGACCAGTAGATAGAATATTTTATTTTACTTTATGTTGATAAAATAATACACATCTACTTATTAGGTATATGTAGTGTTTTGTCTGCTTTTATATTATAGCAGTAGTTCCATAATTTTTCTAACAATCATCTCTTCAATGTTTGTGTGTGTGTGTGTGCACGCGCATGTGTGTACAAGAGTCTTTCTAGAGTGTCCTTGGAATTTAACTGTAGAATGTGGAATATTTTATCATGAAACATACCGTTGTCCCCAATTAACTTACTCAAGATTAATTAGACTATACCAATAGTTCTCAGTAAGGTTGTATTGAACCCTGGAAACATCTTAGGAATTTTGGGAGGCAGAGGGTTTGGAAATTTCTGGCAGGGACACTTTGTCCCAGTGATTGAGAGGAAATGTTAGTGGGTAAGGCAAGGAAGCTAACCATCAATGTGTAGACAATTGCAAAATGAAGAATATTTCAATGTTTTTCACAGATTTCAAATATTCTTCTAGATATTTTGAAAGTGAAAGCCTTGTTTATCATTATCTAATCTTTGAACCACACTCTTCTTTATTTTTCCAGCACATTTTTTGCACAGTTTTTATGTACACTGACTTTTTAAAAATGCAACTACTGTGTCATTTAAAGAAAGATTGCCTTTTTTTATTCAGGTTGTCCCAAGATTAAGCTACATGTTGGAAAATCCTGTCTCTTAAGGCAACATTGTGGTATTTGAATCTCCACACCAACCACCTGTATTAGCCTATTACAGTAGCTCTCATACTCATTAAAATTCCATGAATAGGTTCAAATGTCTGAATGTTTTCATTTGCTTTTTTCAAGTGTAGTTGTACTTGAGAATTTATATATTAAAGTATGTGCCATTTTATTATATTTTTCTTCTTGCAGTGGTTGCTGCCCTGCCTATATTTCCTTTATCTGACCTGCACCCTCACACCCTAGCTACTAACTGCTGAGATGCTCCTTCGTATAATTTCCTTTGGCTGGAATAGGAGATTCCTCAATCCCTGATATGGCATGTGTTCCCCCTAAATTTATATGTTGAAATTCTAATGCAATGTGATGGTATTAGAAGGTGGGGCATTTGGGTGGTGCTTAGGTTCTGTTGGGGAAGGGGAATTTTCCCCCTCTAGCCCTCTTGAGTTCTTGTGGCCAGACTAATAATAAAATTGACACAAGGAAAATTAACAGGAGAAAAAGAAACAAATTTTAACTCATGTGCATGGAGGTCTCATAGAAATAGGACCTCAAATGTGGCCAAAGCAGGCAGCTTTTATATTTTTTAGGTAAAGAAACAATAAATTTGTGAGGAATTGACATGACAAAGAATCTTAGGTTTGGGGTGCCCAATTAGTGTAGAATCTAGACAGAGCTTGGGCTTGGTACTGAATTAAAGAAGTAACAGGATTTATTTATAAGGCTTCTTGGCCCCAAATTCCCTCCCTTTGGGGATAAGGGTGTCCTCCTACCTCCAGATGCAGGGAGTGCACCTCTCATGTAAGATTTATTTCCTGCTTTCAGGAAGACAGAAAGAAGGGTCAGAGTGTCTCTCTTGCCTTGGCCTTTTCTTAAGTAACTAATTCAAAACAATCAATTTGCCATTGAGCCACATTTTGGGGCAGTCTACCCTGCTCTCCAACAGTTCTGAGTCCTCATGAATGAGATTAGTGCTTTTATAAAAGAGACTTCAGGAAGCTCCCTCACATGTGAGGATGCAATGGAGAACTCTGCCTTTGGGGAAACTGACATAAGACATTATATTTTTAATCCATCTTATTTTATTATTAATTCATTACATTTATTTTAATACATGTCTGCATTTTATATTAGCTATACACTTCATTTCAAGAAGTAAAGGGTAATTTCAAAATACTTTTATTTTCTTAGAAGAAGGCATTAGGTCTGACAGCCTAAGATACACTATGTGACTAATATAAATGTCAGTTTATATGCTTATATTTTTACTTTAGTGTACTATACCTTCAGAGCATCTCAATCAGGACATTTTCAGACATTTAGTGAAAGATAAATATTATTACTATGTAAAATATAAAATTGCTAGCAATAATATTTTGTTACTGTCAGAGGCATTAAATATACAGTGGCAGGGCTAACCATCTTTCTCAGCAATCAGACCAAAAATTAATTCAAATAATCAAAAATAAGGACTTGGCATTATTTTGATCTCCCTCCACTAACAAGCTCAGAATCAAATTGTAGCTATAGTTGATGTGGCATTTCATAAGTAACTTACAATAACAGAAAGAGGGATATTGTTATGGTTGGTAATTGTATCCATCACAAAAACACCTGTGGACAGAAGAGAAAAAGAAAAGGGAAGAGAACTTGAAGCAGGTTATGACTACCTGTGGGCTCTTGAATGTTTTTATTCATAATCACTTTCTTATGTTCTAACATATTATAAGGAAAAAGTGTGAGTGCAGTAGAGTGAACATGGGTTTTAAAATCAGTTAATTACCTAAACCTGTTTGAACCTCAGTCTTACATTTAAAAGGAGATAATAATTAGCTGTTGTACAGATTTTTTTCTTTTGTATGTGAGAATTAAATGTGACTATTTTAAATTCTACGAACATTGTTATCTAGAGAATTCACTGAGGACTAATATAGGCTAAGTGAGTACTTGGGCTTTCAGGAGGAGACTCTACCAATAAAGGATAGAGATTGTAATAAGTTGGCAAGATTTCTGAAATCTCTGTAACTTTCTCTAAGTTTCAGAGAGGCAAAAACTTTGAGAAAGAGAGTAGATAGGTATGGCTCTTTAAAAAAAATATAGTGGGAAACAAGATATTGCAAGCCAGAGTAGTATGCTTATCTTCTGGACTTCTTTGAGGTCCTCTGGAGGGAATAGCTCTAGGGAAAGAGAAGGCTTGCTCAGATATATATATTGGGAGGGAGTGTTGAAGTGATTGATGATGTATTTGAATTCAATGGGTTAGAAGCTGACGAAGGCCATTTAAACAAAAGTGTTGACCCAGGGACAGTCAACTGATGGATGCTAGTGATTATTACAACTCTCAGTTTTCTCTCTCTAAGAACAAAATTGAGTTGTCTGTGATGTTCATGAAAATATTGTACCTTTGAGCTCATCTGAACTTACTTATGAGTTATGCCCTCACGGTTAAAAAGGCTGCCTGACCTTCCTGTAAGTGTGAATTCCGGAGCAACCATTTGGCCACTACCAGAAGAGGTTGTGCCAACAGAGCATTTTGTAACTGATGGGGTGCTGCAAATTCAGTCAGGATGTGTACTCACATGGGCAGACCAGGCATTCTATAGCAGTGTGGTACATCTGTCACTTGGCTTTGGGAATGTATTGAGAACATTGATGGGCATGTGCAGATCCAGAATGAGTAGATTCTATAAATAAGGGAACATATTATAAGAGAACATTTTATTGAATGTTTCATAGTAGAAAAAACACAGCTGGATAAAATCTGCTAGCTGTAAGCCTACAAAAATATTCACCAGTGACTACTCAGAAATTTCCATTGGTTCTTGTCCTGTCCCTTGACTCTTATTTTTAATCCTAAATTATATAATCTGGGAGGAAATTTTCTTTTATATTGCCAATATCTTCACAGCTGATTAATAATTATTTTTAACATATTATTTTTGGGTGGTTATTAATAAGTCACAATTCAGCAATTTTGCCGTAATTTTAAAGCTGATAGAGTGCCACTATTCTATTACTGAAGAGTTAAAAAGTCTGTGTAGCTACACTCTGCTTTGGTCTACATAAGCATTTACAATTTTTCTAATAGTAATTAGATTTGTTGAAAGCACTATGATAAGTGTCCTTATATAGTAGCTCACTTAATCCTCATAACAGCCTTACAAGGAAAGGTAGAGTACTAATTAAGAGCATAGTCTTTGTAGTCAAACTGTTTGGCTTCAAATCTTGGGGGCTCTGCATTTGCTATTCTCTTTTACTGATTCTCTTCCCCAAGAATCCATAGGCTTGCTTTGTCCTCCCTTCAGATTTCTACTCAAGCCTTACTATCAATGTAGTCTTCCCTGATCCCCCTGTGTAAAATCACACCCCAGCACCCTCTCCCCTCACCTGTTTCATTTTTATTCCTGCACTTGCCATCATTTAAAACACTTTATTTTTGTGTATTTATTTGATCACTGTCTGTCTCCTTCCAACAGATAGTAAATTCCATGGGGCCAATGACTTTGTTTTGATAACTCCTCTATCTCTAGTACCTAAAATTTTTCCTCACTCACAGCAGACCAAAAACAAAAAAAAATTGAAAAAGATAAATGAATAAATAAATTTTCTCCAGCATGGAAAAATTATTATGGAATTATCTATTTCTATTATTCTATTGCAATAAATACAGTGTCGTTTCAACTGAGGCTATAGATATACACAATTTGATTTAATAAGAATAAAAGCATTCTGTATAAAAAACAAAAGCTATTTTTCTAAGCATTTGAATCAACCGACATAACATGAAAAGATGCCATTCTGATTTTAATCTCTGATTCTTCTAATGTAGAGACCTGCTAACCTCCTTTTGTTGACAGGTGATTGGGTCAGTGTTTTCATTTTTCTTCTTAGTTCTCATATATTCATATTTTAGTGCAGAAAATTTGCATATATCCATTTGTTAAATAATTAATTATTTTAATGAAAAAGCATCTCTGCCCTCTCTGTCCCTCTTGTCAAAATTGTTCTCTTCAGTGCAATTACTGAATGATGTGTTTATTTTCTTCCTTTTCAACTTTGAACCATTATGAGCCATTTTGTACAGTTCCAGAATCAGTTGTTCTCATTTGTTTACTAGTTGGAATTCATGGGCATGTACTCTCATCTTCAATAAGCCACTATTTTTCAGACTATACTGACTGACTGGAACAATAGGAGATACACTCATGCAAGGTGTATTGTGAAGTTCATAATCCATTTAGGCATGTGAGCACATGAATGAGTGAAACAATAAAATTATGTACAATGTATTTATGGGAACATATTAGACGGAGGGATTAATCAATTATACTTGGGTCTAGAGGTAGAGGAAGGTATTTCAAGATGCAGATTTTCAAAATTCCAGAGGTGATGACATTTGATTTGACCTTAAAGTTTAGATAGTGGAATTTATGTGTATGAGAGAGTAAAAGTGGGAAGATGTAGCAGATAAAATAACATACTATGGATTATAGATAATATTTACAAATCCTGTGATGCCTGGCACATAATAATACTGGTAATTTTATTAATATAATCATTTCCATCAACATGCTAGCAGTGCATGTGACAGAGCTGGACTTCTAACGTAGAGTGTGAGTTCAGGCTGTGCTATGAATTCATATCCTGTGGTTTTGGCCATCATGCCATATTACCTCCTCACCCTAACTATACATAACACTATTAACATCGGTTTTCTGCTGGATGATAATCTTTGACTGATGATGTATTTGTCAAGATCCTAATTGAACCTAGCCCTAATATCTCTGCATAGCAATGTTCAAAGGAGTTTGGTTAGGACTTTAAAATGACATGAGATTTTTTTTTTTTTGATAATGATTGTTACTGTGACTGATATATTGAGTTGATGATACTATAAAAAGTTTATTTCCCTGATGTGAGCAATTATTCCTTGTTTTCTCATTTGGCAATATGTTGTTCTCAGTGATAGAAACAACAGTTCACTCCCTTCTGTGAAGAAGAATAACTTCCTGTTCAGAATCTGTGTTAACAATTAATTCCTTATTTAAAGAATGATAACTTCCATATAATATTTCATTAATAAATCAGAGGTACTGATTCACTTTTCATGTTGTGTTTTCACAACTGTGCAAATGTGAAGGGATATATCAAACTGATTCCATTCAGTCCTGCTTGAGTATAAGGTTAGATGTTCATGGATCTCATTTTTGTTGGAGAAAACTTAATCATTGATAAAGGAGAAAGTTGTCTGAGAGGGCAATTGGTTGGGGCCAAGCAAAGTTTTGGTCACAGATAGACTTTACTCTTTTTGAACAAATAAAACCCATGATTTATTGATTGCTTTCCATGGGAGGTATTCACAGGACAAAAACATGAAAAACAGCTAATAAAGGAACTCTTCCCAGGTGATATATATAGTCCTCAGTCAAGTGCCTGAATGGTCTCTGGGTGCTCTGTGGCTCTTTGCAGCTCTCTGGTCATTGAGACACACAATGTTCACTAAGGTCAGATATGGGCAGTCTAGCAAAGCTGCCTCTGTTCCTGTTTACATGGCCTTTTAAAATCTGGGCTCCACTGACCTCTACCTTTGTAAGGCCTCTTCTTACCTTCCTTCTCCAGACTACTGGAACTCCAAAATTCAAAAACAGCAATTCTATTAGCATATCCAGTATAGTGCTATTGAGACAAGATAAAGGAGGGAACAATAGCTCATTTTTTAATAGAAGATATACAAATCTATAATTCTCTTCCTTCTGATTATTTTTGTGTTCTTCAAACTATAAAATAGCTCTGTTGGTTTTTATTATCCATATAAATACAAATACAGCTAAAGTATATTTTTTCTATATGTTATTCAAACATATTGGTTTTCTGCTTTCCAGCCTAAAAGAATGATGAGGCCAACTAAAGGTGAGGATTGGGAGAGAAATTAACATTGATCAGGGGAACGTAATAGAACCATATTTTCTGAAAGCTTGGGATGGTGAAGAAAGAAGGAATAAAGTGAGGGAAAAATGCATTTTCTTCTATTACCCTTTCAGGTGTTCATCTACTTGCTTTTTTTTCTTTTTAATCAAAAGCTCTTTCTCATGCTTTTGTACCAACTTTGTTTTTTATCAAATTATCAAGGAGTAAAATATACCTAGAAACTTTCACTAATTTCTGCTCAATATGTGCAACTGTGTGGAAGGTAGTATACTTTGGTTTGAAAATAATTATAGATAGGAGATTTAATGTATTAAAAAAGGAACAGAAAGTTGAGAAAAAGAAACTTTTTTTGCAATGCATTTGTTAAGATGCTACTAAAATTTAGTTCATACCAAATAAAGTAACAAATTCTGATAAACCTTAGTAGGAAAAAATAAAGAACTCTGCAATAATCAGTTGCAAATGAATTTGGGAGTTATTACACAACTGTTCCCCATGGCTTAACATTCACTATAATTCTATATTGAAAAGAGCAAGCTGAATTCTAGAGAAATACAGTATAAATCAAAGAGATGATCTTATTATATATAAAGTAGTAAGACTTCACCTGGAGTACTATAAAATATAATGCACATGATACCTCAAGAAAGATGTAATTGTCTATAAAGGTATAACACAAGATTGACTGGGTTCTAAAGATGCCTGTGTGAGGAACAAGGGAGTATATATTTATAATGGTCAGGGAGGAATTTGAGCTGATACACAGGACATATTTCAATTTTAGTCAGCAATTAATTGAATTGAGTCCAACTAGCCATGTTTCATTCATCTTGGTATGGAAGCTAGTTTCTAAAGAGGTGAGATATTTTCTTTACTTTTTTATGTCAATGATAAAAAGAGTTTCATTTGAAATCTTCCACCGAGGCATTTTAGAAAGCTTACCTTTGATTGCATCACTCTTTTCAATCCTTTTGTATACTTTTTTGGTATAATTTTTGCTGTGTATACCTATTACTCACTCTATGAATCATTCTATTATTTTTCATGTCCTTCTGTAATCTGCCCACTTTAATCAAAACCTAGTCCAAAAAAGCCTCATAAGCATAAACATTTTTTGTGGTAGGTTCAAGGACATTAATACAGAAAAATTCTAGTAATAAAATATATTGATAATGAAGTAGAACACACTGCAATAAATCTGCGTAGATTTAAGGCACAGTCATTTGTCTTGATTTTGTTAAACCAGCTCACCTGATGCAAATACAACAAAGTAATTTACAATGTTAATTCCCCTCCCTGTCCCCAGATTCTTTGTGATAATTGAAGTTAATGCTGGTCAATAATATTTTGGTGTTATAAATATTTTTAAAATAAGTAAATTTTAATATCATTTGATACCTTTGGGGAATTTTTCTGATTGTTTTCATCCTCTTATGTAAGTTAATTTCATCATGTAAACCTACAATTTTCTTCCAAAGCCGAGGTAGAGGTTAAAAAGGAAACTTTTGAATTCCAATTGACTACAGCAGTCTGAGGGTGGCAGTGACCATATGTAATCTTTCTTCATGAAGTACTCAGCCCTGTGGAGAGAAGGCACTTAGTCTTGTAGATGCTTTCAGAGATGAGGTGCCATAAATAACAAAACTTTGGGAATCGATCAAGATCTCACAGGCAAAGTGTGTGTGAAAGCTCTTGGTAGAAATTCACTTTACTCTTAATATTTGTAGGACAATAGAGCAAAATTCTTGGATGGGCATTTGATGGGCCCACCCTTGAAAACCAAGGGAGAAGGTATTGCTTCTAGCTCATGGATGTTTGTACCTCAATCTCAGTATTGACTGGAAAACAGAATTACCCCCTGTGGTAGGCAGAATAATGCCCCCCTCTCCCAAAGATGGCTACATTCTAATCCCCAGAACCTGTGCATATGTAACATTGCATAACAAAGGGAATATAAGCTTACAGATGGAATTAAGGATGCCAACCAGCTAACTTTAAAAGAGGGATCTATCCTAGATTATTCAGGTGGCCCCAATGTAATCACAAAAGTCCTTAAAATTCAAAGAGGGACTCAGAAGAGAGAGTTGGTAAGATGGCAAAATGAGAAGGACTCAGCCTGGTATTTCTGGCTTAGAAAATTGAGGAAAGCACCATGGGTCAGGGAAAACAGAGGAATATGAGAAGCTAGAAAAGGTAATCAAATGAATTCTCCCCAGAGCCTCTAGAAAGGAGTGCAGCCCTGCTAATACCTGGAGGTTAACCCATTAAGATCCATGTTGGATTTCTGAACTATAAAACTGTTAAGATGATAATTTGTGTTAAAGCACTAAATTTTGATAAACTCATACAGCTGTAATAGAAAACTAATATACCCCCCAGTTTATCTCTTTCTTCTAATCACTGCTATAAGATTAGCTTACTTAATTTATTTAAGCCCTACCTCCATGAAACTTTCCTAATTTTCACCATCAGAATTAATTATCTACTCTCTTATTATTTTATTTAAATTTCTATATTTATAATATAGTATTTTCCACAGTCAGTCCTATATTTTGTGGAGCAGTTTACTCTCCAAACATCCCAGAGATAGTAATGCATGCAACAAACCATGCAGAGGGAAAGACAAAAGATGAATGAATGATCAAGAGGTACTTGGTTACACTGTGAAAAATGCTGACCCCCTCCCCCACAAATCTTGTTAATTTACAAATGGCAAGGTTTATTCATCAGTCATGCTAAATGTGTATCATGGAAACATTACAGTTGTGACAGAAGAAGTATTGAGTGGTACCTATATACAATGGGATACTACTGAGCCATACAAAAGAACAAAATAATGCCATTTGCAGCAACATGGATGCAACTAGAGATTATCATACTAAGTGAAGTAAGTCAGAAAGAGAAAGACAAATACCATATGATATAACATATATGTGGAATCTAAAAAATGGCACAAATGAACCTATCTACAAAACAGAAACAGACTCATAAACATAGAGAACAGACTTGTGGTTGCCAAGGGGGAGGGAGAAAGGAGAGGGATGGACTGAGAGTTTGGGGTTGGTTGATGCAAACTACTACATTTAGAAAGGATAAACAACAAGGTCATCCTGTAGAGCACAGGAAACTGTATTCAATATCCTGGGATAGGGCTTCCCTGGTGGTGCAGTGGTTGAGGGTCCGCCTGCCGATGCAGGGGACACGGGTTTGTGACCCGGTCTGGGAAGATCCCACATGCCGCAGAGCGGCTGGGCCCATGAGCCATGGCCGCTGAGCCTGCGCTTCCGGAGCCTGTGCTCCGCAACGGGAGAGGCCACAACAGTGAGAGGCCCGCGTACCACACACAAAAAAATAAAAAATCCTGGGATAAACCATAATGGAAAATAATATAAATAAAAGAATGTCTGTATGTGTATGACTGAGTCACTTTGCTGTACAGCAGAGATTGTCACAACTTGGTAAATCGACTATACTTCAATTTAAACAAAAAGAAAAATCCAATTAGAAAGAAAAAAGAAGTACTGAGTATGGTGAACCACTCCTCATGATGTCTTTTAAACCTGTCACCCTAAAATGACACACAGCACATTTGTAAATATTTCATTGGCTAAAAGAATCCACATTACCAAGCCTATGCACAGTAAGGTCAAGGAAATATAATCTTCCATTCAAGAGAGGTAACAAATATTTAGAACTATGACTCAGTTTTCCACAATAAACTAGATTTCCCTGGGAGGCTGTATAAAATGTGATTTTTCTGTGAAAACAGTTTAGAAATACAGTGTGTTTGGGTAGCCCAATGGGGAGAGAAAAGTGGGCAGAAGAACAATGCGATTCAAAGGTACTTGCTGTGTGATATTGATGTATCTGTGTATGGGAAGTGGGATACCGAGCCTTTCTCGGTATCTCTGTGTATATCTGTGTATGGGAAGTGGGATACCGAGCCTTTCTCGGTATCTCTGCCGAGTGGAGGCAGAGAAAGAACAGGAGAGAACTTTTAGCAGTTTCTGTGTGTGGCAGTTTCAGTGAAAGAAGGAGAGGTGTTCCAAAAGAAAATTTATGAAGCTGTCCAAGGGATTGGTTGTAAACTCATAGTGATATCACTTTAAAGAAACCAGCTACAAGGAGCCACATTCTTTTTTGAGGTATCTGGAGTTAGAGTGTAGTTTATTTGAATGTGTTGGGGCTCAGGGAAGGCCACCCCAAAATATGCCTCAATGGCATAATGATTATTTTGAATTAAAGTTACCTAAGAAATGGTAGATGCAAGAGGAACATTTTGACTTTCCTCTCTGTCTCCCTAAAAGCAGGAAATAAATCTGCCATGTGAAAAGTGTCCTCTCTGTATTGGGTGGTACAACTTTATCACCTGAGTCAGGGAATTCCAGGCTGAGAAGCCTGTATAAACAAAGCTTGTTACCCAAGCCCAATCTTTGCTTAAATTCCTCACTAACTAAGCACCCAAACCTGTTTCTTTGTCCTGTCAACTCCTCTCAAATTTATTTTTTCTTTGTCTAAAAAGTATAAAAGCTGCCTGCTTTGGCTACTTCTAGGTCCTATTTCCATAAGACCTCCATGTGCACAAATTAAATTTGCTTCTTTTTCTCTTGTAAATCTGTCTTGTGTTAATTTTTTTATTAGTCCAGCCACAAGAACTCAAGAGGGGTAGAGGGAGAAATTTCCCTCTCCCTGACAAATGTGTAACCTACAGATACTGGAACAAAAATGGGTTCAATACCTTTGACTTGTATGCATTTTTGGAGGTTGGTTGTTTTCCGTTACTTAACTTTGTCATTAAATTGTGAATACCTGGGGAGTAAGAAAACAAATGAATCAATAACCAAGTACTATAAGTGGACAATATGAAATAAAAATGTCATAATAAGTCTTATTATAGCAGTAATTATACACCAGAAGATAAATTTTCTAAATAAAAGACACTTTTACTGTGAATATTTAGATGGCCAACAACTTATATGAGACATAAGAAAAAAAGTCTCAGAAAAACTGAAAATAAAGCATGAAAAAAGAAATACCAAGAATATACAAACCAAATGTAACCCAAAAGAAAGAGTTGAAATCACAAATTCCACACTATACAAGGGCATTAGGGAAACAGCTAGTTGTGTGGTTTTGGTGAAGAAATGGAAACTAAAGCAGGATGAGAATGAATCTCTATTTGCAGCTGAAAGGATTAACAAGTTAACAAGTGTTATAATTCAATATGTTTGTCATACCTCTTTCCCAAAGTCCAGGACCCTGAGAGTATGCTCTAATCTTGAGTTTTGAAAATCACAAACGTAATGAAGATTTACTTATCTCATTTCATATTATACTTAGTGAAAGCAATGGTTAGATTTATTATTTTTTCAATCATATAAGAGAGAGATGAAGTGGGGAGACACAAGTTTGAACTAATTACTAAGGTTTAAGCATGATAGTAGGATCATGATTATCTTACTACAAGATAGTAGGATCATGAAGGATAGCATTTGAAAATTGAAATAGAAAGGAAGAGATAAATATAGGGAGAATTCAGAGACTGGGAGTTAAATCAAGAGATTACAGTGATAGTCCTGACACTTTATGAAAAATATTTGGATTAGATACAGACTATCTGTAGCATATAAAATTAAAGAAATTGAGGGTCAAAGAGAAAATTTTGTGAAAATTAAAATCAGTGACAACAACAACAATGAGTCAATCCAACTGCTAACAAATGACCTTTAATAGAAGGACTATCCAGATAAATGGTAGACATTCTAGGCTTCATGTATTATTGGTTTGGCAGTTTGGGGTAAGAAAAGATGGTGGTAACTAATATTCCATTTTTCCATCAGGTTCAACACAGACAGACTGATTTTGTTTTCCTTAACATATCAGGGAAATAGAGCTATTAAGAAGGTGATATTAAGAGGCATATTGTCATGATAATAATTGAAAAAGAAACAAGCACAGGCTGTACAGCTGTATTTTCTCTGATATATTCCAGATGTTAAAGTCTAGATATTTATCTGTGAGGAAGGTGACTAATCCCAGAACATTGTGATATGAAATTCAACTCATCTAAATAGTGATTTTTCAAGGTCATTCCCTATTGTTTGCATTTAGGAGAAGCATTGAAAATTATTCAAAGCCTGGCGTTTGGATTTATTAGTTGCATAAAGGATGGCGTTCTGAAAATAATATATTTTTCTTGAGGTCTAAAATCTTCTGAATAACTATTTCCTTGCATCTTAAAATAATGAAATCACCTTACAACTTTTTCTAAAAAGTGTTTCATTTTTATATAAAGATTGGCTTCTATCAAAGTCACACAGACACAGAGCAGAGAGTCTTTGATGATTTTCAATTACACTGATTTTAAAATAGCTTTGTGAGCACATTGTTGAACTCTGCAAGGATGGTCTGAAGTCTATGCTAAGAGTTTGCTTTTCATCCAGGTCTCTGGTCAGGGAGGGGGTGGGTCTCATTGTGATTCCTTGGTTTTTATAAACAGCAGTGAGTGAAATGCACAAGAAATATCCTTGGCTTACTCACAAGTGTCAATGAAATAAACAATTCATAGTGAGGTAGTCAAAGGGAAAGGCAATAGAGAAATGATGGGCTAGCTGCAACCTTTGTCCATTCAGGGCCCTTTTTTTCTGAACTGCAGATTTCCACTAACAAAATTTAATAAGTGTACAAAACAGATGTGTGTAAGTGTGTGTGGGGGTGTGCTTGTACGTGTGTGACTGAAGCAAATCGTTTAAAATAGTTGGGTTGTCTTTATAAAAAAGGAAAGTTAAGTAGTAATGTGTAAAGCTAAGAAAACTATTTAGTTTTTAATATTTGCCAGTCATTTTCCACTCAGTGTCTCCCTAAATTTACTGTCTATTGTGGAAAGAGGATAACAGTAGGCCTTAGCTAATAGATTTAATATTCTTTAAGAACCTACTATACTTGTCATGTACTCAATAATGTTAAGGCTTTTAAAACATAATTTAATATTTTAACAATTTACTTGGAAAATATTTCAACCTTGCAGTAAGGATTCAACAATAGATACAGTATGGAGAACACTTTTATCCCTTTATACAGATTTACCTACTGTTAACATTTTACCCCACTTGAATATTAAAATATGGCCTTTTACTACAAGATATTTCTGGTATTTCCTTAGAATAAGGATATTATTTTATATAACTGCAGAATAGACATTAGCTAATAATTTAACAGTGGTCTAATAGTTCTATCCAATCTGCAGTCTGTGATTCAATATTTCCGCTTGAACAAATAATTTCCTGTATAGCATTTTTTCATCACTACAGAATATAAGTGTATTGTCTTGTCTATTCAATCTTTTTTACAAATTTAGAATATGACCACAGCCTTTCTTTGTATTTCATGACACTGACATTTTAAGAGTATAGTTATCTCCTACTTGTATTTAATAGTAGGCTCCTCAATTTGTGTTTTCCTGATAATTCCTCTATATTAGGTACCCACTATATATTTCTGACTGTTGTGATGTATTCTCTGAAAATCACATCTGAAAGCTCTTGATGTCCATTTGTCCCCACTGGTGATTCAACTTTTGAATACACAGACAAGGTTATATATGATTTCTCCACTGTTTAACTTAGTATTTTCACCTTGCAATTGATAAGCAACTTGAAAGAAACACTTTTAAGTCATGAAAATATTCCATAATCATCTACATTTCCCCCCAAAACTTTTCATCTGTTGATTCTTAACAAAATTTTACTATTTACTAAAATTACTAAAATTTTTGTTGCAAACGAAAATTTACCAATTCTAATACTTGCTCCGTATTCACTAGCTGACGCTTGCCATTTTATTGTAAGCAACAGCCCCCCTCACCTTTATAAATATATGTGTTTATATATGTATGTATTCTTTACCTGTTAATGATTGACGTAGGTCAATGCATTTCTATTTTGTCAATTGTTTCTAATTCATTACTATACTTAATTTCCTTGGTGTTCAGATTAAACCAGATTTGACCAGTTGGTCCCCTTCAAGCTACCACCTATGCCCTTGTGACATATCCCCATAATTTTTTGAAAACTTCTTATTTATGACGTCACAGTGCTGGAAATAAGCTTTTCCTTTTAGTTGGAAATGTTACCAGAAACCAAGATCTCTGAGTGTTAGGTGTCCTTATTTTTACTTGGATACATTTATTTCTAGACCTCTTTACTGGTCAGAGCTAGGAAATACATGCATGTATATATTCCTATATCTTTGTATTTTTATCTATATACACATACAGTGTATATATGTACATGTGTGTATGTATGTACGTGCATAGAGACATACAAGCACGTATTTT
Source organism: Lagenorhynchus albirostris (assembly GCF_949774975.1). Classification (NCBI taxonomy): domain Eukaryota; kingdom Metazoa; phylum Chordata; class Mammalia; order Artiodactyla; family Delphinidae; genus Lagenorhynchus; species Lagenorhynchus albirostris. The sequence continues at coordinate 72,421,560 of NC_083103.1, forward strand.
AGAAATCATGAATTCACACCTATACCTCCAAATATAATATATCGATATATTACATATTTTTATTTTTCTCCTTAACAATGAAAATTCTGACTCCCAAGGTCTGCATATTTATTAATTTTCTCAATCGTATAACAGTTTTAAAATAATTTCAGAGCTGCTTTGCTCATACAACCAAAAAGTGAAAAAAAAAAAAATTAACATCTTTTTTGGAGTATAATTGCTTTACAATGGTGTGTTAGTTTCTGCTTTATAACAAGGTGAATCAGGTACACAAATATATATATCCCCATATCTCCTCCCTCTTGAACATCCCTCCCATTCTCAGTATCCTACCCCTCTAGGTGGTCACGAAGCACCGAGTTGATCTCCCTGTGCTATGTGGCTACTTCCCACTAGCTATCTATATTATATTTGGTAGGGTATATATGTCCATGCCACTCTCTCACTTCATCCCAGCATACTCTTCCTGTTCTCTGTGTCCTCAAGTCCATTCTCTACCTCTGCGTCTTTATTCCTGTCCTGCCCCTAGGTTCTTCAGAACCATTAGTCTTTCCTTTTTTTCAGACTCCATATATATGTGTTAGCATATGGTATTTGTTTTTCTCTTTCTAACTTACTTCACTCTGTATGACAGACTCTATGTCCATCCACCTCACGACAAGTAACTCAACTGCATTTCTTTTTATGGCTGAGTAACATTCCATTGTATATATGTGCCACATCTTCTTTATGCATTCATCTCTCGATGGACACTTAGGTTGCTTCCATGTCCTGGATATTGTAAATAGAGTTACAATGAACATTGTGGTACATGAATATTTTGGAATTATGGTTTTCTCAGGGTATATGCCCAGCAGTGGGATTGCTGGGTCATATGGTAGTTCTATTTTTAGTTTTTTAAGGAACCTCCATACTGTCCTCCATAGTGGCTGTATCAATTTACATTCCATCAACAGTGAAAGAGGGATCCCTTTTTGCTATACCCTCTCCAGCATTTAATGATTGTAGATTTTTTGTTGCTGGCCATCCTGACTGGTGTAAGGTGATATCTCATTGTAGTTTTGATTTGCATTTCTCTAATGATTAGTGATGTTGAGCAGCCTTTTATGTGTTTGTTGGCTATCTGTATATCTTCTTTGGAGAAATGTCTATGTAAGTCTTCTGCCAATTTCTGGATTACGTTTTTTTTTTTTTTTTTTGATATTGACCTGCATGAGCTGCTTGCAAATTTTGGAGATTAATCCTTTGTCTGTTGCTTCATTTGCAAATATTTTCCCCATTCTAAGGGTTGTCTTATTGTCTTGTTTATGTATCCCTTTGATGTGCAAAAGTTTTGAAATTTCATTAGGTCTCTTTTGTTTATTTTTGTTTTTATTTCCATTTCTCTAGGTGGTGGGTTAAAAAGGATCTTGCTGTGGGGCTTCCCTGGTGGTGCAGTGGTTGAGAGTCTGCCTGCCGATGCAGGGGATGTGGGTTCGTGCCCAGGTCCGGGAAGATCCCACATGCTACGGGGCGGCTGGGCCCGTGAGCCATGGTTGCTGAGCCTGCGCGTCCGGAGCCTGTGTTTCACAACGTGAGAGGCCACAAGAGTGAGAGGCCCACGTACCAAAACAAAAAAAGAAAAAAAAACAAAAAAAGATCTTGCTGTAATTTATGTCATACAGTGTTCTGCCTATGTTTTCCTCTAAGAGTTTGATGGTGTCTGGCCTTACACTTAGGTCTTTAATCCATTTTGAGTTTATTTTTGTGTATGTTGTTAGGGAGTGTTCTAATTTCATACGTTTACATGTAACTGTCCAGTTTTCACAGCAGCACTATTGAAGAGGGTGTCTTTTTTCCATTGTATACTCTTGCCTCCTGTTTCAAAAATAAGGTGACCATATATGTGTGGGTTTATCTCTGGGCTTTCTATCCTGTTCCATTGAGCTATATTTCTGTTTTTGTGCCAGTACTATACTGTCTTGATTACTGTAGCTTTGTAGTATAGTCTGAAGTCTGGGAGACAGATTCCTTGAGCTCCATTTTTCTTTCTCAAGATTGCTTTGGCTATTCAGGGTCTTTTGTGTTTCCATACAAATTGTGAAATTTTTAGTTCTAGTTCTGTGAAAAATGCCATTGGTCATTTGATAGGGATTGCATTGAATCTGTAGATTGCTTTGGGTAGTATACTCATTTTCACAATGTTGATTCTTCCAATCCAAGAACATGGTATGTCTCTCCATCTATTTGTATCATCTTTAATTTCTTACATCAGTGTCTTACAGTTGTCTGCATACAGGTCTTTTGTCTCCTTAGGTAGGTTTATTCCTAGGTATTTTGTTCCTTGTGTTGCAATGTTAGATGGGAGTTTTCCTTTAATTTCTCTTTCAGATTTTTCATCAGTAGTGTATAGGAATGCAAGAGATTTCTGTGCATTAATTTTGTATCCTGCAACTTTACCAAATTCATTGATTAGCTCTAGAAGTTTTCTGGTAGGATCTTTTGGATTCTCTATGTATAGTATCATGTTATCAGCAAACAGTGACAGCTTTACTTCTTCTTTTCTGATTTGGATTTCTTTAATTCCTTTTTCTTCTCTGATTGCTGTGGCTAAAACTTCCAAAACTATGTTGAAAAAAAGTGGTGAGAGTGGATAATGTTGTCTTGTTCCTGATCTTGGAGGAAATGGTTTCAGTTTTTCACCATTGAGAATGATGTTGGCTGTGGGTTTGTCATATATGGCCTTTATTATGTTGAGGTAAGTTCCCACTATGCCTACTTTCTGGAGGGTTTTTATCATAAATGGGTGTTGAATTTTGCTGAAAGCTTTTTGTGCATCTATTGAGATGATCATATGGTTTTTCTCCTTCAATTTGTTGTTATGGTTTACCACATTAGTAGGTTTGCATATATTGAAGAATCCTTGCGTTCCTGGGATAAACCCCACTTGATTGTGGTGTATGATCCATTTACTGTGCTGTTGGATGCTGTTTGCTAATATTTTTGTTGAGGATTTTTGTCTCTATGTTCATCAGTGATATTGGCCTGCAGTTTTCTTTTTTTTGTGACATCTTTGCCTGGTTTTGGTATCAGGGTGATGGTGGCCTCACAGAATGAATTTGGGAGTGATCCTCCCTCTGCTATATTTTGGAAGAGTTTGAGAAGGATAGCTGTTAGCTCTTCTCAAAATATTTGATAGAATTTGCCTGTGAATCTATCTGGTCCTGTGCTTTTGTTTGTTGGAAGATTTTTAATCATAGTTTCAATTTCAGTGCTTGTAATTGGTCTGTTTATATTTTCTATTTCTTCCCAGTTCAGTCTTGGGAGGTTGTGCTTTTCTAAGACTGTGTCCATTTCTTCCAGTTTGCCCATTTTATTGGCATATAGTTGCTTGTAGTAATCTCTCAAGATCCTTTGTATTTCTGCAGTGTCCATTATTACTTCTCCTTTTTCATTTCTAATTCTGTTGATTTGAGTCTTCTCCCTTTTTTTTCTTGATGAGTCTGGTTAATTGTTTATCAATTTTTTTTATCTTCTCAAAGAACCCAGTTTAGTTTTATTAATCTTTTCTATTGTTTCCTTCATTTCTTTTCATTTATTTCTGATCTGATCTATATGATTTCTTTCCTTCTGCTATCTTTGGGGTTTTTTGTTCTTCTTTCTCTAATTGTTTTAGGTGTAATGTTAGGTTGTTTATTTGAGATGTTTCTTGTTTTTTGAGGTAGGATTGTATCACTATAAACTTCCCTCTTAGAACTGCTTTTGCTGCATCCCCAAAGTTTTTAGTCATCGTGTTTTCATTGTCATTTGTTTCTAGGTTTTTTTTTTTATTTCCTCTTTGATTTCTTTAGTGATCTCTTGTTTATTTAGCAGTGTATTATTTAGTCTCCATATGTTTGTAGTTTTTACAGACTTTTTAATTTATATGTAGTCTCAAAGCATTTTGGTTGGAAAATATACTTGATACGATTTCAGTTTTCTTAATTTTACCAAGGCTTGATCTGTGAGCCAAGATATGATCTATCCTGGAGAATTTTCCATGGGCACTTGAGAAGAAAATGTACTCTGATGTTTTTGGATGGACTACCCTATAAATATCAAGTAGGTCCATCTTTTTTAATGTATCATTTAAAGCTTGTGTTTTCTTATTTATTTTCATTTTGGATGATCTGTCCATTGGTGAAAGTAGGGTGTTAAAGTCCCCTACTATGATTGTGTTACTGTCGATTTCCCCTTTTATGGCTGTTAGTATTTCCCTTATGTATTGAGATGCTCCTGTGTTGGGTGCATAAATATTTACAATTGTTATATCTTTCTTGGATTGATCCCTTGATCATTATGTAGTGTCCTTCTTTGTCTCTTGTAATAGTCTTTATTTTAAAGTCTCTTTTGTCTGATATGAGAATTGCTACTCCAGCTTTCTTCTGATTTCCATTTTCATGGAATATCTTTTTCCATCCTCTCACTTTCAGTCTGTATGTGTCCCTAGGTCTGAAGTGGGTCCCTTGTAGACAGCATACATGTGGGTCTTGTTTCTGTATCCATTCACCCAGTCTGTTTCTTTTGGTGGGAGCATTTAATCCATTTACATTTAAGGTAATTATAGATATGTATGTTCCTATTCCCATTTTCTTAATTATTTTGGGTTTGTTATTGTGGATCTTTTCTTCTCTTGTGTTTCTTGCCTAGAGAAGTTCCTTTAGCAGTTGTTGTAAAGCTGGTTTGCTGGTGCTGAACTCTCTCAGCTTTTGCTTGTCTGTAAAGGTTTTAATTTCTCCATCAAATCTGAATGAGATCCTTGCTGGGTAGAGTAATCTTGGTTGTAGGTTTTTCCCATTCATCACTTTCAATATATCCTGCCACTCCCTCTGGCTTACAGAGTTTCTGCTGAAAGATCAGCTGTTAACCTTGTGGGGATTCCCTTGTATGTTATTTGTTGTTTTTCCCTTGCTGTTTTTAATATTTTTCCTTTGTATTTCATTTTTGATAGTTTGATTAATATGTGTCTTGACGTGTTTCTCCTTAGATTTAACCTCTATGGGACTCTGCACTTCCTGGACTTGATTGAATATATCCTTTCCCATATTAGGGAAGTTTTCAATTATAATCTCTTCAAATATTTTCTCAGTTCCTTTCTTTTCCTCTTCTTCTTCTGGGACCCTTATAATTCAAATGTTGGTGCATTTAATGTTATCCCAGAAGTCTCTGAAACTGTCTTCAATCTTTTCTTTATTTTTTCTTTATTCTGCTTTGCAGTAGTTATTTCCACTATTTTATCTTCCAGGTCACTTCTCCATTCTTCTGCCTCAGTTATTCTGCTACTGATTCCTTCTAGAGAATTTTTAATTTCATTTATTGTGTTGTTCATCAATATTTGTTTGCTCTTTAGTTCTTCTAGGTCCTGGTTAAACGTTTCTTATATTTTCTCCATTCTAAGATTTTGCATCATCTTTACTATAATTTCTCTGTATTGTTTTCATGTAGATTGGCTATTTCCTCTTCATTTGTTTGGTCTGGTGAGTTTTTACCTTGCTCCTTCATCTGCTCTGCATCTCTCTGTTTTCTCATTTTGCTTAAATTTCTGTGTTTGGCATCTCCTTTTCGTAGGCTGCAGGTTCATAGTTCCCATTGTTTTTGGTGTCCACCTCTAGTGGCTAAAGTTGGTTCAGTGCATTTTGTAGGGTCCCCTGTGGAGGGGGCTTGTTCCTGTGTTCCGGTGGATGAGGCTGTATCTTGTCTTTCTGGTGGGTAGGACCGTGTCTGTTGGTTGTTCTTCAGTGTCTGTGACCTTATTATGATTTTAGGCAGCCTGTCTGATAATGGGTGGGTTTGTATTCCAGTCCTGCTTGTTGTTTGTCATAGGGTGTCCAGCACTGTAGCTTGCTCGTCGTTTAGTGGAGCTAGGTCTTCATGTTGAGATGGAGATCTCTGGGAGAACTTTTGCCATTTGATATTACATGCAGCCAGGAGGTCTCTGGTGGACCAATTTCCTGAAGTCAGCTCTCCCACCTCAGAGACACAGTCCTGACACCCGGCCAGAGCACAATGACCCTGTCAGCCACACGGCTCAGAAGAAAAGAGAGAATGAAAAAAGAAAGTAAGAAAGAAAGAAAAATAAATAAAATTATGTTATTAAAATGAAAAAAATTATTAAAAAGAAAAAATAATCAAAAAGGAATAGACAAAAAAAAGCAAGCAAGAAAGAAGAGAGCAACCAAACCAAAAAAACAAATCCAACAATGAGAACAAGCACTGCAAACTATACTAAAAAAAAAAAAAAAAAAAAAAAAAAAAGAAAGAAAAGAAAAAAAGAAAACAACCTGACAGATGGAACCCTAAATAAATGGTAAAAGCAAAGTTATACAGACAAACTCACACAAAGGAGCATACACATACACACTCAAAAAAAGAGAAAAAAAAATATATCAATAAAAAGGAAGTGAACAACTAAATCAATAAACAAATCTACCAGTGTTAATAACCTCTAAATATGAAACTAAGAAAAACATAAATCCTTAAACAAATTAGATGCAGAAAGCAACCACAAAGTCTACAATTGCTCCCAAAGTCCACTGCCTCAATTTTGGTGGTGAGGGGGAGGGTAAGCTGGGATGAAGTGAGAGAGTAGCATGGGCATATATATCCTACCAAATGTAAAATAGATAGCTAGTGGGAAGCAACCACAAAGAACAGGGAGATCAGCTCAGTGCTTTGTGTCCACCTACAGAGGTGGGATAGGGAGGATGGGAGGGAGACTCAAGATGGAGGAGAAATGGTGATATATGTATATGGATAGCTGATTCACTCTGTTATAAACAGACACTAACACACCATTGTAAAGCAATTATACTCCAATAAAGATGTTATATAATAAATAAATTAATTAATTAACCAGTATCAAGAACTCTAATGGTGTGCATAAAAAAAAAAGAAAGAAAATTCGATTTTGGCATGATTTGTTTTCTATTCAGTTATTTCAGAGATGCATGGTACATCAAATTGATTGTGCAGATTTAATCCACTACTCCTGAGGCTGCTGGGAGAAATTTCGTTTTCTCTTCTTTCTTCACACAGCTCCTGCGGTTCAGCTTTGGATTTGGCCCCGCCTCTGTGTGTAGGTCACCTGAGGGCAACTGTTCTTGGCTCAGACAAAATGGGGTTAAAGCAGCAGCTGATTAGGGGGCTCTGACTCACTGAGACCCGGGGGGGTAGGGGTACGGAATGTAGGGTGAGTCTATGGTGGCAGAGGCCAGCGTGATGTTGCAACAGCCTGAGGCATGACAGGTGTCCTCCCAGGGATCTTGTCCCTGGATCACGGGACCCTGGCAATGGCGGGCTGCACAGGCTCCTGAGAGGTGAGGTGTGGATAATGACCTGTGCTTGCACACAGGCTTCTTGCTTGCTCACCTACCACTCACCTCCTGCTGTATGGCCTGGTTCCTAACAGGTCATGGACTGGTACTTGGGGACTGCTGTTCTAGGTTGTCCAATTTATTGGTGTAAAATTGTTCATAGTATCTTTTTATGAGCCTTTGTATTTCTGTGATACCAGTTTTAATGTCTCCTCATTTATTACAGATTTTATTTATTTCAGCCCTTTCTCTTTTATTCTTAGTGAATACAAGTAACAGTTTTAAAATCTTATTTATCTTTTCAAAGAACCAGGTTTTAGCTTCATTGATCTTTTCTATTTCTTTTTAAGCCTATATTTTACTTATTTCTGCTCTGATCTTTGCTATTTTCTTCCTTTTACTCACTTTGACCTTTGTTTGTTCTTGCTTTTCTAGCTCTTTGAGGTGTAAAGTTAGGTTGTTTGAGAATTTTCTTGTTTCTTGTGGTAGGCGTGAGTTGCTTTGAAGGAGCTGTTTAGCTATTTTCAGGTCTTTTTTAGAGGAAGTTTTCCCATATGTAGTTGTAGATTTGGTGTGTTCATTAGAGGAGATGAGTGCAGGATCTTCCTATGTCAACATTTTGGACTGCCTTTCTGAGGTTTATATTCTCATCTGGAGAATCTGGCATTCCACATGATGGCCCATTCAATTACAGAAAGAGAGTTAATCCTTAGTTTCTAATTTGCAACCACAAAATATGTTTCTATCCCACCATATTGTTAGCACTGAGCATAGAAGCAAGTTGTAGGCACCATGAGAGAAGATAGATGAGCAGGCATGAGGGTCCTTAGAAAATACTGGCTTGAAGGGCAGGCAAGAACCCTCTTTTATATTTTGATCACACAACTTATTTTTTTCAATGATGTATATTCATTAATAAATCACAGTAGTTATAGTTATTTTTAATATTCTTCCTTTAACTTTTTTTTGTGTGTGTGTGGTACACGGGCCTCTCACTGCTGTGGCCTCTCCTGTTGCGGAGTAACAGGCTCCAGACATGCAGGCTCAGTGGCCATGGCTCACGGGCCCAGCCGCTCTGTGGCGTGTGGGATCTTCCCGGACCGGGGCATGAACCTGTGTCCCCTGCATCGGCAGGTGGACTCCCAACCACTGTGCCACCAAGGAAGCCCTTCCTTTAACTTTTAATATAGTTAAATGGTTCTAATATAGAGTTACAGTTTTCTAATTCTGATTGTCTATTTTTCAATTTACCAGTTTATTGAGTGCTTTCATATGTTTTCATATCACTGGTTATCATCTTTCCCTTCCAGCCTGAACTCCCTTCAGCACCTCTTGCAATGCAATATAGTGGTAGTGAACACCCTCAGTTTTTGTTTGTCTGGGAAAGCCTTTATATACGTTTCATATCTGAAGGGTAATCTTGCTGGATAAAGTATCCTTGGTTAGTAGTTTTTATCTTTCAACGTTTTGAATATGGCATTCTATTCTCTCCTGGCCTGTAGAGTTTCTGCTGAGAAATCTGCCAATAGCCTAAAGTGAGTGCTTTCATAGGTTACTTCCTATTTTTTCCCTGGCTGCCTTTAAGGTTCTTTATCATTGATTTTTTGTAATTTCATTATAATTTGTCTTGGAGAAGGTCTTTTTGTATTGAGATAATAGGGTATTCTATTAGCTTCCTGGACTTGTGTATTACAATTTTCTCCCCAGGTTTGGTAATTTCTAGCTATTGTTTCCTTAAATAAACACTAGGCCTCCTTATTCCTTTTTTCTTCTGTTACACCAATTATTATATTATGTATGATAGCATTTAATAGCTCTCATTGGGTTTCTTCACTCTTGAAAAAGCTTCGTTCTCTCTCCTCCTCTAACTGAATTATTTCTATATCCCCATCTCCAAGTCATTAATTCTTTCTTCCATCTGATCTGCCCTGTCACTGATGTTTTCTATCGCATTCTGCACCTCAGTCGTTGAATTCTTCAGCCCTAGCATTTCTGTTCAGTTCTTTTTTATAATTTTAATCTCTTTGGTAAAGAACTCATTCTGTTCATTAATTTTATTCCTGAATTCATTAAAATGCCTCTTCTTGTAGCTCATTGGATTTCTTAATAAGAGCTATTTTGAATTCTTTATCAGTTAGATCTCAATATTCCATGCCTTTGCATTTGACTGCTGAAGAATTATCATTTCCTTTTTGTGATACCATATTTCCTTGACCTTTTTCATGTGTTTGTAGGTATGCACTTCTGCTTTGGCATTTGAAGTAGTAGACACCTCCTTAACTAAGTTCTATGTCCTCTTTCAATTCAATAGGCTAACTACTAAAAATCTTTGGTCTTCTAGAAAGTGATAATCTAACTCAAGTTTGCCCTTTTTGTCTGCTATAGGTGGATCTCACAAATGCACTCAGAAGCATGCACAAGGAACTGGCAGTAGAGTAGGGGAAAGTGCAGGCTCAGCACTTGGGACTTTGTGTGTGGGTGTCCCTTGACAGTGGCGATCCTCGAGTGTGGCGTACTCTCAGAGGTTTGCAGGTGGACTTCCTGTTGAATTCCTGAAACAGACAGCAGGAAATGCATGCCTTTAATGCCCTTTGATATTCTTATGTGCTTCCTTCCCTTTCTCTTCCTTCCCACTAGTTGCAGAGGTCCCTCCTCAGAAATTCAGCTGCTGCTGGAGAGAAATGGGTTTCTCCCACCACAACCCACACAACTAGAGTTAGCTGGGCTGTCACTCACCACTTTCCCTTTCCACCCCCTTGGGAGAGGTGAACACTTTCTAACTCCTCCGCTTGAGGCATTGCCAAAATCAAGCCAAATGCCCAGACCCTTGCATTGCCACCCTACAGAAGGAGGCCATTCTGGCCTTCTTTCCTCTTCATCCAAACTCATCTCTATCCTACTCTGATGGTGTGCTGGAATCTCCCCTCAGGCAAGCTGGACATCCACAAATTCTCTTCTGCATGTGTGTATCCACCCAGTTTGTAGTCTGTGAGTTCTTTTTATCCCTGGTCATGGTGAATGGGTGTTGGACAGTTTTGATGTGGATCCACAGCCCTTATTGATGTCTGTTTGTTTGTTTTCAGGTGCACAGGCAGGCTAGAAACCTCTTGGATCACTTTGTGTAATGTGCAGAAGGACTTTTGTTTGGTTATTGATATCTAACCAGTTGTTAAAGGAGAGTGAATAGAGGAAGAACTTGTGCTGTCACAATTCTGATGTCCCTCCTTTCAAAATACTAACTGTTGAAGTTGATAATGATGCTCTTTCAGCAGAATTGTGTCTTCCAATAGTCATGTGATCAGTGATTTTACTGCAGTCTCCATAGTAGATAGTGAATTGCACCAAACATGATTGAAATGTACATTTTTATTGTCAACTTATTTAAGAACAGAAAATATGATAGCTAATTTTTCATTATGAAAGAGTTTTTTAGTTCATTCCTGTCATAAGAGTTTCCTGCAAAAGAGTAGGGTGTTAAAATACTAAAACATAGTTAAATATTTAAAGTATAACACAATATATGGCAAGAACTTTTGTAGAAAGATTATTCAAATTGTTCTTTTACACAGTCTAAGGTAGGGCTCCTCATCCTCTATTTCCTGCTCATATTTCACTTAAAACCAGTTGATAATTTACTACAGTTTTCACTGAGACAGCCGTCTGATGGCTTTGCAAAATTGCACAGGATATGGCACCACTGATTAGTACATGAAGTGACTGGCAGGTTCAGCAGCACTGAATACTTTTCTCCTAATGCCAAAGACTAGATGTAATCAGCTGTTCTAGCTGCTTCTACTTGAGAATATTTTGTTTTATTCACTAATACTCTCCATTTGTTCTTGAATTATGTTATATGTAGTTGGGGGTATTAAAGGTATATTTGTTGCTTTAAATAGGTGTTAAACAGGAACTTTTCTTAACTATACTTTTCTCTCACAAATTCCAGAACAAAACCATAACAGAGACTGAAAGTAAAGAGTGGAGGTCCATCAAGCAAATCCCAATTGATTTCAGTGTCAATGTTGTTACCAACAGTTCACTTAGTGAAAAATTCCAGGACATTTATTAAATGACATGGGAGGTTGGGACAATAGGAAATTAATTGGAACTGATTTTGGAAAACTGGATGTGGGGTCACTCAGAATGTGAACATCCATATTAATATTCCTCCTTTAGGATTTCCAGAGACTGTAAAGACTGTATTAAATAAATCCACTAGCACAATTTATTTAGATAAATAAATTTATTTAGATAAATAAATAAATTCATTTTATTTATTTATTCATTCATCTATTCACTTGTTTATTCAAAATGTACAAGTCACTGTAATGTGATTTTCTGGATATTAATTTGATATTATTCTTGTGGTGGTTTTAAAATACATCCACAAATTATTTGATACAGCTCTTTTCAAATTGTGGAATCTAATTCTCCTCCACTTGAGCTTGGGCTATACTTAACTCATTTCTAACAACAACAACAAAATGTGGCAGAAATGATGGTGTGTGGCTTTTGAGACTTCATCACAAAAGGTATTGTAGCCTCTCTCTCTCTCAAATCATTCATTCTGAAGGAAGCTGCTTGCCATGTGTAAGAACACTCAAGCTGTTTGACATGTAGCAGAGGAGGAACTATAGCCTCCTGTCATCAGCCACATGAGTGAGCCAACTCGGTAGCAGATCTCGTAGCCCCAGCCAAGCTTTCAAATTACTGTGGCTCTGGTCAAATTGTGACTGCAGCCCTTATGAAAGACTCTGAAACAAACCATCCAGCTAAGCTAAACCAGTGTTTGTTTTAAGCTATTATATTTTAGAGTAATTTTGTTACACAACAATAAATAACTAATAGAGCTCTGAGGAACTTAAAGCTGGTAGGAGCAATCAGATATAAACATAAATGACTAAAATGTAAGAAAAATGTAAACAAAGGACTACAACCATGAAGAGAAAAATGCATTCTCAGTGGGAGATCAGTGAAGGCTTTATAAAAGAATTATACACACTGAAAGTTGAAGTTTAGGATGTTGAGGGGTAGAGAGGTCAAGAAAAATAATTGTAGGTGATTCAAAGGCTTAAGCAAAGTTGGAGGTAGAAAATTGTGGGACTAAATTTAGGCAATCATAACAATTTTACTTTGATTGTAATTTAGAATATATATATATATATATATATACACATTTATATAGTCAAATAATGTTGATGTAGGTTAGAGTCAATTTTTATAGGGCTTTGACTCTAAAGACATTTGAATATTATTTATTATGAATTTTATGCATATAAAATAGTAATCATTATAAGTAAAGCAATTGATAAGAAGTGGATTCTTGGAATTAAAGTATCTGATCTTGAGTTTCTAAGTGTTTGCCTGATATGCGTTCATCAGATCGGCACAGTTTAGCAGGCTATGGCAGTATTAGTGGTTATTAATTTTCTGGGGTCCCCTAAAATGTGGATTTAAGCCTTAGTCCATCTGAAAAATGTGTATCAAAAGTTAGACTTCCCAGAAAAGAATCAGCATTATTTAGCTGCTAATCTGGAAATGTTAATGTATAGACATCTAAGGGAAAAAACAATGTCCAAATAAACAAAGCACACATGACCAGAGATGGCAGCAAATAGAAAATAAATATTTATGGAGAACTTGTTATGTACCAGACAGTGTACTAGGTACTGGTACCAGAAGATAAAAATATGATTTCAACATTCTTGAGAATCAGGTGTATAATCAAAAAATAGCACTGAATAAAATATGTATATATATGTATTTTGAGAAGTATGGATGTAAAGAGAGTAATCAGTCTAAATTAAAACTATCAGATTATTGAATTAATCATAACCTAGTACAGAAATAAAAATATTCAAAAGCAATGATATCTTTGAGGAGGTCTTTAAAATATTATGGTGGACCTGTCAACTGGTGATAATATTGATTTTGGGAGAATAATACATTGAGACCTAGTAAGTCACCATATATTTTATTCATATTACAGGGGCTATTGAATTTGATCAGCTGTTATAAGATTTATAATTGGAATAAAATTTTACCGATTTTTAAAAGTAAGCCATTTCTATGTTATTGCTTAATTTTCTATTTTAGACCTCTGAAATAAAATATTTTGGCAAGCAGTTGTATGCAATGTAATTAAATAGATAAAAATTATGGGATAAAGTTGAGGCAAGAAGACACTAATTTCACCCCTCAAACTGTGTATAAAATAATAATCTAGAAGAAGAAACAGCAAGTGGTATGTTTATTTCTGGATAGGATGAAGTAGCTTTGGATATCTCAATGTTCCTGCTGAGAACTGTTGTTAAGACTATGATAGAATGAAGAATCACGTGATGGAAGGCATCAGAGATCTGGGGAATCACTCAGGCACTAGATGGTCTAGGATTTCTGAGAAGGCAGCTTCAGAGTAGTGAGCTGATAATATACAACAGCTTTTTATAAGCCCAAATATGTCAGTAGTAGCACTAAATATACATCGACAAAATAATAGCTGTAAGAGACTGGTTTTCAATCTGATTTCAAAAAGAAAACCCAGTTACATAATTTTTATAAGACACATTCCTTAAATCTAGGGACATAGAATGTTTGAAAGTAAAAGGATGAAGATATAACATCAAAACACCAATTGAAATTAGTTAATTCATATTTACTTTATTTACATACTGTATACAATTATACTTATACTGGTTATTAAATTTTTATATTAATTTAAGTTTATGTAAAATAAAATTTTAGTTCTTCAGTTGAACAAGCCACATTTCAAATTCTCAATAGCCATATGTGACAAGTGGCTACTGTATTTGAATGCTCAGCTATAATATGTTTCTATAATAGCTCAAAATAGTTAATAATCTTGACCTGAGCAACACTGAAATTAAGAAAAAAAATTAATTTATTTTTATTTCATTTATTTATTTATTTATTTTTTGCATTACACTGGCCTCTCACTGTTGTGGCCTCTCCCGTTGCGGAGCAAGGCTCCGGACGCGCAGGCTCAGCGACCATGGCTCACGGGCCTAGCCGCTCCGCGGCATGTGGGATCTTCCCGGACCAGTTCACGAACCCGTGTCCCCTGCATCGGCAGGTGGACTCTCAACCACTGTGCCACCAGGGAAGCCCTCCTTAATTTATTTTTAAGTAAACTATGAACATTTACCAAAATTGACAATATGCTAAATCATAAAATAATCCTTAATGAAATTCAGTTTCTTCCCTGACTGAACTGGAATTAAGATATAGAAATCATGAACATAGAGATCCCTAGAAAATTTCTAACTCCTTTAAAATTAAACAATACACTTTGAATTAACTCCAGATAGGAAACAAAATCAAAATTAAAGGGAGAAACAGTTTTAACTGATGGCTAATGAAGATTGGATATTTCAAAATAAGGGAAATGAAGTGACAGCAGTACTTAGAGAAACTGTGGTGTTTTAAATATATAAAATACAAAAGGAGAGACTGAAAATTAACTATGTAAAATTCCATCTCCTAAAGGTAGAAAAACAACAGCAAATTGAAAAAGTAGATAATTGTAAAGCAGAAAATAAGAACATTAGAAAAAGAAAGTAAAGAAATTGATAATGAATATAGGAAGAGCCTAAAAAGCCCCAAATTTGTTCTTTAAAAGGATTAATAGGAAGCAGGCTTTCTGAGGTCACCTCACCCTGCTGCACTGCCGTGCTGTCTGCTCCCGGCTCTCCACTAGCCTGGGCAGGCCAGAGTCCACCAGACCCAGACCAGCATCCCGCACCCTGACTGTCCCGGCCAGCCTGGATGTAGATGTTAAGGAAGGAGACACAGAGACTCAGATGGCTACACATCTGAGATCAAGAAGGTTGTGCAGGGGACCTTCAAGATGGCGGAGGATTAAGACATGAGGATCATCTTCCTCCCCAAAAATATATCAAAAATACATCTACATGTGGAACAATTCCTACAGAAAACCTACTGAAAACTGGCAAAAGCCACAGACTTCCCAAAAACTTTGTGTTTACTATTTGACCTAGGGTTATGCCTGTCCAGTTTTTTTTTTTTTTGTATAGGTTTTAGCACTTGTTATCATTGGTGGATTTGATTTTTGGTTTGGTTGCTCTCTTCTTTCTTACTTTCTTTTTTTTAAATTACTTTTTTATTTCTTTTATTTATTATTTTATTTATTAATATTTTTAAATTAGTTTTAAAAATATCTTTACTGGAGTATAATTGCTTTACAATGGTATGTTAGTTTCTGCTTTATAACAAAGTGAATCAGCTATACATATACATATATCCCCATATCTCTGCCCTCTTGCATCTCGCTCCCACACACCCTCTCTATCCCACCCCTCTATGTGGTCACAAAATGCCGAGCTGATCTCCCTGTGCTATGCAGCTGCTTCCCACTAGCTATCAGTTTTAATGTTTGGTAGTGTATATATGTCCATGCCACTCTATCATTTTGTCCCAGCTTAACCTTCCCCTGCCCCGTGTCCTCAAGTCCATATTCTAGCAGGTCTGCGTCTTTATTCCCATCCTGCCCCTAGGTTTTTCATGACCATTTTTTACTTTTTTGAGATTCCATATATATGTGTTAGCATGCGGTATTTGTTTTTCTTTTCCTGACTTACTTCATTCTGTATGATAGACTCTAGGTCCCTCCACCTCACTACAAATAATTTTGTTTATTTTTATGGATGAGCAATATTCCATTGTATATATGTGCCACATCTTCTTTATCCATTCATCCGATGATGGACACTAAGGTTTTCCATGGCCTTGCTATTGTAAATAGAGCTGCAATGAACATTTTGGTACATGATTCTTTTTGAATTATGGTTTTCCCAGGGTATATGCCCAGTAGTGGGCAAACTGCTTTTGCTGTATCCCATAGGATTTGGGTCGTCGTGTCTCCATTGTCATTTGTTTCTAGGTAGTTTTTGATTTCCTCTTTGATTTCTTCAGTGAGCTCTTGGTTATTAAGTAGTGCACTGTTTAGCATCCATGTGTTTGTATTTTTTTACAGATTTTTTCCTGTAATTGATGTCTAGTCTCATAGCGTTGTGGTCAGAAAAGATACGTGATACAGTTTCAGTTTTCGTAAATTTACCAAAGCTTGAATTGTGACCCAGGATATGATCTATCCTGAAAAATGTTCCATGGGAACTTGAGAAGAAAGTGTATTCTGTTGTTTTGGATAGAATGTCTTAAAAATATCAATTAAGGAAATCTTGTTTAATGTATCATTTAAAGCTGGTGTTACCTTATTAATTTTCATTTTGCATGATCTGTCCATTGATGAAAGTGGGGTGTTAAAGTCCCCTACTATGATTGTGTTACTGTCAATTTCCCCTTTCATGGCTGTTAGTATTTGTCTTATGTACTGAGGTGCTCCTATGTTGGGTGCATAAATATTTACAATCGTTATATCTTCTTCTTGGATTGATCCCTTGATCATTATGTGGTATCCTACTCTGTGTCTTGTAAGAGTCTTTATTTTAAAGTCTATTCTGTCTGATATGAGAATTGCTACTCCAGCTTTCTTTTGATTTCCATTTTCATGGAATATCTTTTTCTATCCCCTCACTTTCAGTCTGTATGTTTCCCTAGGTCTAAAGTGGGTCTCTTGTAGACAGCATATATACAAGTCTTGTTTCTGTATCCATTCAGCCAGTCGATGTCTTTTGGTTGGAGCATTATTCCATTTATATTTAAGGTAATTATTGATATGTATGTTCCTATTACCATTTCCTCAATTGTTTTTAGTTTGTTATTGTATGTCTTTTCCTTCTGTTGTGTTTCCTGCCTAGAGAAGTTCCTTTAGCATTTTTTGTAAAGCTGGTTTGGTGGTGCTGAATTCCCTTAGTTTTGCTTCTCTGTAAAGGTTTTAATTTGTCCATTGAATCTGAATGAGATTCTTGCTGGATAGAGTAATCTTGGTTGTAGGTTTTCCCCTTTCATCGCTTTAAATATGTCTTGCCACTCCCTTCTGGCTTGCCGAGTTTCTGCTGAAAGATCAGCTATTAAGCTTATGGGGTTTCCCTTGTATTTTATTAGTTGTTTTTCCCTTGCTGCTTTTAATATTTTTTCTTGTGTTTCATTTTTAGTAGTTTATTTAATATGTGTCTTGGTGCATTTCTCCTTGGATTTATCCTGTAAGAGACTCTCTGCACTTCCTGGACTTGATTAACTATTTCCTTTCCCATATTAGGGACGTTTTCAACTATAATCTCTTCAAATATTTTTTTCAGTCCTTTTCTTTATCTCTTCTTCTTCTGGGAACCCTATAATTTGAATATTAGTGTGCTTCATATTGTTCCAGAGGTCTCTGAGACTCTCTTCAATTCTTATCATTCTTTTTTCTTTATTCTGCTCTGCAGTAATTATTTCCACGATTTTATCTTCCAGGTCATTTATCCATTCTTCTGCCTCAGTTATTCTGCTATTGATTCCTTCTAGAGAATTTTAAATTTCATTTATTGTGTTGTTCATCATTGTTTGTATCCTCTTTAGTTCTTCAAGGTCCTTGTTAAAAGTTCATTTTATTTTCTCCATTCTATTTCCAAGATTTTGGATCATCTTTACTATCATTATTCTGAATTCTTTTCATGTAGACTGCCTATTTCCTCTTCATTTGTTTTGTCACGTGGGTTTTTACCTTGCTTCTTCATCTGCTGTGTGTTCCTCTGTCTTCTCATTTTGCTTAATTTACTGTGTTTGGTGTCTCCTTTTCACAGGCTGCAGGTTCATAGTTCCTGTTGTTTTTAGTATCTGCCCCAGTGACTAAGTTTGGTTCAGTGGGTTGTGGTAAGCTTCCCGGTGGAGGTGACTGGTGCCTCTGTTCTGGTGGTTGAGGCTGGATCTTTCTTTCTTGTGGGCAGGACCACGTCTGGTGATGTGTTTTGGTGTGTCTGTGGCCTTATTATGATTTTAGGCAGCCTCTCTGCTAATGGGTGGGGCTGTGTTCCTCTCTTGCTTGTTGTTTGGCATAGAGTGTCCAGAACTCTAGCTTGCTGGACATAGAGTGGAACTGGGTCTTGGCACTTAGATGGAGATCTCTGGGAGATTTTCACCATTTGATATTATACGAAGCAGGGAGGTCTCTGGTGGACCAATGTCCTAAACTTGGCTCTCCCACCTCAGAGGCACAGGCCTGATTCCCAGCCAGAGCACCAAAACCCTGTCATCCATGTGGCTCAGAATAGAAGTGAGAAAGAAAGAAAGAAAGAAAGAAAAATAAAATAAATTTATTAAAATAAAAAATAATTTTAAAAAATTTAAAATATATTTAAAAAAAAAGAAAGAAAAGAAAAAGAGAGCAAACAAACCAAAAATGAAATCCACCAATGATAACAGGTGCTAAAAATTATACTAAAAAAAAAAAAAAAAGAACGCTTGGACAAATGATAAAAGCAAACTATAAAGACAAAATCACACACAGAATCATACACATATACACTCACAAAAAGAGAAAAAGGAACAATATGTATATATATATATTTGCTCCCAAAGTCCACTGCCTAAATTTGGGATGATTCTTTGTCTATTCAAGTATTCCACAGTTGCAGGGTACATCAAGTTTTTTGTGGAGATTTAATCCTCTGCTCCTGAGGTTGCTGGGAGAAATTTCCCTTTCTCTTCTTTGTTCGCAGAGCTCCTGGGGTTCAGCTTTGGATCTGGACCCGCCTCTGTGTATAGGTCGCCTGAGGGCATCTGCTCTTTGCTCAGACAGGACAGGGTTAAACTAGCAGCTGATTAGGGGCTGTGTCTCACTGAGGCTGGGGGCCAGGAGGGGTACAGAATACGGGGAGAGCCTGCGGCGACAGAGGCTGGTGTGATGTTGCAACAGTCCGAGTCATGCCGTGTGTTCTCCTGGGGAAGTTGTCCCTGGATCACGAGACCCTGGCTGTGGCAGGCTGCACAGGTTCCCAGGAGGGTAGGAGTGGATAGTGACCTGTGCTTCCACACAGGCTTCTTGATGGCTGCAGCAGCAGCCTTAGTGTCTCATGCCCATCTCTTGTGTCAGCGCTGATAGCTGTGGCTTCCTCCCGTCTCTGGAACTCTTTAGGCAGTGCTCTTAATCCCCTCTCCTCATGCACTGCAAAACAATGGTCTCTTGCCTCTTCAGCAGTTCCAGACTTTTTCCCTGACTCCCTCCTGTCCACCTGTCATGCACTAAGCCTCTTCAGGCTGTGTTTACACACCCAACACCAGTCCTCTCCCTGGGATCTGACGGCCAAAGCCAGAACCTCAGCTCCCAGGTCCCACCTGCCCTGGTGTGTGAGCAGGGAAGCCTCTTGGGCTGGTGAGTGCTGGCCAGCACTGATCATCTGTGTGAGAATCTCTCTGCTTTGCCCTCCACACCCTTGTAACTCTGCTATCCTCTGTGGCTCTGAAGCTTCCCCACACCACCACACACTGTCTCCACCCGTGAAGCAGCTTCCTAGTGTGTGGAAACCTTTCCTCCTTCACAGCTCCCTCCCACTAGTGCAGGTCCCTCCCCTATTCTTTTGTCTCTGATTTTTCTTTGCCTTACGCAGGTACGTGAGAAGTTTCTTGCCTTTTGGGAGGTCTGAGTTCTTCTGCCAGTGTTCAGGAGGGGTTCTGTAGGGTTTTATCCACATGTAGATATATTTCTGATGTAATTGTGGGGAAGGTGATCTCCATGTCTTACTCTTCTGCCATCTTGAAGCTCCTCTTCTTTAATTTTTAAAACATTTCTTTATCTTAATAACTTTAATTATTTTATTTTATTCTTTTCTTACCTCTTTATTTCTTTTTCTGAGCTGTGTTGCTGACAGGATCTTGGAGCTCTGGTCGGGTGTCAGGCCTGAGCCTCTGAGGTGGGAGAGCCAAATTCACAAAGTTGGATCACCAGAGACGTCACAGCTCTGCCTAATATCAAATGGTGAAAGATCTCCCAGAGATCTCCAAAGAGGAAATAGACAGTCCACCTGGAAAAGAATTCAGAGTAATGATAGTAAAGATGATCCAAAATCTTGGAAATAAAAGGGAGAAAATACAAGAAATGTTTAACAAGGACCTAGAAGAACTAAAGTGCAATGAAACAATGTTGAACAGCACAATAAATGAAATTAAAAATTTTCTAGGAGGAATCAATAGCAGAATAACTGAGGCAGAAGAATGGATAAATGACCTAGAAGATAAAATAGTGGAAATAAGTATCTCAGAGTTAAATAAGGAAAAAAAGAATGAAAAGAATTGAGGACAGTATCAGACACTTCTGGGACAACATTTAATTACCAACATTCGAATTATAAGGGTCCCAGAAGAAGAAGAGAGAAAAAGGGACTGAGAAAATATTTGAAGAGATTATAGTTGAAAACTTCTCTAATATGGGAAAGGAAATAGTTAGTCGAGTCCAGGAAGCACAGAGATCTCCATACAGGATAAATCCAAGGAGAAACTTGCCAAGACACATAGTAATCAAATTATCAAAAATTAAATACAAAGAAAAAGGATAAAAATTAGCAAGGGAAAAACAACAAATAACATACAAGAGAATGCCCATAAGGTTAACAGATGATCTTTCAGCAGAAACTCTGCAAGCCAGAAGGGTGTGGCAGGCCACACTTAGAGTGATGAAACCAAGATTACTCTATCCAGCAAGGAACTCATTCAGATTTGATGGAGAAAATAAAACATTTACAGACAAGCAAAAGCTAAGAGAAGTCAGCACCACCAAACTAGCTTTACAATGAATGCCAAAGGAAATTCTCTAGGCAGGAAACACAAGGGAAGGAGAAGAACTGCCAAAACAAGCCCAAAACAATTAAGAAAATGGTAATAGGAACATACCTATTGATAATTACCTTAAATATAAATAGATTAATTGGTCCAACCAAAAGATATAGACTGGCTGAATGGACACAGAAGCAAGACCCACATATATGCTGTCTACAAGATAACCACTTCAGACCTAGGGACACATACAAACTGAAAGTGAGGGGATGGAAAAAGATATTCCATGAAAATGGAAATCAAAAGAAAGCTGGAGTAGCAATTCTCATATCAGAGAAAGTAGACTTTAAAATAAAGACTATTACAAGAGACACAGTAGGATACTACATAATGATCAAGAGATCAATCCAAGAAGAAGATATGACATTGTAAATATTTATGCATCCAACATAGGAGCACCTCAATACATAAGTCAAACGATAACAACCATAAAATAGGAAATCAACAGTAACACAATAATAGTCAGGGATTTTAACACTCCACTTTCACCAATGGATAGATCACCCAAAATGAAAATAAATAAGGAAACACAGCTTTAAATGATACATTAAACAAGGTGGACTTAAATGATATTTATAGGACATTCCTTCAAAAAACAATGGAATACACGTTCTTCTCAAGTGCCAATTTGTCCAAGATAGGTGATACACATTCAAGCCTTGGGTCACATTCAAGCCTTGGTAAATTTAAGAAAATTGAAAATGTATGAAGTATCTTTTCTTACCACAACACTGTGAGACTTGATATCAATTATAGGAAAAAGCTGTAAAAAATACAAACGCATAGAGGCTAAACAATACAATATTATATAATCAAGAGATCACTGAAGAAATCGAAGAGGAAATCAAAAAATACCTAGAAACAAATGACGATGAAAACACAATGACCCAGAACCTATGGGATGCAGCAAAAGAATTTCTAAGAGAGAATTTTATAGCAATACAATCCTACCTCAGGAAACAAGAAACATCTCAAATCACAACCTTACCTTACACCTAAAGCAATTAGAGAAAGAAAACAGAAGACCCACAAAGTTAGCAGAAGGAAAGAAATCATAAAGGTCAGATCAGAAATAAATGAAAAATAAATAAAAGAAACAATAGCAAAGGTCAATAAAACTAAAGACTTTTTCTTTGAGAAGATAAACAAAATTGATAAACCATTAGCCAGACTCATCAAGAAAAAAAGGTAAAAGTTTCAAAACAATAGAATTAGAAATGAAAAAGGAGAAGTAACAACTGCCACTGCAGAAATACAAAGGATCATGAGAGATTACTACAAGCATGTATATGCCAATTAAGTGGACAACCTGGAAGAAATGGACAAATTCTGAGAAAAGCAAAACCTTCTGAGTCTGAACCAGGGAGAAACTGAAAATATAAACAGACCAATCACAAGCACTGAAACTGAGACTGTGATTAAAACTCTTTCAACAAACAAAAGCCCAAGACCACATGGCTTCTCATGTGAATTCTATCAAACATTTAGAGAAGAGCTAACACCTATCCTTCTCAAACTCTTCCAAAATATAGCAGAGGGAGGATGATGCCCAAACTCATTCTACTGGTGAGGTCACCATCACCCTGACACCAAAACCAGACAAAGATGTCACTAAGAAAGAAAACTACAGGCCAATATCACTGATGAACATAGATGTAAAAATCCTCAACAAAATACTAACAAACAGAATCCAACAGCACATTACATGGATCATACACCATGATCAAATGGGGTTTATCCCAGGAATGCAAAGATTCTTCAATATAAGCAAATCAATCAATGTGATACACCATATTAACAAATTGAGGGAGAAAAAACATATTATTATCTCAATAGATGCAGAAAAAGCTTCTGGCAAAATTCAACACCAATTTTTTATAAAAAATCCTCCATTAAGTAGGCATAGAGGGAACTTACATCAACATAATAAATGACATATGACAAACACAGAGCCCACATCATTCTCTATGGTGAAAAACTGAAACCATTTCCACTAAGATCCAGAACAAGACAAGGTTGCCCACTCTCACCACTATTATTCAACATAGTTCTGAAAGTTTTAGCCATAGCAATCAGAGAAGAAAAAAAGATTAAAGGAATCCAAATTGGAAAACAAGAAGTAAAACTGTCACTGTTTGCAGATTACATGATACTATACATAGAGAATCCTAATGATGTTACCAGAAAACTGCTAGAGCAAATCAATAAATTTGGTAAAGTATCAGGATACAGAATTAATGAACAGAAATCTCTTGCATTCCTATACACTAACAATGAAAAATCTGAAGGAGAAATTAAGGATACTATCCCATTTACCATAGCAACAAAAAGGTTAAAATACCTAGGAATATACCTACCTAAGGATGCAAAAACCCCTACTCAGAAAACAATAAAACACTGATGAAGGAAATCAAAGATGATGTAAACAACAAGTGGAGAAATATACCACATTCTTGAATTGGAAGAATCAACATTGTGAAAATGACTATACTACCCAAAGCAATCTACAGATTTAATGCAATCCCCATCAAAATACAAATGGCATTTTTCCCTATTCCAAATAGAACCAAAAATTTCACATTTTGTTTGGAAACATAAAAGACCCTGAGTAACCAACACAATCTTGAGAAAGAAAAATGGAGCTGGAAGAATCATGCCCCTGGACTTCAGACTATACTACAAACTACAGTAATCAAGACAGTATGGTACTGGCACAAAAACAGAAATATAGCTCAGTGGAGCAGGATAGAAAGTCGAGAGATAAACCCACACACATATGGTAGCTTTATTTTTGATAAAGAAGGCAATAATATGCAATGGAATAAAGACAACCTCTTCAGTAAGTAGTTCTGGGAAAACTGGACAGCTAAATGTAAAAGAATGAAATTATAACAGTCCCTAACACCTCACACACACACACAAAAACCTCTAAATGGATTAAAGACCTAAATGTAAGACCAGACACTATAAAACTCTTAGAGGTAAACATAGGCAGAACACTCGATTACATAAATCACAGCAAGATCCTTTTTGACCCACCTCCTAGAGAAATGGAAATAAAAACATAAACAAATGAGACCTAATGAAACAAAAGCTTTTGCACAGCAAAAGAAACCATAAACAAGACCAAAAGACATCCCTCAGAATGGGAGAAAATATTTGCAAATGAAGCAACTGACAAAGGATTAATCTCCAAAATATACAAGCAGCTCATGCAACTCAATATCAAAAAAACAAACAACCAGGGCTTCCCTGGTGGCACAGTGGTTGAGAGTCTGCCTGCCGATGCAGGGGACATGGGTTTGTGCCCCGGTCCGGGAAGATTCCACCTGCCACGGAGCGGCTGGGCCCGTGAGCCATGGCCGCTGAGCCTGTGCATATGGAGCCTGTGCTGTGCAACAGGAAGAGGCCACAACAGTGAGAGGCCTGCATACTGCAAACAAAAACAAAAAACAAAAACAAAACAAAACAAAAACCAAATCCAAAAGTGGGCAGAAGACCTAAATAGACATTTCTTCAAAGAAGATATACAGATTGCCAACAAACACATGAAAGAATGCTCAACATCACTAATCATTAGAGAAACACAAATCAAAGCTACTATGAGGTATCACCTCATACAGGTCAGAATGGTCATCATCAAAAAATCTAAAAACATTAAATGCTGGTTAGGATGTGGAGAAAAGGGAACACTCTTGCACTGCTGGTGGGAATGTAAACTGATACAGCCACTATGGAGAACAGTATGGAGGTTCCTTAAAAAACTAAAAATACAACTTCCATATGACCCAGCAATCCCACTATTGGGTATATACCCTGAGAAAACCATAATTCAAAGAGTCATGTACCAAAATATTCATTGCAGCTCTATTTACAATAGCCAGGACATGGAAGCAACCTAAGTGTCCATTGAGAGATGAATGGATACAGAAGATGTGGCACATATATATAATGGAATATTACTCAGCCATAAAAACAAACAAAATTGAGTTATTTGTAGTGAGGTGGATGGACCTAGAGACTGTCATCCACAGTGAAGTAAGTCAGAAAGAGAAAAACCAATACCATATACTAACACATATATATGGCATCAAAAAAAAAAAAAGGAAAATGGTTCTGAAGAACCTATGTGCAGTGCAGGAATAAAGATGCAGACATAGAAAATGGTCTTGGGTACATGGGGAGAGGGAAGGGTAAGCTGGGATGAAGTGAAAGAGTAGCATGGACATATATACACTACCAAATGTAAAATAGATAGCTAGTGGGAAGCAGCCACATAGCACAGGGAGATCAGCTTTGTTCTTTGTGTCCACCTAGAGGTGTGGGGTAGGGAGGGTGGGAGGGAGACAGAAGAGGGAAGAGATATGGAGATATATATATATATATATATATATATATATGTGTGTGTGTGTGTGTGTGTGTGTGTGTGTGTGTGTGTGTGTGTGTACCTGATACACTTTGTTATAAAGCAGAAACTAATACACCATTGTAAAGCAATTATACTCCAATAAAGATGTTAAATAAATAAAATGCTTAAAAAAATAAAAGCATTAATAAATTAAATAATATTTAGCAAAACTGATGGAGGAAAAAATAGTACAACATAAAAATGACCACTATCAGGAATCAAAAGTAAAACCTTCAACAGAAAGTATAGACTTTAAATAGGTAATAAGGGACTGTTATGAATAACTTTAAGCTAATGGTTTTGATTAGGTTTAATTTTTGTTCAAATGGAAAAACTCATTGAAACAATTTACTAACACTGACACAAGGAAAGAGAAAATCTGAATATTTATTAATTACCTGAGTTTATTTTTAGAACATGTCCAATAAGAAAACCCAGATCCTAGGCAGGTTAAATAATAAACTCTTCCAAAGACTTAAGGAACATAATAGTTGTCAAGAATAAAGAAAACTAAAGACACTTTCACCTTGTTTTATGAGACTTATCATAAGATTCAGACCAAAGCATGGTAAGGTTTTTAAGAGAAAACAAAATTGTATACCAGTGTTTCTCATTAACATTTGTGTTATTCAACAAAACAATAGCAAATAAAATTATTTAATATATAAAAATTATAACAGAATTTCATGGCTTTAGTCAGGAAAGTTATCATCATTTAACATAGGAAAATATATACTGTGATTCACCACATTAATCTAAAAAGAATTATTATATATGATCATCTAGATGTACACTGAGCACACGTTAAAAAGATTCAAGTCATTCATGCAAAAAATTAGCAAACTATGAATAGAAAAGAATTTCCTTAATCTGATGTAGAGTATATACAAAAACTCCAAATAAATCATACTTAATGGTGAATGATTGAATGTATTTGCCTTAATGTGAAGAAGATACCTGCCATAATTACTTCTCTTCAACATTGTATTGGAGTTCCTAACATGTGTAGTAAGTGGCTACCAAGGGCTTCACACTCTCTTGCCTGCCCACACTGGGTCTCATGAATTCATCAACTATTTCAGCTGAATTATTTTTCAGTGTTTGGTTCAGCCTGCCTCCAGTGAACGAATCCTGCAGTCACCAGTCTTTGTCCAGATTTGGAGTGGGTTAGTTATCCTGATACCTCAGATATGATGGTTTCATGAAAAGTTGTGAACTTGCATTTTGTTTATCTTTTTCTTGCTCTAAGTTTGGGAGTGATGGTCTTTTCAGCTCTCTAGATCCCCACACTGAAATAAGGCTTACAAAGCATTTATTAGGACATGCTATTCAATATGTCAGTAAGTGTATAAAAAGATGCTCTACATCAATGTCTTTTGAGCATTAACATGTATATGAATCAACTGGGGTCTTTTAAAAACATGTATTCTGATTTAATACATCAGGATGAGACCTGAGATTCTAAATTCCTAACAAGCTCCCAGATGATGTAGATGCTGCTGCTTGCTGGGCCACACTTTGGCTAGCTATGCTCTACAACACTATTCATAAAGGAAATGCAAATTAAAACTACAAATTGACTGTATTCCAAACCTACTAGAATGGATAAAAAATGACAGTACCAGATATTGACAAGGATGTGTAGCAACAAGAACTCTCATATAAAATTGGTAGGAGAAAATCATCACTTTGTTGCATATTTTTTTCAATATCCACTAAAGCTAAACATGTACATATTTAATAATCCAGCAATTTCAGTCTTAGTTGTATACTCAAAAAAGCTGAAATATGTATGCTTACCAAAGTATATACTGTATACAAGAATGTTAATAAAAACACCATTGAATTAGCCCTAAACTGGCACAACACAAATGTTCTTCCAAAGCAGAAAGCAACATAAATTGTGATATACTCACACAATGAGCTATTCTACAGTAATGGGGTTGAACTTAAATACAACTATCCAGAACAGTAGACGAAACAAGCTAGAAGATTATATGCATATGATTCCACGTCTATCAAGTTAAAAAATGGTGAAACTAATCCATGGTGTTAGAAATCAGGATAATGATCATCCTGAAAAGGGGAGGTTGTGCCCTGCTTCCAAGGGGGTACAAGTTGGACTTTTGGGTTGCTAGTAATTTTATGTTTCTGATATGGGAGTTGGCTACATTCTTCTTGTTTGTTTGATGGCCTTTGCTTTGTGAAAATTCATCCAGCTGAACACGTTTGAGTTGTATCTTTCTTGGAAATTATTTTAAGTATATTTACTTAAAATTTTACTTAAAGATTTCCCAATTAATGTTAGCTATGAAAACTCTAAAGAAAAGGGAATGGAGCCTTAAAGAGGAATACCCCTGAGTGCATAAAGCAGGGTTAGAATATGTGATTTTCAGTTTTTCTCTCTCCTCTGGAAATGTAGTTTTTCAAGATAGGTATGTTTTTTGATTTATTGCTACATGCTCTTCTGAATTCTTAAATTCTCATCTTTATTAGGGATTTTAATGGTATTAGGTTCAATTTCTAGCATTTCACACATTTGAAGTATGTTCTTATATATCATTTACATATTTAAACTTTACAACAAATCTGTAGGGGAAAGGTCATTTATATCAGTTTTACTGGTTTGAAATTCTCCTTCCTCTTGCAGATTGAGGTTATTTTTCTACAAGAGAGAAACAGGAAAAGAGTCGAAGCAGAGTTGCATACCCTTCTTCTAGCAATTGCTGTTCTTTTCCCACAGACCTGCACTGTGAGGGAAACTTTCTGCAGACCCTCACTTGTCTTCCCCTTGAGAGTGAATATTAGGACCATATTCTAATCACTCTCTAAATGTTGGATCTTATAGCCTCTGAGAATAGCTCAGAAAAGACTAGAAAATTAGCAAAGTAATCATTGCCATGATTTAAGAATAATATTTATGAACTTTTAAATATACATAAAGAGCTAATGAAATATTAAGGCAGTGTGGCTTTATATTCCCAGGGACAGTTCACATCTATTCTGGAAAGAAAAACATTCTGTCTATCCCTCCAAACATCCACAAAGACCTTCTTTTCAAAGACACACCATAATCTTTGGGTCACAATAACCATTGAACAAAAGGTTCCTTCTATCTAGAACGTCCTTGATACTCTCTTTTCCTTAGCTAGGTCTCACCCATTCTTCAATTTGTTGCTTAAATATTATCCCAGTCTGTCTTCTGTGTAAACTCTGAGTAGGGTACTTTCCTATTTACCTTCATGCAGTATTTCTGGATCCAGCAGAGTGTCTGAGGTATAGTAAATATCCAATGAACTTTTTGAATGAATGAAAGGACCCTGAATAGCCAAAACAATCTTGAGAAGGAAAAACAGAGCTGGAGGAATACGTTTTTCAGTCAGGATCTGAATCCCTGAAGTCAGACTATACTACAAAGCTACAGTAATCAAAACTGTAACAAAAAAAAGAAATATAGATCAATGGAACAGGGTAGAAAGCCCAGAAATAAACCAACACACCTATGGTCAATTAATCTATGACAAAGGAGGCAAGAATATACAATGAAGAAAAGATACTCTCTTCAATAAGTGGTGCTGGGAAAACTGGACAGCTACATGTAAAAGAATGAAAGTAAAACATTCTCTAACACTGCATACAAAAATGAACTTAAAAAGGATTAAAGACCTAAATGTAAGACTGAATACTATAAAACTATTAGAGGAAAACATAGGCGGAACACTCTTTGACATACATCACAGCCATATTTGTTTGGATCATCTCCTAGAGTAATGGAAATAAAAACAAAAATAAACATTTGGGACCTAATTAAACTTAAAGCTTTTGCACAGAAAGGAAACCATAAACAAATCAAGAAGACAACCTACAGAATTGGAGAAAATATTTGCAAACAATGTAATAGACAAAGTTTAATTTTCAAAATATACAAACAACTCATACAGCTCAATATCAGAATAAAACAAACAATCCAATCAAAAAATGGGAAGAAGATCTAAATAGACATTTTTCCAAAGAAGACATACAGATGGCCAACAAGCACATGGAAAAATGTTCAACATGGCTAATTATTAGAGAAATGCAAATCCAAACTGCAATGAGGCATCACCTCACTCCAGTCAGAATGTCCACCGTCAAAAAGTCTACAAATAATAAATCCTGGAGAGCATGTGGAGAAAAAAGAAC
Organism: Lagenorhynchus albirostris; assembly: GCF_949774975.1. Lineage (NCBI taxonomy): Eukaryota > Metazoa > Chordata > Mammalia > Artiodactyla > Delphinidae > Lagenorhynchus > Lagenorhynchus albirostris. The sequence continues at coordinate 72,451,230 of NC_083103.1, forward strand.
CCTCCTACACTGTTGGTGGGAATGTAAATTGGTAGAGCCACTATGGAGAACAGTATGGAGGTTCCTTAAAAAACTAAAAATAGAGTTACCATATGATCCTGCAATCCTGGGCATATATCTGGAGAAAACTATAATTTGAAAAGATACTGATACATGCACTACAATGTTGACTGCAGCACTATTTACAATAGCCAAGATGTGGAAGCAACCTAAATGTCCATCAACAAATGAATGGATCAAGAAGATGTGGTATATATATATATATATATATAATGAAATATTACTCAGCCATAAAAACAGAATGAAATAATGCCATTTGCAGTAACATGGATGGACCTGGAGATAATCATACTGAGTGAAGTAAGTCAGAGAAAGACAAATATCATATGTTATTGCTTATATGTGGAATCTAAAAAAATAAGATACAAATGAACTTATTTACAAAACAGAAATAGACCTACAGACATAGAAAACAAATTTATAGTTACCAAAGAGGAAAGATGGGGAGAGAGGTAAATTAGATAGTTGGGATTAACATATACACACTACTATATATAAAATAGAACACCAACAAGGTCCTACTCTATAGCACAGGGAATTATACTCAGAATTTTGTAATAACCTATATGGTAAAATAATCTAAAAAAGAATATATATATATATATGTGTATATATATACATACATATATATCTGAATCACTGTACTATATACCTGAAACTAATGTGAAGTAAGTCAACTATACTTCAATTAAAAAAGTAATGACTCATCTTTTCTGAATTTCCAAATTTCTAGAATATTATTTGGCTGCAATTAGAGTAGTCAGAAAATAAAGCATCATTAAAAAGTCAAACTTGCCAAGAACTTGAAGAAATGCTAAATTATTAGCTAATAAAGGCATTTTTTGGATAAAAAAATTTCTTCAGTGAGGCAAGATAAACTTCTAACTTGATATATGCTATATGGATCTTGGAAAATAGCATGTATATCCTGAGCAATTAAAAAATCATGACATAAAAATCAAGTCAGAGAAAGGATTCTTTCAGCTTACTTATCTGAAAATGTTGGAGTGAAAGGAAAGGGTTGAAGTGGATTGTGTGGGTTCAGCTTTGTAGGTGTTATATACTACCTGAGAATTTTGTAAGGGGTTATTTTCCCCTTATAAAGGAAAGAAAATTATTAAAACAAAAATGGGGAGCTGTCCAGTGGGGAGACAATTACTAGCTTCCACTAACAAGTAATTAGCATGCTTACATGTTTTGTTTATTTGGGAATATAATTTTATTAATCAAATATAAGCCATAATGATGGCTACCTGGTGAGTTGTAAAGGTATACACCTTGCTGAATAGTAATTTGGAGTCCATTAACTTCTAAAACTGTCAGGCAGAAGCTTCATGTTGAGTTTGCAGGAATATACTCAAAATGGAAGCATCAGCACATTAATGAAAGAGTTTGAGAAGAGTTGGCTTCAACTCTGTTGAAGGTCATTGAGAAAGGGTGGAAAGCCCAGCAGAGTCATCCCCAAACCACTTCAGTTCACTATTAAGAGGAAGTGATCAGTGTCAATAAATCTTGCAGAGCCAGGAGAAAACAGTCACACATAGCTATTAGAAGAAATGATCTTAATTCCAAGACTGCATCTTGCTGCATAGCTTCCAAGGGAGAAGTGTCACTGCCTTTAGGAGAAGGATAGCTTGCATGGATTCTTTCAATTACTAGCAAGATTTTATTTTAGAAGATACTGAAGTTACTTTTAGAATATGAATACATGAATATTAAATTTCTCAAGTTTTTAAAATTATTTTTGAATTCATACAGCAAAGGCACATTATTTTATCTTCTCTATTTAGTCTCATTCCTGCTGCTGAGATTTCAAAGTGATATTCTCTAGTAGGGAGAAGGATTTTTATGACCTTTACAACCTTAGACCAGCTAAGTCACAGGTGATAATAATAATACCTATTTTTTGTTGAGCACTTTGTGTCAGGCATTCTTCAAAGTGCTTTATATATATAGCATTATTTAATCTTCTAAACAACACTATATGTGTCATTTCCCAGCCAGATGTAAAAATTGGAATAAATTCTTGCCAATGGAATGTGGAGGAAGGGATATGACAAAGCTGTGAAGAAATCAGTGTGCATTCTCCTCTATCACTCTCCCCTTTTGCCAGCTGGTGTGTCAAAGATAGGGCCCTGGGGGATGGGCAGAGCTGTGTGCTGGAAGGAACAAGCTTCCTCAATCATCACAATGAGAACCATGGTTCATAATTTTGATCCCTGCCTTGGACTACTGCGTGAGTGAAAAAATGGACCTTTATTGAGTTAGAACTCTTATATGTGTAGGCCTGTTTGTTTGGCATTTTAGACTACTTTCATACTAAAAACCACTATTATTATTCCTATGGTGGAGGAAACTGAGGCATAGAGTTTTTAAAGTAAATATTTCAGTTGCTGGTTAGCCAATGAGCTTTGAATCTATGCAGCATAAAACTGAAGGCTGTTTTTAAACTACTTTCCTATGATTACTACCACAGTTCTGAGGGGTGTCTGGCTAAGTGTTTAGCAGATAATAGTGCAACGGTTGCTGATCTAGAGAGAGTGGCTGGAAACAGCAGTCAGCCAGTGAGCACACTGTGTAGAAAGAAGCTATTCTTGTTGATTTAGGGAAACAGTTGATGGATGAGAAGTTGGAAGTCATGAGCAATAAAACTGCTCACCAAGGGAAGGACTTCAATCTAAGCCTGATAAGTAAAACTTCTTTTCTTTTTCTCTCAACTTTCCTCCTTGCCCAATGTATTAAAGCAGTTAGTCACTAAAGGGGGTGGCAGAAATTGGAGACGTTTGTAGAAAGGAAACTTTCAATGCTCCTCAATTTCTGAAGCCACACACTGCTCTACCAGGGTTGGGGGAAAGAAGAAGAACTTTAAGTTTGAGATAAAAGTTTTTTTATTTTATTTTATGATAAAAAATAAGACAGAATTTAGAACTCAGTCCACTCCATTAACCAAATGTGAGAGTAGAGCTTTGAAATAGAAATATCATTAAAGAGATAATATGATACAGATTAAAACACAGTTAGAGAAAACAGCATCCGTGACAACCAAACAGATATTAGGATGACAACCATCTCTATTCATGTCCTGGCAACCCCGAAGTCCCTGGTAAACCAGGAGAGCTATTCACTCTAATTCCAGTGGGTTGACATTCCTTAAAAAACTATTTATAGCTGTTTTTCACTTTCCAATTCAATGTTACTAATCTCCATTTTGCCTCCTTCTTGACTTATTTTTTCATTCATGTTTACCTGCTCAGCACTTATCATTAGCCAAACAGAAGCAACACAGGTTCACCAAACATGCTGTTATTCCATGACATGCCAGTATATATATATATATATATATATATATATATATATATATATATATACACATAACTATAATTGCTTTACAATGGTGTGTTCGTTTCTGCTGTATAACAAACTGAATCAGCTATATGTATACATGCCCTCCTTCTTGCATTTCCATCCCACCTGCCCTATCGCACCCCTCTAGGGGGACACAGCACCAAGCTGATCTCCCTGTGCTATGCAGCTGCTTCCCTCTAGCTATTTATTTTACATTTGGTAGTGTATATATATATATCAATGTCACTCTCTCACTTCATCCCACCTTCCCCTTCCTATTCCCCATGTCCTCAAGTCCATTCTCTACATCTGCATCTTTATTCCTGTCCTGCCCCTAGGTTCTACAGAACCATTTTTCTTTTTTTAGATTCCATATATATGTGTTAGCATATGGTATTTGTTTTTCTCTTTCTGACTTACTTCACTCTGTATGACAGTCTCTAGGTCCATCAACCTCACTAAAAATAACTCAATTTCATTTCTTTTTATGGCTGAGTAATATTCCATTGTATATATGTGCCACATCTTCTTTATCTGTTCATCTGTTGATGGACACTTAGGTTACTTCCATGTCCTGGCTATTGTAAATAGTGCTGCAATGAATATTGTGGTACATGACTCTTTTTGAATTATGATTTTCTCAGGGTATGTGCCCAGTACTGGGATTGCTGGGTGGTATGGTAGTTCTAATTTTAGTTTTTTAAGGAACATCCATACTGTTCTCCATAGTGGCTGTCTCAATTTACATTGCCACAAACAGTGCAAGAGGATTCCCTTTTCTCCACACCCTCTCCAGGATTTATTGTTTATTTATTTTAGATGAGGGACATTCTGACCAGTGTGAGGTGATACTTCATCATAATTTTGATTTGCATTTCTCAAATGATTAGTGATGTTGAGCATTCTTTCATGTGTTTGTTGGCAATCTGTATATCTTCTTAGAAAAATGTCTGTTTAGGTCTTCTGCCCATTTTTGGATTTGGTTGTTTGTTTTTTTCATATTCATCTGCATGAGCTGCTTATAAATTTTGGAGATTAATCCTTTGTCAGTTTCTTCATTTGCAAATATTATCTCCCATTCTGAAGGCTGTATTTTCAACTGGTTTATGTTTTCCTTTGCTGTGCAAGAGCTTTTAAGTTTCATTAGGTCCCATTTGTTCATTTTTGTTTTTATTTCCATTTCTGTAGGAGGCAGGTTAGAAAGGATTTTGCTGCGATTTATATCACAGAGTGTTCTGCCTATGTTTTCCTGTAACAGTATTATCGTGTCTGGCCTTCCATTTAGGTCTTTAATCCAATTTGAGTTTATTTTTGTGTATGGTGTTAGGGAGTGCTCTAATTTCATTCTTTTACATGTAGCTGTCTAGTTTTCCCAGCAACACTTATTGAAGAGGCTGTATTTTCTCCATTGTGTACTCTTGCTTCCTTTATCAAACATAAGGTGACCATGTGTGGGGGTTTATCTCTGCTTTCTATCCTGTTCCATGGATCTATATTTCTATTTTTGTGCCAGTACCATACTGTTTTCATTACTGTAGCTTTGTGGTATAGTCTGAAGTCAGGGAGCCTGATTCCTACAGGTCCATTTTTCTTTCTCAAGGTTGCTTTGGCTATTCAGGGTCTTTTGTGTTTCCATACAAATTGTGAAATTTTTTGTTCTAATTCTGTGAAAACTGCCATTGGTAGTTTGATAGGGATTGCGTTGAATCTGTAGATTGCTTTGGGTAGTAGAGTCATTTTCACAATGTTGATTCTTCCAATACAAGAACATGGTATATCTCTCCCTCTGTTTGTATCAGCTTTAATTTCTTTCATCAGTGTCTTATAGTTTTCTGCATAAGTCGTTTGTCTCCTCGGGTAGGTTTATTCCTAGGTATTTTATTATTTTGTTGCAATGGAAAATGGGAGTGTTTCCTTGATTTCTCCTTCAGATTTTTTCATCATTAGGGTATAGGAAGGCAAGAGATTTCTGTGCATTAATTTTGTATCCTCCTACTTTACCAAATTCATTGATTAGTTCTAGTAGTTTTCTGGTAGCATATTTAGGAATCTCTATGTATAGTGTCATGTCATCTGCAAACAGTGACAGTTTTAGTTCTTCTTTTCCAATATGGATTCCTTTTATTTTCTTTTCTTCTCTGATTGCTGTGGGTAAAACCTCCAAAACTATGTTGAATAACAGTGTCAAGAATGGGCCGCCATGTCTTTCTCCTGATCTTTGTGGAAATGGTTTCATTTTTTAACCATGAAGAACGATGTTGGCTGAGGGTTTGTTATATATGGCCTTTATTACATTAAGGTAAGATTCCTTTATGCCTACTTTCTGGAGGGTTTTTTATCATAAATAAGCATTGAATTTTGTTGAAAGCTTTTCTGCATCTATTGAGATGATCATATGGTTTTTATCCTTCAGTTTTTTATTATGGTTTATCACATTGATTTATTTGCGTATATTGAAGATTGCTTGCATTCCTGGCATCAAAAACCACTTGATCATGGTGTATGATCCCTTTAATGTCCTGTTGGATTCTGTTTGCTATCTTGCTGAGGATTTTTCATCTATGTTTATCAGTGATGTTGGCCTGTAGTTCCCTTTTATTGTGATATCTTTGGCTGGTTTTGGTATCAGGGTGATGGTGGTCTTGTAGAATGAGTTTGGGAGTGTTCCTCCCTCCACTGTATTTTGGAAGAGTTTGAGAAGGATAGGTGTTAACTTTTCTATTAATGTTTGATAGAATTTGCCTGTGAAGCCATCTTGTCCTGGGCTTTTGTTTGTTTGAAGATTTTTAATCACAGTCTCAATTTCAGTGCTTGTGTTTGGTCTGTTTATATTTTCTATTTCTTCCTGGTTCAGTCTCAGAAGTTTCTGCTTTTGTAAGAATGTGTCCATTTCTTCCAGGTTGTCCATTTAAATGGCATATAGTTGCTTGTAATAATCTCTTATGATCCTTTGTATTTCTACAGTGACAATTGTTACTACTCCTTTTTCATTTCTATTCTATTGTTTTGAGTCTTCTTCCTTTTTTTCTGGATGAATCTGGCTAATGGTTTATCAATTTTGTTTAACTTCTCAAAGACCCAGCTTTTAGTTTTATTGATCTTTGCTATTGTTTCCTTCATTTCTTTTTCATTTTTTTCTGATCTGATCTTTATGAGTTCTTTCCTTCTGTTAACTTTGGGGTTTTTGCTCTTCTTTCTCTAATTGCTTTACTGTAAGGTTAGGGTGTTTATTTGAGATGTTTCTTATTCTTTGAGGTAGGATTGTATTGCTATAAACTTCCCTCCTAGAAACGCTCTGCTGCATTCCATAGGTTCTGGGTCATTGTGTTTTCACTGTCATTTGTTTCTAGGTATTTTTTGATTTCCTCTTTGATTTCTTCAGTGATCTCATGGTTATTTATTCATGTATTTTTTAGCTTCCATATGTTTGTATTTTTTACAGATTTTTTCCTGTAATTGATATCTTGTCTCATAGTGTTGTGGTCAGAAAAGATACTTAATATGATTTCAATTTTCTTAAATTTACCAAGGCTTGCTTTGTGACCCAAGATATGACCTATCCTGGTGAATGTTCCATGAGTACTTGAGAAGAAATTGTATTCTGTTGTTTTTTGATGGAATGTCCTGTAAATATCAATTAATCCACCTTGTTTAATGTATCATTTAAAACTGGGGTTGTCTTATTTATTTTCATTTTGGATGATCTGTCCATTAGTGAAGGTGCGGCGTTCAAGTCCCCAACTATTATTGTGTTAATGTCTATTTCCCTCTTTTATGCCTGTAAGCATTTACCTGATGTTGTGAAGTGCTGCTATGTTGGATGTATAAATATTTACAATTGTTATATCTTCTTCTTGGATTGATCCCTTGATCATTCTGTAGTGTTCTTCTTTGTCTCTTGTAATAGTCCTTATTTTTTTTTTCTTATTTATTTTTATTAATTTATTTTTTTGTGGTATGCGGACCTCTCACTGTTGTGGCCTCTCCCATTGTGGAGCACAGGTTCTGGACGGGCAGGCTCAGCGGCCATGGCTCACAGGCCTAGCCACTCCACGGCATGTGGGATCTTTCCAGACTGTGGCACAAATCCATGTCCCCTGCATCGGCAAGTGGACTCTCAACCACTGCGCCACCAGGGAAGCCCAACAGTCTTTATTTTAAAGTCTATTTTGTCTGATATGAGAATTGCTACACCAGCTTTCTTTTGTTTTCCATTTTCTTGGAATATCTTTTTCCATACCCTCACTTTTAGTCTGTAAGTGTCTCTAGGTCTGAAGTGGGTCTCTTGTAGACAGCATATATACATGTCTTGTTTTGTATCCATTCAGGCAGTCTGTCTTTTCGTTGAAACATTTAATCCATTTACATTTAAGGTAGTTATCTATATGTATGGTCTTATACCATTTTCTTAATTGTTTTCAGTTTGTTTTGGTAGGTTTTTTCCTTCCCTTGTGTTTCCTGCCTAGAGAAGTTCCTTTAGCATTCGTTGTAAAGCTGGTTTGATGGTGCTGAATTCTCTTAGCTTTTGCTTGTCTCTAAAGGTTTTAATTTCTCCATTGAATCTTAGTGAGATCCTTGCTGGGTAGAGTAATCTTGGTTGTAAGTTTTTCCCTTTCATCACTTTAAATATGTCCTGCCACTCCCTTCTGACTTGCAGTGTTTCTGCTGAAATATCAGCTGTTAAACTTATGGGGATTTCCTTGTATGTTATTTGTTGCTTTTCCCTTGTTGCTTTTAATATTTTTCGTTTTTATTTAATTTTTGAAAGTTTGATTAATATGTGTCTTGGCGTGTTTCTCATTGGATTTATCTTGTATGGGACTCTGTGCTTCCTGGACTTGGGTGACTCTTTCCTTTCCCATATTAGGGAAGTTTTCAACTATAATCTCTTCAAATATTTTCTCAGTCCCTTTGTTTTTCTCTTCTTGTTCTGGGACCCTTATAATTTGAATGTTGGTGTGTTTAATGTTGTCCCAGAGGTTTCTGAGACTGTCCTCAATTCTTTTCATTCTTTTTTCTTTATTCTGCTCTGCATTAGTTATTTCCACCATTTTATCTTCCAGGTCATGTATCCGTTCTTCTACCTCAGTTATTCTGCTATTGGTTCCTTCTAGAGAATTTTAATTTCATTTATTGTGTTTTTCATCATTGTTTGTTTGCTCTTTAGTTCTTGTAGGTCCTTGTTAAACGTTTCTTGTATTTTCTCCATTCTATTTCCAAGATTTTGTATCACCTATAGTATCATTACACTGAATTCTCTTTTCAGTGAGACTGCCTATTTCCTTTTCATTTGTTTGTTCTTGTGGGTTTTTACCATGCTCCTTCATCTGCTATGTGTTTCTCTGTGTTCTCATTTTGCTTAATTTACTGTGTTTGGTGTCTCCTTTTCACAGGCTGCAGGTTCATTGTTCCTGTTGTTTTGTTTTCTTCTTCCAGTGGATAAGTTTGGTTCAATGGGTTTTGTAGGCTTCATGATGGAGGTGACTGGTGCCTGTGTTCTAGTGGATGGGACTGTATCTTGTCTTTTTGGTGGGCCAGACTGCATCTGGTAGTGTGTTTTCAGGTGTCTGTGAACTTAGTATGATTTTAGGCAACCTCTCTGCTAATGGGTGGGTTTGTGTTCCTGTCTTGCTATTTGTTTGGCATAGGGTGTCTAGCACTGTAGCTTGCTGGTTGTTGAGTGGAGTTGGGTCTTCCCATTTAGATGGGGATCTCTGTGAGAGCTTTTGCTGTTTGATATTACATGGGGCCAGGAGGTCTCTGGTGGACTAATGTCCTGAACTAGGCTATCCCACCTCAGAGGCTGAGGTGTGACCCCTGGCTTGAGCACCAGAACCCAGTCAGCCACTTGGTTCAGAAGAAAAGGGAGAGAAAAATAGAAAGGAAGAAAGAAAAAAAACTAAATATAATAAAATAAATTTATTAAAATAAAAAAAATATTGAAAATAAAAAAGATTAAAAAAACTAATAAAATAAATGAAAGAAATAATAGAGCAACCAAACCAAAAAATAAATCCATCAATGATAACAAGTGCTAAAAATTATTAAAAAAAAAAAAGGACAGAAAGAACCTTAGAACATATAGTAAAAGTAAAGCTCTCAGACAAAATTACACAAAGAACCATACACATACACACTCACAAAAAGATAAAAAGGAAAAAATATATATATGTATATATATATATATATATATATATATAAAAGAAAAAGGAAGAGACCAACCAAATCAATACACAAATCACCAAAGATAATAAGCTCTAAATACTAGACTAAAACAAACAAAAACCAGAAGCAAATTAGATGCAGAAAGCAAACTCCAAATCTACAATTACTCCCAAAGGCCACCCTCTCAATTTTGGGATGATTCATTGTGTATTTAGGTATTCCACAGATGCAGGGTACATCAAGGTGTTTGTGGAGATTTAATCCACTGCTCCTGAGGCTGCTGGGAGAGATTTCTCTTTCTCTTCATTGTTCACAGAGCACCTGGGGTTCAGCTTTGGCCCTATCTCTTCGTGTAGGTCACCTGAGGGCATCTGTTCCACACCCAGACAGGACGGGGTTAAAGTAGCAGCTGATTAGGGGGCTCTGCCTCACTCAGGATGGGAAAGGGAGGGGTAAAGAATGCAGGGTGAGCCTGCAGTGTTTGAGGCCAGCATGACATTCAACAGCCTGAGGTGTACTGTGTGTTCTCCTGGGGAAGTTGTCCCTGGATCACGGGACCCTGTCAGTGACGGGCTGCACAGGCTCCTGGTAGGGGACGTGTGATAGTGACTTGTGCTTGCACACAGGCTTCTTGGTGGCTGCAGCAGTAGCCTTAGTGTCTCATGCCTTTCTCTGTTGTCTGCGCTGGTAGCCACAGCTCACACCTTTCTCTGGAGCTCATTTAGGCGGTGCTCTGTATCCCCTATCCTTGCACACCCTGAAACAATGGTCCCTTGCTTCTTAGGCAGTTCCAGACTTTTTCCCGGATTCCCTCCAGGCTAGCTGTGGTGGACTAGCCCCCTTCAGTCTCTTTTCACGCAGCCAACCCCAGTCATCTCCCTAGGGTCTGACTACTGAAGCCAGAGCCTTAGCTCCTAGCCCCTGCCTGCTCCAGCAGTTGAGCAGAGAAGCTTCTAGGACTGGTGAGTGCTGGTCGACATTGATCCTCAGGGCAGAAATATCTCTGCTTTGCCCTCTGGACCCCTGTTTCTGTGCTCTCCTCCATGTCTCTGAAGCTTCCCCCCTCTGCCCACCCCCTGTCTCTGCCAGCGAAGGGTCTTCTTAGTGTGTGGAAACTTTTCCTCCTTCACAGTTCCCTCCCAGAGGTGCAGGTCCCATCCTTATTCTTTTGTCTCTGTATTTCCTTTCCTCATTTGCCCTATGCAGGTATGTGGGGAGTTTCTTGCCTTTTAGGAAGTCTGAGGTCTTCTGCTAGTGTTTAGTAGGTGTTCTGTAGTTGTTCCACATGTAGATGTATTTTTGATGTATTTGTGGGAAGGAAGGTGATCTCTACATCATACTCCTCTGCCATCTTGATGGTTCCTCCTGCCATTATATATTAATTTTGATGCTTCCTTTCCTCTACTCAAACATGCTGTTTGTCTCTCAATACTGTCCCATGTTTCAAAGCTTAGCTTAAGAATCAAATTCTCTGTTAAACCTTTCTTATCTCCCCAACCCCAGCTTGAGTAGATAACTCTTTTGTTGTACCCTGTACAGACTTTCATTTCAGTAAATGTGACCTATTATTGTCCTTTATGTTTTTACATGTATAGATCCTCCTCATCTGATGTGTCCCAATTTGGGATTTGTGGTCCAACTCGTGAAATCTACAAATGTATTTGCTGTGTGCGGGCTTTCTCTAGTTGTCGTGAGCAGGAGCTACTCTTCATTGCAGTGTACGGTCTTCTCATTTCAGTGGCTTCTCTTGTTGTGGAGCACAGGCTCTAGAGCCAGTCTCAGTAGTTGTGACGTGTGGGCTTAGTTGCTCCGTTGCATGTGGAATCTTCCCATATCAGGGCTCAAACCCATGCCCCTGCAATTACAGGCAGATTCTTAACCAGTGAGCCAACAGGGAATCCCTGCAAATGTATTTTAAAGTCTGTTGTCTTTGCAAAAATAATGTAAAAATGTATTTTTATCTGTTTAAGAATAAACCTCTCTTTTACTGTGACAATTTGTAGTTGAAAGATCTTTTCTCAGCAAGAAAATGTAATTTCTATGTAATTTGGTGGTTTCATAAATTGTGACTTATGAACTACTTCACTAGTCCTTGGGATTTCTTTTTGCTTAAAAAGGAGCTAAGCCATTAACAGGCACTTAAATTCCAAATGTGATGATTATGGCACTTGTTACTCACTTTTCACTTCTTTATGGTTTTTTTATGGAGCTGACATTTCCTGAGTTCTCTCGAGAATGTGCATTTTAATATTGAAGTATTCCCTCTCCCTCAGTCATTGGCATTCTAGAGTGGAGAATCCCTAGTCCATTTTTGAGTTGAACCAGTCATTTAAGCTCAAGAGATTCAGCTTCATTACCTTTCATTGAAGGTGTCAGAACAGAAGGGCTTTAAAGTTCAGTCAAGCTCTAAATAGGTTGCTACAAACAGTGAACCCATAAGCCTACTTGTTTGACTGATATCAAAGTTCTGGCCCAGGATTGTGAGGTCATAGGAATAAAATCCCACATATGCTTAATCCCAAAGAAAATATTCCATAGCTAAGATTATGGTGAGAATTTAAAATTATATGTAAGAGAGTTTATTTTTAGACTAGTGAGAACAGATGAAAGAACCTAGTTCCATTTATACTAGATATGTAATAACTTATGAAGATTGCAGTAATTACTTACAAATATTTGAATAGCATAAATGCTGGAGGGAATGAAGAGTTTATGGAGATGTACATAAAAGAAATAGATTAAATTCAGGGAACATAATTTCTTTATATTAAGAATCACCTTTTTAAGAAGGATGTTGATAATTTAATATTGTAGGAGATAAGTTTCTCAAGCAAAGCCTTAATCCTTTAAATTAAAACAAAAAGTATTGAGGGAATTGTACCTGTATAAAAAATTTTGTGTTTTGAATTTTAAATTTGTTAACCATTTGTTGAAAATTAACTGGAGGTTTCCTACCTTGTTTGCTTTTTGAAAAATTAGCTTTGTACAGCCTCTGTAATAACTTATACAGGATGTCTAAAATAAAGAGAATGCTTTTTCTAGCATACACAGATTAAGTGGACAGTCCTGAATAATTACTACTTTTTGATAATTTAATATAGTATTTAGCAGCAAGACTGTAATGCTCAGAAATCAGTACAAAATAACTACTTTTTTCTTGTTTCTAGTAGTGGCCTTTTCTTTTCTGCTTAGAGAAGTTCCTTTAGCCTTTGTTGTAAAGGTGGTCTGGTGGTGCTGAATTCCCTTAGCTTTTGCCTGTCTGTAAAGCTTTAGTTTCTCCATTGAATCTGAAGGAGAGCCTTGATGGGTAAAGTATTCTTAGTTGTATATTTTTCCCTTTCACCACTTTAAAATATTGTGCCACTCCTTTCTGGCCTGCTGAGTTTTTGCTGAGAAATCAGCTGATAACCTTATCAGGATTCCCTTGTATGTTATTTGTTGCTTTTCCCTTGTTGCTTTTAATAATTTTTCTTTGTCTTTAATTTTTGTCAATCTGATTACTATGTGTCTTGGTATGTTCCTCATTGGGTTTATCCTATATGTGGCTCTCTGAACTTCCTCGACTTGGGTGACTCTTTCCTTTCCCATGTTATGGAAGTTTTCAGCTATCATCTCTTCAAATATTTTCTCAGGTCCTTTCTTTCTCTCTTCTCCTACCATACTCCTATAATGCAAATGTTGGTGTGTTTAATGCCCCAAATATCTCTTAGCCTCTCTTAATTTCTTTTCATTCTTTTTCTTTATTCTGCTCTGTAGCAGTGATTTCCACCATTCTGTCTTCTTATCTGATAAGAAGATAAGTGAAGAGGTCACTTACCTGTGCTTTTGCCTCATTTTCTCTGTTATTGATTCCTTCTAGTGTATTTTTGTTTTGTTTTTTTAGTTATTGTATTGTTCACCTCTGTTTGTTTGTTCTTTATTTATTCTAGGTCTTTGTTAAACATTTCTTGTATCTTCTCAATCTGTGCCTCCATTCTTTTTCTGAGAACTTGGATCATCTTCACTATCATTACTCTGAATTCTTTTTCTGGTAGATTGCCTATCTCCACTTCACTTAGTTGTTCTTCTGGGGTTTTATCTTGTTTCTTCATCTGGGATTTTATCTTGGTCCTTCATCTGGGATACATTCCTCCTTGTCTAACTTTCTGTGATTGTGTTTTCCATTCAGCAAGCTGAAGTGTTGAAGTTCTTTTTGCTTCTGCTGTCTGCCTTCTGGTGGATGAGGCTAAGAGGCTTGTGCAGGCTTCTTGGTGGGAGGGCCTGGTTCCTGCCCAATGGTGGGTGGAGTTGGGTCTTGTCCTTCTTTTGGCAGGGCCATGCTCAGGAAGACTTTAAGCAGCCTGTCTGCTGATGGGTGGGGCTGTGTTCCCACACTGTTGGTTGTTTGGCCTGAGGCATCGTTTCCCAGCACTGAAACCTACAGGCTGTTGGGTGGGGCTAGGCCTTGGTGGGGGAAGTGGTGGCCTCCAGGAGGGCTCAAGCCAATGAGTACTCACCAGAGCTTCCTCTTCAAGTGTTTTTATCTCCACAGTGTGCCACAACAACCCCCCCTCCACCTCCACAGGAGACCCTGCAATACTAGCTGATAGGTCTAGCCTAGTCTCTTATGACATCACTGTTTTTTGGAGGATCCTGGTGCACACTCTACCTTGTGGGCACCCTCTAAGAGTAGAGTTTCTGTTTCCCCCAATCCTGTGAAATTCCTGAGATCAAACCCTGCTGCCTTCAAAGCCAGATTCTCTGCGTGCTCTTCTTTCTGTTACCAGAGTCCCAGGCTGGGAAGCCTGATGTGGGGCTCAGGACTTTCACTCCTGTGGGAGAACTTCTGTGGTATAATTATTTTCCAGTTTGTGGGTTGCCCACCAACTGAGTATGGGATATGATTTTATTGTGATTGTGCCCCTCCTACTGTCTCATTGTAGCTTCTTTGTCTTTGGGTGTAGGGTATCTTTTTTGGTAGGTTCCAGCTTTTTTGTTGTTTTGATAGTTTTTCAGCAGTTAGTTGTGATTTTGGTGTTTTTGTAAGAAGGGGTGAGCTCACATCCTTCTACTCCACCATCTTCCTTGTAAGTCTCAAAAAATGATCTTAGAATATAATGTTAATACAGTGGAACACAAAGTCCAATGTACTGTATGTTCCAGTTTTGTAATAAATTCAAGTTTACATCTATATGCACACACATGTGAACACACAAGGTTAGGAGGATATACACCAATAATTTAAATGTGGGCAACTGAAGTGATAAAATGAGTGATATTTATTTTATTTTCTATATGCTTAAGTAATTTCTAAAATTTTTACAAGTAGTATATACATTATATTTATGAACATAAAACAATAAAATTATTTTAAAATCTAGTTGAGATGGATCACAGATTCTATTCAATCCATTTCTCTTATTTTATAGTTGAGGGAAGTAATGTGTAATGGCTTGGCCAAGTTGACATAATACATTCAGGCCACAGATGGACTAATTCCACTTTTCTTGCTTCTGATCTAAGGATTTTTCAATTAGTACTCTCTTACAACCTTTTACTGTACTCTGTTGTATCTATATCTTAGGGACTTTTTATATTTCTCTTAGGAGTTGACTTTTACACATGACTTTAAAGCTCTTTGAAATTTATAAATCTGATAGTAAAGCTGTGGAAGTAGAAGGATGCCTAGAGCTGGATTCTGCACAGAATAGCCTAGACATCTCTGGCAGGCAGAGATCAGTACCTGGAATGTCTGAATGGAGTTTCCAAGGCACCTGAAGAAGCCAGGATAGAGAGGACAAAAAGACAGATTTAAAAACTGGCTTCACAATAGATAGCATATGGGAATCTTAAAGGGTGCTGATTCAAGTTGGAAAATTGATAGACCAGAAATAATGGATTTAATTTGGAGTTACATAAAAATCAGTTTAAATAGTAGCAGGGGGGAAAGTTTTTAAGAAGAGCTGTTTTTAAGAACCACCAGGAAACAGAATAATCCAAAAGGCTGTAGAAATAAATAACAAAAATACTTCAGCTCTTGATCAAATTAGAGATTAACAAATATGTTTTAAAAGTGATTTAGGGACACATGAATCATTGAAAATCCTGTTTAAGTTAGGAAAAAAAAGAACCAAATAGAGATAGTTGAATCATAAGCTAATCTAAGTCAGTTTTTGAATATTCCTGAATTATATGAATGCCAAATTATTTCCCTAAAAACATTGCTTTTGTTCTTTTAAAATATAAGCATACAATTTTTCAAATGTAAAGGAAAGAATATCATAATGAACTTTTGTATATCCACCAACCAGATTTAAAAATTAAATATTAAAAATAAATGTTAGATTTAAAATTCTAGTTTTAAAAATAAAATTCTAAATTTCAAAATATAAATATTTTGACATATTTACTTGCTTATTATTTATTATTCCTAACCATTTGCAATATGTTTCAGACATCTTGACACTTCACCTCTAAGTACTGTTATCATGCATCTCCTAAAAATAAGCACAGCCAGAAATTTCACAATAATATCAGTAAAACCATCAGTTTTATTTTACTAGTTTTCTTTTATTGTTTATTTGGTCAGTCCACAATTAATACAACAATTTGGTTACACCCACACTAGAGGAAAACATATTATAATTTCTCTATTCTGTAGTATTTACTCTAGTACTCTGCAGATTATAAATTCTATAAATAAATTATTCACAGGAATGTCAAAGGACCTCTAAGACTGGAAGGCATGTTAGTCCATAATGATGCTGTGATCTACCATGGGTATTGAATGCAACTTTACTACTAACTTTGTAGAACTTGGAATACGACTCTTGTCTTTTTCATCCTGTGTATGTGAAAAACACAGATCACTGCAGTGACTCTGGAATATGATGCAGCTTTACAAGCTTTTATTATAATGAAAATTTCTATCACATTATCATTATTTTCTTCTAGCTACTGTGAATGACGTATACATCTTCAGTTTTCACATTTTGCCAATCTGTAATCTGGTTTCCTGTTGTTGAACTTAACCATTTACCCTAGTTCTAAGGGTGCCTATTAATGACTTTCTGGGACACGTGCTGGAGCCAGATACCACTGAATAGTTTAAAGTTTGCTGGGGCAGGGGTTCAATTGATCTGATCTCGGAGGCTGCAAGGGTGACGTACAGGGCCATGGTCTCCCTTTCACCCTTCCCCTCCCTTCCTCCCTCCATGCCTCCTTCTTTCCTTCTTTCATTCTTCTGTTCTCTTTTCTCTTACCTTTTATTAAAAAATTAAAGCTACAAAAAGCTGAAGAAACATTGAATGACCATAAAGCCTCCATCAAGGTTCCCAAGAGTTTATAATTTTCCACGTTTGTTTTTCTCTTAATATACATGTTCATAGACATCTGTGTACTTTTCTTTGAAAGTTTGGTTCAGACATGTTGAACCTTCCTGAACTGAACACTTAATAACCCATTATGATTCCATTATGACTGTATATTCCTTATCTGGTTACATATTTCAAAGAAATAATTGCACAGGAATAATTTTGATAGAAATTTTCCTGAATTTCTTGGCAGACAACTTTTCTTGAATTTCTCATAAGGCAAAATTTTTGTGTACATTTTATTAAATCTATAGTAAAAAAAATAGTAAATATACAAAACAACCAGTATTACATATCTCAGAATAGAAGAATAACAAGCACTAAAGAATAAGATAACACATACAGTTGATATAATTTCCTTTTTAGCATTATTTTCAAATTTATTTTAATGATAATATATAATCTGGCCTTTCCCCAGACTCAAATCTTGGGCCAGCTCATCATGCAGATCAGCTGATTATCAGGCTCTGACTTAGTGATCTTTAATAGCTTTAGAATATTCACTCATCTTATGTCTCACTCTTTATGGTCATTGATCTTATTATGGAGTTCTGGCTCTCTAGGGCCTTTGAATCTCTTGGAATTAGACCAGCACATCAATTTTGCATTAACATTTCTTTCTAAGGATTGCATGTGAAAATTTAGTTACTCTCCAAGGCTGCTATCTATTTTTAAAAGGAACAAAACATATAGGGTGCTTCTAGAAAATATAAAGAATAACTTCACTCTTATACTAATGGACAAAGAAGGAGAGCCTAGAGAGACAAAATGAGGGATAGAAGGACTGGAATGCAAATGAGTGGATCTTCGGAATACACTTAGGAAAGCTAGAAATGTTTTCTAGACTTGGGATAAAGTAAACAAAAAATTTTAAAGCCTAAGGAGAAAGGGGTAGGAAGGAGATAAGGAGGTAGAAGATGACAACAGACATTCTCCAGCAGGCAGGAGCTGAGGGGCTGAGATCCATGAACACTGGACAATGATTAAGTGGCTCATTGGAAGGAAGAGTTAAGACAGTTTGATATACATTTCACATCAAGATCACTGTTCGAAAATGTAAAATGCTCATACACAGATTTACAGCTGTCAGAGTTTGATGTGGGCAGATCATAATTAATAATGAGATTGTCTATCAAACTTAGAAGTATCTCTACATATGAAATAGAAGTGAAATTGAGCTGAGAATCTATTTGGTAGAAACTTGAGTGGCTTTACTAAGTATTTTATATCTTCTGCTGCCTCTTGGATACCACTATATACTTACTAATGTTGAAGGAGTTGAGGATTAGAAATCACAAGGGCCAAACTGGATTGATTTGTCTTTGT
This sequence comes from Lagenorhynchus albirostris, assembly GCF_949774975.1. NCBI lineage: Eukaryota > Metazoa > Chordata > Mammalia > Artiodactyla > Delphinidae > Lagenorhynchus > Lagenorhynchus albirostris. Next base: position 72,469,478 of record NC_083103.1, read on the forward strand.
CTCTGATTTGACATTCACTTGTAAACTACCTTGGCTTATGCCTAACTTTTCATTCCCATAAGTCTTGTTTTCTCCCATGGACATTAAGCTTCTTGAGAATAGTAATTGAATGCTGTGTGTCTTTTTCTATATTTGCATTATATCCAGAGTGTTCCCTCAATAAATCTTTTCTGAAAGAATAAATTACAATAGAAAATTAAGGGAGCAGGTATTTTTTCAGATACATATAAATCTGAGAGACACTGGAACATGGAAATCTAGTGAATTTCTTGTTGTCTATAGGACACCTTCTTAACTTATTAGCATGGCCCTCCAAAATCTCAGAATGTTTATCATTCTCTACCTCACCATTCACCCCATATTCTCAAACACTGAACTAGTTGTCATTACACAATATGCCATAGAATTTATTCTTTCCATGAGATTCCCTCTGGAACACTTTAGCACCACAATTTTCCTGACACTCAAAATCCTACTTACCTTTCAAGCTCCCTGTAATGTCCATTCCTTCCTTCACACCTCAACATCAAAATTCATCTCTCCTTCATAATGTGTAGTCATATGCCTATAGCTATTTTTGTAATTACAGTGTAAATAAGTTAGCTGTTAACTAACCTGGTGAATAAAAATATCAGTCAGTCTGTTTTATTCATGATTTTATCTCACATGCATATTTTCATGACAGGCACTGATAAAAACATCAGTCAGGGCCATTAGGGCTACTACTGTCTCACTTTCCTCCAGTGCAACCATCTCCAGCATTTCCTATAGAAAATTAGAAGAAGGCTGCTTGAGAAGAGGAACAGGCATATAGCTCTTTCAATTTATTCTGGTTTTGATCCTGCAGGGACAATGTAATACAGTTCCAAAATCACCATTTGTTTTCTTCAGAAAGAGGACTATATTCATATTGAATGTCCTGCAATGACATGCAGCCTGAAGAGCCAGTCCACTAAGTTTCAAGGTCAGTTTAGTTTAAATACCAAACTTAGGGAATGGCACAAAGAACTTCACCTCCTGAACCAGTGAGAATTGTGACAAGACTTAACTGATCTTGAAAGAATTATTTAGTTTCAAAGACATGAATATTTACATTTTAACTGTAGTATTACTTTAGTTATTCCTTTTTTTAACAACTTTATTGGAGTATAATTGCTTTACAGTGGTGTGTTAGTTTCTGCTTTATAACAAAGTGAATCAGTTATACATATACATATGTTCCCATATCTCTTCCCTCTTGAGTCTCCCTCCCTCCCACCCTTCCTATCCCACCCCTCTAGGTGGTCACAAACAACCTAGAGGGGTGGGATAGCTGATCTCCCTGTGCTATGCAGCTGCTTCCCACTAGCTATCTATTTTACATTTGGTAGTGTATATATGTCCATGCCACTCTCTCACTTTGTCACAGCTTACCCTTCCCCCTCCCCGTATCCTCAAGTCCATTCTCTAGTAGGTCTGTGTCTTTATTCCCGTCTTACCCTTAGGTTCTTCATGACCATTTTTTTTCCTTAGATTCCATATATATGTGTTAGCATACGGTATTTGTTTTTCTCTTTCTTACTTACTTCACTCTGTATTACTCAGCCATAAAAAGAAACAAAATTGAGTTATTTGTAGTGAGGTGGATGGACCTAGTCTGTCATACTTTAGTTATTCTTATTGATATTTGCCTTTGCCTATGTTAGTTCCTATTTGTATATATGTATATAAAATATATGCAAATTAATAAGATTTATATTGAGAAGTGTACAAGTATTTAAGTATATTTAATGTGCCCTATCAACACATATTTTGTTATTTGCACTGCTCGTGTGGAAAATAAATTAAGATCAGAAGGTTTGTTTTTAGTCTAACTTAGATTTAGGACTGTTTCATCAACAATTTGATATCCCAGTGAATATTTTCCTACTCTAAGACATTTAATATTTTATTGTATTTTTAATCTCTCACTTCCCAAGATTTAAGCTTACACTTGAAAACACTGATGCAAAATAAATTAATGATGGGGCTTCAGAATTGTTGGCACCAAAAAGTTAATCAAGCAGTTTTTAAGGAGTGTACCCATCTCAGAGACAAGATGGATTGATGTTTACTTCCTTACTCCTAGTGATACAAGAGAGTAAGTAAGTTCTTGTCTCATCACAGAAAGCATTCAGAGATTAGACAGAGAGGTCAAGAAGGTAAAGTGAGGATTTACTAAGTGATAGTACACTCTCAAGGGGAGAGTGGGCAGATTCAGGTGAGTAGCTGCCCTGAATTTGTTTGCCAGGCAAAGAAACTTCTCTGTGGTGTATGCAGACCAAAAACAAACAAAAAAAAAACAACCAAACAAATTAGTGACAAATGTGGACTCAACACCATATCAGAATATTTCTCATTTTTTCCCACTGGATTTTTGCATTTCCCTTCCCTTCACAACACTATATTTTCTCTTTGTTTGTCTTATAACCCTCTTGGTCATATGGAATAAAACAAGGATTTTACAACTCCATTTCCAATGAACACATAAGAGCTTTTGAATTAGATGTTTTGTTGTCTTGTGTTTTGCTACCCCCAGTGGGAACTCTTGGGGTTATAAATGGGATAGGGTGATTAGACAACTTCCAATGGAACTTTATTTTACAGCTCATGGAGGTGTGTAAGGTTAAAATCCGTAAAGGCTGTTACAGAGGGCTGAACTTGAGAGGATACTCCTCCTGATGAAATACACCACTTTAAATGAATTTATATCACCTTCATCTTCCCCGTCATCATCCAAGACACAATCCTGCAATCGCTATCTAAGACTTAGAGAGTTGTTTAATTATTATTTACTCCTTTGTTTCATTTTACTAATGAAGGACTAAGGCCCAGAGAAGTAAACTGATTTTCCAAAAATTATAAGCTGTGATAAAGAGATAAGAATTGACTTCAGTTCTCCTGTTACTCTGAATGTTTTTCAAACATCACTCTATTACTCTACTTTACAGCCTCCTTCTTGGAGGGTATAGCCTAGATACCATCTCTCAGATCACTTCCTTCTGTTTACATCTTAAACATCTAGGAATAGGAAGGCAGTATACCTAGAGTATGAGAACATGGACTGCATCCAGAATTCCTGGATTTGAATATTGCCTCTTGGAAAATTACTTATCTATGATATCAATTTCCTTTATGTAAAATAGAGATGTAATTAGGGCTCTGAAGATAAATACATAATAGGATATCTATATATCACTATCTCTATTTCTATCTCTATTACTCTATCTCTCCACCTCTCTCTCTCACACACCTTAGAAATAGATTTATTAAAAAGAACTGGTACACATGAATGTGGGGGCTGAGAAGTCCCATGATCTGCTGTCTGTAAGCTGTAGACCCAAGAAAACCAGTAGTTTACTTTGAAGGCTTGAGAGCAGGAGAACTGATGGTGTAGGTTTTAGTCTGAGTCTAAACACCTGAGAACCAGGAGCACCAAGAGAAGAATACCTTTGTGTCAGCTCAACCAGGTAGGCAGAGAATAAATTCAACCTTCTTCCACCATTTTGATCTATTCAGGCCCTCAGTGGATTAGATGATACTCATGAGCATGTACATTGGAGAGGACCATATGTTTAACTCAGATCTCAATTCAAATTCTAACCTCCCAGAAACACCTTCACAGACACACCCAGAAATAATGTTTAAGTGGCTATCTGGGCATCCTCTGCTACAGCCAAGTTGATACATAAAATTAACCCTCACTAAGATGGTAAGAATTTTAACTACCTTATAGTATTTTCATTAAGATTAAATGAATTTATATATATACATATAATTTAAAATTGAGCCTGGTACCTATAACAAAATAAACACAATATAGATATTACCTATTAATATTAGGAACTTATGAACCTATTTGAAGATACACTTATGCCATCTTAGGGGATATTTTACTTAGAGAGTTCTCTATTTAGTTTACCTAAGACCAGTGTCTACTTAGTGCAGTCACTATTTGCATAATCCTTTCAGAAATATGCTTCCCTTTTTAGTTTTCCCTTCATATATGAACTTTCCAGGGTAACCTTCAAGATCATGCAGAAAACAGGCTTTGTTAGCAAATTTCTAAGGCCGGTTAAGGTGGTATCCTCTAAGCCTGATTCTTTTGAGATTCTAAACATTGGGTGTGTGCTGGTAATTACAACATTTCAACACATTTCTAGAAACAGTATAAATGGAAAATAGTGAAAAGCATTTCTTTTTCTGCTGTGTTGTTACAATTTGGAAAACTGCAAATTTCCTAATTACTGGTAGATGGCAGCCCTGTGCTGCTGGTAAGAAAGAATAAGGACTGAGTTACAGTCAACAGTTTCCTTGATTCTGGACATTATTCAATGAGTAGATTACTATCATAAAAAGCCAAAATACAGAACTTTCTAGAGAGACTGACAAAATATCTTGTTGAAATAGATAATAATATTAAATAAAAAAGAGACAGTATTTACTAGGGTCCAATTTTCATTAAAAAAATTCCAAAATGATAAGCATTTAGAATGAGAAGACATGAGCTTATGTCCTGCATCCTCCATCTAGTAACTGCAACTCTATGAAGAAGAGTCACCCTGAGCTTAAAATTTATGTAATCTGTAAAATGGAAATAAGAAGTTTTTTCACAAGCTTGTTTATAGGATCAATTTAGTGATTGCTGGAAAGTACTGCTTTTAAGCTTTTTCACCAAGAGTCTTTACTTTCAACACAGAATTAATTCTTACCTGTCAGGGTAGAAATGTAGTCCCAAATAGAGTACAGAAGAAAAATGTAAATGAAGTCTTCCTGTGTGGTTTTGAAAATGAATCTTTTCTACTGCAGAGTGTAATCATATTTGTGTAAATGTAAAAGTAAAGGTTTACTTTTTATTATTTTAGATTCAGAAACTAATACAACATTGTAAAGCAATTATACTCCAACAAAGATGTTTAAAAAAAAGTAAAGGTTTAAGTGACATCATTATGTAAATTTCTAAACTTATTTATTAATATATAAAATCCCAGGTTCTGTGTCTTTTTCATGGTGGGCATTCACAAATTGGGCTTTTTATTTTATTAATATGCAAGGGCCAGAAACTTTGCAAGGTGGATAGTGTTTCACCTTCATAATACCTTTTTAAGTTGCATCAGATCTTCAATTAACATTTAGAAAAACAGTTTTAGCAGTGATAAATATGTGCTTAAGGTCACATGTAAATGGAAGATCCAGAATTTGAACTCAAGTCTTACCTCTGTGGCACAAATGAATTGTAATTTAAAGAAAATTATTTAATATCTCTGAGCTTGCAGTGATTAGAATTTCATTTGGATAGACTATTTTTCCTGGCCAACTATACCATTGTGTTACATGTAGAAATTTAGGTAAATAAGACTCTCTACAGTTATGTTGTTACCACTGAATAATGTTGAACAGAAAATTTTTTATTGTAATTTCTCAAACTGTAAGAAAAAAGGCAGTGAGTACTCTCACCTAAACAGAGGGGCTTGATACTCCCTTACTAGGAGATGACTAAGCCCTTCTTTTGAGCTTTGCCACCAATACTCTTTCAGTCTATAAGCAGAAAACATAAATAGGGGAGTCCTGGAAGAGTAGCTCAAAAGCCTAGAGAATATGTTCTTTGGCTTTGTGCTTTTTTTGCATTCAAATAGGATAGCTTATAGAGACCAGCATTGCTTGTCTGAGAGACTGAAAACATATTCTCAGGCGGATGCTTGCTGAGGTGTAGAAACTCAGTGGAATTCAGTGAAAGTCCTTTGAAGAATTTCACATAACGCTGGAAGCACACAGAACATACAATGTAGGTTATACCTAAATACAAAGACTGGTGTCTGTTTATTACCTGAAGAGTTTTGAAGATGGAAGCTAGCTGAATTAGGTTGAACAAACCATATATGACATACATAAAGTAAATATTTTAATTGAATTCAAGATGGAAAGCTATAGATTCCTTTTTTTAATTTTCAGAGAGAGATGGCATGACTTATCTTCAGATTATTCTGGCCACTGCATGGAGATGAGTCTATCACATGGAATAAAAACAGGGTGATCTTCAGGAGATTATTGCAGTGAGAGGTGTGTATTGACTTAGGGTGTAGCAAGTAAAATTTACATATCTCCCTCTCCCTATTTTTTTTTAACATTTCCTTAGGAATTAGATGAAAATGATCATACATTTTGCTAAAAGTAGTTCCTATAGAGTAGGAATAATCAACAGATATAACAATCAGGATAGGAAAGTGGGTTCTATTTTATTCCTAATGGGTGAGGTGCTTTTGATTTGAGTGACCCTGATAATGTACATAACTTCCTCACTTTCTACTAACAGAAGAGTAGACATTTATCATTGCCTTGGCACTCAGTGCTTGCAAGGAGAGACAAGAAGAGATCCGTGGTTGTCTTGAGCAGGCTAGTAATTTGCCGTTGCATGCCCTCCAACTTTGAATACAAAATTATCATGTGTTGTTTAACATTTCTTAAAGTACAAGATGAGAACTGTGACGAATAGAAGATGAAGATATTGTGGTGATAATACTCTACCTTGTCTCCATAATTAAGGAAATCCAAAGCCATATCATTTCAGAAAAATGTTTTTTTAAGAAGGGGTAAGTTGGGACGAAGTGAGAGAGTGGTGGACTTACATATACTACCAAATGTAAAATAGATAGCTAGTGGGAAGCAGCCACATAGCACAGGGAGATCATCTCGGTGCTTTGTCTCCGGCTGGGGGGGTGGAATAAGGAGGGTGGGAGGGAGACACAAGAGGGAGGAGATATGGGGATATGTGTATATGTATTGCTGATTCACTTTGTTATAAAGCAGAAATGAACACACAGTTGTAAAGCAATTATACTCCAATAAAGATGTTTAAAAAAAAAAAGGGATTTTCGCTAACTCAAATTGTTTTGCTAGAAGGTCGCTTATAGGTCCTGCCTCCCATTTTAAGTTCTTACTGAAGTATTTTTCCCAGCCATACTTTTCACTCCAGTCTTACACCTCCCCACCCCCCCTTTTTTTTTTTTTTTGGTAATTTAAGACTATTTGTAATGCTTTCAAGCCCCTTATAGGTTAGTGATCAGAGAACCTGTCTGGTTGGCTTGTCCTGTAATCTAACTTTTCTAATAGATGCTGGCTTTTTGGCTATTTGATTAATATTTCTGTACTTAAGAAAGATGAACCTTGTACCATTTGACCAGTTGGTAAGTATAGACTATAAGGATCCAAGTCTTGAATTAGATAATGGTCCTTCAGAGAGTTAGTCCTTCTGGCATGTTTAATGGCTATGCAAAAATAAGAGAGATCTCACTTATAATTAATTTGAGTATATTCAATCATCAGTTAAGAGGAGTTTTCCAAGTGGAACTAAGATTTAAGACAAACTTTTCATAAAATCCATTAAAAAAATCAAGAAGTATTATCACTCTTCCAGAAGGCAATAGTTTTGAATAAAGAAATCATGTACTTTGGTGTTGAGTATGTGTTATATATAGGATGCTAGGCACATGATATTTAGACAGAGAAATTAGATAACATGAAACATTTCCAATTGAAAACTCTCCAAACCACTGCCTTCATTTGAGACCTGCTGCCAATTTCAAAACTATACAGGCATCACGGATGCCAAGGAGAGTCTTGCAAATTAACCTCTATTACATGATCAGAAGGAAAGAGACAAAGAAAGTAGAGAGATCATTAATCTTTGAATTTGTCTTGAGGTCACCTCTGCAGGAGGTGGGAGCTCAGACAGGAAGTAGGAAATCTGGGAAACCTCACATATAGATTTGCTAATGAAAAATCTGATGGGAAAGGGAATGTCACATCATTCACCACTGACTGTCTGGATATTACCAAATTTTATAGTGGAGGATGCTAGATCCTTTCTTTAACGTACTTGGCCTTTAAACAGAAGAAAAGGTAGCATTGCCCTATCTTACTCCCTGGATGACACAATTCACATCGTGTTTCTAGAAAGAGAAATAGAATAGTTATGAGCATGAGCTTCAGATTCAGGTGAATCAAGCTATGCTCCTGACTCGCTTATGTATTGCATGGAAAAGTTGCTTAAATTTACTGAGACTCATTTTTCTCATCTGCAAAATAAGGCTAATAATACATAATCACATTGTTGTTTTGAGGTCAGGGGAGATAATATTTATAAATTCCTCAGCACAATGAGTGAATGCTGTCTGTTACAGTCATTAGGCTGATCCATCAGCCATGGGATGAAAATTCTGTTTTTCTCTTTGCTAGTTAAGAACCCTTGGAATCACAAAGTTCAAGAAGAGAAAGTTAATATCCTGGACATAACATATTTTGTTACAATTTTGCCTCAATTTGTCCTTCCACCTCAGCAGTTATCAACCCCTGGTACACACTAGAACCACTTGGGATGTCTTAGAAGACACAGGTTCCAGCCTATTCTGAAGAATTAAACCACAGTCTTAGGTGGTTCTTTGTGTAACAGTGTTTTAAGTATCACTGCTTAAACTCACCAGGACTCATCTGTGCACAGCATCTGAAGATTTTCTGTATTACAGCAGAAGCACTTTTCCTGTGAAGAGCTCACTCTCAGCAGGGTTGAAAGTGTAGGTTGAACAATTAAATTTGCAGATGCTAAATATTTAAACTAGTAATAGTATCCATTCTGAAGAGCAAATGAAAGATTTGTTTCTGTGGCTTCTGTACGAAGTACAATACTACAGTAATAATAAATCCTAGTTACATTCCTTTTTCACTTTTTGATTTTATAAATTTTAATGAGCACATCCTATTTACCATTGTCAAAATTTAGTCAGTGGAATAGACAAACATGAAAGCACAAGTTTATAGGTTATGGTAAAGAGATGCTCAGGTACCAACACAAGGAAGAATTATTTAAATCCAATGGAGAGGGCTTTTTGGATGATATTATACTGAAGTTCACTTGTTCATTTATTTATTCAAAAAAAGTTCTGGTAGACTCTGATAGAAAAATCCAAGAAGAAATATTTGGTCCTTGACATCATGGGATCCATAATTTAGAAATCTTGACAGATGCGTAGAGTTAGTTAAAAAGCAAAGATAATTCTACTCATAAAGAACAGCATGTGGGTTAGTGCAGATATGCAAATGTAAAGGGTTTTGGGGAGGAGTATTATAAAATGGGGAAAGCAAATATGAAATGGGGATTAGCTTTCATTGCTATCCCTGAGTTTTGAACCTGATCCTAAGGGCTTGACCAATGAGCCATCAAGGTTCTTTTCAAAGATTTTAATGCAGAAATGAAGTAGGTAGAACTTAGAGGTAATGCAGTAATTCAGGTGGGATCTGATGAATGCACACACTAAGGCAGTAACAGTAAGTTTGGGAATGATGAAGGTTGATTTAGGTGTATTCAGAAGTTGAAATATGAAGGAGTTGATAAATGCCAGACACTGATGGCTACATTGGAGAATAGATAACTTTAAGGTTTCCATTTGGAACTTGAGAGTAAATAGTGTTTACCATTAATGGCAATAAAGAATCCCAAATTTGGAGCTGTACTGAGAGAAATTGATGAATTGAGAGTGAAATGCTTGGGGAGAAATAACAAGGTAGTATCATTCAACATTGTTTTTTGTGATTAAAATGAGGTATGTGGTCAGATAAGTGATACAAATTTCTTAAAATTATCCTTCTTTGTTAGATATTCAAATACGACTTGCAAATATTCACAGATTCCACTAAAACAGATAGTGTTTTATATTCTATATGCAGGAACACTGGCTAAGTTATTCTAAGAATTGTCATTTGGATACAGACCTTGTGGTATATGTGCCAAATATTAAACATGTAAACTGTACATGGACAAAGAGAATCCTTGAGTTATCTTAAATTTTACGCATCAATATGCTAATTACAAATGAACAACGATGGCCTTTCTTGTGGTGTCACATGAAGTCTTGACGAGGCCACATCTTCTTTATTCTTCCTTTGTAGTTTTCCTGGAATGGTATTGAACTTCAGTCGTCTCCAAGTACCACACTGGTTTTACCCTTTTCTAGGTAGTTCATTCTTTCTCTTAGGGCTCTCTCTCATCATCAGCATAAATTCCAGGTTGTGCATTGTTGAAACAAGAAAAAGACCTTCTGAGAGTTGTACTAGGGCATTGTCATTTCTCATTGGCGTAGCTAATGCCCCAATCTTCTTTTTTTTTCACCTATTCTAGGTAGCAGTTTGGAATGAAAAAAATATATATTACTCTGTCATAAGTCCCACCAGAAGTATTAAACCTGGCTAGCACTACTCGTTATGAGAGAGTAAATAAATACATTCACATTTTACCCTGGTCACTTTTCCTTAAGGGTTAGTCCAGGGAGAGTTACTCTTTTTTGCTTTCACAAACACTGAACTGTTCATTGTAGTATGCATATAACTACATGGATCATGCATATGAATGTGTTAATGTACCAATATATAGTTGAAATAGTGATATTGACTCTAAATTGATGTCACCTACTGATCATATATTATATATATATATTATTTATCTAACCAATAAGTTTTCCTTGAGAGAGACAGTATCTATAATAACATGACAGCATCTTTCTATACATACTTCTGTACATTGAAAAATATACTTTGCATTATATTTGCTGAGGAGGAAAAAGTTGGGCAACATGGACAATCCTTATGGATTAACTGAGTATTTTCTTTAACTCAGTGGTGAGAACACCAGAATTTAAACAAGAATTCACTGAAAATTCTTTGGAAATAGAAAAGTCTTTTTTGGGGGCAGGGGGGATGTGAAAGGGGAAATATATGGGGAAAAAACTCAGAAATTTCACTGAGATAAGGGATACCTCAGAATATTGTTCCTTGAAATTTTAGTGGAATGCATTCTTATTAAAATATAGATAGCTTGTGCATTCTATAGTCAAGAATAATTCATGCAGGCTTCCCTGGTGGCGCAGTGGTTGAGAGTCCGCCTGCCGATGCAGGGGACAGGGGTTCGTGCCCCAGTCCGGGAAGATCCCACATGCCGCGGAGCGGCTAGGCCCGTGAGCCATGGCCGCTGAGCCTGCGCGTCCGGAGCCTGTGCCCCACAATGGGAGAGACCACAGCAGTGAGAGGCCCGTGTACCGCAAAAAAAAAAAAAAAAAAAAAAAAAAGAATAATTCATGTATAAGTAGTACCAGTAGATAATAAATTTGGTGTTTTCTTTTTTGTTGTTGCTTTTAAAGATTCAGTGTTCATACGTGAGATTCACAACAAAACAAAAAGCAGTCTAAAAAAGGCCTAGTGCTAGTCTAGAAAGGACCCACAAAATATTTATATTGATAAATTAACCACAAATTATGGTCTGCCTGGTCCATAGAAACCCGGTTTTTCTGGTGTACTGAGAGTATGTGCAAAATAGCAAGAGCTGTCAACTAAGGAGGCTTAAGGAATTTTCAGCTTCTATAACCTGTCTTCTTAACCTCAGGCCCATAAATAGAATTTAGGAGGACTATAACCTCTCTGAAACAGTGTGTATTTCTGAAGAGGTAGTCAAATTCTCAAATGGGTCTATGAAAAAGGAAAGAAAGGAAAAAAAGAAAAAAACTGATCAGGTTAGAAATAGCCAAACCAAGAAAACTGCAATATTTTCAACCAAGACTCTCCTTCCTAGGAAGAAGCCTTATAATATTTTATTCTCTCTTAGTTTTTCTCTCCATCTCTGTCACTTTCTCACTCTGTTTTTCTCAATCTTTCTTTCTTTCCTTTTTTTAAACATTCCTATTTTTGCTAGTAATAGCAAAAATAGGAATGTTGCTAGTCTAATACAATTGACTAGATTTACTTCCATTAAATTCTCATATTTTAATTATTCAACACTGAGATTACTTACAGATTACCTTGATTGTTATTTTGAGTGCTCCCAAACTTCTTAATCTATTTCAGATTATTTTAGTTTATTTATTTACTTATTTTTTGTGGTACGCGGTCCTCTCACTGCTGTGGCCTCTCCTGTCATGGAGCACAGCCTCCGGACGTGCAGGCTCAGCGGCCATGGCTCATGAGCCCAGCTACTCCACAGCATGTGGGATCTTCCCGGACCGGGACACGAACCTGTGTCCCCTGCATCGGCAGGCGAACTCTCAACCACTGTACCACCAGGGAAGCCCCTATTTTAGTTTATTAATACATATGACATTATATCCAGTACATATTTATTTCACTATTTTAAATATAAGGACAACCTTGATTCTGAGCATTTTGATGCATCTCTGTGTTAGTTGTCATTTAAGGTAAAATTTAATTTTGACACATACATGATTTTCTCCCTTTTAACATAAAATGAATTATCATATAAAACAGAATTTACAGCATTTGTACTAACTACAAAGATTAACATTTTCAAACTGAATTATGTTTTAGTTTGTCTCTAGATAAGGATGTCATGATTGATTTCTTCTTGTTAAACATAAAATCAGGAACAAATAAAGAATTACAAAGTATATCATCTATAGTCTTATTGGAAACTTCCTTATTGTAAGTTTATAGGTGTTGTTCTGAGAACAAGCCACCTTTGTGCATTTTGGGCTGATGCATCTTTGGTGGGATAAGTCACAGTTACAGTTTATTAGACTTTGATAATTTTCTGTTGGATGTGGAAGCTATACATCCCATTCTTACAACATACGTCTATGGCTCAGAACCAGTATTCACTTAAAATGCAGAAAAAAATATTATTCTTATAAAAATTCAAGTGAACTTTGATATATCCTACTTGTGTGGATAAACTAGCAAAATTTCTGATATTGATATATCCAAGGTAACTACAGTTTAATATCATAGTGAACAACTGTAAACTAAGATGGCAACGGAGAAGATCTTTTACCTTATCCTTGTTGAAAGTATTATCAGAACATACTGTTTGTACTTACAGCATTATAGCTGTCATCCTCTGTATTTATGTTGTGTCTACCTTTTCTACTAGACCCTGAATTCCCGAAGGGCCATGTCAGTTTCTCTATATCTTCGCAGCCCTGTGCTCTACAGTAGGTCTTTGTTGGTTATCCATTTTAAATATAGCAATGTGTACATGTCAATCCCAAACAAGATGTTAAAATCTTGACCAAGTTACTTAATTCAATTTATATACTTATAAACATAATCATGTTTATAATATAAAACATCTTAAGGGTAAATTTTACATATTTGGTGAAAAGAGGAATAAGAATTCTACTTTTTATACGTTTATTGAAGAATAGACAATGGTTCATTTCCTGATACATTCTGACCTCTCTTTGCCAAGAACTAATGTCTATATAAGTGAGTCATGGGACTCAGAGGTAACTCAACACATTACACATAAATGAAGACAAATGCCAGGATCCACTTTTAAAGGATGCAGATTCTATAGATTGCCTCTCTTCGGGTGGTTAAAGGTGAAAAGTTAACTGGTGTCACTAATATTATATCTGCATTTGATGATTTCTTTGGCCATTTCAATTCTTTTGAAGTGTGAAGAACAATTGTTATTGGATTTTTGAGCCCCCTGGGAGTAGATTTTAGTTGCAGTCATGCATAGAAATATGTGTTAAATATATTACAGTTCTATAGATGTATATCTTAGATAATATAAAGACCAGGTGAAATATAAACCTTGCCACTGTGGCCCCAAGTCCTTCTTAAGTGCTGATGATATGAGAGCAGAGGATATATTAGTTTGGGGTAATGATCTGTTAGTGATTATTGTTATCATTGTAATTCTAAAATGAAAAATGTACTGCAATTCAAAAGATTTGTTTCCCTTTAGATCTCATTTGTAGCTCTACTATTTGTAATATAGAATTTCTATATATATATATATATGTGATATATGCTGCTACAAATATGTTACAACATTGAAATAGGATTCTTTGTATAAAGTTTTCTTGTTCCCCCTTTAATGAGACTTTTAAAATATTTATGAGGAGTAATGCATATAATATACTATTTTAAGGGTGTACTAGCTGTTCCTCATACCAAGTGTCTATAAGTACATATATTTAGCCTGTATTCAAAAACTTTATGATGTCTGGTAAAAATTAAGAAGAAAATTTAGGAAGCTGGTTTAGAGCAGAGGGAAGTAGACATGGTGTGGTTGAGTTTAATATGTAACATTCAGGGATCCCTAAAATTTAATCTTATGAGATGCTCCTCTAAATCAGCAAGAGTTGCAAGTGCTAAAACTACTTCTAGGTTAGTGACTATGTTGCTTATTCATCCTTACATATTATGGAGACTTAAAGTCTGCAAAATGGTTTCATACACCTCATATAATCCCCATGATGACTATGGAGTAGTCGGGGCAGGTATACCTCAAGTATGTTGCTGACTCAGTGCTAGTACCTTCCACTCTATCTCTCTCCACCAAATCTTTTCACTCCTATTCTAGTGTTACTTGGACTAAGTCAGATATACTTAGTATACTGTGCTATGTACTACGTTTAATACCTTGACATTAACTATAGTTAATTTAAGTGTACATTGCATATAATTATAAATAAAAGTATAATTTAAATGGAGGTTTCTCCTAAATATGAATGGAGGTCTTCCATAAATTTATATTTATAAGCTAAATTTATAACATAAGATAACTTATTTTAAACTAGAGTAGTCACATATAAATCTTATAAAATATGTATAGAATCTGTGCTCTGAAATCTACAAATCACTGATGAAAGAAATTAAAGATATAAATAAAGGGAGAAATATTTTATATTCATGGATGAAAAATGTCATTTCTTTCTAACTTGATCTAGAAATTCAATGCAATCTTCCCCAAATTTCCAGAAAGCTCTACATATCTAAGTATAAAATAAACTGATTCTAAAGTTTATATGAAAAGGCAATAGACCTAGAATAACCAACATAATACTGAAAAAAAAGAGAACAATGTTGGAGGATTCACACTACCCGATTTCAAGACTTACTATAAAGCTATAGTAATCAAGGCAGTGTGGTATTTGTAAGAGAACAGGCATATAGATTAATGGAACAATGAAGAGAACCCAGAAATAGACTCACACAAATATACTGAACTGATATTTAACAGAAGCATGAAGGCAATCCAATGGAGAAAATACAGTCTTTGAAGAAATGGTGCTGAAAAATTGGATACCATATGGAAAACAAAGGCAAAAAAAGCACTTAAATTCAGATTTAATAACTTTTCCCAAAATTAAATCAAAATGAATCATAGATCTAAATGCAAAATTCAAAACTATAAAACTTCTAGATGGAAACATAGGAGATAACTACATGTCCTTGGGTTTGTTGATGAGGTTTTAGATACAACACCAAAGCAGGATCCATGAAGGAAAAAATTGATAAAATGGACTTTATTAAAATTAAAACTTCTCTGTGAAAGACACTGTTAAGAGAATGAAAATACAAGAGAAAGTTTGGGACAAAATATTTTCAAAACACATGTAACAGAGGACATATATTCAAAATACAAAAAAAAATAATTGTTAGAACTCAATAATAAGAAAACAAAACAACTCTATTAAATGATGAGACCAAGAGCTGGATACCTCATTGCTGCATCCTTCTGTTCCTTTGGCTATTTCAATTCCCTTAGACTGTGGAGAACAATTGTTATTGAATTTTTGAGCCCCCTGTGAAGATATAGAAGACACATAGATGGCAAATATGTGTATGAAAAAAAAAACAATATTACTGTCATCAGGGAAGTGTAAATTAAACAACAAGACATTACACACACCTACTAGAATGACTAAAATCTAAAATATTGACAATGTCAAGTGCTGTTGAGAATACAGATGAAAGAAACTCTCATTTAATGCTGGTGAGAATGCAAAATGGTACAGATACTTTGGAAGACAGTTTGGCAGTTTCTTACAAAGCTAATATGGTCTTGCAATAGGACCCAGTGGTTTCCTGACCAAGTATTTCTCCAAATTAAAAATGTGTGTCCACACAAAAACTGGTATGCATACATTTACTGGAGCTTTATTCATAATAGCCCCAAACTGGAGGAGACCAAAATGTGCTTCAATAGGTTAATGGATGAAAAAAGTGGGGTTCATCCACACAATGGGATACCATTCAGTGATAAATAAGAATGACTAATCAGGCCAGGTAAAGACATGATTTAACCTTAAATGTATAATGCTAAGTGAAAACATAATGCATTTGTCAAACCTTATAGAACTTTACAGCACAAAGAGTTAAACTTAATGTGTGCAAGTTAAAAAAGCATTTAAGAATTTGGGGCATCACAGGATAGAGTGCAGAATATGATAAAAGAATCTAATTGTATTTCATAGATTTGAAACAATGAAACAATGTCACTGAAAGTGCTGGGAGAAAAGGTGTTTTTCTAAGTAACTTTGAAGACTGGAGTCTATCAGACTAAAGGCAAAGGAAATATATATAAGCAATGTGCTCTAGTTGGCTAAATCTCTCTGCCCTGCACCCAAAGGGGTAGAGGTTAAAAAATAACTGCATGATAAATAGGGAGAGCCAGGTTTCTCACTGTTGAATTGGGTGGTTGATTACAAATAATCAAGGGAAGGAGGCTAGAATCATCCATGTGGTAATAGATTAGAGTTGGAAACATCAGTATGAGTTCACATACATACATTTGGTATAGTATAGATAAATATGTTTACATGTAGAAATATTTATAGACGTGTATATTTGTATAGGTGAGAAATACACATATAATCCTCTGAAAATTAAGATAACTTAGAAACAATGATGCCCAGTAGCACCATGAACAACTAGTGCTTGAATCTTAGTTTCTAAAAACAAAAGGAACCAGCACTATTTGGAGAAATGGCTGTTTCTAGGACTGGACAGAAAGTATACAAGATGACCCTAAAACACCTTGCAGTTCCAGAAAGTAAAATGCTCAAAAAAAGAAAAAGCAACAATACAAGATAACAACAAAAAAACACCCAAAACAAAAACCCTCACAATAATGAGGGTATGTCAAAGCGACATAGGAGTCAATTGAAAGATTTTCCAATAGCCAAAACCTGTACAATTTGGAAAGCCCAGTAAGTAAAGTAGTATCAGATTATAACACAAGGTATAAAATAAGTATTCAAGAGTTCATATTGAGATATAAATGATTGAATAAATAAATCAGTGGGGAAGAATAGACAAATTTTCTATGCAAAATAATTCCACAATGAACATAACTATCCACTCCTTAAGAATGAGTACAATAATGACTTCATTCCAAAGAGTGAAGTATGAAACAAAAAAAAATAACTTTACAGTGGAGAAAACTGATAAACACTACATCAGCCAGGTGATCAAAGTTAACATCAACAGTGATAAGTCATGCTGATAGTATTTATATTTTAGATGGTGTGATGAAAATGACACTTTACCTTTGTGAGATTCCTCTTAAAACCCCATGAATCCAACCTAAGCATGAGAAACACATTACTCAAATTCCAACTGAAAGAAATTTTATAAAATACTTGATCAATACTCATCAAAACTGTCAAAGTCATCAAAAGCAAGGGAGGTCTGAAAACCTCTCACAGCCAAGAAGAGCCTAAGGGGACATGAGCCTAGGAGAAAACTGGGTAAAGTATGAACTATAGTTAATAATAAGGTACCAATATTGTTACCAAACCAAACTTGGGTCCATTCACCCACCTGCAGGATAGCCAATCTATTGACGCTGGATTGTGGTGAAGGAAAGTACAGAGTTTATTGCAGGGCACCAAGAAAGGAGAACAGGAAGCTCATGCTCAAAAGACCCAAAATCTCCCATTGCTTTCAGGGAAGGGATTTTAAAGGCAGTATGAATTATAGTTTTCTATGAGTATATGCCCAGAAGTGGGATTGAAGGTCATATTGTAACTCTATTTTTAGTGTTTTAAGGAACCTCCAACTGTTCTTTATAGTGGCTATACCAATTTACATTCCCACCAACAGTGTAGGAGGGTTCACTTTTCTCCACACCCTCTCCAACATTTATTGTTTTTAGATTTTTTGATGATGGCCATTCTGACTGGGGTAAGGTGATACCTCATTGTACTTTTCATTTGCATTTCTTTAATAATTAGTCATGTTGAGCATTTTTTCATGTGCTGGTTGGCCATCTGTATGTTTTCTTTGGAGAAATGTCTATTTAGATCTTCTGCTCATTTTTTTTAACATCTTTATTAGAGTATAATTGCTTTACAATGGTGTGTCAGTTCCTGCTTTATAACAAAGTGAACCAGTTATGCATATACATATGTCCCCATATTTCTTCCCTCTTGCATCTCCCTCCCTTCCACCCTCCCTATCCCACCCCTCTAGGTGGTCACAAAGCACCGAGCTGATCTCCCTGTGCTATGCAGCTGCCTCCCACTAGCTATCTATTTTACGTTTGGTAGTGTATATATGTCCATGCCACTCTCTCACTTTGTCTCAGCTTACCCTTTCCCCTCACTGTAACCTCAAGTCCATTCTCTAGTAGGTCTGCGTCTTTATTCCCATCTTGCCCCTAGGTTCCTCTGACCATTTTCTTTTTCTTTTTTTTTGGATTCCATATATATGTCTTAGCATACGGCATTTGTTTTTCTCTTTCTGACTTACTTCACTCTGTATGACAGTCTCTAGATCCATCCACCTCACTGCAAATACTTCAGTTTCATTCCTTTTTATGGCTGAGTAATATTCCATTATATATATGTGCCACATCTTCTTTATCCACTCATCCAATGATGGACACTTAGGTTGCTTCCATGTCCTGGCTGTTGTAAATAAAGCTGCAATCAACATTTTGGTACATGACTCTTTTTGAATTATGGTTTTCTCAGGGTATATGCCCGGTAGTGGGATTGCTGGGTCATATGGTAGTTCTATTTGTAGTTTTTTTAAGGAACCTCCATACTGTTCTCTGTAGTGACTGTATCAATTTACATTCCCACCAGCAGTGCAAGAGTGTTCCCTTTTCTCCACACCCTCTCCAGCATTTATTGTTTCTAGATTTTTTGATGATGGCCTTTCTGACTGGTGTGAGATGATATCTCCTTGTAGTTTTGATTTGCATTTCTCTAATGATTAATGCTGTTGAGCATTCTTTCATGTGTTTGTTGGCAATCTGTATATCTTCTTTGGAGAAATGTCTGTTTAGGTCTTCTGTCCATTTTTGGACTGGGTTATTTTCAGCTCAATGTTAAAAACCAAACAACCCAATTCTGCTCATTTTTTGATTGTGTTGTTTGATTCTTTTGATATTGAGCTGTATGAGCTGTTTATTTGGGAAATTCATCCCTTGTCTATTGCATTGTTCACAAATATTTTCTCCCATTCTGAGGGTTGTCTTTTTGTTTTGTTTATGGTTTCCTTTGCTGTGCAAAAGATTTAAAGTTTAATTAAATCCCTTTTGTTTATTTTTGCTTTTGTTTTCATTACTCTGGGAAGTGGATCAAAAAATATCTTGCTGTAGTTTACGTCCAAGAGTGTTCTGCATATGTTTTCCTCTAAGAGTTTTATAGTGTCCGGCCTTACATTTAGGTCTTTAATCCATTTTGAGTTTATTTTTGTGTATGGTATTAGGGAGTGTTCTAATTTCATTCTTTCATATGTAGCTGTTCAGTTTTCCCAGCACCATTCATTGAAGAGACTGTATATTCTTGCCACCTTTTTCATGGATTAGGTGACCATAGGCATGTGAGTTTAACTCTGGGCTTTCTATCTTGTTCCATTGATCTATATATCTGTTTTTGTGCCAGTACCACACTCTCTTGATTACTGTAGCTTTGTAGTGTAGTCTGAAGTCTATGAGACTGATTTCTCCAGCTCCGTTTTTCTGTCTCAAGATTGCTTTGGCTATTTGGGGTCTTCTGTGTTTCCATACAAATTGTAAATTTTTTTGTTCTAATTCTGTGAAAAATGCCACTGGTAATTTGATAGGGATTTCATTGAATCTATAGATTGCTTTG
Organism: Lagenorhynchus albirostris; assembly: GCF_949774975.1. Classification (NCBI taxonomy): domain Eukaryota; kingdom Metazoa; phylum Chordata; class Mammalia; order Artiodactyla; family Delphinidae; genus Lagenorhynchus; species Lagenorhynchus albirostris. The sequence goes on from NC_083103.1 coordinate 72,489,391, forward strand.
GGTAGTATAGCCAGGACATGGAAGCAACCTAAATGTCCACCAACAGAGGAATGGATAAAGAAGATGTGGTACATATATACAATGGAATATTACTCAGTCATAAAGAAGAACAAAATAATGTCATTTGCAGTAACATAGATGGACCTAGAGATTTTCATACAGAGTGAAGTAAGTCAGACACAGAAAGACAAATATCATATGATATTGCTTATATGTGGAATCTAAAAATAGGGTACAAATGAACTTATTTACAAAACCAGTACAGAGTCGCGGATGTAGAAAAGAAAGTTATGGTTAATAAGGGATAAGTGGGGGGAGGGATAAATTGAGAAATTGGGATTGACATATACACAGAACTATGTATAATGTATATAACTGATAAGAACCTACTGTATAGCACAGGGAACTCTACTCAATACTTTGGTCTGTGTGGGAAAAGAATTAAAAAAAAAAAGAGTGGATATATGTAAAAAAATAAATAAATAAAGGCAGTGTGAGAGAGGGGGCTGCAGGGTGTGTGATCAATTTGTGCAAAATTCACGGATTGGTTGGCATCAAGGTGAAGTATGAGGCATCATCAACCTTCTGGTTTCAACTAGTCTAGGCTCTATGTTTTTTCAGTTAGCAGATTTTATCTGGTGGAGGTCTGCTTCCTAAAGCAAAAGCCTTTTACTTCAAAGGATAGGGACATGGGGCTTGTATATTGTTTCAGCATTAGTTCATTATTTGTGACAAATGTACCACGTTAATGTAAAATGTAAATAGTGGGGGAAATTGGGTACAATAATACACTATGTATTATGGTCATGGTTTTTCTATAAATCTAAAGATGTTTCAAAATACAATTTATTAAAAACATAGATAGTTATCTAGGGAAATATAATTATTGGTACTATTTAAATGTACTAGAGAATTACTGATAAAAAGGAGAATTTTACAAATTCGGTTTTGCTCAAGAAGAGTGATGCAAACATTGAGATTTACGTATGATATTTACCATATTCACCTGTCAGGAACAACAGTCTTTATGAAATTATGACACATATTACCATTTTTATAATTTTTTTATGTGTATATAGTTTCATATTCTCAGTATGGTTATCTGCTAACAATTTATAATAAATGTAGAGCAATTACACCAATGAATACTGCTTTTTCACCTGAAAATAAGTAATGTTTGTACTTAATTAATATTTGCTTTGTAATGATTTGCAAATGACAATATTGTATAAATTCATACATTAAATTTAGATTTATATCCCAACAGCTAATCAAAAGAGGATGAGGGTACAATTAAGCATGAGTCAATCTCAATTAGTAGCCTTTACTAAATATGTGTGAGGCAAGACACTGGAAAAAACAGGTACTGAAAATGAGTGATTAATACTTATTTGAGAGTAAATATATATATATATATATATATATAAACATCTTTATTGGAGTATAATTGCTTTACAATGGTGTGTTAGTTTCTGCTTTATAACAAAGTGAATCAGTTATACATATACATATGTTCCCATATCGCTTCCCTCTTCTGTCTCCCTCCCTCGCACCCTCCCTATCCCACCCCTCTAGGTGGTCACAAACCACCTAGCTGATCTCCCTGTGCTAGGTGGCTACTTCCCACTAGCTAACTATTTTATGTTTGGTAGTGTATATATGTCCATGCCACTCTCTCACTTTGTCACAGCTTACCTTTCCCCATCCCCATACCCTCAAGTCCATGCTCTAGTAGGTCTGTGTCTTTATTCCTGTCTTACCCCTAGGTTCTTCATGAACTGTTTTTTTTTTCCTTAGATTCCATATATATGTGTTAGCATATGGTAATTGTTTTTCTCTTTCTGACTTACTTCACACTGTATGACAGACTCTAGGCCCATCTACCTCAATACAAATAACTCAATTTTGTTTCCTTTTATGGTTGAGTAATATTCCATTATTTATATGTGCCACATCTTCTTTACCCATTCATCTGTTGACGGACACTTAGGTTGCTTCCATGTGCTGGCTACTGTAAATAGAGCTGCAATGAACATTTTGGTACATGACTCTTTTTGAATTATGGTTTCCTCAGGATATATGCCCAGTAGTGGGATTGCTGGGTCACATGGCAGCTCTATTTGTAGATTTTTAAGGAGCCTCCATACTGATCTCCATAGTGGCTGTATCAATTTACATTCCCACCAGCAGTACAGATTGTTACCGTTTCTTCACACCCTCTCCAGCATTTACTGTTTCTAGATTTTTTGATGATTGCCATTATGACTGGTGTGAGATAATATCTCCTTATACTCATTGTAGTTTTGATTTGCATTTCTCTAATTAATTATGTTGAGCAGTCTTTCAAGTGTTTGTTGGCAATTCATATATCTTCTTTGGATAAATGTCTATTTAGGTCTACTGCCCATTTTTGGGTTGGGTTGTTTATTTTTTTGTTATGGAGCTGCATGTGCTGCTTGTAAATTTTGGAGGTTAATCCTTTGTCAGTTGCTTCATTTACAAATCTTTTCTCCCATTCTGAGGATTGTCTTTTGGTCTTGTTTATGGTTTCCTTTGTTGTGTAAAAGCTTTAAAGTTTCATTAGGTCCCATTTGTTTATTTTTGTTTTTATTTCCATTTCTCTAGGAGGTTGATGAAAAGGGATCCTGCTGTGATTTATGTCATAGAGTGTTCTGCCTATGTTTTTCTCTAACAGTTTGAAAGTTTCTGGCCTTAAATTTAGGTCTTTACTCCATTTTGAGATTATTTTTCTGTATGGTGTTAGGTAGTGTTCTAATCTCATCCTTTTACATGTACCTGTCCAGTTTTCCCAGCACCACTTATTGAGGAGGCTGTCTTTTCTCCACTATATACTCTTGCCTCCTTTATCAAAGATAAGGTGACCATATGTGCGTGGGTTTATCTCTGGGCTTTCTATCCTGTTTCATTGATCTGTATTTCTGTTTTTGTGCCAGTACCATACTGTCTTGATTATTGTATGTTTGTAGTATAGTCTGAAGTCAGGGAGCCTGATACCTCCACCTCCATTTTTCATTCTCAATATTGCTTTGGCTATTCGGGGTCTTTCGTGTTTCCATAAAATTGTGAAATTTTTTGTTCTAGTTCTGTGAAAAATGCCAGTGGTAGTTTGATAGGGATTGCATTGAATCTGTAGATTGCTTTGGGTAGTAGAGTCATTTCAGAATGTTGATTCTTCCAATTCAAGAACATGGTACATTCTCTCCATCTATTTGTATCATCTTTATTTTCTTTCATCAGTGTCTTATAATTTTCTGCATACATGTCTTTTGTCTCCTTAGGTAGGTTTATTCCTAGATATATTTTTCTTTTAGTTGCAGTGGTAAATGGGAACACTTTCTTAATTTCACTTTCAGATTTTTCATCACTAGTGTGTAAGAGTGACAGAGATGTCCATGCATTAATTTTGTATCCTGCTACTTTACCAGATTCATTGATTAGCTCTAGTAATTTTCTGGTAGCATCTTTAGGATTCTCTATGTATAGTGTCATGTCATCTGCAAACAGTGACAGATTTACTTCTTCTTTTCCAATTTGGATTCCTTTTATTTCTTTTTCTTCTCTGATTGCTGTGGATACAACTTCCAAAACTATGTTGAATGAGAGTGGTGAGAGTGGTCAACGTTGTCTTATTCCTGATCTTAGTGGAAATGGTTTTAGTTTTTCACCATTGAGGATGATGTTGGCTGTGGGTTTGTCATATATGGCCTTTATTATGTTGAGGAAAGTTCCCTCTATGCCTACTTTCTTCAGTTTTTAGCATGAATTGGTGTTGAATTTTGTCAAAACTTTCTCTGCCTCTCTTGAGATGATCATATGTTTTTTCTCCTTCAATTTGTTAATATGGTGTATCACATTGATTGATTTGTGTATACTGAAGAATCCTTGCAATCCTGGAATAAACCCTAATTGATCATGGTGTATTATTCTTTTAATGTGGTGTTGGATTCTGTTTGCTACTAATTTGTTGAGAAATTTTGCTTCTATGTTCATCAGTGATATTGGCCTATAGTTTTCTTTCTTTGTGACATCTTTGTCTGGTTTTGGTAACAGGGTGATGTTGGCCTTGTAGACTGAGTTTGGGAGAGTTCCTCCCTCTGCTATATTTTGGAAGAGTTTGAGAAGGATAGGTGTTAGCTCTTCTCTAAAAGTTTGAGAGAATTCACCTGTGAAGCCATCTGGTCCTGGGCTTTTGTTGGAAGATTTTTAATCACAGTTTCAATTTCAGTGCTTGTGATTGGTCTGTTCATATTTTCTCTTTCTTCCTGGTTCAATCTCGGAAGGTTGTGCTTTTCTAAAAACGTGTCCATTTCTTCTAGGATGTCCATTTTATTGGCATATAGTTGCTTGTAAGTAATCTCTCATGATCCTTTGTATTTCTGCAGTGTCAGTTGTTACTTCTCCTTTTTCATTTCTAATTCTATTGATTTGAGTCTTCTCCCTTCTTTTCTTGATGAGTCTGGCTAATGGTTTATCAATTTTGTTTATCTTCTCAAAGAACCAGCTTTCAGTTTTATTGATCTTTGCTATTGTTTCTTTTATTACATTTTCATTAATTTCTGATCTGATCTTTATGATTTCTTTCCTTCTCCTAACTTTGGGGCTTTTTTGTTCTTCTTTCTCTAATTGTTTTAGGTGAAATTTAGGTTGTTTATTTGAGATGTTTCCTGTTTCTTAAGGTAGGATTTTATTGCTATAAATTTCCCTCTTAGAACTGTTTTTGCTGCATCCCATAGGTTTTTGGTTGTCTTGTCTCCATTGTCATTTGTTTCTAGGTATTTTTTGATTCCCTCTTTGATTTCTTCAGTGATCACTTCATTATTAAGTAGTGTATTGTTTAGCCTCCATGTGTTTGTATTTTTTACAGATCTTTTCCTGTAATTGATATCTAGTCTCATACTGTTGTGGTCAGAAAAGATACTTGATATGACTTCAATTTTCTTAAATTTACCAAGGCTTGATTTGTGACCCAAGGTATGATCTATCCTGGAGAATGTTCAATGAGCACTCGAGAAAAACGTGTATTGCTTTTTTGGGATGGAATGTCCTATAAATATCAATTAAGTCCATCTTGTTTAATGTATCATTTACAGCTTGTGTTTCCTTATTTATTTTCATTTTGGATGATCTGTCCATTGGTGAAAGTGGGGTGTTAAAGTTCCCTACTATGATTGTGTTACTGTTGATTTCCCCTTTTATGGCTGTTAGTATTTGCCTTATGTATTGATGTGCTCCTATGTTGGGTGCATAAATATTTACAATTGTTATATCTTCTTCTTGGATTGATCCCTTGATCATTATGTAGTGTCCTTCTTTGTCTCTTGTAATAGTCTTTATTTTAAAGTCTATTTTGTCTGATATGAGAATTGCTACTCCAGCTTTCTTTTGGTTTCCATTTGTATGGAATATCTTTTTCCATCCCCTCACTTTCAGTCTGTATGTGTCCCTAGGTCTGAAGTGAGTCTCTTATAGACAGCATATATATGGATCTTGTTTTTGTAACCATTCAGCCAGTCTGTGTCTTTTCGTGGGAGCATTTAATCCATTTACATTTAAGGTAATTATCAATATGTATGTTCCTATTCCCATTTTCTTAATGGTTTTGGGTTTTTTTTTGTAGGTCTTTTCCTTCTCTTGTGTTTCTTGCCTAGAGAAGTTCCTTTAGCATTTGTTGTAATGCTGGTTTGGTGGTGCTGAACTCTCTCAGTTTTTGCTTGTCTGTAAAGGTTTTAATTTCTGCATCAAATTTGAATGAGATACTTGCTGGGTAGAGTAATCTTGGTTGTAGTTTCTTCTCCTTCATCACTTTAAATATGTTCTGTCACTCCCCTCTGGTTTGTAGAGTTTTTGCTGAAAGATCAGCTGTTAACGCTATGGGGATTCCCTAGTGTGTTATTTTTCCCTTGCTGCTTTTAATATTTTTTCTTTGTATTTAATTTTTGATAGTTTGATTAGTATGTGTCATGGTCTGTTTCTCCTTAGATGTTTCCTGTATGGGGCTCTCTGTGCTTCCTGGACTTGATTAACTATTTCCTTTCCCATATTAGGGAAGTTTTCAAATATAACCTCTTCAAATATTTTCTCAGTCCCTTTCTTTTTCTCTTCTTCTTCTGGGACCCCTATAATTCAAATGTTGCTGCATTTAATGTTGTCCCAGAGGTCTGTGAGACTGTCCTCAGTTCTTTTCATTCTTTTTTTCTTTATTCTGCTCTGAAGTAGTTATTTCCACTATTTTATCTTCCAGGTCACTTATTCGTTCTTCTACCTCACTTATTCTGCTATTGATCCCTTCTAGAGTGTTTTTAATTTCATTTATTTTGTTGTTCATCATTGCTTGTTTCCTCTTTAGTTCTTATAGGTCCTTGTTAAATGTTTCTTGCATTTTCTCTATTCTATTTCCAAGATTTTGGATATCTTTACTATCATTATTCTGAATTCTTTTTCAGGTAGACTGCCTATTTCCTCTTCATTTGTTAGGTGGTGGGTTTTTACCTTGCTCCTTCATCTGCTTGTGTTTTTCTGTCTTTTCATTTTGCTTTACTTACTGTGTTTGGGGTCTCCTTTTCACAGGCTGCAGGTTCATAGTTCCCATTGTTTTTGGTGTCTGTCCCTAGTGGCTAAGATTGTTTCAGTGGGTTGTGTAGGTTTCCTGGTGGAGGGGACTAGTGCCTGTGTTCTGTTGGATGAGGCTGGATCTTGTATTTTTGTTGGGCAGGTCCACGTCTGGTGGTGTGTTTTGGGGTGTCTGTGGCCTTATTATGATTTTAAGCAGCCTCACTGCTAATGGATAGGGCTGTGTTCCTGTCTTGCTAGTTGTTTGGCATAGGGTGTCCTGCACTGTAGCTTCCTAGTCGTTGAGTGAAGCTGGGTCTTGGTGTTGAGATGGAGATCTCTGGGAAATTTTTGCTCTTTGATATTACATGGAGCTGAGAGGTCTCTTGTGGACCAGTGTCCTGAAGTTGGCTCTCCCACCTCAGCGGCACAGCCCTGAAAGCTGGCTGGAGCACCAAAAGCCTGTCCTCCACATGGCTCAGAATAAAAGGGAGAAAAATAGAAGGAAAGAAAGAAAGAAAGAGGATAAAATAAAGTAAGATAAAGTAAAATAAAGTTATTAAAATAAAAAATAATTATTAAGAAAAAATATTATAAAAACTAAAAAAAAACAAATAAAAATAACAAACAAACAAGAAAAACGGATGGACAGAACTGTAGGACAAATGGTGAAAGCAAACCTATACAGACACAATCTCACACAGAAGCATACACATACACACTCACAAAAAGAGGAAAAAATAATCTATCTTCCTCTCAAAGTCCACCTCTTCTATTAGGGATGATTCATTGTCTATTCAGGTTTTCCACAGATGCAGGGTACATCAAGTTGATTATGGAGCTTTAATCCAGTGCTTCTGAGGCTGCTGGGAGAAATTTCCCTTTCTCTTCTTTGTTCGCACAGCTCCTGGGTTCAGCTTTGGATTTGGCCCTGCCTCTGTGTGTAGGTCGCCGGAAGGCGTCTGTTCTTCGCTCAGACAGGACAGGTTTAAAGGAGCAGCTGATTTGGAGACTCTGGCTCACTCAAGCCCAGGGATGGCGAGGAGTAGGGATGCCGGGCAAGCCTGTGGTGGCAGAGGCTGGCTTGAGGTTGCACTAGCCTGGGGCGCACAGTGCATTCTCCCGGGGAAGTTTTCCCCGGATAACGGGACCCTGCCAGTGGCGGGCTGCACAGGCTCCCTGGAGGGGAGATGGGGATAGTGACCTGTGCTTGCACACAGGCTTCTCGGTGGCGGTAGCAGCAGCCTTAGCGTCTCATGCCCGTCTCTGTGGTCTGCGCTGATATCCGCGGCTCGCGTCCGTCTCTGGGGCTCCTTTAAGCAGCATTCTTAATCCCCTCTCCTTGCACACCAGGAAACAAAGAGGCAAGAAAAAGTCTCTTGTCTCTTCAGTAGGTCCAGAACTTTCCCAGACTCCCTCCCGGCTAGCCATGGTGCACTAACCCCTTCAGGCTGTGTTCACACTGCCAACCCCAGTCCTCTCCCTGCGCGCTCCGACCGTAGCCTGAGCTTCAGCTCCCAGCCCCCGCCCATCCTGGTGGGTGAGCAGACAAGCCTCCCGGGCTGGTGAGTGCTGGTTGGCACCAATTCTCTGTGTGGGAATCTCTCTGCTTTGCTCTCCACACTGCTGTTTCTGTGCTCTCCTCCACGGCTCCAAAGCGTCACCCCTCCGCCACCTGCAGTCTCTGCCCACGAAGGGGCTTCCTCATATGTGGAAACCTTTCCTCCTTCACAGCTCCCTCCCACTGGTGCAGGTCCCATCCCTATTGTTTTGTCTCTGTTTTTTTCTTTTGCCCTACCCAGGTACGTGGGGAGTTTCTTGCCTTTTTGGAGGTCTGAGGTTTTCTGCCAGCATTCAGTGGGTGTTCTATAGAAGCAGTTCCAGGTGTAGATGTATTTCTGATGCATCTGTGGGGAGGAAGGTGATCTTTGCATCTTATTCTTCCACATCTTCTCAAATCCCTCTGAATTTTCTTAAAGTCTGAAAGTATATTTTTATTATAACCCATTCATACACTTAAAAGACATCTCTTGAGTGTCTTTTCTATGCCAAGCCCTATATCTGTATTATGCACTCAGAAACAGTCATTGATAAAGCAGACATACATACTTGCTTGAATTAGCATATGTTTTTGTGTGGAGAGTGGAGCAAATAATATTTAAGTAAATAATTTTAGGACATGATAAGTGTTTTAGACAACACCAAAGCAAGGATGTTGGTGGCTTCAATTTTAAATAGAATAGTAAGAGAAGGACTTACTGAGAAGGTGGCATTTGCATAAAGACATGAATGTGATGAGGAAAAGAGTCTTGAGGATATCTTGTGGGAGAGCATCCAAGCAGAAGAAACATAAATTACAAAGACCTTGAGACTGAGGGATGGATGATGCATTTGAGAAATAGTGTGGCTGAAGTTGAGGAAGGAATTGGGATTGAATTGGGGATGAGATCAGAAATATAATAGTGGTAATGTTATGGGAGAGGGTACAGATCAAATAGATATAGCAGACCATTGTATAGACTTTCAATTTTACCATTTGTATGATAAAAAAAGGCTTTGAGCAGACAAGTAGTAAGGAAAGGATTGAACCAGAAAAATCAGCAAGAAATCTGTCATAATAATCCAGGCAAAAGATGATGTTTGCTTGGATGAGGACGTGGCAGTGGAGTGCTGGAAGTAGTCAGATACGGTTTATATTTTGATGGCAGAATCAATATGTTTATCTGATAAATTGGATGTGGAGTGTGAGAGATAGGATGATTCCCAAACTTGGGAGTTCTATGCGTGAGAGAGTGAAGTTTCTATTAACCAGGGTTGAGAAGACTGTAGGTAGAACAGGTGGAGGTGATTTATAGGTAGAGCAAGGGTTCAGGTTTGGACATGCTCAGTTTATCATGTGTTTTAAATAACTAGGTGGAGATGTCTAATGGAAAGATATGTAAATCTGCATTCAGGGGAGAGACTTGGTTTTAAATAAATCTTTAGGAGTTTTTAGCATTAAGATTACATTTAAAGTCATAAGTTTGAATGATACCCCCTCTAAAGTTAACTGTAGATAGAACAAAAGATGTAAGAACTGATTCCAACTTTAAAAGGTCAGGGATATGAGGAGATAAAAGCAAAAGTAATTGAGAAAGAAGAACTAGATGGATATGGAGAAAATCAAACTAAATGTTTCAAGGAGGGAGAGATCAGCTATGTCAAGGGCTGTATATAGATCAAGGAAGAGAAAATTTGACAACATTAGCAATGGTAAATCTCATATAGCTCCTTTTTGTGTTGAATATTATAGTTCGCAAATCATTTAAAAAGAGTCTCCTTATTTTGTTTTCACAGCAAGCCTAGGTTGTAGACATTATGAACCTTTTATTTTTTAGTTGAGAAAACTGACAGAAAAATGAAATTACTTTCCAAAAATTATTTTGCTCCCAAATGACATAGGTCAGGCTTAAACATTTACATGGTTTTAAATCTAGTGGGCTAACATATTTTGTAATATATTTTATGACACATGATTGGCACTCAATAAATTATTTTTCAGACTTCCATTTTTCTTTTAAAGAATATCATCAGATTTCCAACAAACACATGAAATAATGATCAACATCACTAATCATTAGAGAAATGCAAATCAAAACTACAATGAGGTATCACCTCACACCAGTCAGAATGGTCATCGTCAAAAAATCTACAAACAATAAATGCTGGAATGGGTGTGGAGGAAAGGAACCCTCTTGCACTGTTGGTGGGAATGCAAATTGATACAGCCACTATGGAGAACAGTGTGGAGGTTCCTTAAAATACTAAAAATAGAATTATTATATGATCCAGCAATCCCACTACTGGGCATATACCCAGAGAAAACCATATTTCAAAAAGAGTAATGTACCACAATGTTCATTGCAGCTCTATTTACAATAGCCAGGACATGGAAGCAACCTATGTGTCCATCGACTAATGAATGGATAAAGAAGATGTGGCACATGTATATAATGGAATATTGCTCAGCCATAAAAAGAAACGAAACTGAATTATTTGTAGTGAGGTGATTGGACGTAGAGTCTGTCCTACAGAGTGAAGTAAGTCAGAAAGAGAAAAACAAATACCATATGCTAACACATATATATGGAATCTAAAAAAAAAAACCCCAAGGTTCTGAAGAACCTAGGGGCAGGACAGGAATAAAGACACAGATGTAGAGAATGGACTTTAGGACACGGGGAGGGGGAAGGGTAATCTGGGACAAAGTGAGAGAGTGGCATGGACTTATATATACTACTAAATGTAAAATAGATAGCTAGTGGGAAGTAGCCACATATCAGAGGGAAATCTGCTTGGTGCTTTCTGTCCACCTAGAGGGGTGGGATTGGGAGGGTGGGAGGGAGATGCAAGAGGGAGGAGATATGGGGATATATGTATATGTATAGCTGATTCACTTTGTTATAAAGCAGAAACTAACACACCATTGTAAAGCAATTATATTCCAATAAATTTGTTGAAAAAAATAAAGAATATTATCATTCTAGCATCAATAGCCAATTTGATAAAGCACAAATACAGTTATTTAACTAACATATCCATTATTTATTAATCAATTTTTACATGGCAGTCAGTCAGCTTGCAAGGGAAACAAAACTAAGTAAGAAATAATACAATACTTTGATGATATCTTGTTGGTGTAGGAGAGACAGACAAATGTTTATAATACATTGTGCTAAGGACTATAGTAGGGAAAGGATTATAGGAACACCAAGAAGAAATAACTAATTTAGCTTGAGTGACTGTAGTGAAGTCATACATTGTAGATGAAAGTCAAAATGATTGAAAACAGAAGAATAAATACAGTGTTCTTCTCAGTTTGGGCATTCTGGGCTGTTCAGTCCTTGGGGTGGTTATAACTGCTCACATATCCATCAAAGGCTTTATCTGAGCACCAGACACACCAAGGTCAGGACAACAAGAAAATAGCACACATCTAAGCAAGCATCATTGTTGATGGATGACTTAATTATCTTTGTCCCCTGATGAATGAATAGTGTAACCATTTCCAGGAGATATTTTGCAGTCCCCAAGTTGACAATGACTTATTTAAGTGGGATATTACAACCATGATCTGATAAAATAAAAACATTTCAAAAACTACAAAGCTTCAATGGTTTGCCCTTAACAAGCTCTACTGTGGGCTTGACAATGTACTAGTGACATAACAAGACAGCCAGCTTATGAATAGATGTCACTGGTATCCTTTTGGATATGCTTTCAAAAAAAGACATATTATTCATTTGCTATAGCAGATGTTTTGTCAGACAAGTTCAGCAGAGATGATTGAGCAGTTGAATGCCTAAACCACATGTGAGTAGACATATACACACACATGCACACTCACACAGCTGTAGAGTAGTAACATTTTTATCCAAATGGTGAATCTCAAAAAGTATTCAAACAACATAAATGCCAATTAGTTTTTCATAAAAGAGCAAACACCTTGTCTAGAAATTGAGAAAGACTTGAACAATTACTCAGGTAGGAGTAAGTATATGGTATATTTAGAAAAGATTTTAAAGTTCTATTTCAATCACAACTTTTAAAATATTTGCACAGTTGCAATAACTAACCTGGGTCTTTTTAAAAATACATTGTTGGAAAAAAAATAAAAAAATAAAAAATAAAAAAAATACATTGTTGGTCTTTTTATATGTAGGGTAGGTGAAGATGGAGCTATAAGATTTTCAAACAGGTACAATTTCTTTCCAAGTATAAACTTAGAGATAATTATTTTTGCTGAGCCAGAAGATACTGTTTATAGTGGGTATTATGAATGTATTATATGGTCAATGAATTTAGAAAAGCCCACATTTACAAAATATACTTAACCCCAAACATATCTCCCTCATGTTCACTATAAACCCTCATGAACTTGGGAGCTTCCCTCAAATGGATCCTGGCCATGAGCCTATAACAGCATCTAGACTGGAACTCACTAATTTAGCATCAGCTTCATGCTGGCTCAACTATGTCATATTTTATTTTACTACAAATCCTAATCCAACTCTGTTTCTTTGTTTGAATGATTCTAATCCTGCAGACAAATTGGTAAAGTTCAAATCTTTGTTAAAAATCTATAATCTGTAATTTTCAGTACCATACTTAAGTCTCTGATTCTGTTTTTTTTTTAATTGAAATATATTTGACATATAACATCGATAAATTTAAGGTGTGCAATCTGTTAAACATGTTAATTTGGTACATTTCTATATTGTAATATGATTGCCATTGTAGCAATAATTAACATGTTACATAATTATCATTTTTTTAAGGGTTGTAATAATTAAGTTCTAGTCTCTTAGTGAGTTTGATGATTACAATACAATTTTGTTGTCTATATTCATTATATTGTGCATTAGAGCTCTAGGACTTATTTAATATTCATTGCAAGTTTATACCCTTAAACACCATCTGTCCTGTTCACTCACCTGCCATGCTTTTGTAACAATCATATTACTCTGATTTTATGAATTTGGCTTTTTTAGATTCTATATATGGGTGATATCATACAGTGTCTTTCTCTATATGGCTTACATCACTTAGCATAATGTCCACAAAGTCCATCCATGTTATCACAAATGGAAGGATGTACTTCTTTCTCAGGAATGAATAGTTATATTACAAGTTCTTTATCAACTCATCCATTGATAGGCAGCTAGGTCTTTTTTATACCTTGGCTATTATGAACAATGCTGCAGTAAACGGGAATCCCTCTTTGATATCCTGTTTTCATTTCCTTTGGGTTTAACCCAGAAGTGGTGTTCGTGGATCACGTGGTAGAACTTTCAAAAAAAATTTTGTGGAACCTCCACATTGTCTTCCATAGTGGCTAAATCAATTTACATTTCCATCAACAGTGTACAAATGGTTCCCTTTTCTCGACATCCTTCCCAATACTTGCTATCTCTTGTCTCCTTGATACTAACCATTCTAGTAGGTGCAGAGCAGCATCTCATTGTGGTTTTGTTTTGCATTTCCTTGATGATTAGTAAAGTTGAACATTTTTTAGTCTACCTATATGGAAGTATTCTTTGGAAAAATGTATTCTGTCTAGTTTTTCTGCCCATTATTTAATCAGATTGTTTTGTTGTTGAGTTGTATGAGTTTTATATATTTTAGATATTAACCCCTTATCTGACATATAGTTTGCAAAATTTTCTCCCATTCAGTAAGTTGCCTTTTCATTTTCTTTTGCTGTGCAGAAGCATTTAAGTTTTACATAGTCCCATTTGTTGATTTTTGCTTTTGTTTTTTTTGTGAGTGTGTGTGCTTTTGGTGTCATAACCAAAAAGAATCATTGCCAAGACCAGTGTTGAGGAGCTTCTTCCCTAACTTTTCTTCTAGGAGTTTAATGGTATCAGGTCTTAAGACTGTGGTATAAGTCTTTAATCAACTTGGAGTTAACTTTTATGAGTGGGGTAAGATAGGGGTCCAATTTAATTGTTCTATATGTGTTTATCCAGTTTTCCTCATACCATTTGTTGAAAAGACTATACTTTGCCCATTGCACATTTTTGGCTTACTTATCAAATATTAGTTGACTGTATATGTGGGATTTAATTTTAGGGTCTGTTTTCTGTATCATTGGTCTATGTGTCTGTTCTTATGTCAGTACCATATTATTTTAATTATTGTAGCTTTGTAGTATAGTTTGTAGTTAGAAAGTGTGATACCACCAGCTTTGTTTTCTTTCTCAGGATTGCTTTGGCTATGAGAAGTCTTTGTGGTTCCATACAAGTTTTAGGTATGCTTTTTTTTTAGTACTGTAAAGAATGTCATTGGACTTCAGAAAGAGATTGTGTAGAAGCCAGATGGTTTGGGTTAGTATGGACATTTTAACAATATTAATTTTTCTGATCCATTAATACCAGATATCTCTCTCAGCTTTTGCTTGTCTGTAAAGGTTTTAATTTCTCCATCAAATCTGAATGAGATCCTTGATGAGTAGAGTAATCTTGGTTGTAAGTTATTCTCCTTCACCACTTTAAATATGTCCTGCAAGTCCCTCCTGGCTTGCAGAGTTTCTGCTGAAAGATCAGCTGTTAACCATAGAGAGATTCCCTTGTGTGTTATTTTTCAAACACATGGAGGCTAAACAACACACTACTTAATAATGAAGTTATCACTGGAGAAATCAAAGAGGAAATGAAAAAAATACCTAGAAACAAATGACAATGGAGACACAATGACCCAAAACTTCTGGGATTCAGCAAAAGCAGTTCTAAGAGGGAAGTTTATAGCAATAAAATCCTACCTTAAGAAACAGGAAACATCCCACATAAACAATCTAACCTTGCACCTAGGCAATTAGAGAAAGAAGTACAATAAACCCCAAAGTTAATAGAAGGAAAAAAATCATAAAGATCAGATCAGAAATAAATGAAAAAGAAATGAAGGAAATAATAGCAAAGATCAATAAAACTAAAAGCTGGTTCTTTGAGAAGATAAACAAAATTGATAAACCATTAGCCAGACTAATCAAGAAAAAAACAGGGAGAAGACTCAAATCAATAGAATTAGAAATGAAAAAGAAGTAACAACTGACACTCTAGAAATACAAAAGATCATGAGAGATTAATACAAGAAACTCAATGCCAATAAAATGGACAACCTGGAAGGAATTGCCAAATTCTTAGAAATTCACAACCAGGAAGAAATAGAAAATATGAACAGACCAATCACAAGCACTGAAATTGAAACTGTGATCAAAAATCTTCCAACAAACAAAAGCCCAGGACAAGATGCTTCACAGGTGAATTCTATCAAACATTTAAAGAAGACCTAACACCTACCTTCTCAAACTCTTCCAAAATATAGCAGAGGGAGGAACACTCCCAAACTCATTCTACGAGGCCACCATCACCCTGATACCAAAACCAGATAAAGATGTCACAAAGAAAGAAACCTACAGGCCAATATCACAAATGAACATTGATGCAAAAATCCTCAACAAAATACTAGCAAACAGAATCCAACAGCACATTATAAGGATCATACACCATGACTAAGTGGGGTTTACTCCAGGAATGCAAGGATTCTTCAATATACACACATCAATCAACGTGATACCCCATATTGACAAATTGAAGGAGAAAAAACATATGATAATCTCAATAGATGCAGAGAAAGCTTTCAACAAAATTCAACATCCAGTTATGATAACAACCCTGAAGAAAGTAGGCATAGAGGGAACTTTCCTCAACATAATAAAGGCCATATATGACAAACCCATAGCCAACATCATCCTCAATGGTGAAAAACTGAAACCATTTCCAGTCAGATCAAGAAGAAGACAAGGTTACCCACTCTCACCACTATTATTCAGCATGGTTTTGGAAGTTATAGCCACAGCAATCAGAGAAGAAAAGGAAATAAAAGGAATCCAAATCGGAAAAGAAGAAGTAAAGCTGTCACTGTTTGCAGATGACATGACACTATACATAGAGAATCCTAAAGATGCTACCAGGAAACTACTAGAGCTAATCAATGAATTTGGTAAAGTAGCAGGATACAAAATTAATGCACAGAAATTTCTGGCATTCCTATACACTAATGATGAAAAATCTGAAAGTGAAATTAAGAAAACACTCCCATATACCATTGCAACAAAAAGAATAAAATATCTAGGAATAAACCTACCTAAGGAGAAAAAATAACTCTATGCAGAAAATTATATGACACTGATGAAAGAAAATGAAGATGATACAAATAGATGGAGAGATATACAATGTTCTTGGATTGGAAGAATCAACATTCTGAAAATGACTCTACTACCCAAAGCAATCTACAGATTTAATGCAATCTCTATCAAACTACCACTGTCATTTTTCACATAAGTAGAACAAAACATTTCACGATTTGTATGGAAACACAAAAGACCCTGAATAGCCAAAGCAATCTTGAGAATGAAAAATGGAGTTGGAGGAATCAGACTCCCTGACTTCAGACTATACTACAAAGCTACAGTAATCAAGACAGTATGGTACTGGCACAAAAACAGAAATATAGATCAATGGAGCCGGATAGAAAACACAGAGATAAACCCACACACATATGGTCACCTTATCTTTGTTAAAGGAGGCAAGAATATACAGTGGAGAAAAGACAGCGTCTTCAATAAGTGGTACTGGGAAAAGTGGACAGGTACATGTAAAAGGATGAGATTAGACACTCCCTAACACCATACACAAAAATAAGCTCAAAATAGATTAAAGACCTCAATGTAAGAGCAGAAACTATCAAACTCTTAGAGGAAAACATAGGCAGAGCACTCTATGACATAAATCACAGCAAGATCCTTTGTGACCCACCTCCTAGAGAAATGGAAATAAAAACAAAAATAAACAAATGGGACCTAATGAAACTTCAAAGCTTTTGCACAGCAAAGGAAACCATAAACAAGACCAAAAGACAACCCTCAGAATGGGAGAAATGATTTGCAAATGAAGCAACTGACAAAGGATCAATCTCCAAAATTTACAAGCAGCCCATGCAGCTCAATAACAAATAAACAAAAAACCCAATCCAAAAATGGGCAGAAGACCTAAATCAACATTTCTCCAAAGAAGATATATAGATTGTCAACAAGCACATGAAAGAATGCTCAACATCATTAATCATTAGAGAAATGCAAATCAAAACTACAATGAGATATCGTCTCACACCGGTCAGAAAGACCATCATCAAAAAATCTAGAAACAATAAATGCTGGAGAGGGTGTGGAGAAAAGGGAACACTCTTGCTCTGCTGGTGGGAATGCGAATTGGTACAGCCACTATGGAGAACAGTATGGAGGTTCCTTAAAAAACTAAAAATAGAACTACCATACCACCCAGCAATCCCACTACTGGACATATACCCTGAGAATACCATAATTCAAAGAGAGCCATGTACCAAAATGTTCTTTGCAGTTCTATTTACAATAGCCAGGACATGGAAGCAACCTAAGTGTCCATCATTGGATGAGTGGATAAAGAAGATGTGGCACATATATACAATGGAATATTACTCAGCCATAAAAAGAAATGAAATTGAGTATCTGTATTGGGGTGGATGAACCTAGTGACTCATACAGAGTGAAGTAAGTCAGAAAGAGAAAAACAAATACCATATGCTAACACATATATATGGAATCTAAAAAAAAAAAAAAGGTTCTGAAGTACCTGAGGGTAGGATAGGAATAAACATGCAGATGTAGAGAATGGACTTGTGGACATGGGGATGGGGAAGGGTAAGCTGGGACGAAGTGATAGAGTGGTATGGACAGATATACACTACCAAATGTAAAACAGATAGCTAGTGGGAAGCAGCCGCATAGCACAGGTAGATCAGCTCAGTGGTTTGTGACCACCTAGAGGGCTGGGAAAAGGAGGGTGGGAGGTAGGGATATGCAAGAGGGAAGAGATATGGGAACATATGTATACGTATAACTGATTCACTTTGTTATAAAGCAGAAACTAACACACCATTGTAAAGCAATTATACTCCAGTAAAGGTGTTAAAAAAAAAAACAGCTATCTTTCAATTTGTTGTGTCTTCTTTAATTTTATTCATTAGAGTCTTGTAGTTTTCATTGTACATATTTTTAACTTCCTTGGATGAATTTATTCCTAGGTCTTTCATTGTTTATGATGCTATTGTGAATGGGATAGTTTTCTGTATTTCTTTTTCAGATGTCATTATTAGTGTATAGAAATGCAATCTATTACTGTATGTTAATTTTATATCCTGCAACTTTACTGAAATTTTTGATTAGTTCCAACAGTTTTTTGATGAAGTCTTTGGGATTTTCTATATGTAACATCATATCATCTTCAAATAACAATTTTACCTTTTTCTTTTCAATTGAATGTCTTTTATTGTTTTTTTTGTCTTGCCTACATGCTCCAGTTAAGACTTCCAGTACTATATTGAATACGAGTAGGGAGAGTGGGCATCATTGTCTTGTTCCTGATCTTAGAGTAAAAGCTAAAAATTTTCACCATTAAGTATAATGTTAGCTGTTGTTTTGTTGTATATAAACATTAGAATGTTGAGGTATGATTTTTCTGTGTCCAAAGGAAGGTTTGAGGGTTTTTGTCATGAAAGGATACTGTAATTCATCAATGTCTTCTGCATCTATTGAAATAATCATGTGATTTTTAACAGTCTTACACTCAATTACTGTGATATATTACAATATATTTATCTTCACATGTTGAAACACCTTTGCATCACACAGATAAATTCCACTTGGTCATGGTGTATAATCCTTTTAATGTGTTCTTAAGTTTGGTCTGCTGATATTTTGTTGAGAATTTTTGCATCTATATTCATCAGGGATGTTGGTCTGTAGTTTTCTTTACTTACAGTGTCCTTAACTGTAATAAGAATCAGTGTAATGCTGACCTCATGAAACAAGTTTGTCAGTATTTCCTTCTCTTCAATTTTTTGGAAGAGTTTAAGAAGTATTAGTGTTATTTCTTCAAATGTTAGCTAGAATTTGCTGTCTGGTCCTGGGGTTTCTGTGTTGGGAGGTTTTTGATTACTGATTCTTGTCTTTACTTGTTACTGATCTATTCAGATTTTCTATTTCTTCCTTATTTGGTCTCATTGGGTTATGTATTTCTAGGAATTTATCCATTTGTTGACATACACTTGTTCATAGTATTTTCTTATGATTCTATATATTTCTGTAGTATTAGTTGTTATGTCTCTGCTTTCATTCCTAATTTTGTTAGAAAATTAGATTTTCTAACAAAATTTCTAATGAAATTTTGTTAAGTCTAGCTAAAGGTTTGTCAATTTTGTTTAACTTTTCAATAAAGCAGCTCTTAGTTTCATTGATCCTTCTTTTTTTTTTTCTAGTCTTTATTTCATTTATTTCTGCTCAGGTCTTTATTGTTTCCTTCTTCTGCTAACTAGGGGAATAATTTGTTCTTCTTTTTCTAGTTCCTTGAGGTGTAAAATTAGTTTTTTTTATTTGAGATCTTTCTGTTTCTTAATATATACATTTATCCCTATAAACTTTTTTTCAGAATTGATTTTGCAGCATCCCATAAGATTTGGTATACTGTGTTTCCATTTTCATTTGTTTCAAGGCAAATTTTTTTTCTTTTTGATTTCTTCTTTCATCCATTGGTTATTCAGGAGTGTGTTGTTTAGTTTCCACATAATTGTAGATTGTCCAGCTTTCCTCTTGTTGTTGATTACAAGTTTTATACCACTGGGGTCAGAAAAGTTATTTGGCATGATTTCAATCTTAAATTTGCGAAGAGTTGGTCTATCATATTATCTATTCTGCAGAATGTACTGTGTGCTCTTGAGAAGAATATGTGTTATGCTGCTGTTAGAGGGAATATTCTATATATGTCTGCTAAGTCTGTTTCATCTAAATTATGGTTAATTCCAATATTTCCTTGCCGATTTCCTTTCTGAATGATCTATCCATTGCTGACAGTGGGATATTGAAGTCCGTACTATTATTGTATTGTTGTCCTTTTCTCCCTTCAGATCCATTAGTGATTGCTTATATATTTAGATGTTCTAATGTTGGGTGTACATTTATCTATGATTGCTTATCTTCTTGAATAATTGACCTCTTTATCATTATGACCTCCATTGTCTCTTGTTATCTTTTTTTTTTTTTTTGCTTGAAATCTATTTTGTCTGATATAAGAATGGCTAATCCCACTTTCTTTTGGTTTTCACTTGCATGGACTATCTTGTTTCATCCCTTCACTTTGAGTCTATGTGTCTCTTTAGAGCTAAAATGAGCCTCTTGGTTAAAGCATATAGGTGGGTCTTGTTTTTTAAAGCATCCAGCCACTTTGTGCCTTTTGATTGGTAAATTCAACCCATTTATGTTTAGAATGATTATTGATATGTAGGGACTTACTACTGCCATCTTATCATTTGCTTTCTGGTTATTTTCTCTTCCCATTGTTTCTTTTCCCCTTTGTATCTGACTACTTTTTTAAATTGGTTAGTTTTCCATGGTTATATGCTCTGTTTCCCCTTTTTTACGTTCGATGAACCTACTCTAGACTTTTGCTTTGTGGTTATGATGAGGCTTACATAAAACACCTCACATAAAATAGTCCATTTTAGGCTGACAGCAACTTATCCTTATGTGCCTATAAAAGCTCCATCCTTTTTCTCTTGCCTATATATATTTTTTTTCTTTTTTTTTTTTTTTTTTTTTTTTTTTTGCGGTACACGGGCCTCTCACTGTTGTGGCCTCTCCCGTTATGGAGCACAGGCTCCGGACGCGCAGGCTCAGCGGCCATGGCTCACGGGCCTAGCCGCTCCGCGGTATGTGGGATTCTCCCGGACCGGGGCATGAACCTGTGTCCCCTGCATCGGCAGGTGGACTCTCAACCACTGTGCCACCAGGGAAGCCCAAACTCATACTTTTTTGATGCCACAATTTACCTCTTTTTATGCTGTGTATTTGTTAACAAATTATAGTTATACTATAGTATAGTATACTCTTTTCCTTTAACCTCTATACTAAAGTGGATAACACACCATCCTAACATAGAGTTATAGTGTTCTAATTTTGACTGTCTTTTCTCACCTTTACCAGAGTGTTGTGTACTTTCATATGTTTTCATGTTGCTGATTAACATCTTTTCATTTCAGCTTGAAGAAGACTCTTTTCAGCATTTCATACAAGGCAGGTCTAGTGGTGGCAAACTACCTCAGTTTCTATTTGACTGGGAAAGTCTTTATACTCCTTCATATCTGAAGGGTAACTTGCAGGCAAAGTATTCTTGGCTGGAAAATTTTATCTTTCTATACTTAGACTATGTCATTCTATTCTCTCCTGGCCTGTAGAGTTTTTGCTGAGAAATCTGCTGATAGAGTCATGTGGATTCTTTTGTAGATGAATGTACCCTGGCTTCCTTAAAATTCTTTTTTATCACTGATTTTCATAAGTTTCATTACAATATGTTTTGGAGAAGGTCTTTTTGCACTGAGAAAACAGGGTATTATGTTAGCTTTGTGGACTTGTATATCCAGTTCCTTCCCCAGGTTGGGAAGTTCTCAGCTACTACTTCTTTAAATAAACTCTCTGTCCCCTTTTCCCTCTCTTCTCCTTTTGGAACACCAATTATTCTAATATTTGGATTTCTGAATGAATCTGAGAGATCTTACAGGGTTTCTTCACTTTTTAAGAACTTTGTTTCTCCCTCTCCTTCTTACTGAATTATTTCCATACTCCTATCCTCCAATTATTTATTCTTTCTCCCATCTTATCTGCACTGTTACTGATGCCTTCTATCTCATTCTGCATCTCATTAGTTGAATTCCTCAGCTCCAGAACTTCATTTTTGATTCTTTTTTTTTATTAATTTCAATATTTTTTTTGTTTCAGAACTCCTTCTGATCATTGATTTTATTCCTGTACTCTCTTTCTGAGTATCCTTATAACTTGTTGAGTTTCTTCATAACAGCTAATTTGAATTCTTTATCAGTTAGATTTCAATATTCTATGACTTTTCTTTCTGGAGAAATATCATTTTCTTTTTGTGACATTGTACTTTCTTGATTTTTATTGTGTTTGTAGGTATGTGCTTTGGCTTTCACATTTTATTAAGATGCATATTTGATAGGTTGCATGCCAGGGAAAGGAAAATCCCCTACAGCAGGAGACCCTCCTGAGACAGCAGCATGGGGTCACCACCCAGAAGGGGAAGATGGTAAAGGGACTCCAAGGGAAGAGGGGAATTGTAAAGGCACTTACATGTTTATGTGATGTTGCTAAATAAGATGAGGAGCCTTTGTGTCAGTGAGATCTAGAAGGCAGCAGCAGCTTGGGTTTTTTTACAGCCCAGGGTTTTTTTTTAATCTCTGTCCAGCAAATGTTGGGTGCGGTTTCACAGGATATGAAAACAGGCAGGTTCTAAATGATAGAAACATTCTTATTTGGGCTATATTTAAAGCAATTGGATGTGTAAAAATTTACCTTTGCCACCTATGTTTTCAAGTTAATGGTCCAAGCTTACTGTGAAAAAGTAAACAAAATAGCAATATACATGGGCCATCTTTTCATCATTCATGCAACACTAGCATACACCAGTATAATATTCCATGAAAACCTTTGCAATACTGAAAGTCACAGACAAATTGTCTTCCCACAAGACTGCACCAGATTTGGAGGTTCATTTGTAAACTCTGATTACTCAATCATTTTCCTTTATTACAATGCTCCTTATTCTATCCCTTACCCTGTGCATGACAATTTTTAAGTTTTTGCCTGTGTACTAAAACAATATTCCTTTTTAGTCCCTGTTACTAAATTCAAGTCAGTGACTGAAGTCCTCAAACCTCTTAACCCCTATCTTCTAGTTTTCTTGCATTCTTCTTTCCTCTTCCTTCTTTCCAAGTTTTGACGAAATCTCTTGCTAACTCTCTAGTTCTCTTTGACCTTTTTGTATTTGTATCTTTACTGCTATTTTAGTACTGCTGGAGGAGGGAAGAACTAAATTTTAAAGAATAAGTAAGATATCCATAAGAGAAGAAGGAGAAAACCTTTATTACAAAAGAATGTACAAAGGAACAATTTTAAGAAAACTGAAATATACTAAGCTCCTTCACTTCTCACCAACCAGGCATCTAAATCTGGTCTGCTGGTTGGTTTATCTCATTCCTATATATACTGTAATATATACTGTTCTGTCATAACTTCAGAGTGCAAAATTGTCTACAATGAGCAGTGACCGTATAGTTTGTGCCTTGTGTTGAAAATTTTAAGTATTCTTCTAAGCATCATTGTGAAAATTAAAATAGTGAGATCCATAACAAAATAATAATTTGGGCATGTGTGATGAGAAAAACAACTTTTGAGGAAAACTTTGTTTTTTTCTGATTTGCAACTTAGCACTGTATAGTATGATAACCCTGCTCACAACCAAAGTCTGGACTTTTAGATAAGGACTTATTTTTAGGCTGTCTACCATAAGTTTTCGCTTTACTTTTCCTGGGTAACTTTTAAAATAACCACTTAGAATAAATCCTGAAAAAATTAGTGACCTCCACCAAAAACATCTTATAAGCCATAAGTGCTTGCTACCCTGCCCTCTCTCTCCTGCTAGCCTGTGACCTGGGCCAGAGGACTGCCTTTCCCCTGGCTCAATTGTGCCCTCTCACTTCAGGGATCTGTGAGTAATAAATGTTACTGCTTCCTTTATGTGGGTGTATTGAAACTACACCTTCAATGAAAACTGACCCCACAGGTTTCACATTCTCAAAGTGGGAGCTGAGATGCTGAAAGAGCTACCTGCTGCCGCGTGTAGGTGGCTTGTGTCTCCTCGTTCAGCAGGTCACAATCTGTATATTCTTAAGTCAGTACCACAGCTCCAGCTTCTCAATACAGGAGTGCTCATTCTAACAAGTGTGTAAAAAATTTCAGAGTTTTAAATTACTTCCTCTAATTTTAAACAGTTAAGAAATGTCAAAGCAAAGAGCTGAAACTCATACACCTGACATTAACGCTTCTCATTCTATATTCTCCGTCTCCAGGCAGGTATGAAGTAAATATGGGCAGCTATTATAATCCCCGGTATTTTAAATTCTGTATGTGTGAATAAAAGACAAAAATTAGATTGAAACAGGACAACACTAAATAGGTAGGTACATGTTTAATAGACTTCAGACTTTATTTCAATTTTGATCTCCCCACCCAGGACAAAAATATCTAGTAATAATTAGATCATCTAATCAACTTAAAATCCTTAAATATGGGCTTCCCTGGTGGCGCAGTGGTTGAGAGTCTGCCTGCCAATGCAGGGGACACGGGTTCGTGCCCCTGTCCAGGAAGATCCCACATGCCGCAGAGAGGCTGGGCCCGTGAGCCATGGCCGCTGAGCCTGTGCGTCCGGAGCCTGTGCTCCTCAAGGGGAGAGGCCACAACAGTGAGAGGCCCGCATACCGCAATAAAAAAAAATCACTAAATAATTCTAACTGGTGGACTTCTTATACTTGTTTTATACATGAACGAGTAACTATTAGAATGCTATTGACTCCTCATGACCTCAGATTCATGTTATAGTAAACAATGCATCATTGCCTCTCTTCCCTGAATTTTAAAAGACCTCTAGCTCTGAGTGTCCTTGACATGGGTGCTTTGCGTTACAATGATGGGTGAGATATGAAGCTTGTAATCTAACCTGTGGGGATGTCATGTTCCTAAGTAGCCAGAGACCCCTCCACATTCTGACTTCATGCTACTTTTCCAATTTTATCAATTTTATCTCTTTAATTCTCCAAACAAGCACAAATACGTATGTTTATATTTTCTCATTTCTTTCCTTTGCTGACTCTGCTTTATTCTCATTTACATATTTCCCTACAGCCAATCCCCCACATTCCTTTGAGCCAAATTCAAATTTCACCTATACTAAGATTCTTTTCTTGATTCACCCATTTTTCTCAAGCTGGCCATTATCTATCCATTCTATGGAGTCCTATAATCTAGAGAAATGTGAAAGGCTCAGTATTTGTAGGCACCAGGTACTATGGAAGAACAAGGTGAAGCATGGTGCTCCCATGAAGAAAATCCTGAGAAAGGAGACAAAAAAAGGGGAATCAATAAGAAAAGATAATATTTTGGAGAATTAATACAAGGGGTCCAGTATCTTATCATTAGTAGATATAGAATGAGGCAACAGAGGAAATGGATGAGATAAAATTATAAATAAATATGATTGTTTCTCATACTGGAGGATATCATTCTCAGGATTGGTCAGGGAATTTTTTGGGCCCATTCAATCTGGAGAAAAAGAAAAATACATACACATATTAACATATATGGCACTAAAGTCAATAATTATGAAATTGCTAAACACTGAGGAAAAATTAATAAGCAGAGGGTCCTAAAAACTATGCCCTAAAAACTTGAAGAACAAAACAAAATATCTTATAAAAAAGGAGAAGAATCACAATGTCACAAACTTCTCAACACCAGCAACAGGAAAAAGAGGAAAAGACCTAGAAATTCTGAGAGAAAATTATTTATATGCCAAAATTCTATCCCTATTGAAAGTAATAATCAAGTCAGGGAAGTATAAAAGTGTTTTTGAACATTTGAAGAGTCAAAATATATCTATCTTACAGCGTTTCTTAAGAAACTACTGAAGATGGACTCCATTAAGAGGAGAGACTGTTAGGATGCAAGACTAGAGATGATCTGCAGAGGCTGTAAACCATGTATGAGGGGTGCTCTTGATTGATTCTTATGGTGGTCAGGTTATCTCTGCAGTTCTTCCTGCTATAATATTACCCAATTCTGATTTATTAATAGCGAGTTGTAATTCTCCAGTTTTATCATATTGAGAAATTGTTAGGTTTTATTTTTCAGAATTTATACATACTTCTTGAAGTGGTTATCAATCAGTAGTCAAGAAACACTTCTTTATAAATGGTTCACACATATGATTTATCACATGTAATTTATCGACAGGTGCAATGTAAATAATTTTTCTTGATAGATAGTGTTGTTAAAGCAATATTGAAGTAGGTGGTGGATCAAAGAGAGAATGTACAACATGAATAAAGGCCATCTGGGAACTTCCAGCTTTCAGAGTCTCTAAATAATTAAATAGATGCAAATGCATTCATAGTAAGGAAAATTAATTGTTTTCATCATGATAAAAAACTGATATGTTCAAAGACATGATACATTATCTCATAAGAATCTCCTCTTATGAGTAATCTGAGTTCTTATGAGTAATATTAATAATGAAAACATACTTTCCTGGTTAAGCCCTTTATGTATTCTTTATTTTACCTTCTTTCTACAAAGAAAGATAAATTATAAATTTTTATTCCAATGCATCTTATGATCATAATATGAAGGAATCCTTTTCCACTGGAGCTCCTTTTTGTTTCTTTGTATATTTAACATTATCAATTTCTCTTCCTTTTAATTGTGATACCCTTGATGTGACTGAAATAACTCAGAATCTCATTCTCTCTCTTTCAGCCTCTCTTTCTCTTATACACACACACACACACACACACACACACACACACACACACACACACACACACCCTCCCAATATATGTCCTTTGTATTCAATATCTTGCCTATATTATTAGGGCTGCCACATTAACAGTTTTATTCATAATAGTTTTATATCATATTGGCATTTGTTTTCATTAATAAGACAAAAACCTCATTAGCAGAGACTCTTACTAGTATTTTGTCATGGGAAATAGTTTCTTCATTTTATATTAGCACCATAAGATGAGATAACAAATGACTACTTAAAATCTTTGCAACTCCTCCATTTGAGCAATGAAACACATCTAGCACAGTGAGTAGGAGGATATTGTAGATGCTGTATCTATCTTTGTTCCAAGAGATTTGGTAAGAAACAACAGTAACAGTTACAGCAACAGCAATTAAACATTAGTTTGTGTGCTTGATATTCTTTGTTCCTCTTTCATCATTTTGAGAAGAACCTATCTCAGACTCTAATAGTTTGTTCCTAGATGTGATAAGGCCAAAAATTAAAAAAAATAATATTTACGTCTAGGCATTGACACTAATAATCATGCCTTTACAAGTGTTGCCTCTGTTCCTGCTGCACCACTGACAAAAACAGATAGTGAGATGTATTTCCACCAGTCTGTGTTGTCTAAACTAGTGATATTAAGGAAAGGATCAAAGGAAAAAGAGTTCCACACTTAGGGAATGGACCTCAGTTTCATTATTATAATTCACCCATTGATAGAAGGGGTATGTATGTGAATTATTTCAACAGATATCCTATGTCTTCAGAAGGCATGATTATTTTTAGATAACTCAAATTAAAAGAGAATAAACAACCCAACTTAAAAACAGAGAAGGTATGAGAGAGGCATAAAAAATACACTATAAGATTAAAAACAAGCTTTGGAGCCAGATATACCTAGATTCAATTCCCATGTTGGCCATTTAATTCCATTGTGACTTTGGTCAATCTCTTTATCTTTCTTCATCTATGAAATGTAGATAGTATTAAATCTGCTCAGAGTTATTGTTAGAATTAAATAAAATTTTAAATGTCACACTGATCATTTATTGCCTGGTATATAGTAAATTCTATATTTAGATTGCTAGATCAAAATATTCTAAGGCTGAGATGGCCCCTAGAAGTCATCTAATTATAAGTTTTAATCTCTTACTAAGTACTTCATTCCTTTAGTCATTTACTTAGAAGCAGATGTCTACTAGGAAAGAAACAATTTTCAGATTACTTTCTTATAGTTGGGGTAACTTAGATTTACATTTGTACTACAACTGTACTTAGAATTGCTGTAAAGACTTTTTTCTTAATATTTATGGTTTATATAGGTGAATAAATAAAAATGAATCCTTTCCCCCAAATGTTACTTCACTTAATCTCATTTTGTATTCAAGATAAATGGCAATCTTAAAAAGTGCCTAAGAAGAGTGAAGAAAGGAAAGTGGTCTTGAGGTCAAGTAATTTCATACATAAAAGCAGCCAATATACAGAAAATATACTCTTTAAGGAAGACATTATAATCAAGCACATAAAATCACCATCTCTTAATAAAAATTTTCAAACAAACAAACAGAAAAATGTGATCCATTTTATAAAGGAAATGTTTTATATCTTGATTGAGATTATATTTATGCAGGACTACACATTTATCAAAAATCATCAAATTTTCAATCAATATCTATGCATTTCACTGCACATAAAATTTAGCTTAATTTAAAAAATAAGGGACCTAAGGTTTTGCTAGGTTTATATCTTGATTGTAAATAAGGTGTTAAGATCAACCTAGTGTTCAGGATGGTAATAGCAACTAACTTTATGTAGTGCAACAAGGGTTGGAAATGGGTAAGCAAAGATAAAGGGTTTAAGGTGGGGAGAAAGAAAACCAAAACTGTTTTGTTTTAGATTTGCAGAAGTTATTCCTTGGCATTGCATGATATTCTCTTCAAAAAGAAAACAGTGCCTTTTTCAATTTTCATTTAACTTTTGTCTTTTAGAAGATTTTCAGTACTTATTACATATCATTAAGCATATTCTTGCATACGGTTTCCAAATTTCTAGAATGTTTACATTGTAGAAAATTCTACAAAGTTGTCAGTCCCTTAGTATTCATTTGGGTGGTATAATGCTTGGGTACATGCTCTTAACGATTACATATGTTGAAGTTTCAAGCTGTTTTAAGGGGGAATATTGGAACCTAGACTTCACAGAAGTTCTTTTATTTTTTTTTTAATTTTGCTCTGCATTCCTATCTTATATCATTATTCTGCGGTCTTATAGTCTAGGAGTCTATGTTAGGCTCCTACTGAAGGCTTGGTCCAGGGGTGCATTGGACATTCTCTGAACACAGACAGCCTAGAGACGGCTGAGGCCTGGAATGATGAGGAATGCTATGTTGGCGTGTAAGCAAGAATTAATGGATAGAAACATATAGGGGAGAAAAATTATTTGTTCAAAATGAAGACTAAGAGCAAACCCTGGGATCAGAAAGAAATTAGTTCATATGGGGCATCAAATAAAATGATGAATTCCATGAAAAACCTAGTTGAAATTATAAATTGGGTGACTTCTACAAATTAGTTTTAGGAATAGATGTGTTAGAATTCTCCAGATAAATGGAATTCTTTAGATAAACTACATATATAATGTTATATATAGGATATATAGATATAGGTCTCTTATTCATTATGTCTAATTTTCTATCATCTACATCTCTCTGAGAGAGAAAAATCTATCTCTGAGAGAGTAAGATACACACACACACACACACACACACACACACACACACACACAGAAAGAGAGAGAGAGAGGTGTCTCCAATTGCTTCTCTGTGTATGTGTGTGTGTGTGTGTGTGTGTGTGTGTGTGTGTGTGTGTGTGTATATATATATATATATATATATCACACAAACACAAACTAATGAGAGAGAGAAAGGGAGATATCCCACTTCTCTGGAGAATCTTGACTAATACTACAGATAGAATCAGTAGATTCTATAGATAGATAGATATCATGAAGAAATGATTGGCTCAAGTGATTACGGAGACTGAGAAGTCCCATGATCTGCCATTGGCAGGCTGGAAACCCAGGAAAACCAGTGGTGTAATTTAGTCCAAGTCCAAAGACTTGAGAATCAGAGGGGGTCAATGGTATAATTCCCTGTCCAAGGATGGGAGAAGACCAATGTCTCAGCTTAAATAGGCAGACAGGAAAAAAAGGAGATAATTCCTTCCCTCCTCCACCTTTTGTTCCATGTAGGCCCTCAATGGACTAGATGATGCCCATCCATATTGGGGAGGGCAATCTATTTTACCGAGTTCACTGATTCAAATGCTAATCTCATCTGAAATCATTCTTGTAGACATACCCAGACATAGTGTTTAATCCTGAAAATCTGCACAGACAAGTTGACCTGTAAAATTAACCATCACAAAAGGGTTCCATTCTATTAAAATGTTTTGGAGCTGGAGGAACACCATGATGCTCTTGAAAAGTGGATGTGATTTCCCAGAGTGTAATTGGAATATGTCAGAGAGTGGGGTTTGTTTTCATTGGCTAGCTGATACTATGTCTGGTCCTTTCAGGATCCATTTTTCTTCTTACAGAGGATATGCTCTGCACATATTACTCAAGTTCATGACTGAGGGAAAGGAAATAGTCATTTCCCTTTTCCATGGATGCAACAAACTATAGAAGGACAGGTATATCCCTAATCAGAGATGAATGGCACATGTGAGAATATGAACAAGTTGAATTTGTTGAATTTAAGCTCAGAATCATCTTCATGCAGATCATCACACACCATTTAAATTAAATACCAGGGCAGTTGGGATCATATAAGCAAGTGTCACTTTTAGCTAAATAAGGTAGCACTTTAAAGTTACCTAAACATCAAGATTGCATTGATTGTGTCTTTTTAAAATATGTTCATTTACATTATAAAATCCTGCACAAAATTTCATAATTGTGTAAGTGTTGCACAAAAACTAATATGATATGCAAATATAAATGTCATATTGTCTCATTAGTCATGCGTGAATCTTTATTACAATAAACCCCAAATCTAATTTGGAGTTTTTACATAATATATTTTAATTCATGGATGAAAGATTTGCATTGTAATTACAAAACTTAATTAAGTCATTCATCTGATAACATTTATGCAGATTTATACATATTCAACTAACATCAAAGCTAATGACACTGGTAAGTTTTACCCTGGTTTCCAATATTTTAGTTCTCAAATTATAATTTGGATATGTGATAGTGAAGATAAATAGTGATGCTCTGGAGCATGCATTGCATAGTGGAGAAAACTCCTTAACCACTCTTTCCATTTCTCAAAGTTTTTTAAGTCTCACATCTTCTGAGATGTCTGTAAAGAGAATAATATTAAGTTGCAATATAACTTTCCAGTTGCAAAAACACTTACCTCATATTAATACTGTAAGGAAGATACTGATAGTTACACTCATTTTAGAGATGAGAAACTTAGAAAACTGAGACTGATTTCTCCTGAAAGCATGAAATTACTAAATTGAGAAGCTAGGCTCTGATTTTAGTCTTTATTGATTTCCATCTTTCTTAAATGCCCAGAGCATGTTCTGTACCACTCACGCTGACTTTTGATCATACGATGCCTTAGAGTTATAAAATAATATCCTAAGAGCTGAATCACATATCGTGTAAAAAGTACTGGAAAAGTCATCTGTTATCTATTATTACACATCAACTCTGAAATTTCATTGAGCATTTATGATATAGAGTAAAAACTTATAAGTGTTTTATATACATTATCATGTATAGTCTTTATAACAACCTTGTGAGGTAGATACTATGTTTTTCTTCAAATGAGAAAATTTAAGACACAAAGAAAGTTTTAAAATTTCCTAAGGTTATACAAGTAGTAGGTGGTAGAATCAGGATTCATTTGCTTCCATGTAAATTCATTTACCCCTATTTGGAACACTTTCAAAATAGGGAGAAGTTTAAAAATGTATCTAGACTAATCTGTGACATTTAATGTAATTGAAGGAAAATAAAAATAGGACTTGTAACTGAATGGGTTTAATAAACAATCATAGTGCTTGGTTTCCATGTGGATTTCACATTAATGTTCTCTCTTTCCAATACTGCAGTATTTTAATAGAATGTGCTTCTTTAAAAGGGTTGTTTGTTGATTAAAATGATTTACTGAGGGCAATGCATAAAGATGAATGTTTCCATTCCAAATCTGATCCTACACAATAGGCTAAAAATAAATTGACTTTTGTTTAAAGCAAAATCTGTACTTGACAGTTAAGCAGTGTTCTCATTTCTGAGAACTTTATGGAGGTGGGAATTTAATAGAAGTAACTGGACAAAATTCCACAAGAGCACTCCTTCATACAACAGAGGCATGAAACTCAGAGATAAGTGTTCCAAATTTCACGCCAATTGCTCTAAAGCCTTGCAAAACGCCAATGTGTAAAAACAAGTCATTTTCACTGAACCACTGCCAACATGTCAGAGTAAAACATATTTCTTGTTGAAATGTAAATGATTGGACCCTAAACTCTTTCCTAATATATTTGGCATACAGGAGATTTGAGGTCACTGTTTGACCTATGCTAAAAATAAAAGCCACAGACATTGGTTGACCTCAATTTATTACCTGGAAACCACTCTGCTATGAGGGAGAAAGGACCTTAGAGTTGGAAAGTTTGAATATCTAGTTTTCGTCCATATAAAGTAAAGCTAGCCTTGTAAATTGTAAACTAAATATGTTTACTAAATATGCATAGAATACACATCTACTTGACAAGGACCTTTTATATAGAAGTAATTTTATATTAAAAATAAAGTTTGCAATGAATTATCTATTTTATATTGAATCTTGGCAGTTAACTTATTCTGGATAAATGTTACATTTTTCCATTAACATCAAGAGATTAAGAATTGGGAATATGACTTATGTTTTCAGGAAATAAGTACATATTTATAGACAATTAAGGGTATTAGTTCTTTCTGCTTCTTCTAAATGCTCCCAGCCCACTTCCATAATTCCCATGAGAAGCCTATTTTGATTGATTTAATTCTGTGATGTTGATTTGCCCATATTAACTATTGCGCAGTAACTGTGTTAATACACTATGCATATATACTCTCTCTTCTTCCTTTCATAGAGTCAGGGTTGAGCCTTTTATCATCATAGTAAGAGACTCAGTTGGTGTTTCACTCATAAAGAGGAGTAAAATATATGAATTCTGCATAAATGATAAGCTGACTCAGCCAGTTCTGGCATTCTTTTTGTCTCTCTTTCCATTGGCACAGTCAGAATTAGCTAAATACCTAAATTCAAGTTTAGACTTGAGGAATAAAAGGAGGTCTCATAGGCCTAGGTAATCTCTCTAACCTTGAAAATTAAATAAACAGTTGAGGGATAAACCTGGATAAAATAATGATCTTTCCCCTTTATCATGTCTCTCATGCATTTACTTTTTGCCTGAAATTAAATTAAAAGGGTAACTGGGTTAAGGTAGTGTTTGTGCATTCCTGGGCATGATACCATCTAATAACTCTTTACTTTCATGATCATTTATAATCTCGTCTACTACCTTCTTGCTATTAATAACATTGGCTGAGTACGGTGGGAGATGAAGATATACTCAATTCAGTCATTTCTAAATTTTTATTTTAATCTCATTCTTGTTCACATGCATAATAATCCACGGGATAACCTGATTTCGATATCTAGCTTGGATTTCTGCAGGGTGTGTTAAATATAGTTTACTGCATTCTTGCACACACAAAAATAACCCACCACTGTGTTGAGACTTTCTGTAGAAAAAGTGTAAATTATGCCCACTGGCTTGGATGAGAGGGAAGCATCTGAGCAGGAAAGGCGGAGAGATCTAAACTAGAACTTAATCTTATTCATGCAAATAATCTCATAAAATAACATGAACCAGTTCTCCAATAAGCAGTCGTTTGAACTTATGTCAGCCACTTAACTTCTCCAGAAGCAAATTTCTTCATTTGTGTTACCAGATTTTAGACTAGCAGATAAGTAGCAACCCTTCTAGATCTAATATATCATGAACCTAAACTTAAAATCCTTAAGGTGAATACTAATTTTTATTTCCCCTCCTGAAATATAGGTACCCTAGAATAAGTGAGAAGTTGGTGGGAACTTAGAAAAAGAAGAGGTAAGGAAAGGATCAAAAAAGAATTACTCCAAAGGATCCTTGAACCGATGGCTGGATCAGAGTTCAGCCACCTCAAGTACATGTCAGGTTTAGAATGCAGTTAAAGAATTATCAGAGCAGACAAAGAGTTTCTAGGTAAAACAAAGGAAACATCATGCAAAAAGATACCTGGATGCCTTAAATTGCTAATGTCTACTTCTGCACTGTTACTTTTAATAACTGAGGTCAGTTTATGCACTGAGTACTACATTAAAAGGTCTTAGCCTTCAAGAAATGCAAAATGTTAGTCTTATTTCGATTTTTACTTAATTTCTTCTATGGCATAAGTAAGGGAAAAGGTTTCTTTAACAAAACTCCTTTAAGAGGCTAATTGGTACATTTGACATGCTGGAATCCTACCTTGACAGTTGATTCCTTCAGCTTGAGATTTTGATTTCTGTAGAAATGTAATCCCCCGTGGGAGAAGTATGGCTTTAGTTTGAGTGTTTTTGATAATAGGCTTTTATATGGCCCCACCATGAAGATCAGGAACCCCAAAAGATGAAGCAGGAATAAAAAAAATGTGGGAAAGGAAAGCCATGGGTCAGGGCCATCTTATTTGGATTTTCCTGTCAGAGATCTCTTCTTAAATATCCCCTTAACAATGGATGCAACTGCATATAAGCATCACCTTCATTCATCATACTCCCTAAAAAGCTTTTTAATTCTTTTCCACAAAGAAAAATTACAACCTCAGTGTCAGCTCAATAAATGGTATGCATGGCTATAAAGCCATCTTATATGACAAGGATAAATCTTTCAAGCAAAACCTGCTTCCCATTCAAGATAGGGTTACAGCTGCAATAACGTTTACAGATTTAAGAGTTGAACTGTGGGAGAAAAAGACGTCTGAAGGAAAGGATTTTGGCTTTATATTGGCCCAACCTAAATATCCTAAAACCCAATGGGGGGTGTGGGGGTTGTGACTTTCCCCGCTACTTTGTTGTAAGTTTCAGAAAAGGTAAAATGGAGAAAGTGAGTTGAGATTATTAATATGAAAATGTGTGTGGTGGGTGTGGAGAGGGAGGGAGAATTTATTAAAATGGCAAGTATTTATTATTTTATTTTTTACATTTTAAGCACAGCAGATCAATCAGTCAAATGTATTTATTGGGCTCATTCAAGATCTCTAGAACAATTTTTCCCAACTGTATTTCTGCTATAACATATGTGACAGTAACACATATATGCTTGAGAAATCCACGGCAGACCAGATTATATACTGGCTTTAATAAGAGAACTGAGTCCTATGTAAAATTGAGGATGAGCTATCTATATCTTGACCTCGGGTAACAAATTTTCAGTACTGTTTGTGGAGGGGTAGTGGTTGTTTACCACCCACATGCCATATGGTAGAGGTTTAGTGAATACTTACTGTATCAATTAGTGGATGGATGTCTATGGTGGCACAAACTGCACCAAAATATCTGTACCCTCAAAGAGTGTGGATTTGTGAGGTAAGCTGAGGCAAGAGGAGTAATAAAGAAGAGAAGCTTTTCAGTGTAGAGATGTATTTCAAGGGAAGAAAGATTCCTATGTATTTGAAGCCTTTATGTTCAAGATTATTTTCATTTGTTCTTTTAACAAATACTTTTTGTGTACCTAGAATAAACTACAATATATGCCAGGCATCAGCAAAACAGAAATGAATATGACACAGCTCCATCTTTGAGTTCTCATTCCCTTGGGAGTAATTCTCATGTAAACAAAGAGTTATTTAAAACAGAGTCTCTTCTTCTGAAAAGACATGATATAGAGTGTGGCAGAGTAATTTTAAAATTAGAATAGCAGTTCTCTATCTCATAACTGGATACAACACTGTTACTTTCTCATTTCTTCCTAGTTCTATAATCCTATAATCCAGAATAAATATGTATCAAGGACAAACATATTTTGATAACTAAACATATTTGTAAATTTAATTGAGATTATATGCAGAGACTGATAAACTTCTTCCCTCAGAATTCTTTCAAAACAGTAAAATTTAATATCATTTTGCCACTATGTAAACTGAACTCTTTAATTCTTTACTCTTTGACCAAGATTTGAAAACAGTTCTAGGAACCAGACAGATTTCACTCAGTAGATGATGTGCTTTTCTGAACTCGGAGTGACATGAGGATTTTTTCCCTTTGTGGAACCCAAGATGAATTTTTGAATGTCAGCGAGGCATTTAATATTTGAGTACCATATCTGACGAGTCTGTTAGACCTTTATAAGTCCACTTCCTGGGATCTTTTTCAAAGGAGAGCTATAGATATTTTGTACTTGGCAAGGAGGAAGCATGAACTCTTGAAAAAGAGGTAGTGGTTAAATTAAAGACATTAAATTGGATGGGATCAGGAAAGTAATATGGTGAAAATGGCTTATCATGTTAGTAACCTTGTGCTAAGAAGGGCAAGCTCTGTGGGAGTTCTTGGTGTAAGCGCTGTAGAAATTACCAAAATGGGAGAAATCTGAGCTTTTTAAATGTGATAGGTTTGATCTAAAATCTTGTTTTCCTTATTGTTCTTCACACACAATTTCCCAAAATGAAAAGACTAGAAAAAGTAACACCGTATTCCTTCATTCTGTCTCTTTTGTACATTTATTGTATGAGTGTTTATTTGTAGAGAAATAACAAAAGCCTCTGCAAACTCTATTCTTCCTAAATAACTGCATTTCTACAATCATTATTTTAAAAATACTGAATAGATTTTAATGGACTCTATTTTATTCCTTTCCATGGGAGCTATCACTTACACCTGTCAGATGTAGGGATTCAGCAAGATATAAATGGAGCAAAGGAAAAAAGACCAGAAATTGAATAAAATGTATCCAAGAGGTAGAAAACGTGCTGATAGAGGTATAAGTGTGGAGAGTGATAATTGCTTAGTTTGGCTGGCAAGCATAATGTATCAGGATTATTGTATTCTCTGGCTATTCATTGTCCAGAAAAAATGTTATCAAATGGGACTTGAGAATGAAATTGTACTTTAAGTACCAAAAGTGACTGGGAACCAGGATGCATATAATATTAAGTGTTCAGGAAGACTAGGAGGTGGTATAAATGGTAATAGGACTCCAGCTACTATGGTGTTCTAAGATATTCCTCAGAAACAGAGGACATGCATGCCTTTGTCACTGTTAGACCTTTATAAGTCACTGAAGATGCCTACAAAATGTAGCTTCTGCAAATTCAACACCTGGTTCTGAGCCCATGGCCATTAATAGTTGCAGTTCTGCTTCAGAACCGGCCATCCATCGACTTTGAAGCCCTGTTGGAAAAGACTTTATGGCTGAAAGGCTTAGCCCAGGCCTTTGGGAGGTTTCTCACTTGGCCTGATAATTAACCTGCTGAAAAAGTTATCCAGTCCAGCATTCTTCTGCATTCCAACATTGTCAGCCTCGTTAAAGACTGGGTGACTCTGAAAGTGGACTCTGGAGAATCAGAAGTGGTAGATGGGCTTGTTTTCCAGCATATCACTCTCCTCATGTACTTGGCTTACAGGAACCAGTTTCTCAAGATCTGCAACTAGAATTGGCAAAATCATGGTAAGGTTTATTCCTAGATGCGAGCAGAAATTTAAGCTGGTAACCAGAATAGGAATTTACCCTTTTTATTGCTGCCTTGTATCATTATGGTATTGTCTTTAAGGTAGTAAAGTGTAGTGGTTAACAGTACAGATTTAGCAGTCAAAATGCCTAGGTTCATAGCTTAGCTCTACCATGTTACTTAACCTATTTACCTTAGTTTCCTGCACTGTAAAATAGAAGTGATAGATGAATTAGTGACTATCTTTTAGGCTTGTTTTATTGAATACATTAGTTACTTTAAAACATGCAAAATAGTAAGTACAAAAAATATTAGCCCTTACTAGTTTGCCTCTTGTCACCTATCATTTGGATCTTTGTAATGATCTTCTCTGTAGTTTCTCTAAGCTTCGAATCTCACTACCGTCTAATGTATTTCCCATATCTATCATAGAAATCCTTAGAGTTTGCAAATCTGATCTTGTTACCTCCTTCCTCAAAATTCTTCAAAGACATCTTTTATTTAAATAACTTACATGAACACTAAAACATATTAGAAGATAGCTTAAGCCCTTCTGTCCCTCCTTACTTACGTAGCATTACTTTCTGGTACTCCTCATCACTCATCCTTTCCCACTGGAATTTTCCCAGGTATAACCAGCCTTTTCCTGCTTTCAATGTATTTTTTACATCATGTGCTCCCCAGGGATTTAAACCTTCTCTCCTTGCATTCTTCCCTCCCTTTTTTCCCCATTTCCTCCCTTCTCATCTTTCCTTTAATTTTTCTGTTTGTTTGACAAATCATCTGCAATCTATGCTGAAATACTTTTCTCAGTAGCTCCACATTGCTTTTATAGACCTTTTAACTTGCTGAATTATAGCTGTCATTTTACTGAATTAAACAATTTTGTTTGCAAATCTGTGTTTGCAGAAGATTCAAAACACTAATATCTTCTTTCCCTAGCAGCTAGCACAGTGTCTGACACATAATGGCCACTAAATAAATATTTGTTGACTAGATGAATTATATTCTACCCTATATTTCTCAGTGTCAGGATGAGAACATATTTAGTAGAAGATCTGGGGCTATTACTGAAATTCAGATGTACAATCTCATGCATACCTGTTAGTTGTTGTCAAGAGCTCACAAATAATAGAGCAGATTCTGTAATGGGGAAAAGTCATTCATGATATTTGTACATTTTTTCTTGCCTGAACTACTTTACAGTGAAGTTTTTAGGCTTAACCATAGGCACCAGATTATGTGCTCAGACTGTTCATTATGAAAGTTTAAAGTAGCACAGAATAACCAGTGGTTAGTAATTAAGATTCATCAAATAGCAATGTCTAATTTTACTAAATCCCTTTATTCAACAGTGCCTGAAAGTTGGTTTTCTTTTGCCATTTTTAATTTTAATATCATAGGAGGTGTCAAGTAAAATATACTTTGATCATTTGAGCTAAGTTTGCATATTCTCAGCATATGGGTAATTTTCTTGTCCCTTTCAATGCAAAAGCACTTAAAATTTTTTACAATTGTATCTAGATGTTCACTGAATGAAGTGAAGCACCTTGGCCCCCATCCCACATGGCCAGAATTTAGCCGTCACTGCATCATGAGAGCTGACACATACACAAGTACTTTCTATTCACAAGGCTCTGTACTAAGTGCTTCCCATCCTTAACTCATTAAGTCCAAACTTTCTCAGGGCTCAGCCAATCTTCATTCCCAAATCATCATTATTTACAACATTATTCTGACTGCTATATGTTCCCTGAGCTATAAATGATATTTTTTGCTGCCATAAAAATGGATGCAGGGAAAAGATAAATGTCTTCAATGAAAACACTTGAATAAGTGACTCCACATAAGCCTAGGAATATAATAAGTCCTTAAATTGTAAAATTAATGTAGAAAAGAGAGGAAGATTTTGTAAAAAAAAAAAAGAGAGAGAAAGAAAAGGTAGACAGTAACAGTTTAAATGTTTACTACTTGGCTATAGATTGAATTTTGAGCAAAATTGTATCCACAGATATTCAGACAGTGAACTTTACCCAAGATCAATGTTTCTGTCATCAGATAGGCCCTAGCTCTGTAGGGGAGTGATGAAGGTCATATAGAAAATAAATTCGATTTCCACAGGTATAGAGAAATTAAAGCTAAAGCTTTAACATCTAAGGATATAATTTTTCTAACATAACCTCATTCTGAGACTTCCATGATGTAAACTGAAATTACCAGAGAGAAATATTTTGACTTTTGGGATCTCTGTATACTTAAAGTTTTCAGGCTTTATATAATCATCAAAGGCCGTTCCAAAGATTTTTTCAAAGCAAATAGTCAACCTATTTTAAGAAATTGACACTGGTAACAAATTTGAATTAAGGGTTGTCATTTATTTCCATTTTCAAAGTATGAAGTCTGTGAGAAGGGATGCAAAATTATGAGGTAAAAATGCTAGAGAAATGTAACAGTCATAAAGCTATAAATAATCAGTTTTGGATTTTTTCTTCCAGTGTTTACTAGGACTAAATTCTTTTTTTTTTGTTTTTTTGTTTTTTTTTTTTTGCGGTACGCAGGCCTCTCACTGTTGTGGCCTCTCCCGCTGCGGAGCACAGGCTCCGGACGCGCAGGCTCAGCGGCCATGGCTCACGGGCCCAGCCGCTCCGCGGCATGTGGGATCTTCCCGGACGGGGGCACGAACCCGTGTCCCCTGCATCGGCAGGCGGATTCTCAACCACTGCGCCACCAGGGAAGCCCTAGGACTAAATTCTTTATGTGAAATAAATGTAGTAACAAATTCTAGATATACCCTATTTTTCTGATAATTGGAATC
The DNA here is from genome assembly GCF_949774975.1 of Lagenorhynchus albirostris. Taxonomy (NCBI): domain Eukaryota; kingdom Metazoa; phylum Chordata; class Mammalia; order Artiodactyla; family Delphinidae; genus Lagenorhynchus; species Lagenorhynchus albirostris. The sequence goes on from NC_083103.1 coordinate 72,529,573, forward strand.
TTACACAAAATCACATGGTGTATAGCCACCTGGGGTAAAGGAACTAAATACTATCCCAAGTAGCTCAAAGAAACTGGAGAGTTTATGGGTCTAAAATATTTATAGAGGAAATCAAGATGTGAAAACATTTTGACTCCAAGTGACATGATATCCATTTATTCTTCCTTCTCTAGTCTTTTTCGCGCTCACAGCTTTATGAGCAAGAAAGCTATATCATGACCTATATTACTCTAACTGCTTACCTGAACACCATTTCTTTATTCATTTTAAAGGTTTTTTTTTTTTTCTGTCATATTAAGGATCATATAAAGAAACTACAACATGGAGACTGTTTCTGCATTTTCTGTAGACATGCTGTTAAAATTTGCAGCTTCTTTCATCAGGTAAGAGTCTAGAATATGGGACACCACAGTTAACATAACAAAAACATCTTTGTTGTCATTAAGCTTACAGTTTATTTATAGGGGATCAACAATAGACAAGTCAAATATATCAAAAGTTAGACAAGTGTTAAGTGTTATGAAAGGAAGGGCTTCCTTGGAGAGTTTTCATTTGCTATCTCAGTCAGTGAAGTCTACACTAAAAAAGAAATACTTGATTAATGACTAGAAAGTGGTGAGAGAATAAACCATATGGATATCTGGAAGAAGAGTATTCCAGGTAGTAGAAACAGCAAGTGCAAAGGGCCTGGGGCAAAAATGTGACTTTTGTGCATAAGGCAGCATAGCTGGAGTGGGGTAAGAAAGGGGTATAGGGTAGGATATGAAGTCAAAGAGGCAGCAGGGGGCAGTTTATTTAGGAGAATACAGCTAACTGTAAGACCTTTGACTTATTTTAAGTGAAATGAGAAGTCTTTGGTTTTGAGCAGAAAGAGTGACTTGACATTATTTCCTTTTTAGCTGGATTACTCTTACTACTGTATTGAAAATAATTTTTAGGGGGTAACCATATCCAGTTAGGAGGATGCTGACATTTATCAGATGAGAAATGCCAGGGACTAGAAGGGTGGTAAGTTTAGAGATGGTAGAAGTTGTTTCATTTGGGATATAATTTGAAAATAAAAACAAGAGGGCCTAACAAATTGCATGTGGAATGTGAAAGAGAAACTTCTTTTTCTAGTTAACTAGAATATTGGAGTTAGCTTATACTTAGATAGAAGGACTGAAGGAAGGAGCAGTTTTGAGGCAACTGCAGGAGTGGATGAAGAGTAGAGATCAAGAGTTCAATTTGTATACATGTTAACTTTGAGACAGACGCTCGTTAGAAATCCAAGGGGATTTCTTGAGTGAGCAGCTGGAAGTATGGTTCTGGAGTTCAGGGGAGTGGTCCAGGCTAGAAATAGGCATCCAAGAATGGGCAATGTTTTCTAAGCATTGACTGTCTCCTATATTCCATATAGCTCAAAGTCCTTCTTCTCTTTCATCAGATGGTGGAAATACTAAAGAACTTTCTCCTGCAAAATGTTGACTGTTCTCATAACACTCATTTCCATATTCTCTAATTGTGTTACTTCTACCAGTTTTAATTGAAAAAACAGGATCAAGTCTGATTGAGGCAGACCCAGGACAGGATGTGAACAGCAATCTAGGAAGCACTGTTGTGGTACTTCAGCAGGCTCCATTAGGAAATGTGAGCATGCCAATGCAGAGAGTAATGTTGACTTAATGTTCTTCAATCCACATGAACTTCCCAGAAGTTCACAGATAAAAGCAAACAAGAGGAAACAAAGTGAATAGTCTTCTACTTGACCTTTGTTTTCCAAATAGTAATTTAGTCATTTGCCAGATTCAGTTGATCTTTTCCCAAAGGGAAGCAGCTCAGAGGGTATCTGGCAGCACTGAAAGCTCCCACTAGTTTGTTGGTCTCCTGCAAGATAGGTGTATCACAAGGTCCCTTGTCACTGTTCCCATCAACTTGCTGCTCTCTATCCCCAGCTTTTAAATTAAACTATTTTGTTTTCTCTCCAGCTTAGTAATAGGTTCTTATAATTGTTTATACACACATACACATATTCATACACACCCACACACATGCCATGCACGCACTTACATATTACAGGGACACAGCCTTCTATGGTGGGGAAATTATCACAATTCCAATGGAAATATGAACTGCTCTACAAATTTATTACATTCTTTGGGTGGCATCTTTGGGAAGGGGTGAAGAGAAGCTTAGCTTTGGAGGGAAGAGTTATGGTATTATAAAAGATATTTCAGTTATGAATAGAGAAATTTAAAAATATTTTCTAAAAAGCGATAGTCCAATCTAAAGTAAAGATCAGTCAGTAAAAGGATGTACACATTTTTGAATATGCCAACCATAGGGCGATGGTTGTGGCAGGTGAAGAGGAAACAGAGAACTGGAGATGACAAGATGTTTTAAAAAAAAAGGAACAGAAAGCAGATGTTGACTTCATTGGCAGTCCTGTAGTTAAGACTCTGTGCTTCCTCTTCAGGGGGAGTGGGTTTGATCCCTGGTTAGGGAAATAAGATGTAGCGTGGCCAAAAAAAAAAAAAAAAAGCGGACGTTAAGAAGCAAATTGAACAAAAGTAAGCTTGAAATTTAGATGTTTCATGGAGATGACAGCAAAAATATATAATAATTTTAGCAATAAAAGCAGCTAATATTTGCATAGTGCTTTATACTTTGCACAAATATCACATAACTTATTTCATTTAATTCTATTATGTAACTCTCTAAGAGGGATAGAATTACAACCTTTTTATGAAGATAAAAAACTGAAGTCTAGAGTGGGCACTTAATAGTCAAAGAATGCTACAGTGAACAAGAAAGACAGTCAGAACTGATGCACAATTCTTCTGACTCCCCATCCTGTTTGTTTTTACTGGCATCCTAATAATAAAAAAGTGAATATTTTCTATGACAAACATGCATGAAAGTACTTTCCAAGTTTGCTTATTATAAATATAGCAAGGCATTATGTTCTTTGTTATTATCACCTTCGGTCTTTGCACTGAATTATTTTGTATCAACATTCTATTATTGACTATCTGAAATAGCCCTCACATCTGTATAATTTTTTTTTGTATATCTAGTTTCTACTCTACAATAGCTCAAAACAAGGAAAACTTTGTAAAATACTAACATTTAAGCCGGAGGATTTAGTAAAAGACTAACTTGATTGCTTATATTATTCAGTGAATTAATCCTTGGAATTGTTTCTAGAATTACTGGCTTTTTTTATTAAATAAAATCAGAATCCATGCAAGACTGAAGAGACATGTGGTTCTAACTCATCCTGGAACGAGTATACTGTGTATTGCTTAAAGAACTACACTAAAACAGCCAAATAATTATAGTTTGAAAGACCAGGGACCAGACTCCAAGTCAAATACCTAACTCAGAGCACAGAAAATTCTATACTTGAATTATTTCTAAAATATTTCCAATGTCATTTTATCTTTTATGGATAAGATAACGATTCTTAGGAAACAAAATAGAACAAAAAGTTTAGATAAACATTTCTTAAGACATACATTAATGCTGTGATATGAATATGCCTTGAGAAACTTAAAACTATTCAGAAGACTACCTCTTTTCTTTTAAACTACCAGCAATGATGGATAGCCCCACTTCCCGTACCCATGACAAATGCACAATTATATAATTTTAGGTATGTGATTCTTGCTACAGACTTGGGTATATTTACAAAGAAACAATATACACATAGATTGGATGGCATTTAATGAACAAATCAATTGAGTAAATTATTCAAAGGTGAGGAAGTTGAATAAGCTCATTTCATAAATTCAAAATGTAAAGGTAAAAAGAGAACATTGAAGTGCTTGTTTAATGAAGTTTTCTTCTTAATGCATAACCATGACTAACCACAGCATGGGGGAGCCTTCCGTTAATGAGGCAAACATTCATTGACACAAGTGAGCATCTAATAATGTCTACCTTTGGGGCAGATGAATCTATTATTTCAGTCCTGGTGAACAACAAAGGGGGCAGATAGGGCAAGAAATGTAATATAATTGCCTCTCTTAAAGGAAAATCTGCTCTCCTTTGAGATATAGAATTTCATCTCTGGCTTCACAGGAATCCTTTTCTTTATGCAGGATGCCAGGTACGTCATAAAATAAAACCAGCTTGTTCTCTTCTCTTTGGGTTATATTAACTGAATTAATAAGCCGAGTGAGTCCTCTAACTACATCTCATTCTTTTTTTTTTTTTTTGTGGTACGCAGGCCTCTCACTGTTGTGGCCTCTCCCGTTGCACAGGCTCCGGACACGCAGGCTCAGCGGCCATGGCTCACGGGCACAGCTGCTCCGCGGCATGTGGGCTCTTCCCGGACCGGGACACGAACCCGTGTCCCCTGCATCAGCAGGCGGACTCTCAACCACTGCGCCACCAGGGAAGCCCCCATCTCATTCTTAATACTAATTATTTCAATTTATGAAAAAATGTGCCCATTACCTGGAGTTCCATTTTTTATGTGTGATCTAATCTGAACACAACAGGGATGTAATACTGAATTCTGTTTCCATTGAATCTCAAAATACAAAACAGAACAAAACTCAAGAAAACTAAAGGATACAACAAAGTGATGGTTCAAAGTCTGGGGTGGGGGAATATTTGGAACAGATACACACCCTCAGATTTGAGGCACTATGGGACAGTGGAAATGAAATGGGTCCTAAAATAGAAAGATGGAGATTTAAACTCCCCATTTTGTTATTTAATATGTAAGCCTTGTCAGTCATATATCTTAAGCTCAGTGAGCCTCATTTCCCCTTTATGTAACAGGGATGATAATACATACCTTAGAGCAGAGTTTTCATGATTCATAGATAATGTCTATAAAGAACCTCATTTTCTTCTTTTTTCATTTGCTTGTTTATTTATTTATCTTTATTTTACGTAAGCTATTTTGTGCTTTCATTGTCTGTGTTTGGCTGTTCTCATCTTCTGTCTTTAGGAAGAGAATGCAATCTCACACTTTTAAAGTTCATGTCCTCCCACTAATTTTGGTGAGCCTTGTAACAGGCTGTCATTGCTGTGTACAGCATTTATAAGCATAAGAGAAAATTGACCCAGTTTTCAAGCTATTTTGAATTCCTATGGACTCATTTATTTACTCCCTGAGCTGAAGTGATTAGAGAAACTGAGATTCACCAAAATCTTGGTACCCGAATCCTTACCCTGTAATTACTATTTAGTCTTAAAGATGTTCTAGCACTCAATTTATGATGAGAGCAAATAGAAATTGGATAGTCTCTGATTCCCACTTAATCCTTGTTCCCATTAAGTAGGACTAGATAATGAGTCCTCATTTAGCGGACCTGATTCCAATGCAGGATGTTACCATTTTGATTTTATTTGGTTATTTTCTCGTTCTAAATTTTTAATTAAAAATAAATGAAAACTTAATGGGGATAGTAAGGCTCAGCTGCTACAGTCAAAGCATAATGTAATTCAGATTACTGAATATGGTAATTTAAAATAATTTGAAAATATTATGAATACTAATGGGCCATAAAGCTTGTTAGAAAATATAAGACTAATATGTATATGGTGACTACTTTTATGTGAAATCTTGATGATTTCAAACTTAGGTTCCAAACTCGGTAGACCAAACATGTGGCTTCTTCACTCTCATTATACGTGTAGAAGGATCACTATATCGGCCATAGGACATCAATGACAGGAGACTTGACATGCATTAATTCAAGTTGTAGAATGAAATTTCAGTAATTATTGTTTCAAATTCCAGCTGGTAGCAACCCTGAAACTATTTATGTTTCAGGGCAAGGAAACTTTGAAGCTGCATCTTGGACTACTTGGTTGTGTCTGGTCACAAACTTGGATTGACAATTATTGCAGGCTAATGATTCTAAAATTAGGCACAAATCATTAAGATGCAAGTCCTGTGTATGGCTATGAGAAATCACTATTTTACAGTCTCTTCTAACGATTCCTCAAGGAATCCATGAGGAATGCTTATATATTTTGCAAATGCATTCTGGGTGTTACTTGTTACCTCAGCTCGCTGTCTAGTAGGCTCTAGACCATTGCACTATTTGTCTTGTGGGTTTCGTTTTGCAAACTATAAGCTTTTGGCAACTTTTACTTCTTTGGTGCTACTTTGCACCTTGTAAGGTATGGGACCCTTCTATATTTTCTTCCACATGATTGTTGATAATAAGATTGACCATTTAAGAGAATTTACTTAAAGAGTAGGACAAACTAAAGATAACTGAAACAACAAACTTTAAATCAATGATAATTAGTCCAGTCCAAGGTTCATCATAGGGCTTTGCTCTTGGATTATCTTTCTCCATCTTTCAGCCAGTTTCTATGTTGCAGGGGCCAGTTTATAATGTTTTTGCTTCAAGGAGACAGACTTGTACTTTCCTCTTCTTTCTAGAGCCCAAGTTCCAACCTCTGGGCAGTGTTGGCAGTGGAAGGAGACAGGAGGATTAGAGGATTGTTTTCCTAAAAGACAAAATAATATACTGGAAAGCAACTCTATCAATAATGACACTAAATTTCGTTGTTATGCCAAGCTTGAGTTTTCATTGACATAAAACATTCCTTCTCAGAATAGAACTCTGCTTTATCATTGTATAACAAAATAATTTTATGCAAATAAAAGGCAGATTGCACTCACAAAGGGGTTGAAAAATGTTAGATAAAATTAATTAAGCAGTTTCTCTCCTTTTCTAACCATCAAGACTTCACAAAAACAACTGTGGTCTAGGATCATCCTGCCCAACCTATCACTTACTGGAAAATTATTCAACATAGTTTGTTTCCATAATATCCATCCAGCACTTATCTTTTCTTAACTTTAATAGTTAATAGTATACCTTACAAACTTCAATACTTTGCTATTATTATCTGGACAAACTGTCTTTGGAGAAAGTCACATTTAAACAGTTTACTAATCAATTTTCTCTCTTGTAAAGTAGAAATAATAATGCCTGCTCTTTCACGTTAATTGGTTGGCTGGTTCATCCCAGTGCCCTATAGACCCATGTATGTGGTAGCGTGGAGTCTTCCAGGTTTGACTAAGGTAGTTATTGGTCTGATCATTGTGCTGATTGTTGCTCTAAGAAGCACTTAACATTTATTTCCTCACTGAATCCCACCTCTATACACAAACACACAAACACAGAAATACCACAACCACTACCATCTTGTATGAAACTGGCAGATTCAGAATATCTTAAAAGTTTTACTTTAAACTATAATTGAGTCCATACTTCACTTAAAGATATTTTCAGCCACATGAGTGACAACATAATGATGAGGCCATATATCTTTAAAAAAGGGGGAAAAAAAGTCACAAAAATGACATAGAACTTAAAATTAGACTTGAAAGCCATGATCAGCTATATTTAGCCAATGAGGTTTAGTGTAAAATAAGGGTAGGTTTTTTCTGGCATGTATTATTTACAAATCTCTAATGTTCTTCTAGTTTTTGCTTACAAACCAGAAAAAAGTGATAGAGGTGAATGCTCACAAATAGAAAATTTACATACACATATGTAGCAGATGTGGTATATAAATATACAAAGTACAATAAATAAAACTCACCAAAAGAAGTGTATCTGATGGACTGTGTATAGTGTAGTAATATAATTCACATTGGTAATGATTCTGTTTACAGTTCTTTAATAGCTACATTGATCATATTTGAATAATGAATTGCTTATGTTAATAGTAATTGGAATTTGCTTATTTAAACACTTATCATTGCTAATTTCAGTTACCCAATAATGGGAAGTTAAGATTACACAATTAAATAGATTTTATCAAGCTTACTTTGGGGAGAAAAACACATTTATTCTGATATGAAAACTGTTTTAATGCCAGATTTATTTTAAGTTAACAGGCTTATTTTAAATTAAAAGTCAAAGCTGTAATTATTAAAAATTGCCTTTTAAACAGATGTGTCTGGTTTTAGTATGGACCCATTACTATAGGGAATATTTTATGAGATTTTTCTCTAGAACTTTATATTTTTCTTAAGTGGTTTTAAATTGTTTTTATAAGCTATTTATCACAATAATCATATGACATGAGTTAACAGGTTTCCAATTTCAGAGATGAATATATAAGATTATTAATAATTAAAGTAAAAAGTAATGAATGCACAGAGGTAGTTTGTGCTCATATATGAATCTAGCTTTTCCTATAGATAGGTTAGCTGAGTGTTTGGTATAGAGAAGGTGACCCCAAAATACCACTATAGTGAGTGAATTTTTGAATTAATGAATTAAGCTCCAGTCTGCTACTTAGTTGAAGTCTAGTCTTCTGGCCTTTTAGCAACTACAGCAGTCCCCCCTTTTCTGAAGTTTCACTTTCAACAGTTTTCTGAGTAGCATGATGCAATCTTGTGCTCTCCTGCTCTGTCCAGCCTGGGATCCCCAACCCTTGACAAGCCTGATCCTCATCCAACCATCAACATCATCATGGCTCCATGACCAAGGATCACCTAGATCAGATAATTTTCCTTTTAATGTATCACCAGGTCTGTAGTAGTCTGATGCTAAGTCACAATGCCTAGTCATTTACCTCACTTCACTGGCATTTTATCACATCACATCATCAAAAGTAGAAGGGTAAGTACAAAACAATAAGGTATTATGAAAGAGAGACCATAACCATATAACTTTTATTACAGTATATTATTATAGTTCTTCTATTTTATTATTATTGTTGTTAATCTCTTACTGTGCCTAATTTATAGATTAAAATTTATCTTTGGTGTATATGCATAGGAAAAAACAGTATATATAAGGTTTGGTGCTATATGCGACTTCAGGAATCCAGTGGGGGTCTTGGAATGTGTGCCCTACAGAAAAGGGGGGACCGCTGTAATATTGGTCCCTAGACATAATCCATTTGAGGTATGCTGGATAAAATCTATATGCTGGCCTAGGCCAATTGTCCTTATGTGGCTCTACCAAGGACAAGATAAAGATCTGTGAAACTGTTCTGTGGGTTTAGAATATTTTTCTGGCCCTCTGTTCTTCATCTATAAGATGTAAACAAAAATATTTATCTTGCAGAGTTGTGACAATTAAATGAAATAAATCATATAAAGTATGTAAACTGTATCCGATTGCACCAAGAATGCACTCAATAAATTGTATATATTACTAGTTTCAGATTAAAATCAACAATTTATGGAGATGAGTATACTTATTTAACATTTTAAATTACTCAATAAACATGATTCCATAGAATTATGTAACATCCTAATCTTCTTACATACACTGTAACACTGTTTTAAGGCCATCAATTTTTGTGATATTTTTTCCTTCTCTATGTCTACATTGTAAGATTTATCTGCTTCTAACTATTCTTAACCTCACTACAATGTTGTTTTCTAACCTATAAGTTATTTATTTATGCTTAAATTTACTTTTGTGAATCCAGTGTATATATAATACTATGCTATGCTTGGAAAAAAGTGTTTTAGCCAAATATGAAGACTAATTTTAAGAAATATTAACCTACTATCTGAGAGAAACATAAATATATAACTATTTTGCAAGATAGAATTTGATATGTGTAAAACTGGTAACATAAATTCTATAGAATTTCAGAGAAGCTGTATATATTAATTGCTGTTAGGAAATTTGGTCAGGTAAAGATGTAGTTTTAAAATATGGGTAGAGGGGAAATGTTCAAGATGGTGGAGTAGTAAGACATGGAGATCATCTTCCTCCCAACAAGTACATCAGAAATACATCTATATGTAGGACAACTCCTACAGAACACTGGCAGAAGACTTCAGACTTCCCAAAAGGCAAGAAACTCCACATGTACCTGGGGAGGGCAAAAGAAAAAAGAAAAAACAGAGACAAAAGAATAGGGACAGGACCTGTACCTCGGGGAAGGAGCAGTGAAGGAGGAAAAGTTTCCAGACACTAGGAAGCCCCTTCACTGGCGGAGATGGGGAGTGGTGCAGGGAAAGATTCAGAGCCACAGAAGAGAGAGCAGCAACAGGGATGCAGAGGGCAAAGTGGAAAGATCCCTACACAGAGGATTGGTGCCGACCAGCACTCACCAGCCCAAGAGGCTTGTCTGCTCACCCTCCAGAGTAGGTGGGGGCTGGAACCTGAGGCTCAGGCTTCGGAGGTCAGACCCCAGGGAGAGGACTGGGCTTGGCTGCATGCACACAGCCTGAAGTGGGATAGCTAGCCACAGCTAGCTGGCAGGGAGTCCAGGAAAAAAGTCTGGAACTGCCTAAGAAGCAAGAAAAAGTCTGGAACTGCCTAAGAAGCAAGAGACCATTGTTTAGGGGTGCGTGAGTAGAGGGGATTCAGAGCACCGCATAAGCAAATTCCAGAGAACAGCGTGAGCCGCAGCTATCAGCACGGACACCAGAGATGGGCATGAAATGCTAAGGCTGCTGCTGCAGTGACCAAGAAGCCTGTGTGCAAGCACAAGTCACTATCCACAACTCCCCTCCCAAGAATTTGTGGAGCCTGCCACTGCCAGGGTCCCGTGATCCAGGGACAACTTCCCAGAACACATGGCATGCCTCAGGCTGTTGCAACCTCATGCTGGCCTCTGCCGCAGCAGGCTTGCCCCACATTCCATAACCCTCCCTCTCCACAGCCTGAGTGAGCCAGAGCCCACTAATCAGCTTCTATTTTAATCCCATTCTGTCTGGGCGGAGAACAGATACCCTCAGGCGACCTACACACAGGGGTGGGGCCAAATCAAAAGCTGAACCCCAAGAGCTGTGTGAACAAAGAAGAGAAAGGGAAATTCTACCAGCAGTCTCAGGAGCAGTGGATTAAATCTCCACAATCAACTTGATATTCGCTGCATTTATGGAATACCTGAATAGACAATGAATTATCCCAAAATTGAGGTGGTGGACTTTGGGAACAACTGTAGACTTGGCGTTTGCTTTCTGCATCTAATTTGTTTCTGGTTTTATGTTTATCTTAGTTAAGTATATAGAGTTTATTATAATTGGTAGATTAGTTTATTGATTTGGTTGCTCTCTTCTTATATATATGTATTTCCTTTTTATCTTTTTTTGAGTGATTCTTTGTCTGAGTTTGTCTATCTACTTTTGCTTTTATCATTTGTGGTAGGGTTCTGTCTGTCTGTTTTCTGTTTTGTTTTTTGTTTTTAGTATAGTTTTAGAGCTTTTTATCATTGGTGGATTTGTTTATTGCTTTGGTTGCTCTCTTCTTTCTTTCTTTTATTACTTTTTAATTTTTTAATATTTTTTGTTTCTTATTTTAATAACTTTATTTTATTTATTTATCATTTTTAAAATTTATTTCTCTTTTTCTACCTTTTTTTCTGAGCTGTGTGGTAGACAGGGTCATGGCACTCCGGACGGGTGTCAGGCCTGGGCTTCTGAGGTGGGAGAGCCGAGTTCTGGATATTGGTCCACCAGAGACTGCCTGGCTCCATATAATATCAAATGGCAAAGCTCTCCCAGAGATATCCATCTCAACGCTAAGACCCAGCTCCACTCAAGGACCAGCAAGCTACAGTGCTGGACAACCTATGCCAAACAACTAGCAAGACAGGAACACAACCCCACCCATTAGAAGAGAAGCTGCCTAAAATCATAATAAGGTCACAGACACCCCAAAACACACCAACACAGTCCTGCACACAAGAAAGACAAAATCCAACCTCATCCACCAAAACAAAGGCACCAGTCACCTCCACCAGGCAGCCTACCACAACCCACTGAATCAAACTTAGCCACTGGGGGCAGATACCCAAAACAAAAGGAACTATGAACCTGCAGCCTGTGAAAAGGAGTCCCCCAAACAGTAAGTTAAGCAAAATGAGAAGACAGAGAATCACACAGCAGAAGAAGAGGCAAAGAAAAATCCCACCAGACCAAATAAATGAAGAAGAAATAGGCAGTCTACCTGAAAAAGAATTCAGAGTAATGATAGTAAAGATGATCCAAAATCTTGGAAATAGAATAGAGAAAATACAAGAAAGATTTAACGAGGACCTAGAAAAAGAAAAGAGCACACAAATGATATTGAAAAACACAAAAAAATGAAATTAAAAACTCTCTAGAAGGAATCAATAGTGGAATAAATGAGGCAGAAGAATGGATATGTGACCTGGAAGCAAAAATAGTGGAAATAACTACCACACAGCAGTAAAAAGAATGAAAAGAATTGAGAACAGTCTCAGAGACCTCTGGGACAACACTAAACACACACCAACATTTGAATTATAGGTGTCCCAGAAGAAGAAGAGAAAAAGAAAGAGACTGAGAAAATATTTGAAGAGATTATAGTTGAAAACTTCCCTAATATGGGAAAGGAAAGAGTCAATCGAGTCCAGGAAGCACAGAGAGTCCCACACAGGATAAATCCAAGGAGAAACATGCCAAGACACATATTAATCAAGCTATCAAAAATGAAATACAAAGAAAACATATTAAAAGCAGCAAGGGATAAACAACAAATAACACACAAGGGAATCTCCATAAGGTTAACAGCTGATCTTTTAGGAGAAACTCTGCAAGCCAGAAGGGAGTGGCAGGACATATTTAAAGTGATGAAGGAAAAAAACTTACAACCGAGATTACTCTACCCACCAAGGATATCATTCAGAATTGACAGAGAAATTAAAACCTTTACACACAAGCAAAAGCTAAGAGAATTCAGCACCACCAAACCTCCTTTATAACAAATAATAAAGGAACTTCTCTAGGCAGGAAACACAAAGGAAGGAAAAGACCTACAAATATAAACCTCAAACAATTAACAAAATTGTAATAGGCAAACACATATTGATAACTACATTAAATGTAAATGGATTAAATGTTCCAACCAAAAGACATAGACTGGTTGAATGGATAAAAAAACAAGACCATATATATGCTGTCTACAAGAGACCCACTTCAGACCTAGGGACACATAAAAACTTAAAGTGAGGGTATGGAAAAAGATATTCCATGCAAATGGAAATCAAAAGAAAGCTGGAGTAGCAATTCTCATATCAGACAAAATAGACTTTAAAATAAAGACTATTACAAGAGACAAAGAAGGGCACTACATAATGATCAAGGGATCCATCCAAGAAGAAGATATAACAATTGTAAATATTTATGTACCCAACATAGGAGCACCCCAACACATAAGGCTAATGCTAACAGCCATGAAAGGGGAAATCAACAGTAACACAATCATAGTAGGGGACTTAAACACCCCACTTTCACCCATGGACAGATCATCCAAAATGAAAATAAATAAGAAAACACAAGCTTTAAATGATACATTAAACAAGATGGATTTAATTGATATTTAAAGGGCATTCCATCCAAAAATAGCAGAATACACTTTCTTCTCAAGTGCTCATGGGACATTCTCTGGGATAGATCATATCTTGAGTCAGAAATCAAGCCTTGGTAAATTTAAGAAAATTGAAATCACATCAAGTATCTTTTCCAGCCACAAAGCTATGAGACTACATATAAAATACAGGGGAAAAATTCAGTAAAAAATACAAACACATGGAGGCTAAACAATACACTACTAAATAACAAAGAGACCACTTAAGAAATTAAAGAGGAACTACAAAAATAACTAGAAATAAATGACAATGAAAACACAACGACCCCAAACCTATGGGATATAACAAAAGCAGTTCTAAGAGGGAAGTTTATAGCAATACAATCCTACCTCAAGAAACAAGAAACATCTCAAATAAACAACCTAACCTTACAACTAAAGTAATTAGAGAAAGAACAAAAAAACTGCAAAGTTAACAGAAGGAAAGAAATTATAAAGATCAGATCAGAAATAAATGAAAAAGAAATTAAGGAAACAATAGAAAAGAACAATAAAACTAAAAGCTGGTTCTTTGAGAAGATAAAGAAAGTTGATAAACCATTGGCCAGATTCATCAAGAATAAAAGGGAGAAGACTCCAATTAATAGAATTAGAAATGAAAAAGAAGTAACAGCTGACACTGCAGAAATATCAAGGAACGTGAGAGACTACTACAAGCAACTATATGCCAACAAAATAGGCAACCTGGAAGAAATGAACAAATTCTGAGAAAAGCACAATCTTCCAAAACTGAAACAGGGAGAAATAGAAAATATAAACAGACAAATCACAAGCACTGAAATTGAAACTGGTATTAAAAATCTTCCAACAAACAAAAGCCCAGAACCAGATGGCTTCACAGGCAAATTCTATCAAACACCTAGAGAAGAGCTAACACCTATCATCTCAAACTGTTCCAAAATATAACAGAGGGAGGAACACTCCCATACTCATTCTATGAGGCCACCATCACCCTGATACCAAATCCAGACAAAGATGTTTCAAAGAAAGAAAACTATATGCCAGTATCACTGATGAACATAGATGCAAAAATCCTCAACAAAATACTAGCAAGCAGAAGCCAACAACACATTGAAGGCATCATGCACCATGATGAAGTGGGGTTTATCCCAGAAATGCAGGGATTCTTCAATATATGCAAATCAATCAATGTGATACAACATATTAACAAACTGAAGGAGAAAAACCATATGATCATCTCAATAGATGCAAAAAACCTTTTGACAAAATTTAAGACCCATTTATGATAAAAACCCTCCATAAAGTAGGCATAGAGGGAACTTACCTCCACATAATAAGGGCCATAAATGACAAACCCATAGCCAACATCATTCTCAAAGTAAAAAATTGAAAACATTCTCTCTAAGATCATGAATAAGACAACGTTGCTCACTCTCACCACTATTATTCAACATAGTTTTGGGAATTTTAGCCACAGCAATCAGAGAAGAAAAAGAAATAAAAGGAATCTAAATCAGAAAAGAAGAAGTAAAGCTGTCACTGCTTGCAGATGACATGACACTATATATAGGGAATCCTAAAGATGCTACCAGAAATCTACTAGAGCTAATCAATGAATTTGTTACAGTCACATGATACAAAATTAATGCACAGAAATCTCTTGCATTCCTATACACTAAGGATGAAAAATCTGAAAGAGAAATTAAGGAAATACTCCCACTTACCATTGCAACAAAAAGAGTAAAATACCTAGGAATAAATCTACCTAGGGAGACAAAAGGTCTGTATGCAGAAAACTATAAGGTACTGGAGAAAGAAATTAAAGATGATACAAACAGATGGAGAGATATACCATGTTCTTGGATTGGAAGCATCAAAATTGTGAAAATGACTCTACTACCCAAAGCAATCTACAGATTCAATGCAATCCCTGTCAAACTACCACTGACATTTTTCACAGAACTAGAACAAAAAAATTCACAATTTGTATGGAAACACAAAAGACCCTAAAAAGCAAAAGCAAACTTGAGAAATAAAAACGGAGCTGGAGGAATCAGGCTACCAGACTTCAGACTATACAATGGTACAGTAATCAAGATAGTATGGTACTGGTATACAAACAGCAATATAGATCCATGGAACAGGATAGAAAGCCCAGAGGTAAATCCACACACTTATGGTCTCCTTATTTTTGATAAAGGAGGCAAGAATATACAATGGAGAAAAAACCTTTTCAATAAATGGTGCTGGGAGACCTGGACAGCTACATGTAAAAGAATGAAATTAGAACACTCCCTTATACCATACATAAAAATAAACACAAAATGGATTAAAGACCTAAATGTAAGACCAGACACTATGCAACTTTTAGAGGAAAATATAGGCAGAGTGCTCTGTAACATAAATCACAGCAAGATCCTTTTTACCCACCTCCTACAGAATTGGAAATAAAAACAAAAGTAAACAAATCAGGCCTAATGAAACTTAGAAGCTTTTGCACAGCAAAGGAAACCATAAACAAGACAAAAAGCCAACCCTCATAATGGGAGAAAATATTTTCAAATGAAGCAAATGACAAAGAATTAATCTCCAAAATTTACCAGCTTTCATGCAGCTCAGTATTAAAAAAAGAAACAACCCAATCCAAATATTGGTAAAGACCTAAATTGACATTTCTCCAAAGAAGATATACAGATTGCCAACAAACACATGAAAGGATGCTCAAGATCACTAATCATTAGAGAAATGCAAATCAAAACTACAATGAGGTATCACCTCACACCTGTCATAATGGCCATCATCAAAAACTCTACAAGCAATAAATGCTGGAGAGGGTGTGGAGTAACGGGAACCATCTTACACTGCTGTTGGGAATGTAAATTGATACAGCCACTATAGAGAACAGTATGGAAGTTCCTTAAAAAACTAAAAATAGAACTACCATACAGCCCCACCATCCCACTACTGGGCATATACCTTGAGAAAACTATAATTCAAAAAGTCGTGTACCACAATGTTCAAAAGGTCTGTGTACAATAGCAAGCACATGGAAGCAACCTAAGTGTCCATTGACAGATGAATGGATAAAGCAGATGTGGTACATATATACAATGGAATATTACTCAGCCATAAAAAGAAATGAAATTGAGTTATTTGTAGTGAGGTGATTGGACCTAGAGTCTGTCCTACAGAGTGAAGTAAGTCAGAAAGAGAAAAACAAATACCGTATGCTAACACATATATATGGAATCTAAAAAAAAAAAAACCCAAGGTTCTGAAGAGCCTAGGGGCAGGACAGGAATAAAGATGTAGAGAATGGAATTGAGGACACGGGGAGTGGGAAATGTAAGCTGGGATGACATGAGAGAGTAGCATGGACATATATATATATACTAATAAATGTAAAATAGATAGCTATTGGGAAGCAGCCACATAGCCCAGGGATATCAGCTTGGTGCTTTCTGACCAACTGGAGGGTTAGGATATGGAGGGTGGGAGGGAGCCACAAGAGAGAGGAGATATGGTGATATGTATATATGTATGGCTGATTTACTTTTTCATAAAGCAGAAACTAACACACCATTGTACAGCAATTATACTCCAATTAAGATGTTAGAAAAAATAAAATATGAGTAGAATTCTCACCACAAAAAATAAATGTTAATTATGTGACAGGACATGTTAGCTAATGCTACGGTGGTAATAGTTTTCTAATTATAAGTGTATCAAATGATCACATTGTGCACCTTAAACTTACACAATGTTATATGTCAATTTTATCTGCATAAAACTGAAAAAATATGGACAGAATTTCAGAAATTGGCCAACACCATTTTACAAACATAAAATTTCCTAATCTTTATTTAAAAACAATTCTCCCCATGTGATTTTGATGATTAGCCATGTTTGGAAATCACAATTAGCCAAATTCATGACCTTTTGTCCTTGGCCAGAGTCATCTCAAGGTGCTAGAAAACTAAGGAGAAAACTAGGGAGAGAGGTGTTATTACAGGAAGAAATGAAAAGAAATGCACTCATATGTTTCTTACGATAAGGTAGTTTTTTCTAGTAATTAAGTTCAGCTAGTTTTGGTACACTTATTCCTCAGACAGACCCCCTTAAATTGTAAATTCCAGATTTGTTATTTACTAGCTATGTGTCAGAGTAAATTAATTAGAAACCCTAAAATCTCCTTTTCTTTGTCTTTAAAATGGGGCTAATAATGCCTATTTCATAGGCTTTTATTGTGATTGAGATAATGTTGTGTAATCAATGTATTAACATGTAGAACATAAAGGGTTATTCTCTTAGATCCCCTTTTTACTTTCCCACAATTGCTTTTCCAAACATGTTTCATGGTGTTGTTTTTCCTCCATGGTTTGGATGAAACTGAAGCCTGAAGACTCTTCTTGTGTTAGTGGCTTCCAGAGAAACAGAATCAATAGGAGTGGCTTAAACTAGAGAAAGGTATTGTCTCACAGCTCTGGCGGCTAGAAGTCTCAGATGAGGGAGTTGGCAGTGTTGGTCCTTTCTGAGGGAAGAATGGGTTTCAGGCCTTTTGACTTGGCTTGTAGGTGGCCTCCTTCTCCCTGTCTTCACATCATCTTGCCCCTGCATATGTCTCTGTGACTAAATTTCCCTTTTTAAAAAGATGGCACTCATATTGGATTAGCACCCACCTTAATGAGATTATTTTATCTTGATTATCTCTGTAAAGACCCTAACTCCAAATAAAGTCACATATTGAGGTACTGAGGGTTAGGACTTCAACATATGAATTTGGCAGGAATCATAATTCAACCCAATAATACTTACCTTCCAGTCTCTCCCAGTTCCCATTCTAGTCTTTCTTCTCCAGGAGTAACTACTGTCCTGAATTTAGTGATTATCATGCCCTCTTTTTTCCATATTATTTTACCAAATACTTAAGTACAGCAAAAAAATATTGTTTATGCTTGAAAGATAATTTCCTTTTTATAAACTGAGCCATTAAATAATTACTCTTGTATGACTTTTTATATCAATATTTTGTTTCCCGAGATTTGACTATGTTGATGTAAAAGCTATAATTTGTACATTTTCTTTGTAAGTAACTATATCAACACATTATTTATCCATCCTATATTTGATGGGCATTTGGATTGAATTCAGTCTTATTACTGCAAATACATTGCAATAAAATTCCCAAACAAAAACATTCCTTTTATATTTTCTGATGTATGGGGACAAGAAATACTTCAGAATATGCACTTAAGAAAGGCTTTGCAGAATCAGAAGTTACACATGGGTCAATGTTTGATCAGGGTAATAGAACTACTATGTATTATGGAATAAGGAACTTATTATAAAAATTAATCTTATAAAATTATGGGAAGTGCTGGAGAAGTAAAGATCTGAATAGGATCAGAGAAAAGTAATTACCCACTCCTGATGTAGTTGAAACAGTTGAAGCTTGTGGGAAGGGAGGCATATCCGGGAGCTGGAGTGAAATTGTTAAGGAGTTTGATATAGAAGTCTAAGGAAGTTTGCTGGATTTTTGTGGATATCACCTCTGAGTTTGCAGGAATACATCCAGCAAGACTGACAAAGAAAGAAAGCTGGGCAGGTTGAGGAGTGAAATAAGAGGACAAATTGGAACTCACTGTCACTATTGAGTCTGCCACTTACAGATGCTAACTAAACAGGTAAATTTTTTCATATGGCAAACCCTAACTTGAAACCACTCAGGAAAGGGAATTTTGAGATTCATGTTCACAGATTACTTGAACTGAAACAGTATCATGCCATTACATCAACTTTACAAATAATTCCAAATAATTTTCCAAATTTGATCCAATTTATACCCTATACATAAATTTCTCTTGCTCTGCACTCTTTTTAGCACTTGATTTGTCAGGCTTTTATTTTGCATATCTGATATGTGTAAGATAGCATTTTATTCAGGTTCTACTTTGTATTTTCCTGCTTTTTAGAGGGATTGAACAGCTTCCAAATATTTACTATGCTTTCATAGTTCCTCCTCTGTGAAATGCCTATTGATAGCATTTGTCCATTTTTTTTCCTATTTAGCTGATTTTCTTTTTTCCTATAAATGTATGGGTTATTTTTTATATCCAAACAATTATATTTGTTACAAACATCATTTCTAATTTTCTTAGTAGTATTAATGTCATATTTATCTCATTTTTTTTTATTTGTGCTCTCTATGCCTCCATATAGTTGACTCTCTATATCCATGGAACCTGTGGATACAGAGGGCCTGCTGTACTGTGCCATTTTATATAAGGGACTTGAGCATCTGTGTATTTTGGTATCATGGGGGTGGGCAGGAATCCTGGAATCAGTCTCCTGAGGATACTGAAGAAAAACTAATTTTTTTGGTTATTCTGATATTTAAAAGACTTAGAGTCACTTATAACAAATTTTAGAGATTTTTTTTTCTAAAGTAACAATAAAAACTTCAGACTTCCTTTCCCACTTCCAGCTTGCTTTATGCTTGGAAAAATTGTAGTGAGAAAGGGGGATAGCTAGCTTTTCTATGTTCTCATACTGTGTTTCTTGCCTATTGCAGGTTAACTAGCCATGGCTTCTGACAGCTCAGTATTTGAGTACTTTGAAGCTGGAGCAAATTAGGGATAATTAAGGAAAAATCATTATTTTACTTGCCAGGTCTTGTCCTAATTTAACATCAGAACTTTCTGGGATTTGTGGGTATTGGGTGCTGACTCTCTCTTGGCAGTGTTTTTAATGACCTTGGACTGTCTTTCCCAAGATGCTGGTGACATATTTGGTATTACTTTTTCCATATGGTCACTTAAATTTCTTCTCTGGATTCTTGGACAATTGGCAGTTCATCTTCTCTGTCGATATCATATCACTCCTACAACCCTGCTTTGGACAGGACTTAAGAGGGCCGCAGTCAATTCTATCCAATGGCCACTCTGCCTCATGAGCGAGATTCATGCATTGTCACTCCACTGTTGGTAGAAATAAAGTTCAATCCTATTGTCATCCCATTGCTCTCCCTTTCATGCCTCAGGCTTATAGATTCATCCTCTCAACTTTACATTCCTCAAAGGCATCTGTCAAACATTATTTCCGTGAAATATCCCACCCAAATGTCAGCAGAGTTAGAGAAAATCCTTTACCAAGCTCCCTTAACACCCCTCTAACCCAGATTGAGTTGAAGGGAAAGCCCCTCTGGCAGAGGAGGGGAAATTTGCAACACTTCCTGAAGTAATTCACTCTTCCAACTTCTTCAAACTCAACCCATTTACACTTCTGATTAGATACTGGGCTATGGGTCTGAAAACCAATTTAAGATACTTTCTTTCTTGCAAATCCTCACTTTGGAATTTGGAAGGCTGTGTCACAAAGTAGTTTCTTTGTGAAATTTTGCATCCTCAATCAAATCTGAGACAGTAAAAGTCCCATATTAACCTCCCACTATATATTACAAATAAAAAATGACTGACTTCTAGTAGATGTTCAATAAATGAAGACTTTAATTTGTGATTATCATTTCACAGAAAAAAATATAAATTATATTTGACAACTGGATGATTCAAGATCATCAAATCTTAGTTTTAAAAGTTCTTAAGAAAAGATACTTAATTGTAACTTCCACCATTTGGAAGCTTGAATATCATCTTCAAAAACCTTGTCAAAGTGGTGATTTATGAAAGACAGTTTTTCCCCAACAGTCTCTGAATAAACTTTCTGGAAGAAGAAAGCACATACTTTCTTTCTTCTCCTATCATTGGATCCTACTGAAATCTATCCTAACTACCCCACTCCATCTTAAAAGTCAAAGATGAAAAGGCTTAGTTTCTAAGCCTAAAATGTATTTTCTCTTAGCAAACCCTCCAGAAGCTAAACTTCTAACTAAGTAGTTTTTCATCTCTGAAACTTTGCTTCAATTCAGGCTTGGGTCAAAAGTTTTTCTTATGCAATCTATGGGTACATGTAAAATAGAGCTTTTTTTTTTTTTTTTTTTTTTCCCCTAACCAGACATTACATTAAAGAGGTAGAACAATGTAGGAGAGAACACCCTGTTCTATATCAGAATTAGGTTTGAGTCCTGGCTGGGTCGATAATGAAGAAATTTGGGGCAAGTCATATACGTTTTCAATATTGTCATTCTCCATGTGACCACCTCCCCTACGTCCCACTCCCAAATTACATCTCCATTAGTTTTTACCTTGCTTTAAATATCCTGCATACTGTAGTCCCTGAACTCCTTGGTGGCTGGCTTTTGCTGAAGTTAATCCAGTAATGTGCGGGATCCAGCTCACTGCCAACTTGCAAAAGCCAGTTATGTGCATCTATTCCCACCTCCAGTTCAATGATATCACACTGGTAGACTGAAATCAGCCATGGTGGAAGTGCATACACCGTGGGTATTAGCAAATTCTAAAATCAAGGTTTTGTTTTTGTTTTGAAAGCCATTTCTTAAGCATTTCACTTATCAGTCCACACTGCATAGGCCAATGGAAGATAATAGTAGGAGATCAGAATGCAGCAAGAAAGATACTTCGTCCCTGGTTCCTTCTTGCTTCAAGGGCTCCATTTTTTAAATCATCTCCTCAGTTCTCCTTCACAGTTCCATCAAGCAGACCCACCTCATAGTCAGCTCTCACAAATGATATGGTAACATTATTTCATCCCTGACTTTTTAGCCCTATAGTTTTCTCTGTTGCCTGTCACTGGTTGTCTCTGTACTCTTTACAAGTATCCTTATGCTGCCTACAGCTCTCTAAGTTAATACCTTCATTAAATCTCATTTGAACCAATTGGTATGCATTCTGTTTCTTTCCAAGACCATGAATGATTCATCAATCATGACAATTTTTCTGAAATGACCCAAATGCTGTTTCATTTTGTTAAATATGATTCCTCTATCATTGTATACAATTTAGCATGCCAGTTGAATCTCCTTTAGAATCCATACCATGGACTATGAAATGATGGCACTCAGTTTAATCATTAAGTACTTTTATAAAGTTGTAAATTTTCTTATTTTCACATTGACTAATTGGAAGTTAAAAAGCCAAATATTTAGCTTTGGGCTACTAGTGCTCTTCCAAGACCAAACACTTGTAACATTGTTTTTTCTTTTCTTCAAATAGTAATGGTTTTCACTTTACTTGAGAATCTGAGGAGCTTCATAGTTGCTGCTCTTCTTAATGAGCTGCTAAATAGTTTACCTACTGATATTATTTCACCAGGGGCAGGAAAAGAAGAGGCTTACTGTGACTTTTGAAAATCTAGCTTTGAAGAGGGACATATAAGGAATATTAATGTTTGTTCTCCCTTCTACAACCAATTAGTCATTAAAAAAACACATTGGGCCAAATAAAGTGCAAGGTCTAACGCAGTTCCCCCTCACCCCTTTTCTAATTTCAAGAAGACAGTGTTTTAAACAACGGAAATGTCATCCTACAGCAGATTGCCTCTTTAAAGTTTGGTTATATTAGCAGATATTACTTATTTTATTTCTGAAATTTAAAAAAAAAAGTTTTTTTTTCTTTACCCAAAGACCATATGTCAATGGGAAATATTTTATACATTGATTCTCTCAGAAAACTCATTTTGTTTTCCATTTTTACTGCCAGATTTATTAGATTGATTTTCAGATCAGCACACTTCTCTTTGACATGCTGTCTTTTGAAATAGCTCTGTGTCCCATTATCTCCATAACAATTAAACACTGTCTGAAATCATAGTAATAATTATTTCTAGAGATGCAGATGGAAGGGACCCTAATTATGTACAGAACACCCTCTTAGATTCTCCTGTTTTTGTGTGTGTGTGTGTGTGATACGTGGGCCTCTCACTGTTCTGGCCTCTCTCGTTGCGGAGCACAGGCTCCGGATGCGCAGGCTCAGCGGCCATGTCTCACAGACCCAGCCGCTCCGCGGCATGTGAGATCTTCCCGGACCGGGGTACGAACCCGTATCCCCTGCATCGGCAGGCGGACTCTCAACCACTGCGCCACCAGGGAAGCCCGATTCTCCTGTTTTATGCTCAGCTGCATAAAAAGAGATAAATAGAAAATGGGTCTATGGGATTCAAAGTCAGGGCCAAAGTTTACAAATACACTTTGCAAATGCATATCAATGGTCATGAAAAAAATGGTGCCTGTTGTCATGGTTCAAAGAGGAAATCAAAGCAGAAATTACTGATGGGAGATAATTCTTCATAAGTCTCATACTTCTGAACATCTTGGGAGCAGAGGCACTGACAGTATTTGTTACAGACTACACTTTCTTGAAAGGGCAGGTTTTCATTTCTTTCTTTCTTTTTGTTTTCTTTACTGTCCAGCATGATAAAAGTAATGTCTCCATTCTCTGGGACAAAGGTCAGGCAGACTTGCTGCTTATTTGGGTTCTCAAACTTGGGATTCTTCAGCTATGATACAAATTAACTGCATGTTCAGGGTTAACCTGGGCCTTTCTAATTCACTCCTGTGGGACTTGTGCAGCAAGTGGAAGCAGTGCACACGTGATACTCATGCTCCTTGCTGTGCTATGTGTAATATACTTCTTTGATTCTGACCCAATTATTGTGTGTCTTCAGCCAGCATTCATGAAAATGTCTGCCTGATTTGTTAGCTTGTAAATAGGGTAAAATAGCAAACCCTTCACAGTTAAAGGTACTTTTATTTTTTAACATTTCTGTGTCTTTTTAAAGTCTGTCACAGAAAATATTTTGAAACAAATGATAATTAAGATATGACAGAATATACTATTGATATGAAGTGCTTAGAAGGAAATGTATAAATGATAAAAGAAAAAAGTCTGAAAAACAATAACTTAAATGTCTAAGTCAAGAAGCTTAGAAAAGAGCCATGCATTAAACACATAAAATAGAATGATGGAAATAATAAAGATTAGAGCAAAAATATATGAAATAAAATCAACAAATTCCAAAGTTGGTTCATAAATATGAATAACAAAGATAATAAATCAATGAGAAAAAATGAGTGGACTCACAAATTACTAATGTGTGGAATATGAAAAAATATGATTCTACAGATTGTACCAATATCAGAAAGATAAAAGCAGATAACATGAAAAAATATGCCAATAAAATTAATCATTTTGGGTTAAATCCTAGAAAAATACTGTGTTAATGAGGATGTGGAACAAGAGGAACTATCATACACTAATGATGATGTGTAAATTGCCTTAACAACTTCGGGAAAATATTTATGTATACTAAAGCCAAATGTGCTTACCTTATGAAATAAAACTTTACTCCTAGGTATTAGTATTACCCAACAGAAATTAGTGTTAATATTTGTTACATTTTTGCAGTTGCCAGAAAAACTAAAGGCTACCCATGTGTCTATCAACAGTGGAAAAAATACCATACAGCAATATGACAGTGACTGGAATACAATTACATGCAACTCAAGTAATTCATGAGTTGAATCTCGCAAGTATAGTGTTGAAGAAAAAGAGCCAGACACATAAGAGTACACACTGGATTATTCCACTCATATGAAGAAATGACAAGGCAAAGCCGTGTGATGCTATTATAAGTCAGGATACTTGTTATTCTGGAGATGTTAGCGACTGGAAGACGGCAAGTGGAATGGTTCTGTGGTGCTGAGTTGGATGTTGATTACACAGGTGCGTTCAGTTTCAGAAAATTCATTAGGCTATTTAAGATAGGTTTAGTTTTCAGAATGAATATTTTTCTTCATTAAAAAGTTAAAGGATCACCTCTGTTCAAGTTATTATGCTAGATATTTTTGAGGCAGAAAATGTGTAAAATAAAAGTTTTCTCATATCAAGGGCATAAAATGTAATGCAAATTCAAAATAAGCATACTTAAACATAATGATACTTGTATGGCTTCTCCAAGAGTAGTTGTAGAAACACTACTTTTTAAAAACTTTTAAATAGACTTTACTTTTTAGAGAAGTTTTAGGTTCACAGCAAAATTGAGCAGAAAATATGGAGAGTTCCCATACACCCTCTACAACCACACATGCATAGCCTCCTTCACCATCTCCATATCCCTCCCGAGTGGTATGTGATATATTTGTTACAATTGATGAAGGTACATTGACAGCATTGCTATCACTTGAAGTCCATAGTTTACATTACAATTCAGTTTTGGTGTCATGCATTCTATGAGCTTGGGCAAATGTACAATGACATGTATCCACCATTATATTAAATATGGAATAGTTTCACTGCCCTAAGAATCCTCTGTGCTTCAGCTATCCATCCCTTCCTACTCCTTAACCCCTGGCAACTACTCATATTTTTCTGACTTCTCCAGAATATCATGGAATCATACAGTATATAGCTTTTTCAGATTGGTTTCTTTCACTTAGTAATATATATTTAATATTCCTTCATTTTTTTCATGGTTTGATATCCCATTTCTTTTTAGTGCTGAAGTTGTCTAAATGTACCACAGTTTATCCATTCACCTGCTGAAGGATATCTTGGTTGCTTTCAAGTTTCAGCAATTATAAATAAAGTTGCTATGAACATATGCATGCAGATTTTTGTGTGGACCTAAGTTTTCATTTTGTTTGGATAAATACCAAAAGGTGTGATTGTTGGATCTTATGGTAAGAGTGTGTCTAGTTTTGTAAAAACCACCAAACTGTCTTCCAGTGTGGCTATACCATTTTGCATTACCACCAGCAATGAATGAGACTTCCTGTTGCTCAATATCCTCCTCAGAATTTGGTGTTACTGTTCTGGATAATGACCATTCTAATAGGCATGTAGTAGTAACTCATTGTTATAACTTGCATTTCCCTCATGATATATGATGTGGGGCATATTTTAATATGTTTATTTGTCATCTATATATCTTCTTTGGTGAAGTGTCTGTTCAGGTCTTTTGCCCTTTTCTTAATTGAGTAGTTTGTTTCCTTATTGTTGAGTTTTTAGAGTCCTTTGCATATTTTGGATAAGAGCCCTTTATAGATGCATCTTTTGCAAATATTCTCCTGATCTGTGGCTGGTTTTCTCATTATCTTCACAATATCTTCCACAGAGAAATACTTATGTTTCATTTCATTTTGGATGGATTATTTTTTACATCTCTTTAACTATTTGCTAATCTCTTTGAATATTACTAGGTTTCAAAAATCCTTTTGAAAACCAATAGAATTAGATACCTTAAACATTTTCACATCCTCTAGGTCAATGAGTGAAATCTCAGCAGCTTCCAAATTATAAAGTTATTTAGAATTAGTTATCCTGCAATTTTATGACATTATTTACCTTATTGATGTTTTTGAAAAATATAGATATCATTGAGCATTCTCTCTGTGCCAAAACTCTGTTGATCACTAGAAATACATCACTCAATCCTCATTAACACTTTGAGTGAGTTACTATTATAAACATATCCAGGAAAGAAAACTGAGGCACAGATAAGTTAAGTTCCTTGGCCAAGGTACTAGAACTAGTAAATGGAAGGCACAGGGTTTGACTGAGGCAGTCTGACAGAAGAGCTCACTGTATCATCTATTTCAGATTTCTATGCCTGTTGCACCAACGATCCTCAAAAAGGAAAGTCTCTTATTTATTACAATATTGTACACTCATTATTTTGCTAGAAATTGTTGTTTTTAAAAAAGTTACTTAGTTTTATTTATTAAAATAGAAATAATTGTTTATTCTAGAAAAATGTTACAAGTTACAGATAGGCCTAAGGGAAAAGGAATGCAAAACCACTGAACCCTTAGGTGTACAAATTCAGAGCTATTTTTCTACTCTGTAGTACTAATTTATCGAACAGTCTCAACTGAGTGAGGTAGAAACATATCTTTTTGTTTTTCTTCTACCCCTGCCTTTATTTTTCACTTATGCTATATTAAATATTCCTTTCCAGTCTTTAGTGATATTTTGGGCAGGTCTTTCTAGTCACCTAAGTCAACTCCAGTACAGTCTAGTCAATTGGTAAGACCTCAGTTTCTCAACTATTTGAATGCTTTTCATGTTCCATAAGTTTATGCTTGGATTTTTGAAACAAGGAACCTATATTTGGACAGAGGGTAGGTCTAGCTTTTTATTCTACTAATACTACCTTACTTTTGCACATTCTTTGTCTCCTGTTTTTCCTCTAGAGTGGCATGGACTGGGAAAAGAACTTGGAAGAATATAGGAAAAGTCTTCTACTTACTCCTTCTATCACATTCTGCCTTTACTTTTGATACTCTCTAGGCATCTACCTTTTGGCTCCCTCATGGGGCTCTTATGTCAATTTTTGAGAAATCTTCCACCACCCAATTCCCCTCAGTTACATTGTATTGACTTGCCCCAAACCTCCTCTGTTTTTATAATTTACTCTCTCTAACTTCTAGTCTTCTTTGGCTCCATAATTAGCCCACTTGGCTCATATATTGGCAAAGTAGACAGCCAGGATGTCTTTCCATTTGCTCTAGGAAACTAAAGAATTTGCTAAATCAGAGGAGTGAATAATGCCTCATTCTCCCCCCTTTCTTTACCGTCTGTCTCCAGATTTCTTTTTTTTTGTTGTTAATTCAAATATGCTTAGAGTTATCTATGCTCTTCAGGCAAAGACCACCAGGGATACACTTGTAATTGAATAAGTTGGTCTATTGTTCATGATAACAAGGGAGATTGTACACCAAGGGGAATTGTGGTAGTCTAGGTGAGAATATATTACAGAGGGTTTATTGTACTTGGGCCACTGTTAGGTGATTTCATGGAAGGTTTAAAAAGTAGGGCTTTGCTCTGTATTATATGCTGTCAGCAAAAAGAAGTAATTCTAAGTTTGGGTGTCTTAACAATTCTTATCTAGAAGGAAGGGAGGCTAGAATGCTAATGCTATAATTGACAAAGAAACAACTCTCCTTCATATTAGTGAAGGTAGGGTGATGTCTGGTCATTTTTGTGGTTTGAACAATGTTCATGTTTTCTCTGTATTCAGATACAGCTATGAAATGGTCTTACTCTTTCCTTGTTT
Source organism: Lagenorhynchus albirostris (assembly GCF_949774975.1). NCBI lineage: Eukaryota > Metazoa > Chordata > Mammalia > Artiodactyla > Delphinidae > Lagenorhynchus > Lagenorhynchus albirostris. Next base: position 72,557,832 of record NC_083103.1, read on the forward strand.
AATCACCACTACAGAGTAGCCCGGTGGGATATTGATGTTCTGTGATATTATTTAAGTTCAAGAGAGGACACCAAGGCCCAGCTGTGGCAGGCTGGCTTCTAGCAGCACCACAGACAAATTGATCCACCGGGCTGGGTGGCTGCTTGCTGCTTTTATCTTTTTCAGAGGACAAAGCAGCAAGTTCAAAGTCAAAAGCAGACATCACCCTGGTAATGACTTGCCAGTCACTTTTCCTGGCAGAGTTCTGTGTACTCTATGAGTAATCTCTTGGAGCCCTCTTCAGCTCATTAGAAGGTTGTGGTGACTCAGATTTCTAACTTTTTGTTTATATAGGCAAGTAGGGGTAGTAAGGTGATGGTAGATGGAAGCCTTATAGCAAGTACTGTAGGGATGTGTCTCATGACATTGTTCAGCTGGTCTCCTTGAAAAGGCAGTTAAATAACTTTTGCTCTCCCAGCCTTGGGATAATTCTTAAAATTGATGTAATTCCAAGATAATAGGAAAATATTAATTCATCTTCCTAGTAAACACACACATATTTATAATCTGTATTTTAACAAAATATATCGTGCCCAAAACAGTATTGTATAACCTGTTTTAATCAGCAATATATTGTGCACGTCTCTCCATATACAAAGGAAACATTCTCACATATCTGAGGAAAAAAAAAATCTAAGTTTAAGACACTGTAAAAGCATAAAAGCCTTTGAATTCACACTATCTTACTACTGGTGCTATTTTCTGTTTTATCTCACAATTAAATGGCTAGAAAGTATGTAAGACCCTCAATAAGAATTCATTCTGCCAAAGTTGTACTTTTTCTATATTTTCAATTAGTTGTGTCACCAGAAACAATATTCTTAGATCATAATGTTATAGATTCCTGAAGAAAAGTTTTTGCAGAATTAAAGCTCAGTATTAAGGAATTGGTTTTTATAAAGGTCCAAAAGGGAAAACTGTTGTTGAATGGAATTTAATAGAAAGAATGTTACTGAATGGAATTCTGAATTCCAGATTTAAATATCCAACTACCTTTTTTACATCTCTATCTGAATTTCTAATATGCATCTCAGACTTACTATGTCCAAAACGGAGCTCTTGTTCTCCCCTCCCACTAAACCTGCTCATCCTATCTCCTCTATGTCAGTAAATGGCAATTCCAATCTTCCAGTTACTCAAGTCAAAACCTGGGAGTCTTTCTTGGACCCTCTCTTTTTCTCATACTCCAATAAAATTAGCAAATTCTGTTGACACTTGTTTAAAACTATATTCAGAATCAGACTACTGCTTACCATGTCTACTGCTCTAGTCTACTTTCTTGACTAGATTATTGCTAGAACCTTCTAACTTCTAACCAACCTTCTAACTGGTTGGTCTTAAAATTTTTCTGCTGTTCTCCACTTAGCAGCCAGAGTAATCAATTAAAAATAGGCCAGATCTTATTAGTCTCCTGTTCAAAACCCTCCAATAGCTCTTCTTCTTAACTAAAGAGAGAGTCCTTACAACATCCTTCAATACCCTCCCCTTTACTCTCTACAGGCAACCATCCTACTCTCCCTCTGCCCACTCAACTCAGCCACACCAGCTTCTTTCCGCTTTTAGAACATGGTAGGCATGATCCTACCTCAGGGTCTTGTATTTGTTGTTCCCTGTGCTTGGAAACTCTCCCTCCACAGAGATGCATGACTTGTCTAAACTTCTTCAGGTATTTACTTGTGTCACCTTTTCATTAAAGTCCTTCTTGGCCACCCTACAAAAATTGTACCTTTCTTCCCTCCACACTATACTACTCTTTTTGTTTTATTTTTCTTTGTGCTTTTATCACCATCTAGCATATTTTATTTATTTGCATAGTTTTTTTTCCCCCCACACAGAGAAAATGTAAGTTCTTCAAAAGCAGAGGTTTTTGTTTATTTTGTCACTTGTGAATACCTAAGCCTAGCAAAATGCCTGGCATACTGCATATTGCCAATGATTATTAGTTGAATGAATTCATGAATAATGAAAGATTCTCAGTAATGTGCAATTTTCTTCATCTCTTTAAGATAAAGATTCCCATCTCTTTAAGTAGAAATTTTGGGAATTATTTCCCCTGCTTCTAAAAAGATTCAGAATTCATTTTTGGAATTTATTAAGTCCAACTCATACTTCCTTTAATTGTCTGATTTTTAAAAGCAAAACCTGGATATGAAACTCTTTGTGATCTTTGAATTTAATTAGGAAATATATAAAGTAAGATATGAATTTGTTTGGTAGGTTTTTTATATGCTTAATAATAATTTCTATGAAAACATTTACATGATGTTTCTCATTTTTTTGTTTGATTTAAATAGGGGATTATAATAGAATAATAATACATTTCTTGATCATCACTTCTTGATTTGTTCTTAAAATGATTATTTGTGTTTCCTGAATAATACTTATTTAATAACTGACTCCATAAATTTAAAAAAATATATATTTCTTTAATTATTTTTAAACCTTGATTATAAATATAGTCTTCTGCACATATTCTGAAAATACTATCCAAATATTTCCTAGAAACTGAATAATAATGATCTTTTCACTTGATTACACCAAACATGTTTAACTAGTTTGCTTTGAATCTTTCTTTCTTTCTTTTTTTTTTTTTTTTTTTTTGTGGTACGTGGGCCTCTCACTATTTTGGCCTCTCCCACTGCAGAGCACAGGCTCTGGACGCGCAGGCTCAGCGGCATGTGGGATCTTCCTGGACTGGGGCACGAACCCGTGTCACCTGCATCGGCAGGTGGACTCTCAGTCACTGCACCACCAGGGAAGCCCCTGAATCTTATATTTTATACTTTTATGTGGGAATGAAGCTGAGTTCCAAGAAAAATCACAAATTAAGAGGAGATGATTCTTAAAATGTCCTTAAAATATTTAAAAATCATATCTTTATTTTTCCAATGGATTCTGTGCAATATTCATTCTTACATTATAATACTGTTCTTTAACACTTGAAAATTCAGTACAGAGATGCTATTGTTTAAATAGAAAAGTAGGAGTCTCTACTACAACTTCCATTAAATGCATTTTTCACAGATTGAAAACGTATGAAATATTGAAGCTGTTGAGGATCCTCCCAGTTCTCTTTACTGCTGATACACGCATCCTCTAGGTATGGATGTTGGCTGCTAACATCTGACACCTGCACCACCTTCTGAGAACCACCTTACATGGAGAGGCATAAGGTATAATGGGTCTTCTGCCTTGCCTCTTAGAGAGACAACCTTTGTTTCACAATTCACACTCCTAAAGTCTACCTGGCATCAGCCTGACACTAGATTTCTCCAAAAGTCACTTCTCTGCTTGGCTTTTCCCATAGCTTAACTTACTTTCCTTACTCCCTCAATAAATAACTTGCAAAAACTATCCTATTTCGGATTCTGCTTCTATAGAATGCAAACTAAGATAAATGTTGTAGTATGCTTAAATGTCTTTTGTTATTGTTGTTGTTAACTCCATCTTTCAAGCATACTTAAATTCCTTTTATTTATGGTTTACCATTTTCTCTGTATCTGATACTTTGAACACATTTACAACAAAACAGGATAGTTTTTGCAACAAAGGATAGTACTTAAAACGAAGTTTATGATCATTCTCTGATATCCTATTTTATGCTACTAGGTTTACTTGAGGCATTCTTAATCTAAATTGGAAATATATTTCATAACACTGGAAGAAGTATTCTATACAGACTCTTTTCCATCCTCAATTTTTCTGGTTACCTGTAATATGTTACATTATCTTCTTTAGACTTCTGTTTCCTGAACTACAGAGTGAGGCTATTACTGCCAGTTCTACCTTTTTCATATTTATTGTGAAGAGTATATGAGATAATGAATGTGAAAACACTTCCAAATACAGAAATAATTAAATTATGTAAAGAACATGCCTATTGTCAGTGCAAAGGATAGTGTATTTCTCTATGGATATTTTGTTGATTCATACTGTAGTACAAAATATCACTGTCAGTAACCAATTCTCAACCGGTTCTTAAGGTATAAGGAAATAGAACAGTTCACAGTTTTAGAAACGGGTATATCACTAGCATTTAATTAGCTGCTATTCTGTGCTAGGCTGTTATGCTTTGGGTAGTCGTAACTCAAATGACAGTGACAATGAGCTCAGTTGGCTTAATTGCTGGAGATGACTCCCCTCAAAGTGACTCCCAGCTACTTCTGAGAGTATTCCAGAATTTACCTCAAGGATATTTAGGAACTGACCCTCAGATTTGTTGGTGCAGATTTCTTCTCACTGTGTTTTTCCATGGCTATGGTTGCTGCCAACCCACTGTGAAACCACTTACTTAGACACAAATGTCCACTGCAGCAACCAGTCTGAGCTCAGGGAAGGGTCCTGAAAGCTCTTGGAGATTCCCTTATCATTCCGCACTAATACCTTTGGTGTGCTGTGCAAAATTTGTAGTTTTTAAGGAGATCTGACTGAAGGCGCTTTCAGGAATATCAAAAGCAAATTATAATAATACAATCTTTGCATAGTCTTTATTCCACACTAAAATTTCTTACCAAAGTGATTCCTTGTTTCTTTCTGGACTTCTTTTCCACTTGACCTTCAGCAGCAGTACTTTCAGAAACTACAGGACAGGGCTTCTGTGTTGCACATATTTCATTTTCTGGCATCTACTGAGATGAGTTTTATGTGTCTGGTGTTTTTTCCCCTTTTGAACAAGGAACAGATCATTTTCCTTGTCACATTCATTTCATGATCTAAGAGATATGGCTGATATTACTACAATACAGTTATTCTCTAAGCAAATGGTAATTCACTTTTCCTCTGGGAAACTGCCTTTCATTCCAACTCAAACCATGGGTTTAGTTGTGATGGTCTGTACCCTAAGCTCAAGGGATAGGATACAACTAGTTCCATGAGGTGAAGTTAAAACTCAGGGCCTGGGCCTGGTAGAGGATGGAATCTTACAAGAGGACCATCTCAGATGTCACCCAAAAGGCCTTGTTGTTCCAGGTGACACTTTAGAAGTAGAGCATCCCTGAAGGAGCTGGAAACAAGGAAAGTGCTGCTTTTTAAGAACTGGGACCATAGAAGAGGTAGAGCCAATGGCTGAGGAATTACCTAAATAAAGACAACTACAAAATTTGTAGGCCCAGTACAAAATGAAAATGCGGGTCTTTTGTTCCAACTGTAGGAAAAGAACTGCCATTACAGATATAAATTATAAAGCTCTTTCCTTTCTTCTGTGGTCTCTCTCTTGATATGTCATCGTTTTCCATCTGCCAGTCTAAGTAAAGAAAAATTAAAATGTTATCAGTATAAATTTTACCATTCATTTTCATACTGTGGGATGCAATGCAAACATGAATATTTAATGTGTACAGTTGACCGTGAACAGGAAGGGTTTGAATTGTGTGGGTCCACTTACACTCGGGTGTTTTTTAGGTAGTAAATACTATAGTACCACAGGATCTGCTGTTGATTGAATCCATGGAATCGGTACCGCAGATATGAAGGAAACATGTATATGGATGGAGAGCAGACTATAAGTTATACCTAGATTGGATTATCAACTATTGTTCAAGGAACAACTGTATATGGAATCATCAAAATTACACAATTTATAATTTGCAGCTCATGTAAGCTCTTTGTTATCAGAGCAATGGAGTCACTGCAGAAAACAAACAATTGTCTTTATTTACTTCCTGATACATGTACATTCTACCAATACACTATGGAAGTGGGTGGCTTCCACACATGCATATCTTATACTTACCTTGAGTCTTGCTGACCTCCTGTCCATTGTGAATCCAACTGACTTCTGTGCTCATGGAGCATCACAGACACTATATATGAATGGGGTGGCTAGGAGTGGTGGACACACATACTACACTTATCTCCTCTGCTCACATGTATGCTCCATTGTCCCATTGGACTTCACTCACAAAACACAAGTTCAAAGGTAAAATTATTTTGAACTTCAAGATGACAATAGCACAATAGTAAGCAAACATGAAACACTTCTGAGCATGATGTTTTATGTGACCATACAGATCCCACACTCAAGAATGCCTATGTAAAACAGATAAGGAGTGTGAGTTAAGGAGTAACATAGTGGCTTCTTTGTTGTTTCTTCTTTCCAATTTTCTACCAGTCCCTCCTATTTCTCAAAGATGCTGGAAAGACAGTTGTAAGGGATTTGGGGAAATGTAGTTAGCAAGTATCAGACTTTTGCACAACAGAGCAGAGAAAGATGGGAACTAGATGGGGAGCAGACAAAGATAGCTGTCACATGTACCCTGGCGTATACAGTAGAAATCTTCATTTCCTTTTTTACATAGCTTTAATGCCTCTGTTCCTTCATGGTAATAATAAATTTTCTGAAATCACTTCTGAGATCATATTTAAATTAAAAGTATAGACTACATATGCCAGGAAAATAATGATGAAATGTAAATTTGCAGTTAAAGACAATTCATTTCTATTTTTTTCATTTTCCAGTTTTACTGGGATATGATTAACATATAGTACCGTATAAGTTTAAGGTGTACGGCATAACAATTTGACTTATATACATCATGAAATGATTAACACAATAAGTTTAGTGAACATCTCTCATCTCATATAGATAGAAAATAAAATAAAGAGAAAAAATTTCCTTGTGATGAGAACTCTAAGGATTTATTCTCTTTACACCTTTCATATATAACATACAGCAGTGTTAATTATATTAATCATATTGTACATTACATCCCTAGTACTTATTTATCTTATAACTGGAATTTTGTACCTTTAACCACTTGCATCCAATTCCCCAAACCCCCACCTCTGGCAAATTTTCATTTTCTATGTTTGTTTGTTGGTTCATTTTTTGAAGTATAATTTACCTACAGCACTGTGTTAGCTCACAACAGAGTGATTTGATATTTCTGTATGTTACAAAATTATCACCACTATAAGTCTAGATACTATCTGTCACCATACAAAGACATTATATTATTATAGATTATATTTTTCACACTGTACATTTCACACCCACGACTCACGCTGTAACTGGAAGTTTGTATGTCTTGATTTCCCTCACTTAATTCTACCCTCCTCCCAGCATCTCCTTTCATCTGGCAACCATCTGTTAGTTTCCTGTACCTATGACTTTGTTTCTGTTTTGTTATGTTTGTTAATTTGTTTTGTTTTCTAGTTCTCACAAAAATGATATCATACTGTATTTATCTTTCTCTAACTTAATTCACTTAGCATAATATGCTCTAGATACACCCATGTTGCTACAAATAGCAACCTTTCATTCTTTTTATGAATCTTATATGGATTCTATATACTATAAATATAAAATGGATTTTGAATTTTGTTAAAAGTTTTTTTTGCATCTATTGAAATGATCATATGATTGTTATTCTTCAGTTTGTTGACATGACATATCACATTGATTGTTTTGTAGATATTGAGCCATCCTTGCATCACTGGGATAAACCTTTCTTGATCGTGATGTGTAATCCTTTTAATGTATTGTTGAATTTGGTTTACTAATATTTTGGTGAGGATTTTTGCATTTATGTTCATCCGTGATTTTGGCCTGTAATTTTCTTTTCTTGTGGTGTCCTTTTCTGGTTTTGGTATCAGGGTGATGCTAGCCTCATAGAATGAATTTGTAAGTTCCTCTTTCTTTTCCATTTTTTGAAATGGTTGGAGAACTTTAATTCTTTAAATGTTTGGTAGACTTCATCTGTGAACTTATCTTTTCCTGGACCTTTGTTTGTTGGGAGTATTTGAATACTGATTCAATTTCATCACTGGTAATTGGTCTGTCCATATTTTGTGTTTCTTCCTGATTCAGTATTGGGAGTTTGAATGTTTCTAAGAATTTATCCATTTCTTCGAGGTTCTCCATTTTATTGGCATATAATTGTTCATTGTAATCTTTTATGATCCTTTGTATTTTTGTGGTATCAGTTGTAACTTCTTTTCATCTTTGATTTTATTTATTTGGGCCCTATCTTTTTTCTTTCTGGATGAATCTACCTATAGATTTATCAATTTCATTTATCTTTTCAATAACAAGCTCTTAGCTTCATTAATCTTTTATATTGATTTTTTTAGTCTCCTTAATTTCTACTCTGATCTTGATTTATTTCCTTCTACTAACTTTGGGGTTTGTTTGTTCTTCTTTTTCTAATTTCTTTAGGTGTAAGTTTAGGTTGTTTATTTGAGATTTTTGTTGTTTCCTCTGGTAGGTTTGTATTGCTATACACTGTTCTCTTAGAACTGTGTCCCACAGATTATGGATTGTTAAGTTTTTGTCTTCATGTGTATCCAAGTATTTTTTGATTTCCTCTTTGATTTCTTCAGTGAACCAGTAGTTGTTTAGTAGTATATTCTTTAACCTCCACATGTTTGTGTATTCTTTTTCAGTTAATACATAACTAGCTGTTTTTCATTTACTACTTTTTGTATTCTCTCTTTATCTTTAATTTTTGCCATTTTAATTAAAGTGTGTCCTGGTGTGGACCTTTGTGGGTTGATCTTATTCAGGACTCTCTATATTTCCTGGAGGTGGATATCTTTATCCTTTCTCAGGTTAGGGAAATTTTCAGCTATTATAGCTTCATATAAGTTTTCTGAACTTTCTATCAGTCTTCTCCTTCTGGCACCCCTCTAATGTGAATGACAGTATGCATAATGCTGTCCCAGAGGTCTCTTAAACTGTCCTTATTTTTTGGAAAATTCTTTTTTCTTTTATCTGTTCAGCTTGGTTCATTTCCCTCACTCTTCCTTTCAGTTCACTGATCTGTTCTTCTGTATCATCTAACCTATTGGTGATTCCTTCTAGTGTATTTTTTTTGTTTCAGTTATTGTATTCTTCAGCTCTCTTTGGTTCTTCTTTATATTATCTAACTATTTTTAAATCTTCTCACTGTGTTCATCCATTCTTATTCTGAGTTTGTTGAGCATCTTTATGATCATTACCTTGAACTCTTTATTGAGTGGATTGCTTCTTAGTGTTTCTGGGGTTTTATTTTGCTCCTTTCTTTGAAATGTATCCCTTTGTCACCTTATTTCTTCTAATTCTGTGTTTATTTGCATGTAGTATGTATGTTGGTTACATTTCCTGATCTTGTAGACATTCTGTGGGGTCCAGCAGTACATTCCCTTCTTGTCTCCAGATTTATGTGATCTATTGGTGCCCCTACTTGAGTTTCATTGGCTCCTCTGTTGTGGTGGGAATGACTAATAAGGGCACACTGGTTGGCTGTCAGGCTTTGCCTTGTGTGCAGGCAGCTAGCTACTAGTGGGAAAAGCTCAATTCTGGTGTGACTGGCTGTGGGTTCTGGGGGGTTCCAGAGATGGTGCTGGCCCACTGGTGGGCAGTACCAGGGGCACCCAGGACTAACTGTTCATTTCTAAAATTTCTGTAAGCTACTGCTTGAAAAATGTCAATAATTTGTCAAGTTCGGGATATTAGTGACATATGATACTCTATACTTTATACTGAGAATAGTGGATGATTTCCCCTCCTCTTACCTCCATTATTCATAGATGTTATTTTGCAACCAGTCAGTGTTAAAACAGGGGAGAGAGAGGAGAGCTAAGGCATTAAAATGGTTTTTATTTGAACTAGTAACTGTAACCTGACTTGATGTTCTTTGGGCTCTAAGGAAGCTTCCTGTTGAAACCTCACCTCCAGAAGTTCATTAGGCCAGGGTGATGCATCTCTATGATGGGTGGCTGCTTGACTCCTGCCTCCACACCTGGGCAACCAATGATAAAATCCCAGCATCCTTTGGCTGAAATTGATAGACCCCTCAGACAATCCCCTTGGTGATCTCATATTAACTTTGTCTCTCATGTTGCCTATGGAACACTGAGACATGCTTTACCCCAATGAACCCTGGAAGAGTAGGCTTATCACATTTCTGAAATCTCCTGTGTCTATTTTTCTGTTGCACTTTCTGAGAATCATAATCTGTTCAAGCATTAGCTCCACAGCTTCTGTGAGGCTGGCTCCAGTCCTCTGTGTATCCCAACTACAGGTTATATAATTAACTATTTTTTAGGAGCCCACCTTGAACTTCGTTAATGACTAGAGTTAGAAGACAGCATTTTTTCTCCAAAGCTGTGGTGTAGTTGAGAGCGGTAAAGTGTGGGTCTCTAACTATAACAACTTCTTTCTCCAAAGAATCTATCAAACATCCCTTGCTCTGCACTTTCAAATTGTTTACATTCTTAGAATTGAGAAGAAATTCAAGAATTGTAGAAAACGTTATCTTCTCTTCCAACTTATTGGAAGCTTTGCCTATGTTGTGGATTCTGATTTATGCTCACTTAGGTATCCTGATACTTATTTTCTTGGTTCTTCAGTAGAAATTTAGGCTGAAAGAACCCTTTTCTAAGATCTTACTCATAAACAATTAAGGATGTTACTTCTACTCTATGTTAAGAAAAATCCTGATTCTGTCATGTCTTCCTTTGGCTTCAGTTCTATCATTTAGTACTTTGTTGAGGATGCTGAAAATTGAGAATAATTATGACATTGAATTAAAATATTATTTTCTCATAGCATTGGGCCAAGAAATTCAGAAATACTTGACACTTAATGCAACTTCAATACTTCTCTCCCTGGCAAAGTCACTGAAAAGAAAGTTACATAATATAGGCAAAAAAGACCACATCAAATGACATTAAAGTTTTGGAGATTGTGGTTTCAAATCAAACTATGGAACTCTACTAACAGAGAAATAAGAAAAACTAACCCAATATTCAAACATGAGTCTCTTACTTTACAATACATGTTGAAGGAGAAGTCAAACTTTCTAGGAAGAAAGAAAAGTTGCTAGAGGATAGGGTCATGTGGTTTAGACCAAGTTATTTCTATGAGGTTTCATACTGAAAAAAATTTTTCGGAAGAGTAGTTTAGAATCTGGACAATAGTATTAGCATAATTCTTCTTTGTGAAGTAGAATAAAGAGATGTTTTGAAAACAAAAGGACTTTCTTTCCTCAGAAGTCAAGCAACCCCTATTATATGTGGCAAAATATTTTCTGTAGCAATGAAGAGATTGTGTCATCTGTGATATTTTTCCATATCAATAAGATATGGAAAGTTTATCAAATATACGTCACTAAAAGACAAATGAAGTAAATATCACTTCATCATACACTAAATGAATCATTTTTGAGGAAAAGAAAAAAGATCAACTAAATTAGGATTATCTAAGAAAAATATAAGGAATTTCTAGAGTGTCCCATGTCAAGAAATACATTGCTTTAGTCTATTCAAGCTGTTATAACAAAATACCACAGGCTGCATGGTTCATAAACAACAGAAATTTTTTCTCACAAGTCTGGAGGCTGTGAAGTCTAAGGTCAAGATGCTGGTATGGTCAGTGTTTGCTGAGGACCCACCTCCTGGTTCATAGACAACAATCTTTTTCCTATAACCTCACATGGCAGCAGGGGTGAGGAAACCTCTCTAGGGCCTCTTTTATAAGGTCCCCATCCTCATGACTTAATCACCCCCAAAGAGCCCACCTCCAGAAACCATCACATTGGGGATCAAGTTTCAGCATATGAATTGGGGCACGCACAAATATTCAGACCATGGTATACATGCAGGGGCAATTACAGGCAAATTCAGTGTCGCCTCAATGTAAATGGAAATTCTTAGATGAGCTTGAAATCCCATATAAAGCAATGAACCCACAATTACTAATGAGCAGTAGAGGCTTGGCCCTTTAATGGTGTGGTAACTGAAAAATAAAGAAGTACCTGTGTAACAGACAGGAACAAACATGACTCCATATTGGATCTATTCCTTTAGTCTAACCTGTGTGCTCTGTTGCCTTAGCTTAGTCATGCTGGCTTTGCACGTTTGTCAAAGAATGTTGCCTATAGCCTGAAATATACATGATAGCCCATTCTCAAGGCTCTGGCCTTTAAAGGTATAACAATTTTCCATTCATATAGCTACAAAAAGTTGCAGAACAGGAAATAACAACTGTCTTGTTGGAGCTTCATAGGAACATTGTGACCAGACCTATAAGGACAGCTTCAAGAATAAAGGATTCCTATTTCATTTGTAGAGATGTGGAGGGACGTAGAGTCTGTCATACAGAGTGAAGTAAGCCAGAAAGAGAAAAACAAATATTGTATATTAATGCATATATGTGGAATCTAGAAAAATGGTACAGATGAACCTATTTGTAGGGAAGGAATAGAGACGCAGATGTAGAGAACAGACATGTGGACACGGGGGCTGGGGGGGGGGGGGAAGGGGAGGGTGGGACGAATTGGGAGATTATGTTTGACATAAATGCACTACCATGTGTAAAATAGCTAGCTAGTGGGAACCTGCTGTATGGCACAGGGAGCTCAGCTCAGTGCTCTGTGATGACCTAGATGGATGGAATGGGGGTTGGGAGGGAAGTCCAAGAAGGAGGGGTTATATGTATACATATAGCTGATTCACTTCGTTGTACAGCAGAAACTAACACAACATTGTAAAGCAGTTTTACTCCAATAATAAAACAAAAACAAAGAATAAAGGATTCCTGCATCAAGAAGTTTGCAACAACCAGCCACACCCCCTCCTCTTTTAGTATAAAAGAAGCCTGAATTCTAATTTGGGTAAAATGGTTCTTTGGGACATGAGTGCTATCTTATTGATCTGCTGGCTTTCTGAATAAAGTCAATATTCCTTGCCCCAGCACCTTGTCTCTCCATGTATTGACCTATCATGCAGCAGTACGAGCTTGGACTTGGAACACCTGTGCACCAAATAACACGTGAATATTAACATTCTGACACCCTTACTTATTAAAGTTATCTGTACTGAAACAGGATTTTTTCTATTTCTGTCTTTTGTTTGTTTGTTTGTTTCATTTTATACGTGAGCTATAATATCTGTGCTGTTACTCACTTGCTTCTTCACTGGAACTAAGAACAAATACATACACGTTATCTTAGTTTATATAAATCACTTGGTTCTTATTTACTCTGAAATCCATTTTTAAATTGGCTTCTTGATTTTTTTTTTTAATTCGAGGTTTATTGATCTGTATTTTCCTCTTACTATCATTTATCTTTCAGGTGCTTGCCTTCGTGAAGTGTATATACAAGGCAGCTATTCCTAACCTTCTCTGGAGCATTTTAACACACAAATGTCTTTCTAAATCAATGGCTTTAACTATCTTCAAATCTCCTTTGAAAATCCATTTTATTTCTATTAACTTAGTACTCTCTTTAGTGTATTAAAAAATTCTTGTAAATAGCTGATCAAACATAAGTTCAGAAGAGCTGTGTTACAAATTTATTAATGAACAACTTAAAAGAAAAATAGAGTTCTATCAATTTATGGTAGAGTGTTATTATTATCAGTGTTATTATATAGGGGGTCACTTAAATTACAAGATGGAGAAGCAAAATAATTATAAGCATTTTAAGATATTATCAGATTTAATTTCCTTTTTTTGAATCATACTCAAGTCCAGTATGTAGACTGATGATGGGAAGGATTTCTTAGCTTTTTATTATATTATCAAAATATGAGGCAATAAAGCAGAGTGGAAAAGCATAGAATTTGGCAGCACATGGACTTGCCTCTGCCCCACAGGAACTGTGTGATTTCAAATGAGTTTAATATTGCTGAGCCTCTGCTGCTTCATTTGCAAGATAACAGAAATGACATATACCATACTTCCCATATGCAACACTTTAAAAAAATGTTTTTTTTTAAAGTGTTGCATATGGGAAGTATGGCCTCATAGCCCCTCCTGGATATTTATTAAATTGAATTCAATTTTATTAGTTAATTGATATAGAAAAATAAGGAGTATTACTAAAATAGGATTATTCAAGTAGTCACTTATTTTTTAAAAATCTACTTTATAGATACATAATTTACATATAATAAAATATCATCATTTTCAGGGTACAGTTGGATAAATTGTACCAAACATATACACCCATGTAATCATGATCTCAGTTGTGATATTGAACATTTCATTACCACCAAAAGTTCTCTTCTGACCCTTCATAATCAATTCCCTTGCAATCCCTGCCCCAGGTAATGACTGATCAAATTTCTATCATTATACATGCATTTTGTTTGTTCTAGAACTTCATGTAAATAGAATCGTATGGCTCACCATCTTCTCTCTCTGGCTTCATGTACTCAGCACACAAGTTTTGAGATTTTTCCATGTTGCTGCACATAAGTAATTTGTCTCATTATATTCCTGTATTCATTTCACTGTGAGGACATGCCATATTTGCTAAACTATTGATGGACATTTGGATTGTTTGCTGATTTGCACTATTATGAATAAAGCTTCTATGAATATTTGTGTACATTTCTTTGTGCAGTCCTATGCTATTTTTATGGCCATGTAGTTGAACTGCTCAGATACCCTTTCAAGATAGCTTCCTGGAGCACAGTTGACTGACAATCTCCAGCTGTCACACCCTTGTATCTGCTGCAGTGATCTTCATATCAGTATCTCAGTATCACACTTGCCCCAGGCTGTTCCTAGCCGATGACTAAGCCCTGAGCTGAGCCATTTTCACAAGATGCAGGACTCCTCTAGCAGGCCATATCTCCTTGCAGTATCCCATCAGTCAGGCAGAGACTCTCAAAACCGTGTGTGGGGCTTCCCTGGTGGCGCAGTGGTTGAGAGTCCACCTGCTGATGCAGGGGACACAGGTTTGTGCCCCGGTCCGGGAGGATCCCACATGCCGCAGAGCAGCTGGGCCTGTGAGCCATGGCTGCTGAGTTGGGCCTGTGAGCCATGGCTGCTGAGTGTCAGAGGCCTGCTTACCGCAAGAAAAACAAACAAACAAACAAAAAAAAACAGTGTGTGATGATTCCTATTGAATCCTTTATTCATTCTATTCACAGTGGTCAGACCTGTATATGCTCTGAAGATTCTACCCACAAAACTTCCCCTTTACCTTTTACATGTGTTTCTTAAAATGAATCTCTTGTATATATAATCACATCTTGATGTCTGCTTCAGTTATTAATATTCTTTGGTAAATACCTGGGGATTACTCTATCATGTGACATCACACGTTGGATTCTCTTTACACCTCTTTGGTGTAAAGTCCTTTCTTTCCTTTATCTGGTACATTTTGCTCCTAGATTGACTATACTGTGACTTAACTCTGATCGTAGGGTTATAGGGATGGCAACCATGAGAGGAGGTGGAGACAGCTTTTGAGGTGGTCACTTTTGCCTTTTGAGTGAAATAATTATGTATTTTTTTCTGCATCAGTGGGGTGCTAACTTTAATAGGCAGGGATAGGCCACTTCTATAAGCCCAGAATGCTTAGAGAAATCTGAGAAGTAAATATTTTGGGGTCATCCACTGAAATATTCCCATCCTATCTGTCAGGATTCCTGGTTTTCCAAATTCTGGCCATGATTTTGGAATAACACATTTGCCCAGGCTGAGTATTCAGCTGTCTTGATCTTCAATTGTTGTACGCTCATTCACTGCATAAAATGAAGTCTTCTTTGTAAACTACCAATGAAACTCTATGACTCTCATATTCAGTTATCAATTGTTTGTTAATTGTCCTCAGTTTTTAATTATCTGCCTAAAAGGCAGCAAGGTAACTTGGTAAAAAACATACAGCTTCATTATCCTTTTATTTATTATCATGTCCACTCGTGCATTCTCCTCCACCAGCATCATACCAGCTCATAACAGATGAAAATTTTAACAGCTGGACTCTCATATTGTGCTAGAAGCTGTCCACACCACCTACCACCAGGGATGGAGTCTTCATTTGCAACTAGTTGATGGATAATCCAGTCCCCCAACCCCATTCTACAGCTTGTTTTCTCATACCACTCATAGTGCCAACTGTCCTAGGTTGGGTTTGCTGGGAAGCAGACACTGAGAAAAAGTTAGGAGTGCAACAGTTATATTCAGGAGTAACACCTGTGATGGGGGGAAAAGGCATGAAACAGGATTTGGTAGTAGAAGGTTTCAGACAGTGATACACACCAGAAAATAAAGCCCAACAGGGAGCTCCAGATTAAAGATCACCAATGAAAGAAATCCCACATTGCACAGAAATGGCTGGGCCCTTGTACAGCATTATCTCCCTGCTTAGTCATAGGTTGGGGGCTACACTGAGGATAGCACGATCTCAGACTAAAAGCTAAGAGAGACCATTACAGAGCTGACAGCTGACAACCGAGTAATGTGTCCTTTCTTGGAGGGAAGTCTGAGTGACAGATATATGTTTGCTACATATGATAAGTGTATGGCAATTTCTTATAGAATTAAGTAAACTGTTTTCTAAAGTGACTGTGCTATTTTGTGTGTCAAAAGCAGTGCATGAGAGCTCCAGTTGTTCCACATATGATACCTTTCTCCATTTATTTTGGTCTTCTTTAATTTTCCTCAACAATGTTTCATAGTTTTTAGTGTAAAGACCTTATACTTGTGAAATATATACCTAGGTCACCATGATTTATAATACTGTTTGAATTCCATATTTGATGTGAAACTCAAATAGTTTGTTGATTGCATATTGAAATATAATTGATATTTTATATGACCTTGTATTCTGTGATCATGCTAAATTTACTTATAATTTTGGCAGGATTTTTGTAGTCTCTTTAGTATTTTTTACATAGATTATTATTATTGTTATTATTTATTATTATTATTGGCAAATAAAAACAGCTTTACTTTCTCCTTTCCAATCTCTATGTATGATTGCACTGGCTAGGACTCCCAGGGCATTAGTGAACTGGAATCTTAAAGGTGAACATTCTTACCTAAATCCAGATCTTAAGGGGGAAATTGTTCAGTCTTTTTTTCTAATAAATATGATGAAATATGACATCTGATCATAAAACTACTGTGTTCTGCTTGGATTCTCTCTCGTTGCACTTAGAATGGGAAGTACTTCCAGGCATAATACCTACCTGGTGGTCAAAGTTCTTACCTTGCTATTTTTTCTCCTTTCAGAGCTTACAGTGAGCTCTTCCTGTTGTCCGGTGTCTGAGAGCTATTGTTCCCTATGCCATGCCCATGTTCCTTTTGTTTACAGTGGGAGAGCTGGTCTAGTCCCAGTACCCAGTCATGGGTAGAAGCAGAAAGTACCACTTACTTTTAACACAGATTATAGAGGGAGATGTGTAGAGGAGATAATCTGAGGGACAAAAAAAAAATCACTTAGGTATTATTAATGAAACATTCTGCAGCAAAACCTTTTGTGGAGTCTCAGGTACCTAAGCAGTCATTTTGTCTAGAAATAGTCAGATTTTACTGTCTGGAACCAAATTAAGGATTTGGTTCTTAAGGATTAAGTGATGACATTTTTTTCACCAAGTCCCACACCATCATCCTAATCTTTGATATTTTGCCATCTCATCATAAGAGGAGGCAAGTGAGGATAGATGTAATGGAATGGGGAAAATTGCTTGTTCTAATGGCTAGAGCGTCTGTAATCCCACATTAGGCCTCTCTATGGTAGAGAGTTAGCTGCTAAAGGATGGGCAACTTCAGGCACATTTTATTCTTCCAAGCACATGCAAGTAAATGGTTTCAAAGAGAGTAAACTGACCAAAAACAAGAAAAATGATGATGCTATATGGAAGCTAAATTTGTAACCTGCTTGCTTATCACAGTGGAAGTTTTATTTACTGGAACAAGGCCTCAAACTTCACTCTACTCTGAATTTTATAGCTGTCCTTCTTTTGGAAGAGAGTGTGAAGAAAACCATGAACTGTTGTAAGAAGACAAACCTTTTAAAATTATAGTTTTATTATTATAGTTTTCTTTTTTCTTTCATACTTGTCCTAACCAGTTACCAAGGCCCATCAAGTATAAGTCCAAGATATTTTCAAATCCCTCCACCTTTTCCTGTCACTACTCTAGTTCAAACCACAATCATTCCTCACCTGATTACTCCCACAGCCTTGATCATCAGCTTCCTGGGATCATATACCAGCAGTCAGTGTATTTCAATTATTTTTCATACTTTAAAGTGTGTATGGATCACCTGTGATTCTTGTTAAATGCAGATTCTAAAACTGTAGCTCTGGTATGGTCTAATATTACGCATTTCTAATAAGCTCCTTGCTGCTGCTGATGCATGAACCATGAACTGAGAAACAAGTGTAGTCTCTTCCCTAGGCAGCAACATTGCAGATACAGCTTCACAATTCCCAGTTTCTATCAGCACTACTGGAATCTAGCAGTAACATAAGACCCTTTACTGCATTCTGTTCTATAGAAGTTTATATTGAGATATACAATCTTTCAGATTCTAGAGGGAGGCATTCTTTGTTTTTATTACTGGCCACATGTACTATGAGACAATGACTACCAGAAACTTCTTGCAATATCAAGTCTCATGTTCAGTAGATTTGCCCACCTATAATAATATCCACATGTATGGATGGGATGGGATCATTGGATCATTATACTCAGCCTCACCATTTCTTTACCCAGAAGCTCAAATAGCATAACTCAGACTTGCAATCTCTTTTCTGAAGAGATACAGGGCATTTCCCCATAAACTACTAAGGAGACTTGAAAGAAACTGAACATCTCCAGGCTCTTTCAGGAAGGACTTTGTTATCACAGAGACAAACCATCTGAAATCTTCTGCTTAAATCATTATCAATTGTTCCAATAACCCTTGCCAAGTAATAATCATACAAGTTTTCTTTTTGCTTTTATTTATTTGGTAACTACTTTGAATCAGGCAGTGGGCTTAATATGTATTATTTAATTCAATCTTCAAAATAATCCTATGAGGGTTTACTTCTAAAAAAATTAAATTTGCTCTACAACTGAAGAAACTTAGGTTTAGGAGAGTTAAATAATTCACCCAAAGTCACAAAGTTTATAAAGCAAGGCTTTGAAATCTCAGTATAAGGAAACTGTAACCAAACATTTCAGTCCTGGCCCCATAGTATGTCTCTCTTGTCTACTTGCATCAAGCCTATGAGACTCTTTCTCCCTGAGAATAATGAAATTCTTCCTCAGCTTGGTCAGTATTGACTCAGAACATGGACTGGAAGTACGTGTGCATTTTGGAGGTCTTTGTATTTTTCTGGTGAGACTGGCATGGCAGGAGGTAGCCAGTATTGATACCTGGTCATATATGAGAGGATTCTTTATACCAGCTCTTCTATTCACTGGTCTATGATTGGGACAACTTACTCAACCTTTCTAAACTTCAACTTCCATATCTGTAAAATAGAGATAGAAATATATTCCTTGCAGAAATTTTGTGAGAAATGAATGGTATAATGCATATTAAATACCCAGCACAATGTCTACTAATTGTATAGGTTATAATTTCACACTCATCTCTTAATTTTTTTGTATGCTTGAATGACCAGTTTCTGATAGATACAAAATAAAATTTCCAATTGTAATTTTGGGTTTATCTCTTTTCTCTGTAATTCTGTTAGCCATTGTTTTGAGACTGTAAAAGAGGTATATGTATGTTTGTGATGGCTATATCTTCTTGTTCATTGCTCCTTTTTATAATACGTAACAAATCTTCCATGATCTGATTTCTTTTGTCTTAAAAATTTATTTGTGTCAGTTATATTATTTTAACTCCAGCTTCCTTTCATATGTCTTTTTTGTAATTAATTTTTATTGGAGTATAGTTGTTTTACAATGTTTTGTTAGTTTCTACTGTAGAGCAAAATGAACCAGCTATACATATACATATATCCACTCTTTTTTGGATTTCCTTTCCATTTAGGTCACCATGGATCATCGAGTAGAGCTCCCTGTGCTACACAGTAGGTCCTCATTAGCCACCCACTCTATACATAGTATCAATAGCATATATATGTCAATCCCAACTTCCCAGTTCCTCCCACCCCCGCTTTCCCCCTCGGTATCCATAAAATACATTTGTTCTCTACATCTGTGTCTCTATTTCTGCTCTGCAAAAAAGATCATCTATACCATTTTTCTAGACTCCACATACAATATTTGTTTTTCTCTTTCTGATTTACTTCACTCTGTATGTCACTCTCTAGGTCCATCTTTTTATTTCTTTTTCTCCTCTGATTGCTATGGCTAGGACTTCCAAAACTATGTTGAATAATAGTGGTGAGAGTGGACATCCTTGTCTTATTCCTGATCTTAGAGGAAATGATTTCAGTTTTCACCATTGAGAATGATGTTTGTTGTGGGTTTGTCATATATGTTCTTTACTATGTTGAGGTAGGTTTCCTCTATGCCCACTTTCTGGAGAATTTTTATCATAAATGGGTGTTGAATTTTGTCCGAAAGCTTTTTCTGCATCTATTGAGATGATCATATGGCAACTGTCATAATCAATTTCCCTTCCACTCAGTAGAGATGCTGACATTAAAGAAAATTTGAGTTAAACCCTGCTTTCTCCACACTCAGGATTGTGACGGCAGTTACCATAGAAGAAGGGTATGTAAGTGTTGTTGGGAGGTGGAGGGTGAGGGGAGCTGGGACCTCAGAAGGCTTCTGTTTATAAAAATGTCCCTGGCACAGACTCAGAAACTCTAAAAAAGTTGAAATGTGGGCCCTTCAAAAATGAAGCCAACAATTTATTTGAGTAAAAGCCCAATGTAAATAGAATTATAATTAACTCATTTATTTATTTAACAAACTTTTATAGAATACCTACTCTATCTTCAAAGCCCTAAGATAGACTTGCAGGGCATGGCATGTTGTAAAGGTTACAGTTTCTACCTTCAAGGAGTTTCTGGAAACATCAGAATATCTGTAGTAAAATGTAAATATGAGAAAGTCACTGGGATTTTGCATGAACTCCCCTGTTCAGTTTCTTGAGGTTAATATAATAAAATGTTAAAATTCAAATGTTACTCTAGTGAAATAAATTATTTTAATACTTGTAGCATTTACTAATATATTGGTCACAGTATTCACATGCTGGAATGTGTGTTCTTGTTGGCAAGCTCAACCATCAGCCACTCCACATGTTTCTGGGATCCATTATTAACATTAACTCTTTACATATGCAGGTGCTTTGAAAGTCACTTTCACCCAGACATTCTTACTTGATTCCTCTAACAGACTTATGTAGGAGGCAGAAAGTATAGAACTTATAGTTCGGGATATTGGCTCTGAAGCAGTTTATCTGGTTCAAATCCCAGTTTCTAGATTTTATTATCCAGTTTAACTTGGGTGAGCTATTTATACTCTCTGGGCCTCAGTTTTCTTATACAAGAAAGGTAGACGATAATAGCATTCAACATATAATGTTGCTGTGCATATGGAATGAGTTAATACATAAAAGAACAGTAGCAGTGATCTGGGGCATCCTGTTCCAGTTATGTAAAATGTGTTCTTTAGGTTTCACTGCTTGTTCAGGCTATATTGTAATTATATCATGGCTTACTCTGGGAGAAATGATCTATCCAGTTCTCTGATTTTTCTTTAAACCACCATACTAATTTCTTCTTTAACTAAGAGATCTTTCTTACCCAGATGCCTATGATCTCTTGATTTATAATTCAGTTATGACCCAGTATCTTGTATTCTAATCAGAGATGTCACATTAGCTTTCACTCATATGCTAACTCTATGTAATTAGTAGGGTCTGTCTGGAACTAAGCTTTGAGAAAAATTCTAAGGGTCAGGAAAAAAAATGGTTTCCAGATATATTACTGATTTCTCCTTTAGTCACCTGAGAACAGGGAAGAGCACAAACATGGAGGTCTGATTTTCCATCCCTGATGCAATGGACCTACTTCTTTTTATTATATTGGGTTGGACAAAATGTTCATTCGGGCCAACCCACTATATAGTAAAAGTTATTAGGATTTAGAAACTTTTATAACTAATTATTTTTATAAAATTGATTTTCAAATCCTTTGCTATATTCAAAGTGGCAGTGCAGGAGATGGTTATGTGCAGGGATCATGGTGTTTGGGGTACAATGGTTAATTATTGTTCATTTCTGGCTCAGTTTAAAAAGATCTTTAACACAAAGAAACAGGTGAAATATGAATGATGCCAAAGAATATATGCCTGAGTCCTTAATTAGGGTTTTTGGCAAACTGTAAAGAAACTTAAAATTTAAGTTTTAGTCTAAAAGAGTATAGATCTAGAACTGTCTTGTCAGTTGATCAAAATCTACAATGTTAACATTACCCAAGAAGGGCAGAAATTATTAATAAATAACCCATTAAGTTGAAAACAAAAATGTCACCTTAGTCTCATTGTCTTAAATTAAGATCATATGGTAAAGTTGAATCATTTAAAACCCAATAAATTTAAGAATTGAGGTAATTCAGACATGCTATCTGAAATTATTATTCTGTGAAATGCTGGATATAACTCCTCCCTATGCTAATTATTAGGGTTTTGAAAGGGAATCTATATACCTACAAAACAGTATATTAATAGGGAGGTTATTTTCGTTTTTTGTTTCTCTGACACATAACTTAATTTTTTTATATTTACAATTCACAAATATATATCTCTTAGAAATTACAATTTTAAAACTCTCTTTAATGTTTTTATAGCCATGTCACTCTGAGTTCTCACTTTGTGGTTCTGATATTGTGGTTTCTTTATTTATATTCACTTTTATTTTCACTTTGATCCTTTTCAGATTTTATCATATTTTTCTCTTCCCTTCTTTCTATTTACCTTTCACTCATTTGGATTTCTATTTAGCATTGTGTGTGTGTGTGTGTGTGTGTTTGCGACCTCACGTTTATCTTTTCATTTTTGTTTTTAATGTTCCTAGTTATTGTCTACCTCCAGATATGTTTCTTACGATTATCAATTATTCTTATGATACTTTTTAAAAGACATTTTACTTTAAATATAGCAGTGTGTACATGTCAATCCCCAAACTCTCAATCTTTACTTTACCTTTTTCATTTTTTACATTAGATATCAATCTCTATTTCTTGTCACAACTAGAAAGTAGGTGGTTTATATTGCAAACCTTCTCAAGATTTTCCTTCTTATCGTCACCATGGATTAATTTGTAAAGTGGTTTTAAATCTAGTATTTATTTATGATTCCTTCAGGCTTTGTCTGTTATCAGGGATCCTACTGACTTTTAAAAAAATAGGCATTGCATTTCACGTATAAGTCTTGAATCTTTATTTTTTAGTGCAAATGAAAGCCCTGATAGACGATGTAAAACTTACAAGGTTATCTTAAAAGACAGCAATCTTTTTAAATAACAGTTCATTTATTCAAACCTCTATTAAACTAAAAAGTATGTGAGTATCCTTTGGTAGATTTCTGATTTTTGAATGTAATTTTAACATAATTCCATATGTTCTTGGTACATACTAATGTTTGGTAATAAATTTATTTATTGGTAAAAGCATAATTTTTAATTGTTTAATTCATTCTTTCAATCTTTCATTCAGAAAAGATTAATGAAATCCTCTGGAAATACTTCTATAAATAAGTATATACTTAACACTTATTTGTTCTCCCATTCAACTAGTTGACAGACCACTTGGAAATAAACACACTGATAGGTAATTGGAATTCAACTTTGTAGTTGGTGATATATTTGTTTTGAATATTTTTTTAATATGAATTTTATTTTATTTATTTATTTTTATACAGCAGGTTCTTATACTTTAAAATATCAAGATAAGGGACTTCTACCACATCCTGTGCAAGGAAAGAGATGATATGAAGGCTTCCAAGTGAAGTTTACACCTAAATTGAACCTTGGAGCATAATAGGAATTGGCCAGCTAAATGATAAGGAGGGAGAGGACAACATATCAGATATATAAGCAAAGGCACTCTATCTGAGAGAAAAAGAGGTAGATGAGAGGGAGAGATGGAGAAAGAGACTACAAGCAGACAAGTAGTTTGGAATGCTAGATCTTTGTGCCTAAGTATGTGTACGTGTTTATCATGGAGGTAGGGTAGGGAGGGGAACACGTATCTGGGTTAAGGTTTCTGAAACAGGAGAAATGAAACATTTAATTCTAAAGTTAAACTCTTCAACTGTGTGTATTATGTAATAATAATTAACCGTTATCATGTATTTTACTCTTCACCCAAAATTCCACATTAATGATCCTATTCATTACTAGGGAGAATCCTATGAGGCTAGCCTAAGATAATTTCCACCTTACCATAAGGAAACTGAAACTTATGAAACCAGAATCACAGAATTTATAAGAGGAAGAAGGAACCAGTATATCTAAATTGAGTCGTCTCTGCCCATGCCCGCATCTACACCTGAACCTATATCAATATCTATATTTGTATTCTTACAGTTTATACTACAATAATACTTCTTACATAAAATATTGTATTCCTTCCATAATGTGATATATGAGAAAACTGAAATTTCTGTTTGGGGCACAATAGCCACTGGAGAGTAATCTTGAGCTCTTGGATGGGGACGAGTTAAAGCAGAGAATTAATGGAATCATTCAATTCTAGACACCTCAATTGTTTGTGGAACCCAGACAAATATTTCCTACTGAATTATTGGCCATACCTTCTATTCATGCAGCACATTGATAAGATGGATTGGAAAGAAATTTACCACTTACTGATTGCATGTCCCTGAAAGTCAATTATCATCAAGAATGGTTCAGTAAGCTGACCTGTATCAACCTGCTCTGACTGCAAATTTTTTTAAAGTTTAGTAATAAATCTATCCCCCTCTATTTGCAAACAATTTTATTTAAAGTTCACACCTATGTAGAATTCTACCTGAAACCAGTTGTCATGGAAAAGATTGCTAGTTTGTTGTTTTTTTAACTCGGCCAAATGCATAACTGCATGTGTACAGTTTACAAACTCTACATATCATATCTTAGATATTTAACACCACCTGCACTCTACTAGCTAGAGTTATGATGTATGAGTGTATTTATCCTTTCCTTGTTTCTTTAAATCCTCCCCATTTTATCTAAAGTCACTTGTGTGGCAAGTCTCTACTGTTGATTCAGAGAAAACAGCATCAAGGTATGTTTTGCCTAGAGCTCTGCTTATTCAAGATCATAAACATTCATAAGGCAGTAAACTTGAATTTCAAATAACAGGAGAAGCAGAAGACTAGGTATAAATTATGAACTACTTGGTTTCTATCTCTGGAATATTAAATAAATATGCAGAAATGAGTGGTGCTAGAAATGTACCTGTCATAAATGGGGGACAAATGCTTTCACACCTGTCATGGAAAGAGACATTTTATCAAGTTTCTCAATATCAATCTGGAGGAACACCAGGAAGTGATTTTGGCAGGGAATAAAAGCTGTATCAACAGTGCCAGCCAGTGATATGAAGCAGAAGTTCAAGCAAGACAGAAAAGTGGAACATACCTTTAGAGACTTTTTTGAAGTCACAGTGGCAGTTAGACAGTTTAGGAGTAACGATGGAAAGCTCTTCCATGCCTGGAGGATAACTAAATTAAAGAGTCGTAGACATTAGATATGAAAGAGCTCCATTAAGTTCATTCATCTCATTCATTCTCTGCCAGCAGAGGATTATTCCCTATAGTATAGTCTATAGGAAAATAGAATAATGTTTGAAAAAAAAAAAAAAAAGAGGACTAAAATGATTTCCCCCAGCCTACGTTAGATAGTCATTGCATATCAGAAGCTCTCAAACCACTCATCCTGTACACTATCCGAGTTAGCAAATTAAAATGATGGTAGACTTGGAGTCTTCAGGTCTAAATAACAAAGGAGGAATCCTCTGTATCAAAGTCATAGTAAAAGGCATTGATTTAATAAAAAGGGTTCAATATAAATGGAATGAATAACTGAAAATTTATATACAAAGAAGCCCTTCCCCTAGGTGGACATGGGGCTTCAGACACTTATGAGAACTTACCTGTAGTATTATTTAAACCACCATTTGCAAACCTCTGAAGTTGAAACCTTTTGCACAGGATTTTAGATGGAAGAAATGCTTTACTCTCTTGCTTGGGAATTGTGTGCCTGTAATGAAAAGATCTCTTGAAGGTGTCCCGGGCATTAAGAATTGAATAAGTGAATGTCTCATAAAAGCTAATTGTTATATCTTGATTGAATGCAGAGTATCCTGAGACCAGTGAGTAGGAAGTTAAATGCAAAGGACAAAGTACAATGAAATGAGCCAAAGAATGACATTCAAGAGTCCAAGATCTGGCTCTAGTCTCAGTCTGCTTTTCCAAGGATTTGTTTTTATATTACGTCTCATTTTTCTAACCTTTCCTTCACAGCTTTTAAATTTACAAACCACAGCATCTGACAAGCTATATTCTATCCTTAAAATTTATTAATAAAAAGACTCATGTTAAGAGGAGGATACAGTGGGAAGTCTTTCCTACTGAGATTCTCAACTCTCCCTGGTGATGAATGTGTTTTGTACAAGAGGCTGTGTGAGAATGTGAGCCAGCATAGCATACATAGCTAGGTGATACCAAAACCCCCAACCTCAGTGAGCCGACTGGTTCCTAAGTTGTAAGGAAAAGAAAAGGGCAAAACAGGGCGTCATCAGAATACTTCTCTTTTGAAGGATCAGCTCCTAGTAGAGAGTATTGTATTGGGGTCAGACCTGTGTAGACGCCTATGGAGTATGGACTGGCTGAACTCAATTGATGAGTTTTTATGTGAATAAGAGACAGGCACTTCCACACACTTCATGGTGCTGCTGCTGCTATTGTTTTACTCTTGGCATCAGATGACCGGATCCTGCAGGCCAGTCTGTCACTGATTCACTGTGATAAGTCACTTCTCAGTTTTACTTTCCCCTCCAGAAATGGAAATAAAAACAACTGTTCTATATTTCTCACCATTTATGAAATTTATAAACCATAAAATGCTATATTTAAGCTTATTATATTTGGAATTATTGTGAGTTGTATTTTCCTGCTCACCTCCAATATTTTTTGCTGACAACATGCCCACGAATCAAAAGCACACTGTTTGCTTTGTGTTTATGTTGTGCTCGAAACTGTGCTTAGCACATACATTGAACTTCAGTTTACAAGGTCCTTTAGTTCCAGATTCTCAATAAAGACAATGAGTTACATATTTCCCTTGTATAGGAATGTTCATCATTTTTATATTCCCTAATTTTAGTTTTTATTGAATTACACTATTTCTGAAAAATGGGATGGTGCTTCTCTTTAAACTTTTATGATGCATATGTTTAGAATGGGTCTTCTCCTTTAAAGAGACACTAATTTTGTTCCTTAATTTTACAAGGACTTTTTAACCATCTCTGTGTGTCATAATTCTATTTATCTTTTAAGCCCTAGTTAAAATATAATTTTCTTCTGAAGTTTTATTAGATAACTTTAGATAAGAATTTAGAATCTGTTACTGATCCAATCTCATGCTTCTTGCTGTAGGACCAGTCAATAAATTGAGAGACAGTGTTGGGACAAAGAATAGCAACTTTATTTGGAAAGCCAGCAGACCAAGAAGATGGAGGACTAGTGTCCCAAAGAACCATCTTACCGAAGTTAGAATTTCGGCTTCTTTTATACTAAAAAGGGAGGCATATGGCTGGTTGTTGCAAACTTCCTGGTGCCTGAATCTTTTGTTCTTGCAGCTGTCTACATAGGTCTGTCCACAATGTTCCTATAAACCTCCAACAAGACAAATGTTATTCTCTGTTCTCTAACTTTTAATATCTATATGAATGAAAAGTGTTATACCTTTAAAGGTAAAATCTGGGAGGCAGAACCTTGAGAATGGGCTATCATGTATATTTCAGACTACAGGCAACACTCCTTTACAAAGGTGCAGAGCCAGCATTGCTAAGCACAGCAAGAGAGCCGAAGGTTAGAGCCAAAGGAATAGATTGAGTATGGAGTCAGGTTTGTTTCTCTTTGTTACAATTCTGGAGTCAGATGACATGAGTTTCAATTTTGTTTGTGTACCCTATTAGCAGTCCAAATTTGGAAAAGGTGCTTAGGTTCTCAAAACTTGCTTTTCTTTTAGGTAAATTAGGGTGACCGTAACACCTATCTTACAGGACTATAAGAAATAATGTATTTTAAAGTGCTGTGCACAGAGCACGTCACCCCAATAAATGCCAAATAGTATAATTGTTTCAATTTATTTTCCTCTATATTTCACCACTGTTCAAATACAACATATAAGTACTTGTATATGTATACATATATAACATATCTGTCTTCTGTCCTTCTATCAATTGAAAAGATGGAAAGACCAACACAGTAATAAAGCCCAGAGAAAATGTAATGACATTAACTTGCACTTAAGTATGGTAAAGTCTGATGTGAGCAATGAGTGTATAATGTTTCAAGGGTTAGGGCAGTGAATGCTATGCTTCAGCTATGCTAACTATGCCTTATAGGTATGGAAATTACACAGAAAAATAAAGATAGATAAAGACTTTTTAGGTAAAAAATTCTCCAAGATTTATGCATATCAAATATTGCTGCACTAATAATAATAATTCCATTTGAAACAATGATCTTTTGGGGCAAGTCTAACACTAAGATAGACAACATTTACCACTTTGATCTATGATATGTGTGTTATTAGTCCTTTGGGATTCACATTATATGACAGTTTTCAGTGGATCAATGATATTTACCTCTGTAATTGTATTAAAGGAAAGGAGAGAATGAGAAAATAAAATCCAGGCAAGAGAATAACATTCTGCTTTCAGCTGCGCTTGGAAATGGAGAGCTAATGAGATGGAGAGTAATAAGAAGACTGTTGCAGGCAACAGAGGTTACAGGGGAGAAATTTCATTTACCAATATCAGAATAAATAGTGGAGGGCTAGGGTTGGTTGGGAGGAAATTACAGATTATAGATTTCCATGAGGAAAACTATAAGAAGTCCAATGTAACTTTAGAAACAAGAAAAAAAACATTTGAAACAAATGCAGTGGAGATAGTCAATGGAATTGCTAGGGGACAAGGAAATGGTGATTGTGTGTTTAGGTGTGGGTGTTGCTGGGCTTCTATGGTCAGCCATAGAAGTACGTCATAGAATGTACTTCTAGTACGTCATAGAACTTGAAATTATGAACACTGAGAGGCTACTGCTGAAGTGAACTTTGTAGTTAAATTGAAAAACAATCAAGGTATGGAGGAGTTAAGCAGAGATGCAACTGTGACACAGTGGTGTACGTGGACAGATTTGCAGAAGGGATTGTAATGTGTTTTTAATGTTTTTGTAAAAGCTGTGAAAATCCTGGCATGCTGCCCAAATCATCAAGTCTCCGTGCAAATAGGTTGGAAGGAAGGTTTGAGATAGTTAGATGAACAGCATGGAGCATGCCGTAAGAGGCTGAAGGGGAAATAAGGTTTATTAATTAGGGGAATTAATTGGAAAGCTGTGACTTTTTCCCCATGTGGTCAAAATGGATTGGGGAAAAGATCTGAAAGGTGTATACAATTTAGTAGCTGAGCTTAAAATGCAATCATCTTGTAACAGAACCTAAAAAATTAGATGTAAAATGGCAAAGGCCAAGAGGCATGAAAATCATACTGTACTATCAGTAACTGTCGTACTTATAAGGCATCATTTAATGATTTGTGTTTCTTAGGGACTTTAGTTCAAATCAGTTCGGTGAAAGAGACTGCCAAATTGCTTAGCAACAGAAGTAAATTAAATGCTATTTCAATGTAAAATGGCAGCTCTTGAATAGATTTTACTAAAGATGCTATTTAGTATGCTATGAATTTCTCCTGATCAAATTTAGAAGTCTTTTCTCTTTTAAACCTTTGAAACCTCATGGACATAGTACTCTTAACAAATATATTTTTCTATTGTATAGTTTTTGAGTTTTTCTTGAGTTCTCTGAGAACCTTTTTGTAATACAGATTTCTGATAAAGACTCACTTTAACATCTCTACTTTTATCCTCTACTTTAATTTTGTGGGTTCATTATTCACCTAATTTCAGATTCCATGTATGAACAATACATCTATTCCTTTTCTCTTATTTTTAGATTATTCTCAAATAATATCCTTCTCAGCTAATCAGGTTGTCTCTTCGGTTTCTGTTGTTGATGATAACAAACAGTAAAACATATGGATTCAGATAAATAACTTCTCCATTCGATTTGAAGTTAAAATTAATTAAATATATTAGGGCTTCCCTGGTGGTCCAGTTTTTAAGAATCCTCCTGCCAATGCAGGGGACACAGTTTCGAGCCCTGGTCTGGGAAGATCCCACATGCTGCGGAGCAACTAAGCCTGTGCACCACAACTACTGAGCCTGCATTCCAGAGCCCGTGAGCCACAACTATTGAGCCCACATGCCACAACTGCTGAAGCCTGCACGCCTGGAGCTCATGCTCTGCAACAAGAGAAGCCACCACAATGAGAAGCCCACACACCACAACAAAAAGTAGCCCCCGCTTGCCACAGTTAGAGAAAGCCCGCACGCAGCAGCAAAGACCCAATGCAGCCAAAAATAAATAAATAAATTAATTAATTAATATATATATATATAATTTTACAGTTAACAAGGAACTTTCCCATATATTATCTCAAATAATGCTTATCATGAATTTGTGAAATAGATGTAATTCTAATATTGTAGATTTGGCAAGAATACATGACTTGTCTACTATTTTTTAGCTAACTACTTAATGGAGCTCAGGCTTGAGCATTTTGACTGTCAATTTAGTCTTATTTCCTAATTCAATAACAGAATGGTTTTTAAGTTCATATGACACGCCAGATACTATGCTAACGACTAAAATATAAAATATTTTGGTCCTAAACTCAAAGCGCTATACTCTAATGGAAAAAAGTAACTGAGCTTATAGTCGAATGGAAAAGGGTAACTGAGTTTATAGTCTAATGGCAAAGGGTAACTGAGTCTATAAGGTGAGAGTTTTGCTAGAATTAAATGTGGAAGCAATGGAAAGACAGAGTAGGGGCAACTATTGTAGTCAAGAGAAGGATAAGGGAGGATTTCCTGAAGACATTCATTCAGCCTGACACAGAGTGTGAATAAAAGACAAAACATATACAGTCATAGGCACATGCTGGGTTTTGGAAGTGAGAGAGGGTATATATATCGAGGATATTTTACATGTTACGTACAGCATGAACGAAAGCAGAGTAAAAGATAGGAGTAGTAAGACATAAACCTGGGAATAGGTCATATGTTTCAAGCTTTTGGGCATTGATTTTTCAATTAGCATTTTTGTCTTTGACATTCCCCTTCCATTGCACTACACCCTCCTGTGACTTATGTGCTAATTTGAAATTTTCCATAACATTTAAGGGATACATTTGTGCCTACTGGGTACTTGGGAAATGTTATCAACTGACAACTCATGTTTTGACTCATAGTCCTTGGGCTCTGCTCCTCCCTATATTTAATGTGCAGCCCAACTGTGTATAAAAAATAAAGAATATAATATAAGTATGTAATATAATATATATAATATAAAGAATATATTTGTATAATATAAAGAATATAACTTTAATAGCTACCAATACTGGCTATTAATAATAGGCCAGGACTTCCCTGGTGGCACAGTGTTTGAGAGTCCGCCTGCCGATGCAGGGGACATGGGTTCGTGCCCCGGTCCAGGAAGATCTCACATGCCTCAGAGCAGCTGGGCCCATGAGCCATGGTCGCTGAGCCTGTGCGTCCGGAGCCTGTGCTCCGCAACAGGAGAAGCCACAACAGTGAGAGGCCCGTGTACCGCAAAATATATAATAATAATAATAATAATAAGCCAGATTTACATTTCTTCTCTCTATCCTGTCCCCTTTCTTCAAGCACAGACCTGCTTGTTAAATGTAAAAAACACTGAGAAAAAACTACAAAGGTAGAATCCTGCCTACCTACTATCATCAGCTGGTAAAAATTCAGAAAGTGGATCTGTGGACAAATAAGTAGCATAAAATTTATAAAACATTGGATTGTTCTGCTATAAATGGTTTTATATTTCTAGACAAGGAAGTATTTTCATTTTTGATGAAAAATGATTACAATTAGTCAATTTGGATGCAATTTAAGGCCAAAATAACATACTCTGATTTTTCTAAGTGTATAAAACTTTTTCACAAGGATGTTGGTAAGAAAAAAAAAAAATTCTAACCAAATAACTATGGAGCATGCTGAGATCACTCTCTTGACAACTTCTCACCTTAGTTGTCCCAAATACAAATATTGAGTTGGCAATATGACTTTTTGAATCTCATATATATTTTACTAATGAACCTCTTGGCAAAGAGCCATTTTATATAAGCAGAGTATAGCTTGAAAACAGTTTAGGAACATTTCAATTTTATTTTCATTTAAGTTTGCTTATGCCAAAAGAAGTTTTGTTTCTCTCCTACCAAAAATTTTATTCATTTCCTTTTGCTTACCTTATAAATTTCAAATTCCTTAGCCTTATATTAAAGGCTCATCATGTTTTATCAAACAGAATTATTGAACATTATTCTACTCATACTATTTTATGCTGTGATTGTTCATTTAAAATGAAAATAAGCTTACATACTTCCCATATGCCAAATGCTACTCATATACTATCACCTCTAAGGAGAGCTCTAGTTATGCGTTTTCCCCCCAACTCCACTCACAAAAATGAGGAAAAATGAAATACTAAGATGCACACATTTGTCTACCATTGTGAGGGGTGAATATTTAATTGGGAAACAATAAGTGAATTATAAATGGAATTGAAGTAGGGTAAATGATCTTTATTGATTGTTCTTTTTTCTCAGTTTCCTTGCGTGTCACTTGAGAGGTGTCCAGCCATTAGAAGGGCAAGTAAAACCAGGAAAGGGAATTTTGAATGGGTAGATCGGAACAAGTCTATATTGGTTAAGAACATTGATTGTAGCATTGGATATATCTGGTTTTAAATCCCATCTCTGCACTTAATAGCTGTTTGGCCATGAGCAAGACTCTCTAAGTCTCTAACCTCTCTGAAGCCTGCGTTTTCACATGATAAAATAATGTTTAAACTTTGGGCAGTATTAGAAAAGTCATCATATGTCTTTCACACTTACAGTGTGGCAGGGACAGTGATATGGACTTGATAATAATATCTTCTTCAATGCTTGAAACAACCCACTCAGGTGGGTGCTGTAATTGTCTTCATTTAACATGCCCAGCAAGCTGGTGGGATAAGCCAGTGATATCTGTTCATATGCAATATCAAGAAAGCCTTTTGCTTCCTGAGAAAAAGAGAAACCAGCCACAACAAGATTTGACTTTGAAGGGTTTTAATACAGTTTAATAACTTATACAAGGACAGAGATATAAACCTACTAGTAGTTTAGAAGATTTTCATTTATTTATCATTTAGTCATTCCCCGAGGAAACGAGACTGGGTTTGCTGGCCTCTCCCCACAGATTTTCTCCATCCCTCAGCAGTCTTCCCTCCTAGGGGCCTGCAAACCTTCAGGGTGTAATAGTCTTTGTACTCATACTTCAGGGACTGGGGAGCATCTCCAGTGGCCCAGAACAGTTTGCTCCACCAGTCCACTTCCTGGTGTTATTCATCCTGGCATGGAAGAGGGGCCTTTTGGTCCTCAGGGAGAAGGCACAGTAGCCTTCCTCTGCCCGGAGTCATGCCGTCCCCACCTCCCTGAGCTGCCTGGAGTTGTTCCTTATTCCCCGGGGCTGAGTCTACATCATCTCAGCTTTGCTGGACTGAAAACACAACTTTTCATAGAGGCAACCTAGGAGCTGAAAAATGATTGCAGATGAGCAAGGCGAGGCCCGGCCACCCAGCCCACCCACCATCTCTGACTTCCGAGATGGGGAGGGGTTCAAGGTCATGGCTTCCTTCCCTGGCTCCCTTGACCTTCACAGAAGCCTTTTAATTCAGGGATCTTTAGACATAGGATTGGGGCCAATTAGGAGGGTAAGGTTAGTTCTTGGTTCTCATTGCCCACAGCTCCAGAATGAACTCTGGAAGGGCTCAGAAGTTCAGAGCCTCAGGTCCTATCCCAGGCCTCCTGAATCCAAATCTGCTTTTGCTCAAGATGTCCCAAGGATCCCTGTGCATTCAAGGTTGACAGGTGCTGCTCTAGAGCAGCAGTTCTGAACTTTGGAAACATTGGAATCACCTGGGGTGAGGGTGGGGAGTAAGTGGTTGGGACTTGAAAAAAGAAAAAAAAAAAAAAACACAAACGCTGCTCCTGGTTCCTACCCCCAGCAATTGGTCACAAGCCTTTTTTTTTTTTTTTAGAGTAGGGGGGCTGCACCGTGCTGCATGTGGGATCTTAGTTCCGCGAACTGGGATGGAACCTGTGCCTCCTGCAGTGGAAGCGTGGAGTCTTAACCACTGGATTGCCAGGGAAGTTCCTCAGGGTTTTTTAAAACTGTCGGGCAATTCTAATGTGCAACCTAGGCTGAGAATCGCTGCTTTGGAGTTCTTGTGAACAAGTAGGCCTCACGCTGGGGGCGTAGATATCAGAACTCTGCTTAATCTATAGCCTCTTCAGGCACAAGGCCTGTTTCCTCTAAATAGCATGGGCCTCCAGCTCTTTACTCACCTCCTGGTACTTCTTCACAGATAGCACTACATGGAGAAAGCACAGTCATGAACCTCAGGAGAGGGGAGAATGGGGAGGAGGAGGGGCACCAATCCTACAGGGCAGCCAGGGCCTCGCCCACTCCCAGTGCCAGATTGTTGGTGAGGTCTGGGGAGGGGCAAGGAGAAAGGGCTGTACTTGGAGGCCATGGAGGCATGTAGTCCTCAGCCCAGGGGTCACAGAAGTAGGGCTGTGGGGAGTCAACGTTGGCCTGACCCACCACGGTCTCCTGCCCTAAGTCCTGATTGTCCACCACTTTCGGCACCAGGGGCAACGCAAAGGCCCCATCTATAGGCACGTACTGCAGCCCCAAGGAGAGGCCAGAGTGTGAGGCTTCCCATGAGATGGAGCTACCCCAGCCCTCACCCAAGGCCTTCTCACCAGTGTGAGGAAGAGGGCTGACTGGGTGAAGCTGGGATTAATCTGGAAGTCCCTGATTAGGCTCTGTCTGCATGGACTCTTCCCAGCATTCCACCAGGAGCCCGGGCAAATGCACATGCTTCATGTTCCAGAGGCCCCAGGCCAGCATCTGACAGATCAGAGAGGGAGGGTGGGGAAAGGGACAGGCGGTGCCTCTGTAATGGGGTCCAGGCCTGGGAGCGATGGGGCCTCAGTGGGCCTGCAGGGCAAGGGCACGAGGCTGGGTGAAGGCAGAGTCTGAAGGCTCACCCAGGCCTCCTGTCCTGTGAGGGATGAGTCCACCAGGCCTGGACGCTGTCCTCCCTCCTCCACAAGGGAGGTACCCATTAGTTATTGCCCTTCCTCCCCTGTTGCCTATCTGGCCTCTAATCATCTCTCTCAGGGGTGACTTCCTGCTGCTGGCTGCTTCCCAGACCCGCAGCAGCTGGGGTGCCCCAGGGTTCTTAGGCACCTCTATGCCATCCAGCTCATGGCTGACCTGGATCCCACAGAACTCCATGGCCAGTCAGCAAGCCAGCACCCCAGGATCTCACTCTCAAAAGACAAACACTGGGTACCCAGGAGCTGTCCACACCCTACTCATAGGACCACCTCAGGGCCAGAGTGGGAACCAGCTATGTGGTCTGATCTTGGCTCCAGTGCCAGGAAGGCCTGACCATCTTCCACTCTTTGCCAGGTTTGTGGCAGGGCATGTAGGTTCTGAGGTGGGGACCTCCATGCTACTCTCAGAAGAGGTGAGAAACATCCTGGCATTTGGAGTCAGGCAGGGCCGGGCCTAAATTCTGATGCTGCCACTGAGCCCCTGTGTCACTGTGTGTGTGTAGTCTCTCAGTGACTGAATTTCCTTCTCTGGAAGGTTTTCCCTACTTTTTGCACAGGGACCATGTGAGGCTCACATGTGGTAGGTAATGAATGCTAAAGCCCTTTGTCTATGACCCACTGCAGAGGTTTGCATTAAAATACTTTAAAAGAAAAAAAAAACAGGCGAAACTATAATATTAAAAAATAATTTGTAGAACACTGATCCTATTTAATTATTAATTATGTTTTCTACCAGCTACTGTATAGGTGACAGAAAACTACAGTACAGGATTTCACTAACTACCTTTATCCAATTTTATGAGCAAACCCTGTAGGCAGTTAGAAATGTGAATATTTTGGGCACAAATATTTGAGAAGGACATGGGATATTCATGCATGGTTAAAAGAACAGGATAGAAAAAGGGAAAGAAGAATTAAAAAGTTTATAAGTATAAGTGAAGGAGAATAAGATGATAAATAGAGTTGACTATCAAATAAATAACACACATTGAATAAATAGAGAAATGGCAGAATGAGGGCAAGAGAAGGTAAAGACTCTCCTATTAAGCCCTGATGGGAATTCCTTAAATGAAAATGTCAGCCAGTATAAATTGATATTTTTAGCTTAATGGTTACCTGAGAAGAAAGCTGCTGACAATTGTTGAATAAATGTCACTCAATATTTAATTTAGAATCTCCTTTTTAACATTTTTTTGAATCTAGAATTTTTAAGAAATTTAATTTTAATGACAATATGATATGTATTTAAATTATAGAATCAAGAGATTTGTGAATCTTAACTATAGCAATTAATGGTACACATTTAACATCCTATTGACAACTTCTCTTAAGCCAATTCTTATTTGCAAATATACTCATGGATAAATATGTCAATGCCTATTTTCTTAGATATTTTAGATTCAAATAATTTTAGAGGTCATGTAAAGCAACCCAT
Source organism: Lagenorhynchus albirostris (assembly GCF_949774975.1). Lineage (NCBI taxonomy): Eukaryota > Metazoa > Chordata > Mammalia > Artiodactyla > Delphinidae > Lagenorhynchus > Lagenorhynchus albirostris. The sequence continues at coordinate 72,594,496 of NC_083103.1, forward strand.
GGGTATAAATGAAGCTATAATAACTATAAAAATTCAAATCCCTATCCCTCGGCTTCTTTTCCCCATCTGCTCATGCAGAATATCAAGTATTTATGAAGGCCTCAAAGGTTGTCTTACATGTACATAGAATCTCATTATGTCTTGCAGGATGCAGCTGCTGTTTCACTATCTTCCTCTGGGACCTACTGGAAATTGTCATGTCCTCCGGTTACAGTGTAGGCCATGGACTTTTCAGTGCCAAAAATCAACTGTGTTCCATTAAGAGGTAGGTGAAAATACCTCTCACAATTTCTTTTACGTCTGTTAGAGGGCTAATCAGAAGCACTGTTTACACAACAATGAATATTTCAGTTTTAGAAATTTATGTAGATTTTTGTTTTCATTTTACTTCTGCTTATCTAATTCCACCTCCCTGCCTTTTGCCAGATAGTTCTCTGAAAGAGTAAACATGAGTTCAGTGGGTATTGGAATAGGAGACGGAGGCTGCTGAGAGCCATCAAGCTGTTTTAAACTTTACCCCTTAAGACAGACCTTTATTCCTTGATCAAGCTTATTGAGATTTGTTCCTTCTTCTTTTAGGTTAAATTTATTCTCTGGAAGTCCATTCATACAGCATAAAAATAAAATTTGGGCCAGTTTTCCAGCTGAGCACAGCAGAGATTTAAGCTGAGATATCTGCTATAGAGTAAACGGAAGTAGTAGTAATAATACCACCAACAACAACTGTAATAATTGTTGTTATTGTTGTTATTTAACCAAGGACTTTATCTGCATCAGATAGTGTTTCAAAGAAATCTATGCTAGCAGAATTTTAGAGGTAGAAAAATACCAGAATTTTATGTTTTACTTTTTCTTTGCAGAATTTTTAACATATTTCAAGCTCTTTAAATTTGGCTACTTTATCCCCCTACATAAATGCCAAGTAGACAACACCTGTTTAGGAAATTACCCTGGACTATTCTCCATTTTTATCCATCCTACTTCTGTAAGTCTGGCCTCCCTCCCTCTCAGATTTTTGATCCATAACTTGACTTTGAAATTCTGCTTTCAATTTTAGCAATAATTTCACTCTTCCATGTTTGACTTAATGGATTTTACCTTTACAGCTAGATTTTGGTATTACTTAGTCACCTGATTTTATACCTCCTAAATTATTGTGGAAGATAACACAAATAATAGTAAATCTTTCCTCCTTCAACACCGACCCCTCAACTTCACACCCAGAGGTATGGGAAAAAAGGGTAAGATAAGTGATTTGCATAAGAATTAAACTGCCTCATTTAATAGGCAATAAAACTGAATTCTAGAATGGTTATGCGATTTTCTAGAGTGATTAGATGGCAAACTCCGTGAAGGTAAAACCATTCTCACTAAATTTTGCATCCTCTCATGACTCAACCGAGTGTATTCAGAGATAAGGTAATTAAACAACATTTGTTGAATTGAAAGAGACACAAATTATTTGTGGCAAATCAAGGACCTTGTAAAAAATTGTATATATATATATATAAATTATATTTTTTAAATAAATTTATGTATAAAATACAAACATCTATCTATATGTGTATATGGCAATTGGAGAGTAGATTTTCCTTCTTTTCAGCTCCTGAGCAACAAAGAAAAGTAAATATGACTTCAGGACTTAAGTTCAGTGAATTTTATATTCCCATCTGGGAATTAACTTTTGAATGAATGTCACAAAATGCAAGATCAGCTAAAGATTTTGGAAGAGACTAGAATGGAGAATTGAAATAACAGCAAAGTGGGTATTGTCCTGGTATACTGGGGTCCAGTGGCAGGTTCCAGGGGCTGGGGCTCCAGAGGCAGGCATAGGCCATAGGAGTGTAGTGGTGAAGGGATGAGATGAGTTGTTATAAACAAACGTTTCTCTCATTTGGATTTGGCTCTGCTTTGGTTCTTGCTTGATTAACAGCTTTGGATTATCTAGATCATGTGACCTCTCCTATCCTTCCAATTAATTAATTTTCTGCTTGATTTATATAGATTGTGTAACATTACTTTCAACAAAGAAACTGATTTGATATCAGAAGTGTGGTACAAGAAATATGGATACGGATATTTAGGATTTGTTAATTGGCCTAATTTGAGCATGAATCAATTAAAATTTTCTTGCCACTTACCAAGGTAAACGTGCTCTAGAGAAAAGGTAAAACCCAAACATTTCAGAAGTTTTTCTAATTTATTTCTTATACCTTGGAACCCAGGATACCACTGAGAAATTCTAGTTTTACAGAGAGGTATGGGATCAGCTGAAACAAAGAGGTTTCAGAATGTACTTGCACAGTAGTTCACAGGGGTCCTTGAACCAGTAACCTGTTTATTACCCAAGTTTCTGCATGTATAATTGGAACTGACATCTCAACATCATGCAGAATCCCCATTTGTCTCCTTTCATTACTAATGTGATAATACTTACTACAGTAAGAAGAGCCAAAAGGAAGGCCCTGGAGCTCTGTACCCAGAAGGATTCTAGATAATGAGCACTAATCCATTCTTGGGTAAGTAATAGATATTAGTTTTACCATCAAATGGAAAGTTGTAGATGTGGAAATTAAATTTCTGCTTTGACCTATGTAGACAACAGGTACATCTAATAGTTGAGTGGCATGTTACGAGGACCTTTACTTATAATATGGACTGGGGAAGTTTTAAGGCTACAGGAAATGTACCTTTTGGAAATTGAGGAGAACAGCCAGAGCATTTTTCTTTTAACACACATAGTGGTGTTCTCTGTTACATTGTACAGCTACTTTACTGCAGACTTTCTACAAACAGCCACTTGATATAATTCTTGGATGATTAGTGCCTTTTTTGTGTTTTATTGAGGTAAGAGTGTCTTGGAGAAGCTGTAAATCAAGACTAGGTATTTCATGTGCCATTCATTCAGGAGATGTGCTACCCCTGACAAAATCCTGAAACTGAGAGGACAGGTCTTAAAGAATTCAGAGAGGGAGTTCCTCTCTTTTGCTGTATCTTGGACTTGGTTGTTGAAGAAATACAATGGTATAGAATGTATTGGATAAAAGTGGAAAGATGGTCTTATTCATGAGAGAAAGAAAACTGGTAACAACAGGGTATCTGCCTTCTAGGAGACCACTTGTTCTGGATAAATGAACTAAACCTGCAAACTAGAGTACATGTTACATGTTTATTTCTGTATGTTTTCCCATATAGATTCTGATTCTTTATTTAAATCTGTGTTTTCCTTTTATACCTGGGGTCCCTCTTTGTCTCTATCTCTCCCTCTCTCTCTCTCTCTTCTACAAAGAATAATGCAAGAGCTACCAAACTTTTCTGCCTAAAACCACCTGTTGGATAAGTTATTTATCCAGTAATAATGGAAAATAATATTAGAGATTGCTATTTTTGAGATTATATCAGAAATATCAGAAACTAGGAAAGCATCTTAGTTTAAAAAATTTTACAGTAATTCTGATATTCTCTTCCTACCACTCTTAACTCCCAGAAACTTTCCTTCCTGGACTGCTATATAAAGGGAAGTCATGTTCTCTTACATGGCCCAGAGTGTTCAGAGTCATGCAGTCCTCTTCTCTCTCTTAAACCGGCAGGACCGTAACTTATAATTTCTGAATATCCCTATATCAACTAGGGTTCAATCAAAGAAACAGAACAAGTAGGAGATATATATTAAGATATTTATTGTAAGACATTGGTTTACAGGCTTGTGAAGGCTGGCAAGGCAAATGTGAAGTCGGTAGGGCAGACTTTCAAATAAGGCAGGCTGGAGCTTTCAGCATGAGATGAAGCTACCTTTGAGTGGAATTTTTTCTTACTTTCGGCTCAGTTTTGTTCTTAGGGTCTTTCAGCTGATTGAATCAGGTCCATCTAGATTTTCTAGGATAATCTCTCCTACTTAAAGTCAATTGATTAGGGATTTAAATCACATCTGTAAAATGACATTTCACAGCTACACCTAGATTAACATTTTGTTGAATAACTGGACACTGTAGCCTAACCAAGTTGACAAATAATAACTGGCCCTCATAATCCCGAATTTGAATCTCGGCAACAAGTATCATAACTTCACATTTTCTTTATGTGGAGATTATCATTGCCAACATTAGCTGAAAGGGTTTTGATTGATGAATATTGAGAATATGTTGTTTTTTATGCTATATCTTGCCTGTTGGGGGTAGGGGACCACCTGTAGTTTGTAATAATTGAACTAGAGCACATGATTTCATTTTAAAGTAAAGGAGGTAATCTGGATTAGACAGAAAGTCCACAAAGGTTTATAAAGCAAGCTCTGAGTCATTTCTCAGAAGAACCAGAAAATTTCATGGCACTGGTTTATATAACGTCCTACAATTTAGTGTGTGAAAAAAAAATTACCTGGGGCTTCCCAGGTTGTGCAGTGGTTGAGAGTCCGCCTGCCGATGCAGGGGACACGGGTTTGTGTCCGGGTCTGGGAAGATCCCACATGCCACAGAGCGGCTGGGCCCGTGAGCCATGGCCGCTGAGCTTGCACGTCTGGAGCCTCTGCTCCACAACGGGAGAGGCCACGACAGTGAGAGGCCCACGTACCGCAAAAAAAAAAAAAAAAAAAAAAAAAAAAATTAGCTGATGTAGAAATTCACTGGAGTTATTTAAGCTTATAAAGTGGTTACTTCATGGTTTCTGAGTTTTACTTCCCCATTGTTCACAGCATAAAGGGAACCAAGTACCTACATGAAAAATGCATGTCTTTCTGCATTACAGGTTTTATGTTGTGACTTAGCCAAATAATGATATTCTATTAACTTCTAAAGATTTCTTAGCACTAATTTCTTTGTAAATTAAGTAATAATCATTTACATTGAAAGTGACTTCTCCCATTCTTTCCCTACCTAGCTGTTAAAAATGTGGCACTAGAATATAGCAATGCCAAGGTGTTCAATTTACACCATGCTAGTGAAGCTTAGAAGTTTCATTAAAAACTTGATGTTCTCAATGCCTCCAGCCATAGTTCTTAGAATGAGGAATTTATGCCTGGGCTGTATTCTGTTAAATATATTACCACTATGTTCCTTGCTAACATTAATGTCTAAATATGCTATCTGCAGAGATCTGATGATCAGAGGGATGATCAGAGGTGAAAGGAACTTTGAAAACATTTTTGGAATTCACTGACATTTCCTCTCTCAATAGTCATCACCCTTTCAAAACTACAATCGTCTCTCTGCTGAACTACTGCCTTCTACCACTTCTCCTGGCATCCACTAAAATGTAAATATTATCATGCCAATACTTTTCCCTAAAGTGCTGTAATATCTTTCCAGGGATCTTAGAATAAACATCAACATCATTAACATAAATTTTAAGAACTTGTATGATTTGACTTTCTTCTCCATCTACAGCTTTATCTTGACAATTGCCATCTATATTTAAGCAAAATTGACCTCCTTTTAGTGCTACACTTTCTCTATAGTAGAGGTTTACATACAAAAAAATATAAATACCTCAACGTCAATCATCCAAGTTACAAACAAGTTTCACAATTATGTCACATTCATCCATATTCTATTAAGTATGACACTTTAAATGTCATCTTATTTGGTGGACCTCAGGTGCAAAGATTGAATTAATCATGCCCATCATTTTATAACATTCATCTTTATTAGTTCTTCAAGGCCTTTCTTCTCATGCTTCATTCCCTCTTCCAATTTTATACAAGAATACTCCAATATGTTGATATTCATCTTGAATCTATATGTATCCTTGAATCTATATAAATCTATAGGGCTGTTTTCTCCAGGTATATATTTTAAGTTTCATAATTATATCATGATTTAAAATAATTATCGGCTCTGTTTTGTTTTTAAGGAAGAGTTGAGTAAATCCAGCTCATTGGATTGCAGTAAACCTAACTTGTTTTACCTGCTGAAATCTGGGTGTGTCAACATAGAGAGGGTTAAGAGAGCTTCTCCAGGTGCTGATTTTTACTTTCTGCTATAATCTATACTATATTTGGTGTATGTAAACTTATTCATTTTAAAGTTAATAATCTTCATTGATAAAATGAAACATGTATGAGTCTGATCATTGATGTTTGATTACCAGAACCCTCCATTATATCTGCTTTCTTTAAGACTGTCCTTGTACTTTTCCATCTGCTTGGAATTTTGAATTCACTACTATCTCACTCCCACTTCCCTTCAGTTGATTAATGCCCTATGTATCCTTCAGATTTTAGCTCAAACATATGCTTCCTAGGAAGTCTTTGATGATGACCCTCGGACCAAGTAAAATCATCTTTATATATATTATCTCTGCTTTACTTTTCCTTTGTCTTTATTTTTATACTGTAATTAAATATTTATATATGTCTGTTTCTAACTTAGAAAGTAAGTTCTATTGGAGTGAGGTAGTATGCATGTCTTGCTGTATTTCTATCTTTAAGATCTAGTGGTGTCCTCAGCCCTTAGTAAGTTCTCAATAAATATATGTTGAATAAATCAGTGAGGGAGGCATGATTTTATAGAAAGAAAGAGTCACTCTTCTGAAGAAAAGTCCAGCCTAAGGTTTAGGAGGTTGATGTAACACAAAGGCATTTTTTTCTGAAGTGCTTGATTATTTAAAACCAAAAATAATGAAAAATAGACGTTGAAAAGATCAGACTAATATATTCCAGAGATATATGCAGAAACACAGAGCTAGTCTTAAATTGATTTTTATGTATAAGTTGTTTGGTGGGTCTAATCACCTCTGTGATTACGGTATCATGGAATAGATGAAATATTGGTCCAAGTCAATATCAAAGTGAATCAAGTGAATCCATGGAGACATCCTTTTCCAGAATGTAATATGGGACTAGATACACTTATTAACATTCAGGATTTTAACTAACATATTAACTAACGTATTCCTAACATATCAGTGGAATACGACAGTAAAAAGGCTTCTTAGAATTGTTATCTGCCATATCTCATCTCTCACCTCAGTCAAATAGAAATCAAAGGCAAAAATGCATCCCTGAAGGAACTGTAGGTAATACTTCCGTCATCAGTGTCAAAGCTGTGTTGGTGGTGCCCCTTTATACATCCCCATGTAATTCATTTCTGGGACTAGTGAGAAAGCCAAATAAGTCTTATAAAATGATGAGGTAATTGTAAATTTACTCAAAAGGTGATAACTAATCATAGCTACTATTCTATATTGGTAGCAACAAAATAGTGGTATGCAGCCATTGATCTAAGAAATTGTTTATATTCAAGGCAATCAGTAAAGACATCAGAAGCAGTTTGCCTTTATATTTAGGAAAAAAGCTATAGTATTGTTATCTTAGCTCAGGATTATGTAAGCTCTCATGTAGTCTATCATAGTATAGTCTGCAGGAAAGTTGATCATTTTTATATCCTTCGGAATATCACCTTTGTCCAATACATTGATGTTGTTGTGCATATTGGACCTGAAGAGCAAGACATTGAAAACATCCTAGATACCTTAGACATAAGATTATCAGAATTTATGAGAAGTTCAGGGATTTGCCATATCTTTGAAAACACTAGGGGTCCAGTTTTATGTGCATGTCAGGAGATTATTGTTAAAGTAAAAAACAAGTTGCTGTCTTTGAGCCACCTATTAAGTTGAAAGAATACTTGATGACATTCTTTAGATTTTAGAGGCAAAAAGGGTGTGATTCTTTAATCTATTTACCAGATAATAGAGAACACTTCTAGTTTCAGCAGTGCCCAGAACAAGAAAGGGCTCTGCATCATATCCAGGCTATGGTAAAAGCAGCCTTGCCACTTAGATCATATGATCCAACAGACTAAATTGTACTTGAGCATTCTATAGTATAAAGAGATACTGTCTGAAGCCTTTAGCAAGTCGCAATAAGAGAATCAGAGGGAAGATTCTCAAATGTTGTAGTAAAGCCATGCTATACTGTGCTTACAAAAATGTTACCTTTAGTGAAATAGTTCCTATTTAGACTTTGCTATTAGACCCTTGTAGAGAGAAAGAATGCCTGATCATAGGACACTAAGTGACTATGAAACTCAAGATGTCCATTATAAATATGTTATCTGATCCATTCAATCAGAAAGTTGAACATGTGAGCAAGAATTCTATTATTAAATAAGAACTGTATATTGTGAACGTACCCAAGGAGGTCTTGAGGGCACAAGTACGTTGCTTGCGAATATGGTTCGTATTCTAAGAGTACCTGCTCTAAACATTTTATTGCTTCTCTGTGAATCTAAAACTATGGCTTCTTGTGACATTTCTTGTATCTAGTTAACAGAAGACCCAGCTAAACAAGTCTAGGTTTGGCATATAGATGGATCTACATCGTATTTGACACCAATGGAAATAAACAGTGCTATACTACAGCCTCACTTACAAATGGCCCTGATAAACATTGTGTAAAGGAAACTTACTAGTGGGAAGAACTTCAGGCATCAAATCTGGTTCTCTACTTTGTCTGGAATAAGAGATGTATTGAAGTAGAGATCCTAACAGACTAGTTTCATGGAGAGTGTTTAATGGATTGGTCAGTTTGCCAAGGACTTGGAAAGAACACAATAATGACTGGTTACAAAGGGTCTTCGGGGGAGGTATTTAGAAAATAAGCAGTGTGACAATCTGTGCTCATGTAAATTTTCAGTGGAGGGTCCCTAGACAGAGATGCTTATCAATAATCAGGTGAAAAAGATGACCTATTATATAGATGTCAAAGAGCCTCTTTCACAGTTGTTCCTGTGCTTGGTCAATGTGTCTATATGTAATCTTGAGACAGCAGCAGGGACAAAAGCTATACAAGGACTTAACTGCATGTGCTTTCCTCACCAAGGCTGATCTGTTTATGGAAACTGTTGTCAGGAAGCATCTTGGTATGGCACTCTCATGTCCACCACCTGGCAGGAGGTTGATCACATTGAATTACTTCCATCATGGACAGGCAGTAATTAGTCCTTATGGGAATGGATACTTAAATCTGTACACATATTTGCCTTTCCCACCTTTATTAATTTTGCCTGAATCACCTCAGAATGCTTTCTTTTCACTCTGAGATATGTGAAGAACATAAATATCTGTCCAGAGAATGAATTTTATGGTGAAAAAAATATCTGCAGCAATGGTCCTCTGCTGATGGCATTCACTGGTTGTATCATGTAATAGAACTGTACAAAGGCCTGTTGAAGTTTCAAGTACAGAGTCAGCTGTAAAGCAACATCTAGTTAGGTTGGTGTGTCATCCTACACAGTACAATATATGCCTTAAAACAAAGGTCATAGGGTGATTTCTTCCATATTTCCCAGTTTTCAAGGATCCATAAACCAAGAGGTGAAAGTGGACCCCTCTCATGATTATACTAATAATTACTAAAATAAGATTTTATTCCTGTTTCCACAGTCTTGGGCTTGGTGGGTTTAGATATGTTATCACTCAAGAGAAAAGCAATTCCTCTAGGAAACAAAGTCAAAACTATTTTCTATTAAAAGTTGAGATTACCTCCAGACCACCTTACACTCCTCATGCTAGTGAATTTGCATGCTTCTGAATTACTTTGTTGGCCAGGATGCTTGATCACCACAAACTAGGTATATTATATTATGGCTACACAACTTGGCAAGTAGGGTGATGTCTGGAATTCAGAGAATCACTTGGGTGCAACTCAGTTTTCTCACATTCAATAATAATAACTAATGAGAAACTGCAATAGTCTCATGAAGGTGGGACCTATAAGGGCTCAAAAACTATAATGATAGGGCTTTCCTGGTGGCGCAGTGGTTGAGAGTCCACCTGCCGATGCAGGGGACACAGGTTCGTGCCCCGGTCCAGGAAGATCTCACATGCCGCGGAGCGGCTAGGCCTGTGAGCCATGGCCACTGAGCCTGAGCATCCGGAGCCTGTGCTCCACAACGGGAGAGGCCACAACAGTGAGAGGCCCGCGAACCGCAAAAAAAAAAAAAAATATATATATATATATATATATATATATATATAATGATAGAAGTTTGAGTCACCACTCCAGGAAAGGAAAAACAACAACAAAACTAAGGTGTTGACAGAGGGCAGTGGAAGATAGAATGTGTAAAAAAAAGCCATTGGTTACTGATTTAGGACTCATTAACAGTTACAAAATGCAGATTGTAGCAGATTTGTTTGGTGGTAATTAATCACACTCCCTCCTTTTATTCTACTAATGTACACATTAGTACTTTGGTGACTAATTTTTTACTGATTTAACCATACCCTGCTATTATATGGTGGTTGATGAAACATTGCATTTTTCCTTCTTTGGGGAAGTGGAAGTTTCTTCATCAAAATGATTTATAAAGAGTGGTACATGGCAAATGAATGTTGAGTGGCAAAAACAGTGGTGTACCCACAAGTTTTATACTTTACTCTCTCCAGCTCTGTGACTACAAAGTTTAACCAACCTCTACAGACTGCAGTATAAGAACCCCTCTTTCCCTTGATTTCTGGGAAAGGACTAACAGTAATTGAAAATATGTAAAATGAGGAATAGATCAAAGTATATTATGCCTCATTTTTGCTCTCTCATGCATCTCCATGGTTTGGCCATAGTTTGAGCAATCATTGTGTGCCTCTATGGCCGTGACTCATGTTGGTCAACCTGTCTTCTTTGGTTCCTACTCTTCACAGGTCCAGCCTCTTGTCCCATCAGGCCAGTGGTGAGGCTGGTGATAATATCTTTTCATTTTTAATAATTCTTGGCTACTTCACCACCTATTGTGAATTTCTTGATTCACCTAAACTCTATGAAAAGTCCCTTTATTAAATTCTGTTCATGTATATCCTTTAAGTGTACCATTGATTTATGTCAGTACTGTGACAATATAAGAGTCTTTACAACTTCTTTCAACTGTTAACATTTTAAGTTTCTATGGGTAAGATAATTTTCATACAGTGTGGATATAAAATTCAGTGGGGCACTGGAAATTTATATAGCACAATTTAATTAATTCCATCCCCTACACTATTGGTTTTAAAATGCTACCCTTTATAATGCTACAGCTAAATAGGGTAAATTTTCATATATATATATATATATATATATATATAATTTAGATTTATTTTACACTGAGACACACAAAGTAATAACCTTATAAAAAGAGATACATTTTTAAAAAGGAGGAGTAATTATGTGGAACTGTTGCTAAGTTTTGAGGAAAATGTATCATTAATTTAAAAAGCAACAACCAAAATCCTCTAGAAAGTACAAATATGACTTTCATACCCATGAAGTCATGCTCCTGCTATTTTTTTTCCCTTTTTGCAATTGCACATCACAGAAACTTGTTCAATCTCCCTTGTGACCTTGTGAAGGGGTGCAAACATGTCCCTTTGTCACGTAAAACATTTTATTCATTTCAAAATGGGCACCATGACACTGCAGCTATTTTAAGCCTCCCATTGTTTGTCTAAAATAGATTGTGCTGGCAGAGTGTATGTTCTGAAAATTGTTTGCTTGGTGTGCTCATTACTTCATGTCAAATTCCAGAATGGCAATTTCTAACAATTTCTAAACTTTTTTTTTGCTAAACTGGTCAAGTGAATGATGCTAGTTAAGTGTATGTTTTGTGGGAAATGAGCTGAGAGAACTAGAAATTAGTCTGGATAAGGGATAGAGAGAGACATAAAGACTATTCTGTCTTATGGGATAAGTCAGGTTTCACAGAACTGGGAAGAATGGTGATCAGGTGTAAGGCCAACAAGTTTTCAGTTCTTGTTAAAATCAGGGGCAAATTTAACATAAAAACAACAGGAGGTTAATTGATATTGATAGGATAAAACATACTCAATAGGTCAAATAAACTGATTTTCATTTCCTAAGTCCTTCCAGTCAACATAACACAATATAAAGCAAATTTACTTATGCCTCTTAAAGTCATCAGCTTTAAATATGACTTTTTAGGACTTCTCATTGTTAATGGAATCAAGTTCAAGCCCATTGTGGCTCCCCCATCTTATCTGCAAATATTCCTTTCCATAAATCTTACCATCTAGAGCTGTGTTTTTTCACTACTATTCTGATATGTGTTACATGTTTCAGTATTTTGACAGGCATATATTTATTTTTTGTTTCAAATAGAAGGTTGAGCTTAATACAGTGTGTGTAAATCAGCATTTGGTTTGTAGCATGCAAAGTTTTAGTCAAAGGCCAAAGTTACATAAGAATTCACTGGCATATGTGGAAACTTGACTGTAAAAAAGGTAGGTAACCCTGCTCTAGCCACAGTGAACATACTTTGGGCACAATACATCATATACCTTTGTAACTTTTGCCTTGTTCCCTCTACTTCCTTAGCTTAGAATAGGTGTCCAAGGCCTACTGCTCACTCTCCATACAAACTCAAGCCACACCTTCTTTTGGAAAGTCTTAATCTCCCCAGCTATTCTCTTCTCTGGTCTCAATTATTTCTGCATTGCTCCATTAGCTCAGGCATCTGACTATGTTATGATTATTAGTCTATTTAAGCTCTAGTAGTGAACTTCTTCCAGGTAAAACTAAAATTAATATCTATAGTTTTGGCACCTAAAAAATAGCTTACCCACCTGTCGGTGCTCAAAATTGTTTGGTTAAGGGACAATCACTTCAAGCCTGGATCAAGAATCCATATAGATGTACACTTCAATACAAAAGCAATGGCACAGAGGGGGACCTTGAAGATGGCGGAAGAGTAAGATGCGGAGATCACCTTCCTCCCCACAGATACACCAGAAATACATCTACACGTGGAACAACTCCTACAGAACACCTACTGAAGGCTGGCAGAAGACCTCAGACCTCCCAAAAGGAAAGAAACTCCCCACGTACCTCGGTAGGGCAAAAGAAAAAAAGAAAAAACAGAGACAAAAGAATAGGGACGGCACCTGCACCAGTGGGAGGGAGCTGTGAAGGAGGAAAAGTTTCCACACACTAGGAAGCCCCTTCGTGGGCGGAGACTGCGGGAGGCCGAGGGGGGAGCTTCGGAGCCGCGGAGGAGTGCACAGCAACAGGGGTGCGGAGGGCAAAGCAGGGAAATTCCCGCACAGAGGATCGGGGCCGACCGGCACTCACCAGCCCGAGAGGCTTGTCTGCTCACGCGCCGGGGCGGGCGGGGCTGCTAGCTGAGGCTCGGGTTTTGGTCACAGCGCAGGGAGAGGACTGGGCTTGGCGGATTGAACATAGCCTGAAGGGGTTAGTGCACCACGGCTAGCCGGGAGGGAGTCCGGGGAAAAGTCTGCACCTGCCGAAGAGGCAAGAGACTTTTTCTTCCCTCTTTGTTTCCTGGTGCACGAGGAGAGGGGTTTAAGAGCGCTGCTTAAAGGAACTCCAGAGACGGGCGTTAGCCGCGGCTAAAAGCGCGAACCCCAGAAACGGGCACGAGCCGCGGCTAAAAGCGCGGACCCCAGAGACGGGCGCAAGACGCGGCTAAAAGCGCGGACCCCAGAGACGGGCGCGAGCCGCGGCTAAAACCACAGACCCCGGGGAGGGCGGGAGACGCTAAGGCGACTGCTGCTGCCGCCACCAAGGGGCCTGTGTGCGAGCACAGGTCACTATCCACACCTCTCTTCCGGGGAGCCTGTGCAGCCCGCCACTGCCAGGTTCCTGGGGTCCAGGGACAACTTCCCCGGGAGAACACACGGCGGGCCTCAGGCTGGTGGAACATCACGCTGGCCTCTGCCGCCGCAGGCCCGCCCCGCAAGCAGTGCCCCTCCCTCCCCCCCGGCCTGAGTGCGCCAGAGCCCTCGAATCAGCGGCTCCTTTAACCCCGTCCTGTCTGAACAAAAAAAAGACGCCCTCCAGCGACCTACATGCAGAGGCAGGGCCAAATCCAAAGCTGAGCCCCTGTGAGCTGTGAGAACAAAGAATAGAAAGGGAAATCTCTCCCAGCAGCCTCAGAAGCAGCGGATTAAAGCTCCACAATCAACTTGATGTACCTGCATCTGTGGAATACATGAATAGACAACGAGTCATCCCAAATTGAGGAGGTGGGCTTCGAGAGCAAGATCTATGATTTTTTCCCCTTTTCCTCTTTTTGTGAATATGTATGTGTATGCTTCTGTGTGAGATCTTGTCTGTATAGCTTTGCTTCCACCATTTGTCCTAGCGTTCTATCCGTCCATGGTTTTTTTTTAATTTTTTTCTTAATAATTAAATTTAATTTTAATAACTTTATTATACTTTACCTTCGTTTTTTCTTTCTTTCCTTCCTTCCCTCCTTTAGACAACGAATCATCCCAAATTGAGGAGGTGGTCTCTGAGAGCAAGATTTATGATTTTTTGCCCTTTACCTCTTTTTGTGAGGTGTATGTGTATGCTTCTGTGTAAGATTCTGTCTGTATAGCTTTGAATCCAACATTTGTCCTAAGGTTCTATCTGTCCCTTTTTTTTTCCTAAATAATTATTTTTTAATTCAATAACTTTATTATACTTTATTTTATTTTACAGTATCTTCTTTCTTTCTGTCTTTTTTCCTTCCTTCCTTCCTTCTTTCCTCCCTCCCTCCCTCCTTTCTTTCCTTCTTTGCTTCTTTCTTTCTTTTTCATTCTTTCTTTCTTTCTTTCTTTCTTCCTTCCTTCTTTCCTTCCTTCCCTCCTTTCCTTCTTTCTTTCGTTCTTTCTTCATACTTCTACTAATTCTCTCTACTTTTTCTCCCTTTTATTCTGAGCCGTGTGGATGAAAGGCTCTTGGTACTCCAGCCAGGAGTCAGGGCTCTGCCTCTGAGGTGGGAGAGACAACTTCAGGACACCGGTCAACAAGAGACCTCCCAGTTCCACATAATATCAAACGGCAAAAATCTCCCAGAGACCTCCATTTTAACACCAGCACCCAACTTCACTCAATGACCAGCAAGCTACAGTGCTGGACAACCTATGCCAAACAACTAGCAAAACAGGAACACAACCCCACCCATTAGGAGAGAGGCTACCTAAAATCATAATAAGACCACAGACACCCCAAAACACACCACCAGATGTGAACCTGCCCACTAGAGAGACAAGATCCAGCCTCATCCACCACAACACAGGCACTAGTCCACTCCACCAGGAAGCCTACACAACCCACTGAACCAACCTTAGCCACTGGAGACAGACATCAAAAACAGTGGGAACTACGAACCTGCAGCCTGCAAAAAGGAGACCCCAAACACAGTAAGATAAGCAAAATGAGAAGACAGAAAATCACACAGCAGATAAAGGAGCAAGATAAAAATGCACCAGACCTAACAAATGAAGAGGAAATAGGCAGTCTACCTGAAATAGAATTCAGAATAATGATAGTAAGGATGATCCGAAATCATGGAAATAGAATGGACAAAATGCAAGAAACAGTTAACAAGGAACTAGAAGAAATAAAGATGAAACAAGCAATGATGAACAACACAATAAATGAAATTAAAAGTACTCTAGATGGGATCAATAGCAGAATAACTGAGGCAGAAGAACGGATAAGTGACCTGGAAGATAAAATAGTGGAAATAACTACTGCAGAGCAGAATAAAGAAAAAAGAATGAAAAGAACTGAGGACAGTCTCAGAGACCTCTGGGACAACATTAAATGCACCAACATTCGAATTATAGGGGTTCCAGAAGAAGAAGAGAAAAAGAAAGGGACTGAGAAAATATTTGAAGAGATTATAGTTGAAAACTTCCCTAATATGGGAAAGGAAATAGTTAATCAAGTCCACAAAGCACAGAGCATCCCATACAGGATAAATACAAGGAGAAATACGCCAAGACACATTTAATCAAACTGTCAAAAATTAAATACAAAGAAAGCATATTAAAAGCAGCAAGGGAAAAACAACAAATAACACACAAGGGAATCCCCATAAGGTTAACAGCTGATCTCTCAGCAGAAACCCTGCAAGCCAGAAGGGAGTGGTAGGACATACTGAAAGTGATGAAGGAGAAAAACCTGCAACCAAGACTACTCTACCCATCAAGGATCTCATTCAGATTTGATGCAGAAATTAAAACCTTTACAGACAAGCAAAAGCTGAGAGAGTTCAGCACCACCAAACCAGCTTTACAACAAATGCCAAAGGAACTTCTCTAGACAAGAAACACAAGAGAAGGAAAAGACCTATAATAACGAACCCAAAACAATTTAGAAAATGGGAATAGGAACATACATATCGATAATTACCTTAAATGTAAATGGACTAAATACTCCCACCAAAAGACACAGATTGGCTGAATGGATACAAAAACAAGACCCTTATATATGTTGTCTACAAGAGACCCATTTCAGACCTAGAGACACATACAGACTGAAAGTAAGGGGATGGAAAAAGATATTCCATGCAAATGGAAACCAAAAGAAAGCTGGAGTAGCAATTCTCATGTCAGACAAAATAGACTTTAAAATAAAGACTATTAGAAGACACAAAGAAGGACACTACATAATGATCAAGGGATCGATCCAAGAAGAAGATATAACAATTGTAAATATTTATGCACCCAACATAGGAGCACATCAATACATAAGGCAAATACTAACAGCCATAAAAGGGGAAATCAACAGTAACACATTCATAGTAGGGGACTTTAACACCCCACTTTCACCATTGGACAGATCATCCAAAATGAAAATAAATAAGGAAACACAAGCTTTAAATGATACATTAAACAAGATGGACTTAATTGATATTTATAGGACACTCCATCCAAAAACAACAGAATACACATTTTTCTCAAGTGCTCATGGAACATTCTCCAGGATAGATCATATCTTGGGTCACAAATCAAGCCTTGGTAAATTTAAGAAAATTGAAATTGTATGAAGTATCCTTTTCGACCACAACGCCATGAGACTAGATATCAATTACAGGAAAAGATCTGTAAAAAATACAAACACATGGAGGCTAAACAATACACTACTTAATAATGAAGTGATCACTGAAGAAATCAAAGAGGAAATCAAAAAATATCTAGAAACAAATGACAATGGAGACACAACGACCCAAAACCTATGGGATGCAGCAAAAGCAGTTCTAAGGGGGAAGTTTATAGCAATACAAGCCCACTTTAAGAAGCAGGAAACATCTCGAATAAACAACCTAACCTTGCACCTCAAGCAATTAGAGAAAGAACAAAAAAACCCCAAAGCTAGCAGAAGGAAAGAAATCATAAAAATCAGATCAGAAATAAATGAAAAAGAAATGAAGGAAAAATAGCAAAGACCAATAAAACTAAAAGCTTGTTCTTTGAGAAGATAAACAAAATAGATAAACCACTAGCCAGACTCATCAAGAAAAAAAGGGGGAAGACTCAAATCAATAGAATTAGAAATGAAAAAGGAGAAGTAACAACTGACACTGCAGAAATAAAAAAGATCATGAGAGATTACTACAAGCAACTCTATGCCAATAAAATGGACAATCTGGAAGAAATGGACAAATTCTTAGAAATGCACAACCTGCCAAGACTGAATCAAGAAGAAATAGAAAATATGAACAGACCAATCACAAGCACTGAAATTGAAACTGTGATTAAAAATCTTCCAACAAAGAAAAGCCCAGGACCAGATGGCTTCACAGGCGAATTCTATCAAACATTTAGAGAAGAGCTAACACCTATCCTTCTCAATATCTTCCAAAATATAGCAGAGGGAGGAACACTCCCAAATTCTTTCTACGAGGCCATCATCACCTTGATACCAAAACCAGACAAGGATGTCACAAAGAAAGAAAACTACAGGCCAATATCACTGATGAACATAGATGCAAAAATCCTCAACAAAATACTAGCAAACAGAATCCAACAGCACATTAAAAGGATCATACACCATGATCAAGTGGGGTTTATTCCAAGAATGAAAGGATTCCTCAATATATGCAAATCTATCAATGTGATAAACCATATTAACAAATTGAAGGAGAAAAACCATATGATGATCTCAATAGATGCAGAGAAAGCTTTTGACAAAATTCAACACCCATTTATGATAAAAACCCTGCAGAAAGTAGGCATAGAGGGAACTTTCCTCAACATAATAAAGGCCATATATGACAAGCCCACAGCCAACATCATCCTCAGTGGTGAAAAACTGAAAGCATTTCCACTAAGATCAGGAACATGACAAGGTTGCCCACTCTCACCACTCTCATTCAACATAGTTTTGGAAGTTTTAGCCACAGCAATCAGAGAAGGAAAGGAAATAAAAGGAATCCAAATTGGAAAAGAAGATGTAAACCTGTCACTGTTTGCAGATGACATGATACTACACATAGAGAATCCTAAAGATGTTACCAGAAAACTATTAGAGCTAATCAATGAATTTGGTAAAGTAGCAGGAAACAAAATTAATGCACAGAAATCTCTGGCATTCCTATATACTAATGATGAAAAATCTGAAAGTGCAATCAAGAAAACACTCCCATTTACCATTGCAACAAAAAGAATAAACTATCTAGGAATAAACCTACCTAAGGAGACAAAAGACCTGTATGCAGAAAATTATGACACTGATGAAAGAAATTAAAGATGATACAAATAGATGGAGAGATATACCATGTTCTTGGATTGGAAGAATAAACATTGTGAAAATGACTCTACTACCCAAAGCAATCTATAGATTCAATGCAATCCCTATCAAACTACCACTGCATTTTTCACAGAACTAGAACAAAAAATTTCACAATTTGTATGGAAACACAAAAGACCCCTAATAGCCAAAGCAATCTTGAAAACGAAAAACGGAACTGGAGGAATCAGGCTCCCTGACTTCAGACTATAGTACAAAGCTACAGTAATCAAGACGGTATATTACTGGCACAAAAACAGAAATATAGATCAATGGAACAGGATAGGAAACCCAGAGATAAACCCACGCACATATGGTCACCTTATCTTTGATAAAGTAGGCAAGAATATACAGTGGAGAAAAGACAGCCTCTTTAATAAGTGATGCTAGGAAAACTGGACAGATACATGTAAAAGTATGAAATTCGATAATTCCCTAACACCATACACAAAAATAAGCTCAAAATGGATTAAAGACCTAAATGTAAGGCCAGACGCTATCAAACTCTTAGAGGAAAACATAGGCAGAACACTCTATGACATAAATCGCAACAAGATCCTTTTTGACCCACCTCCTAGAGAAATGGAAATAAAAACAAAAATAAACAATTGGGACCTAATGAAACTTCAAAGCTTTTGCACAGCAAAGGAAACCATAAACAATAACAAAAAAAACCCTCAGAATGGGAGAAAATATTTGCAAATGAAACAACTGACAAAGGATTAATCTCCAAAATTTACAAGCAGCTCATGCAGCTCAATAACAAGAAAACAAACAACCCAATCCAAAAATGGGCAGAAGACCTAAATAGACATTTCTCCAAAGAAGATATACAGACTGCCAACAAACATATGAAAGAATGCTCAACATCATTAATCATCAGAGAAGCGCAAATCAAAACTACAATGAGATATCATCTCACACCAGTCAGATTGGCCATCATCAAAAAATCTAGAAACAATAAATGCTGGAGAGGGTGTGGAGAAAAGGGAACACTCTTGCACTGCTGGTGGGAATGTGAATTGGTTCAGCAACTATGGAGAACAGTATGGAGGTTCCTTAAAAAACTACAAATAGAACTACCATATGACCCAGCAATCCCACTACTGGGCATATACCCTGAGAAAACCAAAATTCAAAAAGAGTCATGTACCAAAATATTCATTGCAGCTCTATTTACAATAGCCTGGAGATGGAAACAACCTAAGTGCCCATCATTGGATGAATGGATAAAGAAGATGTGGCACAAATATACAATGGAATATTACTCAGCCATAAAAAGAAACAAAATTGAGCTATTTGTAATGAGGTGGATAGACCTAGAGTCTGTCATACAGAGTGAAGTAAGTCAGAAAGAGAAAGACAATTACCATATACTAACACATATATATGGAATTTAAGAAAAAAAATGTCATGAAGGACCTAGTGGTAAGACAGGAATAAAGACACAGACCTACTGGAGAACGGACTTGAGAATATGGGGAGGGGGAAGGGTGAGCTGTGACAGGGCGAGAGAGAGTCATGGACATATATACACTACCAAACGTAAGGTACATGGGTAGTGGCAAGCAGCCGCAAGGCACAGGGATATCGGCTCGGTGCTTTGTGACTGCCTGGAGGGGTGTGATAGGGAGTGTGGGAGGAGGGGAGACGCAAGAGGGAAGAGATATGGGAACATATGTATACGTATAACTGATTCACTTTGTTATAAAGCAGAAACTAACACACCATTGTAAAGCAATTACACCCCAGTAAAGATGTTATAAATAAATAAATAAATAAATAAAAATTTTTTAAAAAGCAATGGCACATTACAAACCTCAAAGTTTGCTTTGATTTCTGGTTAAAATATCTCTACACAATCATATACTCCATATGTTCTACCCTATATTCAGATGTATCTAGAGAAGACAATTTCAGTAAAAGAGAAGGCCAGAAATTTGAATTATTTCCTCTTACTGAAAAGGATGAAGGAGGAAAGCTATAAGGGTAGGGTTTGAGTTCCAGTCCTGCCGTTATTTTTCTGGGTGAACTTTGGAAGAACAATTGCAAGAACAACAACAAATTTCTAGTAACAACAATACCATTATCAATAATAATTATAACAGATGGAACAGAATGTACTACATGAATCAAACTATGATAAGCATATAAACTACCTAAACAGTTATTCAACTATAAAGTAATTGTGTTTCTTATTAAATATGATAGACAGAATACCTTAATTTTTTAATGCTCTATCTAAAACCTCTATCTCTATGAAATATAAAGGAATATTTTATTTAAAAAATGTTATAGATACCTAAGGGAAAAGTTGCGGAGATACTATCAGATGAGATATGACATTCAAATTTTGAAAAATGATGAGTAATGGCTAACTTAGCACAGGAGAAAGCTGAAATGTACCATCTGACTGGCAGAGTTAGAAACCAACAATAAGCAAGCTTATTTATGGTGCAAAACCATGGAAGGTCTCAGGAAGTGGAGACACCAGCTCAATGAAGGCAGGAATTAGGGGTGGACATAAAAACAGAAAGAACTGTTTTTAATCAGTTTAAACACTTAGATTTTTTTGTTCAATATTCCCTTATTTACCCCACACAGCAACATGACTACCCCTCCTCTGGTAAGGTAGGGAAAGAAAGTCTACTCCATGGAAAATTAAAACTAGTGATCTCTAGACTTGAAAATATTGAGCCAGGTTAAGAGGAGTTGGGGGTAAGTGAGGATATTAAAACAGGAGGATTAGATAAATGCCTCCTTTTTAAACTCTGAGACTTCATCTTACTTGTCTCTCTTTCCACTTCTAAAATTCAGAAAACCAGGCTTATACTACTTGTTAGGAAGAACAATTTGACCCAAGACAATACAAAAAAGATGATACATATTGATAATTATGTATCATCAAATGAAACGACTTAGTGTCCACTAAAAAAGTAAAACCTGTTCATATTTTAGCCTTTCTCACAACACATATACCCCAATCAATTTTTTTTTGGTTCCTCAATCTTAAATAGAAACAGACAGCTAACATATTTTAGAAAATGATCTAAATTTAAAGACAGACACAAAGACAAATATGCATATGCAGTTAACCCTTGAACAATGCAAGTGTTAATCTGCATATAATTTATAGTTGTTCCTTTATATCCACAGTTCCTACACATCTGCAGATTCAACCAACCATGGAACATGTAGTACTGTAGTGTTTACTACTGAAAAATATCTGCATATAAGTGGACCCATACTGTTTAAATCCACATTGTTCAAGGGGCAACTGTACATAAGCATAACAAAAGAAAAACATTCTGAGGAAATATGGATCATTTAGAGAGAAGAAAATTTTAAAACACAACATTAATAGGAACTGTAATATCAAGAGAAGATATAACATCATGACATATAAGAATAGGGTGCTATATTTTTTTATGATTTAAAATGAAAATATCTCTTGAAATTAGGGTACTCATTTTTAAAAGATGGACGATTCAGATAATTAAAATGTTGGTATTGAAAATTTGAAAAGTACATTTTAGCAAAAACAAAATTTTATTTGACAGTTTGTTTGTGTAGGACCCAAAAGGTAGAAGAGTAATACAGAAAAAAAGGAAAACTGATGACTATAGCCAAATTAATTCAAGATTTAAACTAGAAGTTTTAATAGTTTTAATGGGCCAGGGATATTATCAAAGATCTTATTTAAAAAATTACAATAAAGGATGTGGCTAAGACAGTGAAGTAGGAAGACCATAAGCTCACCTCCTCACATGGGCACAGCAAAATTACAACTGCTTACAGAGTGATTATTGATGAGAAAGACCTGATGACTAACAGAAAGAATCTTCTACAAATAAAGATATAAAGAAGGACTCACAATAACGTAGGAGACGCAGAGACATGGTATAGTCAAGATCAACACCCCTGGGTAAGTGACTCACAAATGGAAGTATAATTAAAATTGTACACATTCTACAAGGAGTAAGGGATCTGAGACCCTTATCAGGTTCCCATACCCAGGATCCATAGACCAAGAAGAACACTCAAAATGTATGACTTTAGAAGGCCAGCAGTGCTTGCATACAGAAGAGCCCGAGGCTTATAAGAAACAGACTTGCTCTTAAGGGGTGCATGCAAAATATCATATGCACTGAATCCCAGTGCAGAGGCAGTAATTTGAATGCAGCCTGAGTCAGATATACTTGCTGATCTTGGAGAGTCCCCCAGAGAGGCAGAAGGCAAATGAGACTCCCACATGGATAGATGTTGGTGGCAGACATTTTGGAGAGCTCATTCCCCCAGAAGGACACTGGTGCTGGCAAGTGACATCTTGGAATTCTCTTTCTAGGTTATTAGTGCTAGGAACTTAACCACCCACTAGCAAGCCAGACCAGTAGCAGGACTCCCTTAGCCCCCATAACTATGCCTCCTGTGACCCAGCCTTAAGCAGCATTGAGTTGACGCCAGCCCAGGCCCCCTAGAACCACAGAGCCAGCTTGCAGGGTCCTTGCTCTACCCACCCGTGGTCCAGCAGCCACTATGTGAACCAGAGTCTGGCAGACAAATTGGCCTGGGGCCAGCTCCACCAACCAGCATGCCCAAAGTGTTTAGTCCCAATACAACAGAAGACCCCACACAGCCAACATAAGGGAAACTACTAGAGCATATAGATTTGGTGACCAGAGAGGAGTGTATTCCTGGGGCCCATAGGATATCTCCTACATAAGGCTACTTCTCCAAAACTGGCAAATGTAACTGACCTATAAAACACAGAGAAATAAACAGAGAACTGGGCAAAATGAAGAGACAAAGGAATGTGTTCCAAATGAAGGAACAAGACAAAACCCTAGAAAAAAGAACTAACCAAAGTGGACATAAGAAATATACTTGATAAAGCGTTCAAGATAATGATCATAAAGATGATTAATGAACACAGAAGAAGAATGGATAAACATGATGAGAAGTTCAACAAAGAGCTAGAAAATATGAAGAGAACAAAATAGATCTAAAGAATACAATAACTGAAATAAAAAATACACTAGATGAAATAACCAGTAGATTAGATGATACAGAGGAATGATCAGTGAATTGGAAGACAATAATGAAACTCACCCTTGCTGAACAGAAAAAAAAAAAAAAGAATTTAAAAAATGAGGAAAGTTTAAGAGGCTTCTGGGACAATATCAAGCATACTAACATCTGCATTATATGGGTCCCAGAAGAAGAGAGGGAGAGAAAGATGAAGATAAAATATTGAAGAAATAGTAGGTGATAACTTCCCTAAACTGAGAAAGGAAACAGATATCCTAGTCCAGTAAGTGAAGAGAGTCCCAAACAAATAACCCCAAAGAAGTCAACACCAAAACAAATTATAATTAAAATGGAAAAAATTAAAGTGAGAATCTTAGAAGCAACAAGAGAAAAGCAACTAGCTCCATATAAGGGAACTTCCATAAAACCATCAGCTGCCTTTGCAGTGCAAACTCTGCAGGCCACAAGAGAGTGGCATGACATATTACAAGTGATGAAAGGAAAAAAGCTACAACCAAAGATACTCTAACTGGCAAAGCTATCATTCAGATCTGAAGGAGAGACAAAGAGTTTTACAGACAAGCAACAGCTAAAAGAGTTCAGCATCACTAAACAGGTTTTACAAGAAATTTTAAAGGAATATCTTGACATGGAAAAATAAATGACCACAATTAGAAATATGAAAATTATGAAAGGAATAATCTCATTGGTAAAGGCAAACATACAATAAAAGTAGTAGATCAACCACTTATAAAGCTAGTAGGAAGGTTAAAAGACAAAAGTAATAAAATCATCTATATGCTACAATAAATTTGTAGGGATATTGAAACATTAAACATGGGGATAGGGGAGTAAAAATTCAGGGTTATTAGAATGTGTTTGAGCTTAAGAGATTATCATATATATACACATGAAGCAAACCAAAAACATGTAATAGATACACACACACAAAGAAAGAAAGGAATCCAAACATAATACTAAGGATAGTCATCAAATCACAAAGGAAGAGAGCAAAAGAAGATGAAAGGAACAAAAAAGAAAAACGAAAACAACAAAATTTCAGTAAGTACATACCTATCAATAATTACTTAAATATAAATGGACTAACCACTCCAATCAAAGGACACATGGCTGACTGGATACAAAAACAAGATCCATATATATACTGCCTACAAGAGACTCACTTTGGATCTAAATGGAAAAAGTTATTCCATGCAAATGGAAATAAAAAGAAAGCTGGGGTAGCAATACTTATATAAGACAAAATAGACTTTAAAACAAAGACTGCAACAATAAATGAATAAGAAATATTACATAATGATAAACAGGTCAAAGAAGAAGATATAACAATTGTAAATATGTATTCACCTAACATAAGAGTACATAAAATCATAATGCAAATACTAACACTCCTAATGGGAGAAATTGGCAGTAACACAATAATATTAGGGGACTTTAACACCTCATTTTCATCAATGGACAGATCTTCCAGATACAGTAAATCTATGAGGAAATACTGGGTTTAAATGACATATTAGACCAGTTAAAGTTTATATATATAAATAGAACACTTCATCCAAAATTAGCAGAAAGCACATTCTTTTCAATTGCACTTGGAACATTCTTCAGGATAGATTGCATGCTAAGTCACAAAACAAGTCTCATTGAATTTAAGAAAAATTGAAATCATTTCATGCATCTTTTCTGACTACAATGCTAGGAGACTATAAATCAACTACAAGAAGAAAACTGTCAAAAACACAAACATGTGGAGGCTAAATAATATGTTTCTAAGCAACCAATAGGTCACTGAGGAAATAAAAGAGGAAAAAAAAATAGTGACAAATGAAAATTGTAACACAATTTAAAAAAATCTATGGGACTCAGCAAAAGCAGTTCCAAGAGGGATGTTCATCGCAATACAAGCCAACCTCAAGAAACAAGAACAAATTCATATAAACACTCTAACGTTGCACATAAAAGTACTAGAAAAACAAGAACATTGAAAACACAAAGTTAGTAGAAGGAAAGCAATAATAAAGATCAGAGTGAAAATAAATGAAATAGAGACTAAAACAATGGAAAAGGTAAATAACACTAAGTGCTGGTTCTTTGAAAATATAAATAAGTTGATAAAACTGTAGCCAGACTCATTGAGAACAAAAAGATAGAAGTTCAAATAAATAGAATAAAAACTGAAAGGGGAGAGTTTATAACTGATACCAGAAAACTACCAAGGATCATAAGAGAATACTATGAGCAATTATACACCAATAAAATGGACAACCTAGAAGAAATGGATAAATTCCTAGAAACTTAAAATCTCTCAAGACTGAATCAGGAAGAAACATAAAATATGAACAGACCAATTACCAGTAATGAAAGTGAATCAGTAATTTAAAAACACCCAACAAATAAAAGTGTAGAAGTAGTTGAATTATTCCAAAAATTAAAAGAAGAGTTAAAATCTATTCTGTTCAAACTACTCCAAAGATGGAAGAGGAAGGAATGCTTCTGAACTCATTCTACGAGGCCAGAATGATCTTAATACCAAAACCAAAGACACCACAAAAAAAGAAAATTATAGGCCAATATCTCTGATGAACATAGAGGCAAAAATACTCAACAAAATATAAGCAAACAGAATTCAACAATACATTAAATGAATCATACACCATGATCAAGTGGGATTTATCCCAGGGATGCAAAATGGTTCAATATCCACAAATAAATAAATATGATACATCACATTAACAATTTTGAAGAATAAAAATAATATGATCATCTCAAAAGATGCAGAATAAGCTTTTGACAAAATTCAACATCCATTCATGATAAAAAAACTGTCAACAAAGTGGATATAGACAAAACATACCTCTACATAATAAAGGCCTTATGTGAAAAAACCCACACCCAATATCGTACTTAATGGTGAAAAGATGAAAGCATTTTCTGTATATCAGGAACAAGACAAGGACTCCCACTCTTGCCACTTTTTTTTTTTTTTTGCGGTACGCGGGCCTCTCACTGTTGTGGCCTCTCCCATTGCGGAGCACAGGCTCTGGACGTGCAGGCTCAGCAGCCATGGCTCACGGTCCCAGCCACTCCGTGGCATGTGGGATCTTCCCGGACCGGGGCACGAGCCCGTGTCCCCTGCATCGGCAGGCGGACTCTCAACCACTGCACCACCAGGGAAGCTCCTTGCCACTTTTATTCAACATAGTGTTTGATATCCAAGCCAGAGCAATCAGGCAAGGTAAAGAAATAAAAAGCATCCAAATAGGAAGGGAAGAAGTAAAACTGTCACTCTTTGCATGTTACCATATATTAAAAAAACCCTAAAGAAGGCACCAAAAAGTATTTGAACTCATAAATGAATTCAGTAAATTTGCAGAATACAAAATTAACATACATAAATCTGTTGTATTTCTGTATATAAAAAATGAACTAGTAGAAAGGGAAATTAAGAAACAATCCCATTTACAATTGCATCAAAAAGTAGAAAATACCTTGGAATAAATCTGACAAAGGAGGAAAAAGAGTTGTACTAGGAAAACTTTAAGGCATTGATGAATGAAATTGAAGATGACACAAGCAAATGGGAAGATATAACATGCTCCTAGATTGGAGGAATTAATATTGCTAAAATGCCCATATTCCACAAGGCAGTGTACAGATTCAATCCAATCCCCTCCAAATACCAGTGACATTTTTTCACAGAACTAGAACAAATAGTTCTAAAATTTGGGAGGAAACACAAAATACTCAGAATAGCCAAGTTTTTTGAAAAAGAACAATACTGAAGGTACAATGCTCCCTGACTTCAGACTATACTACAAATTTCCTGTATTCAAAACAGTATGGCACTGGCACAAAAACAGAGACATAGATTAATGTCACAGAATAGAGAGCCCAGAAATGAACCCAAACTTATACAGTTAATAAATCTATGACAAAGGAGGTAAGAATATACAATGGAGAAAAGACAGCCTCTTCAATAAATGATGTTGGGAAAACTGAACAGCTACATGAAAAAGAGTAAAACTGAACTACTTTCTCATAACAACTACAAAAATAAACTCAAAATGGATTAAAGACTTAAATATAAGACCTGAAACCATAAAACTCCTAGATGAAAACCTAGGCAGTTCATTCTTTGCACTGGTCTTTATTGTATTTTTATGGATATATCTCCTCAGGCAATGGAAAAAAATCAAAAAATTTAAAATGAGGCTATATTTACTAAAGAACTTTTGCACAGCAAAGGAAACCATCAACAGACTGAAAAGGCTGCCTATGGAATGGGAGTCCATATTTGCAAATTATATACCCAATAAAGGGTTAATATCAAAAATATAGAAAAAGGAACCCTCATACTCTTTTGGTGGGAATTTAAATTGGCACAGACACTTTGGAGAACAGTATGGAGTTTCCTTAAAAAACTAAACTTAAGGGCTTCCCTGGTGGCACAGTGTTTGAGAGTCCGCCTGCCGATGCAGGGGACACCGGTTCATGCCCCGGTCCAGGAAGATCCCACATGCCACACAGCGGGTAGGCCCATGAGCCATGGCCACTGAGCCTGCACGTCTGGAGCCTATGCTCTGCAACGGGAGAGGCCACAACAGTGAGAGGCCCACGTACCGCAAAAAAAAAAAAAAAAAACTAAAAGTAAAACGACCATATGATCCTGCAATCCCACTCCTGGTCATATATCCAGAGAAAACCATAATTTGAAAGGATACATGCACCCCAATGTTCACTGCAGCACTATTTACAACAGCCAGGACATGGAAGCAACCTAAATGTCTATCAACAGAGGAATGGATAAAGAAGATGTGGTACATATATACAATGGAATATTACTCAGCCATAAAAAAGAACAGAATAATGCCATTTGCAGCAACATGGATGGACCTAGAGATTGTCATACTGAGTGAAGAAAGTCAGACAGAGAAAGACAAATATCATATGATATTGCTTGTACATGGAATATTAAAAAAGGGTACAAATGAACTTATCTACAGAACAGAAATAGAGTTACAGATGTAGAAAACTTATGGTTACCAGGTGGTAAGGGAGAGAGGGATAAATTGTAAGTTTGGGATTGACATATACACACTACTGTATATAAAATAGGTAATTAATAAGGACCTACTGTATAGCAAATCGAACTCTACTTCATACTCTGTAATGGCCTACATGGGAAAAGAATCTAAAAAAGAGTGCTTATTATGTATATGTAAAAAAAAAAACATAAAGTTATTTTTAATTGGAAAAAGATTTCTATTTTCAGCATAAGCACAATAAAGTAATGTAATAAAATGTGCTATAGAGCCCTGAAACAATCCAGTATATTTTTGAAATTTGATATTTTAAACTGTTAGCCTTTGTCACATAGATTAATGTTCTAATAAACACATCTGGGAAAATAAATAAATAAATGTAAAGAAATCAAACAATTCAACATTAAAAAAAAAACACAATTAAAAATTGGGCACGGGCTTCCCTGGTGGTGCAGTGGTTGAGAGTCTGCCTGCTGATGCAGGGGACACGGGTTAGTGCCCCGGTCTGGGAAGATCCCACATACTGCAGAGCGGCTAGGCCCGTGAGCCATGGGTGTCGAGCCTGCACATCTGGAGTCTGTGCTCCGCAACGGGAGAGGCCACAACAGTGAGAAGACCGCGTACCACAAAAAAAAAAAAAAAAAAAAAAAAATTGGGCAGGAACATATGTGTTGTCTGACTGCAATGTTTGTGCCTACTCCACAGTGAGGGCAACAAGAAGTTAGTTTCCTTAGAACCAAGGAGGTGCCCTCGCACATGCAGGACAACTTGTTGCCCCATCCCTAATAAGGAAGAAGCTTCCTGCTATGGCTGCAACTGCTAAGAAGCCAACCTTGCTGCGGTTTCTCTCAGACATTTTTCTAGATATTCTTTTTCTTTTTTTTTGCCACCCCACACAGCTTGTGGGATCTTGATTCACAAGCCAGAGGTTGGGCTGAAGCTCCTACAGTGGGAACTCTGTGTTTGAACCACTGGACCAACAGAGAACCTCAGACCCCAGGGAATATTCATTGGAGTGAGATCTCACAGAGGTCCTCATCTCAGGACCAACACCCAACTCTACCCAACAGCATACAAACTCCAGTGTTGGAAGCCTCAGGTCAAACAATCAGTAAGACAGGAACACAATCCCACTCATTATATATATATATATATATATATAGTGGTAAAAAAATATGTCACGGATGAAGGAGCAAGGTAAAAACCTACAAGACCAAATAAATGAAGAGGATATAGGCAATCTACATGAAAAAGAATTCAGAGTAATGACAGTAAAGATGATCCAGAATCTCAGAAATAGAATGGAGGCACAGATTGAGAAAATACAAGAAATGTTTAACAAAGATCTAGAACTAAAGAACAAACAAACAGAGATGAACAACACAATAACTGAAATGAAGAATACACTAGAAGGAATCATTAACAGAATAACTGAGGCAGAAGAACGAATAAGTGAGCTGGGAGACAAAATGGTGGAAATAACTGCTGAGGAGAAGAATAAAGAAAAAATAATGAAAAGAATTGAAGACAATCTCAGACACCTCTGGGACACACTAAACACACCAACATTCAAATTATAGGGGTCCCAGAAGAAGAAGAGAAAAAGAAAAGGTATGAAAAAGTATTTGAAGAGATTATAGTTAAAACTCTCCTAACATGGGAAAGGAAATAGTCACCCAAGTCCAGGAAGCACAGAGATTACCATACAGGATAAACCCTAGGAAAAACACAGCAAGACACATATTAATCAAATTAACAAAAATTAAATTCAAAGAAAAAATATTAATGGCAAGAAGGGAAAAATAAAAAAAAAAAACATATAAAGGAATCCCCATGAGGTTATCAGCTGATTTCTCAGCAAAAACACTGCAGCCAGAAGGGAGTGGCAGGATATACTGAAAGTGATGAAAGAGAAAAACCTACAACCAAGATTACTCTACCTAGCAAGGATCTCATTCAGATTCGTCAGAGAAATCAAGATATTTTCAGACAAGAAACAGCTAAGAAAATTCAGCACCACCAAACCAGCTCTACAACAAATGTTAAAGAAACTTCTCTAGGCAAAGAGAAGAAAAAGACACACAAAAACAAACCCATAACAATTAAGAAAATGATAATAGGAACATACATATCAATAATAACTTTGCATGTAAATGGATTAAGTGCCCCAACCAAAACACACAGACTGACTGAATGGATACAAAAAAAAAGACTTACATATATGCTGTCTACAAGAGACCCATTTCAGACCTAGGGACACATGCATACTGAAGGTGAAGGGTTGGAAAAAGATATCCCATGCAAATGGAAATCAAAAGAAAGCTGTAGTAGAAATACTCGTATCTGAAAATAAACTTTAAAAGAAAGACTATGACAAGACACAAAGAAGGACACTACATAATGATCAAGGGATCAATCCAAGAAGAAGATATAACAATTGTAAATATTTATGCACCCAACATAGGAGCACATCAATACATAAGGCAAATACTAACAGCCATAAAAGGGGAAATCGACAGTAACACATTCATAGTAGGGGACTTTAACATCCCACTTTCACCAATGGACAGATCATCCAAAATGAAAATAAATAAGGAAACACAAGCTTTAAATGATACATTAAACAAGATGGACTTAATTGATATTTATAGGACACTCCATCCAA
Source organism: Lagenorhynchus albirostris (assembly GCF_949774975.1). Taxonomy (NCBI): domain Eukaryota; kingdom Metazoa; phylum Chordata; class Mammalia; order Artiodactyla; family Delphinidae; genus Lagenorhynchus; species Lagenorhynchus albirostris. The sequence continues at coordinate 72,625,760 of NC_083103.1, forward strand.
AAACAACAGAATACACATTTTTCTCAAGTGCTCATGGAACATTCTCCAGGATAGATCATATCTTGGGTCACAAATCAAGCCTTGGTAAATTTAAGAAAACTGAAATCATATCAAGTATCTTTTCTGACCACAATGCTATGAGATTGGAAATCAATTACAGGAAAAAAAACTGTAAAAAAACACAAATACATGGAGGATAAACAGTGCACTACTAAATAACCAAGAGATCACTGAAGAAATCAAAGAAGAAATAAAAGAATACATAAAAACAAATGACAATGAAAACATGATGATCCAAAACTTATGGTATGCAGCAAAAGCAATTCTAAGAGGGAAGTTTATAACAATTCAATCTCACCTCAAGAAACGAGAAAAATCAAAAATAAACAATCTAACCCTACACTTAAAACAACTATAGAAAGAAGAACAAAGAAAACCCAAAGTCAGTAGAAGGAAAGAAATCATAAAAATCAGAGGAGAAATAAATGAAATAGAAACAAATAAAACAATAGCAAAGATCAATAGAACTAGAAGTTGGTCTTTGAGAAGATAAAAAAAAAAAATGTTCAACCCTTAGCGAGACTCATCAAGAAAAAAAGGGAGAGGACACAAATCAATAAAATTTGAAATGAAAAAGGAGAAATCACAACTGACACCACATAAATACAAAAGATAATAAGAGACTACTACAACCAAATATATGCTAATAAAATGGAAAACAATGAAGAAATGGACAAATTCTTGGAAAGGTACAATTTTCCAAGACTGAACAAGGAAGAATTAGAAAATATAAACAGACCTATCACAAGTAATTAAATTTAAACTGTAATTTAAAAACTTCCAACAAACAAAAGCCCAGGAACAGATGGCTTCACAGGCAAATTCTATCAAACATCTAGAGAAGAGCTAACACTGATATTTCTCAAACTCTTCCAAAAAATTGCACAGGGAGAAACACTCCCAAATTCATTCTACAAGTCGCCATCACCCTGATACCAGAACCAGAAAAAGATATCACAAAAAAAGAAACTTATAGACCAATATCATTGATGAACATAGGTGCAAAAATCCTCAACAAAATACTAGCAAACAGAATCCAACAACACATTAAAAGGATCATAAACCATGATCAAGTGGGGTTTATCCCAGGTATGTAAGGATTCTTCAATATATGCAAATCAACGTGATACACCACATTAACAAATTAAGGAATAAAAACCATATGATCATCTCAATAGATGCAGAAAAAGCTTTTGACAAAATTCAACACCCATTTATGATAAAAACTCTCCAGAAAATGGGCATAGAGGGGAGCTACCTCAACATAATAAAGGCCATATACAACAAAGCCACAGCAAGCATCATACTAAATGGTGAAAAACTGAAAGCATTTCCACAAAGATCAGGAACAAGACAAGGATGTTCACTCTCACCGCTCTTATTCAACATAGTTTTGGAAGTCCTAGCCATGGCAATCAGAGAAGAAAAAGAAATAAAAGGAACAAAAATGGGAAAAGAAGAAGTAAAAACTGTCACTGTTTGCGGATGACATTATACTATACATAGAAAATCCTAAGTATGCCACTAGAAAACTACTAGAACTAATCAATGAATTTTGTAAGGCTGCAGGATACAAAATTAATGCACAGAAATCTCTGACATACCTATACAGCAACAATGACAAATCAGAAAGAGAAAATAATGAAACAATCCCATTTACCATCTCAACAAAAAGAATAAAACACCTAGGAATAAACCTGCCTAAGGAGGTGAAAAACTTGTACTCAGAAAACTATAAAACACTGATGAAAGAAATCAAAGATGGCATAAACAGATGGAAAAATATACCATGTTCGTGGATTGGAAGAATCAATATTGTGAAAATGACTGTACTATCCAAAGCAATCTACAGATTCAATTCAATTCCTATCAAACTACCAATGGCATTCTTCACAGAATTAGAACAAAAAAATTTACAATTCGTGTAGAAACATAAAAGACCCTAAATAGCCAAAGCAATCTTGAGAAAGAAAAATGGAATTGGAGGAATCAAGCTCCCTGACTTCAAACTATACAACAAAGCTGCAGTAATCAAGACACTATGGTACCTGCACAAAAACAGAAATATAAGTAAATGGTACGGAATAGAATGCCCAGAGATAAACCCATGCCCATGCGGTAATTTACAACAAGGGAGGCAAGAACATACAAGGGAGAAAGGACAGCCTCTTCAATAAGTGGTGCTGGGAAAACTGGACAGCTACATGTAAAAGAATGAAATTAGAACACTACCTAACAACATACACAAAAATAAACTCAAAATGGATTAAACACCTAAATGCAAGACCAGGCACTATAAAACTGTTATAGGAAAACATAGGAAAAACACTCTTTGACATAATCCACAACAAGATATTTTTTGACCCACCTCCTAGAGTAAATAAAAACAAAAATAAACAAATGGGACTTAATTAAATGTAAAAGCTTTTGCACAGCAAAGGAAACCATAAACAAGACAAAAAGACAACCCTCAGAATGGGAGAAAGTATTTGCAAATCAAACAACAGACAAAGGATTAATCTACAAAATATACAAACAGCTCACGGAGTTCAATATTCAAAAAACAAACAATCCAATTAAAAAATGGGCAGAAGACCTAAATAGACATTTCACCAAGGAAGACATACAGATGGCCAAGAGGCACATGAAAAGATGCTCAACGTCACTAATTATTAGCGAAATGCAAATCAAAACTACAATGAGGTATCACCTCATGCCAGTCAGAATGGCTATTATCAAAAAATCTAGAAGCAATAAAAGCTGGAAAGGTTGTGGTGAAAAGGATACTCTCCTGCACTCTTGGTGGGAATGTAAATTAATACAACCACTATGGAAAACAGTATGGAGGTTCCCTGAAAAACTAAAAATAGAACTACCATATGACCCAGCAATCCCACTACTGGGCATATATCCCGAGAAAACTATAATTCAAAAAGAGACGTACCACAATGTTCACTGCAGCACTATTTACAATAACCAGGATATAGAACCAACCTAAATGCCCATCGACGGATGAGTGGATAAAGAAGATGTGGCACATATTTACAATGGAATATTATTCAACCATAAAAAGAAATGAAATTGAGCTATTTGTAGTGAAGTGGATGGACCTAGAGTGTGTGATACAGAGTGAAGTAAGTCAGAAAGAGAAAACAAATACCGTATGCTAACACATATATATGGAATCTAAAAAAAAAGAAAATGGTACTGATGAACCTAGTTGCAGGGCAGGAATAAAGATGTAGACATAGAGAATGGACTTGAGGGTATGGGGTGGGAGGCGGAAGCTGGGGTAAAGTGAGAGTAGCATTCACATATATACACTATCGAATGTAAAATAGCTAGTGGGAAGCAGCTACATAGCACAGGGAGATCAGCTCGTTGCTTTGCCATGACCTAGAAGGGTAGGATAGGGAGGATGGGAGGGAGGCTAAAGAAGGAGGAGATATGGGGACATATGTATGCATATGGCTGATGCACTTTGGTGTACAACAGAAACTAACACAGTATTGTGAAGCAATTATACTCCAATAAAATCTATTAAAAAGAATTGGGTGGAGTACCTAAATATATATTTTTCCAAAGAAGACATGCAAATGATCAACAGGCACATGAACAGATGCTCAATATCATTAACCGTCAAGGAAATGCATATCAAAACCACAATGAGATATCACCTCACACCTGTCAGAATGGCTATTATCAAAAAGACAAGTCACAAGTGTTTACAAGAAGATGGTAAAATGGAAACCCTCATGCACAGTTTGCAGGACTTTAAATTGATGCATCCACTAAGGAAACATTATGGAGGTTACTCAAAAAGTTAAAAATAGAACTGCCATACAATCCAGTAATTTCCCTTCTGGGTATTTACCTGAAGAAAAACAAAAACACTATTTTTAGAAGATGTATGCACTCTAATGTTCATTGCAGCATATGTATAATAGCTAAGATATGGAAGCAAACTAATTGTCCATGTATGAATGTATAAATAAGGGTATTATCCTAAGTAAAATAAGTCAGATAGAGAAAGACAAATACCATATGAATTCACTTATGTGTGGAATCTAAAAAACAAAACAAATGAACAAACATCACAAAATAAACAGACTCACAGATACAGAAAACAAACTCAGAGGGGAATGGGGAGGGGAGGTAAGTGAAATAGGTGAGGGAGATTAAGAGGTACAAACTTCCAGTTATAAAATACAGTGTTTCTTCAGAATCTGTCTGTATTGAAACAACATAGATATCACTTTACAGTTCCCTAATTCCACTTATTTAATGCTAGTTACACCATTACTTCTGTGAGTTCTGGTTTTCAATGACTCTGAAAAGCTGCTGGTGTGCTACATTGATAATGATCACAAATGCAAGTCTTACCTAGAGTACACAGGCATATGTGAATGAAAATTAACTTTCTGGTTTTGTTAAATTCAGAATTTTATAGTGGAAATGTATAACAACACACTTTAAACTATGCGTTTTCTGGAATACTTTAGACTATAATGCCTACATTCCTAGCATGTGATCTCTTTTGATCTTGGTCACACCTCTGCCTTCTATCTAGCACCACCTGCAGAAGTTAAATGATGGGAGTTGGATGGAAGAAGAAGAGTAGTCCCATTCACAGAAGGACTATCTACCTCTTGTCTAGTACTGCTGAAGACTGTCACTGGAGCATATCTGCTCATCCACCAGAGGCACTTAGAGGAAATGGATGAGAAAGGGCTATTGGTATTATGTAGCAACAGTCTTAAGAACCCTTGGAGGAGATGGCACAGTCACTCTTGCAGAGCTGCCTGACCATGGACTATGTCCGTGGCAAAGGAGCATGCAGGGTAAAGAATTCCTGCATCACCACTACAACTGTATAGCCCACATTTGGGTGCTGCATACCTGAAGTGATAGGATGATTGGAACATGGATGGGTTCCATGGAACCATAGGATTACACATGCCTATAGATGAGGCTCTAAGCCAAGGATCAACAGAGGAGACCAGGTTGTCCAGGGTCTGAACTTGTCTTGCATCTGACATAAGTAAGAGTCACCCCAAATCAGCAAGTCAGCACCATCTTGACAGTTTACTGTCACAAGATCCCAAGAAAGAAATACTTGTATTATCTGATGTTAGGCCATTTTCCTGGAACTAGATCCATGCTTGCCTATTCTAAGGGTGGTACTGGTCTGAAACTTGTAGGCAAATACAAGAAGAAACAGTTAAAATGTTGAAATATAGAGCTGATTTATTCTTAGAGCAGGGCTAGGGAGGAAAATGTAGTATTAAGGGATCACTGTTTTCCATAATAAGCCTTGTAATACTAAGTTAGTTTTTAAATTCCATAGATGTATTACTTCTAAAATAAAAATAATAAGATGAATATGTGAAAATGGTTTACTTTTAAGATTTTTTTCTAACTCCAAACTTCTATATAAACCAAGCTTACAGGGAGTTAAATATACTATAAAATGTTAGAAGAAAAGCCAGTTGCTTTCAATTTACCTTTATATTGGTACACTTAAATATATCATGGTTTGTCTCTCAGAAACCTAAAAGTCAATGACCAAGAAAGTGAGACTATTAACCTAAACCAGTCAAATGAAATAAAGAGGAGAAAGCTTAGTGTTATTCAGAGTATAGAACTGTTACGGACAGTGCTGGCCCCAAGCTGTGACTCCAAGTCTGCTCATCTGTGTTGCCCTGCCTTCCAGGCCCTGTCTTCCCTCAGGCACTTATGCTGGCTGTCAATTAAACACCATTAATGAGGACACTGATAACAACTTATGAAATGTTTCAGTCCCTTGGGTATTTTCATTCTAATGAGGACTGTCTTATTAGACCAAACCATTTTAAACCCCAAAGAATTAATAAGAAAAGGAACTAACTTTGTCATTGGCAAGAGAGGTGATACTTTAAGGCTTTATAAACTCTCCATCTACCCTCAAGTTTTACTTTATAGTTGGCTACATAATGTGTTGCTGACCCTAGTTATACACAAGTTTGAAAAATGGTTCAGCATTCTAAGGTAAAAATCATGCCTTGCTGAGTAAAACAGGATATTTTAATTTGTATTTATTTCCATGAAGGTTATAGTGCAGCTAAAGATGTGACAAGTATTTTTCATTATGCACATAGTATCATTTATTTCAAGAAACGATACAAGTCTCCTCCTTCATGTTAGACCTCACTGAATAAGTCTGTGTGAGAATAGAGCATGATTTTTTGTCTGTGTCTAAGTAAAACTTAACTGCATAAATAATGTGTGTGCACACTCAAAGACACACACAGTAACATCTCATTAGCTTTATAGCATTAGAGACATTCTTTATATACAAATTTCAAATAAATTAATTTTTTTATTATATAAAAAATTAAATGTTCTTTTAAAGCTCTCTTCAAACTATGTCACCATTCTTCATCTTCTAAAACACTAAACTGAACTTTTAAAATACTTCAATGACATGCAATTATTTTAATACATGAGTTGACAAAATGTGCTATAATTGATGCCCTCTAGTTCTTGTCCATTTACTAATACTCCAGGCTAAATGGTACTAGAGAACTCTACTTTTTTGCTTGTTTTTGTAACTTCTTGTTTTTGTTTTGTTTTTTTCTCCCTGATAGGCTATCCAGTCCCACTTTTCACTTCTGTCAGTATGTTCTCTTTTAGCTACTATTTTTTTTAATTATTTTTTGCATATCGAGTACATACTAAGTGCTCATTAACTATTTTGTTGAGTTAAAATACATTTTACTCTGCTCCTAGAAGGGCTGTTGTAAAGAAATAATAAATTATTTTTACTGATTACAAACAATTCACTTTTTTTTCTTTTATCATGCCAGCTATTTAACATTACTTGGTTTGATTTATTTTTAAAGTAATTCAGGCCCTGAAGGTTAAAGTACTGGTAATAAAAATTCAGTTAGTTTTGACCAGTGTGAGAGTCCAAGTAATCATTGATATTTGGCTCCTTTCTCTGCAAGTAGCTGGAGTGCTGTCATGCAAAAAACCAAATGTTGAGGAGGCTGACAGCATTTATAAGAAGATTTGAAGCCACTGCAACATAGTCTAAAGGATGAGCTCTTGTCTTATAATTGCTGTGACTCTGAAGAGCTTCTGGCTCACAAGCGTATGTCTGAAGCCATGTCCATCGTAGTGAACACTGATCTTTTCATTTCCTTGTAAAGTCATTATAACTACTCCCTTCAAAGTAAATTATATTTTGAATGTCTATTTTATTTCCTACCCCCTCAAGGTGCTAAGAAATTTCACTTAGAAATTAGGAAACTGGAAGGCAGATCATTTCAAATATAGTTTGTGGCATGGCTTCATATTTTTAAAGGGCCCTGAAAGCCTAATCTCCAAGCAATCAAGGCAGTCATGTTTGACTTTATGGTTACACTAGGCATAGTTCTTTGATGGATTAAAAAGTATTTTTATCAAATTGACATCTATTGTTTCAATGATACAATATGGACATTTTAGGCTTGTATTCAAAACAGAAATTGAGTTTCAGTACATCGAAAATAAGGGCCAGGAACACTAATAGCCACATTAATGACTTCGAATAATCTCTAGTTATACTTCTAGAATAATAGAGCTAGGAATATTTGCTATGATAGCAAAATGCTGTTTTACCAGTAGGAATGATGGCATTGACCTTAACGTGAATGATTATTTTAAAAAACTGGTGATATACCAAAGACTATGGAAGGGTTTGACTTCGCAAGTCAGCTGGAAGAATAATTCCTCACACACATTTCTAATGGATGCTTCTTTACCTAGTTTTAAACTCTGAAAAAGAGACTATATCCTATTAATATTTTGTCTCCAAAATCAAGCTAGCTCCTGATAATAATGATTTAGTATTTGTTTAACTGAACAAACATGTTTTTTTGAATGCTAAAATACTGGTCGATAAAGCTTCCTGTGATAAAGAAAAATCAACCGGTTCAGTTGAAATATTATTTAATGAGTTCTTCTTAAATTCTGTTTCCTGAGGCAGTTTTGGTTCAACTGATATACACTATTTTACATGGTTATGATATATATGTGTTAATTTTTATTGAGGGTCATCTCTCTCCATAAAATATAGAACTACAAAGCTTCATGCCAACTCATAAAAATTACATTTAAAGCATTAGGCCAGCAAAAATGCTTGTGGCTAAATTGGAATTCAATCAGATTTTATTCTGTCTAGAATTTGGAAAAGAGATCCAGAGAATGAAACAATTAATTGCAATTAAAACCCAAAAAATACACACATAGAAAATGGATAAGAAAACTCTGAGTCCTGAAGTAAATTCCATCACAAATGGCATGACAAGATAACCTGGATTCTCAAGCCACTTAATATTCTGAACAACCTTTGATGAAGATCACAGTATTTATAAGTCTCTGGAAAGCTTACCAGTCTCTGGGGAGCTCAATTTAGGTACAATTTCTGGGCTCCCTGTGAGATCTGATCGATCAGTTTCTCCAATTTCTTGTGTGGACAGGAAAATGATCAAAATTCCTGCTTATACAGGGCTTCCCTGGTGGCGCAGTGGTTGAGAGTCTGCTTGCCAATGCAGGGGACACAGATTCGTGCCCCGGTCCGGGAGGATCCCACATGGCGCGGAGCGGCTGGGCCCGTGAGTCATGGCCGTTGAGCCTACGCATCCGGAGCCTGTGCTGCGCAACGGGAGAGACCACAACAGTGAGAGGCCCGTGCACCGAAAAAAAAAAAAAAATCCTGCGTATATTTATTTTGAACTTTCCGTATTTTGGAGTACACTGAGAGAGACTATTCCCTCGTTTCAAAATAACAAAAGAAACATGATGTCAGAAGGAACAATTCACCTTTTTGTTGTTGTTGTTAACAGCTTTATTAAGATATAATCCACATACCACAAAATGCATGTATTTAAAGTGAACAGTTCAATGATTTTTAGTATAATCAGAATTATGCAACAATTGATTGCCACAATCAATTTTAGAACATTTCATCATCCCCTAAGAAAATGCTATATCTTTTAACAGTCACCTACTATTAACCCCCATTCCCTATAGTCACCTATAGTCAATCACTAATGTACTTTCTACCTCTATAAATTTGCCTATCTTGGATATTTCATATAAATTGAATCCTATCATATGAGGTCCTTTTTTTACTGGCTTCTTCCTCTTATCATAATGTTTTCAAGGATCATCCATGTTGTGGCTTATACCAGTACTTCATTCCTTTATTAAAAAATAATTCCCCTTGTATATGTAGGCCACATTTTGTTTATCCACTCATCAGTTAATAGCATTTGAGTTGTTGCTACATTTTAGCTTTTATTTATAATGGTGCTATGAACATTCATGTAAAAGTTTTTGGGTGAATATATGTTTCCATTTATCTTGGGAGTGGAATAACTCTATTTAAACCTTTGAGGAACTGTCAGACTGTTTACCAAAGTGACAGCACTATTCTTATTACCAGCATATGATGTTTTCAATTTCTCTACATCCTTGTCAACATTTGACATTGACATTACCTGTCTTTGTGATTATAACCATCCTATTGTGTATGAAGTGGTACCTCATTGAAATTTTATTTGCATTTCCCTAATGGTTAATGTTGTTGAACATCTTTTCATATGCTTATTGGTCATTTGTGTATGTTCTTTGTTGAAATTTTGGTTCATTCTATTGACTATTTTTAAATTGGATAATTTGTGACATTACTGAGTTGTAAATTAAATAATTTGTGACATTATTGAGTTGTAAGTGTTCTTATGTATTCTAGATACATCTCATATAAATATAAATAATTTCTCCCATTCTGTGTCTTTCTTTTTCACTTTCTTGATCATATATGTGGGCCTCTCACTGTTGTAGTCTCTCCCGTTGTGGAGCACAGGCTCCTGATGCGCAGGCTCAGTGGCCATGGCTCACGGGCCCAGCCACTCCACGGCATGTGGGATCTTCCCGGACCGGGAAACGAACCTGTGTCTCCTGCATCGGCAGGCAGACTCTCAACCACTGCGCCACCAGGGAAGCCTTTGATCATATACTTTGAAGCACACATATTTTTAATGTTGATGAAGTCCAACTTAAATGTTTTTCATTTGTTGCCTGTGGTTTTGGTGTTACAATTAAGAAACAATTTTCTTGTCTAAGGTTACAGAAATTTATGCTTTTTTTTTCTGTTTTATAGTTTTAGCTCTTATTTTTAGGATTTTGATCCATTGGGTTAATCTTTGTGTATGGTGTGAAATACAGGTCCAACTTCATTCTTTTGCATGTGGATAAGCTATTGGAACAGCACTATTTGTTGAAAGGCTATTCTTATTCATTTGAGTTGTTTAGCACCCTTGTCAAAAGTCAACTGAGTGTAATTGAGGGGGTTTATTTTGGAACACTCAAATCTATTCCATTGATCTGTATGTCTGTTCTTTGGTCCGTTATCTCATGTCTTGATACATGTTAGCTATGGTTAGCTTTGTAGTAAGTTTTGAAATAAGGAAATGTGTCTTATAGTCTTGCTCTTTTTCAAGATTATTTTGACAATTCTGAGTCCTTTGAATTTCCATAGACATTTTAAGATCATCTTGTTAAATCTGCAAAATAGGAACCTGAGATTTTGACAGGTATTTCACTGAATCTGGAAATTGATATGAAATTGATGACTTTTGTCAACTTAATATTAAGTCATCCAATCAATGAACATGGAGTGTCTTCCATTTATTTAGATTTTCATTAATATTTCAACAATGTTTTATTAATTTTAGAGTACTTGTTTTGAAATTCTTTCATTAAATTTATTACTAAATATTTCATTATTTTTGCTATTACTGTACATTGAATGGTTTTCTTAATTTCATATTTGGATTGTTCTCTTCTAGTGTGTAGAAACACAAATGCTTTTGTATATCAAGCTTACATGCTACAACTTTGCTGAAATTGTTTACTAGTTCTAATAGTTTCTTGGTGGATTGTCTTAGTATTTCTGTGTAAGGTCATGTTCTTTGGAAAAATAGTTTTACTTCTTCTGTTTCTATCTGGATGCCATTTATTTACCTATTTTGCTCTATTGCCCTTACTAGAATGTCCAGTATAATGTTGAATAGAAGTGATGAGAGAGAACATATTTGTTTTGTTCCTGATTTTGAGGGGAAAGCATAATTTTTTTTTTTTTTTTTGCCATTAAGTATCATGTTAGCCATTAGTTATTTTTGGTAGGTGACTTTAATCAAGTTGAGGACAGTCCTCTGTATTTATAGTTTGTTGGTGTTTTCAACATGAAGGGATGTTGGATTTTGTTAAATACTTTCTCTGTGTCTATTGCAATAAATTTTAAAAGTTCTTAATTCCACTGACATGTTGTATTATATCAATTGATTGTCACATGTTAAACCAACACTTGCATTCCTGGGCTAAATTCCCCTTGGTCCTGGTGCCTAATTTTTTATGTTATCGGATTTGATGTGCTAATTTTGCTTCTACATTTAGAGGATATATTGATCTGAAATTTTCTTTTCTTATGATGTCTTCATTTGGTTTTGGATCAGGGTGATACTGGACTTGGAGAAAGAATTGGAAGGTGTTTCTTTCTCTTTTGTTTTTTTCCTGGAAGAGTTTGTGAATAAATGGTATTAATTCTTTAAATGTTTGGTAGAAATCACCAGTGAAGTAATCTGAGCCTGGGCTTTGACTTTATTTGTGGATAGTTTTTTTTGTTCTTGCTTTTTTTTCCTAATTACTAATTCACTTCTTTTATATGTTGTAAGTCTATTTGTAATTTTACTTCTTCATGAGTCAGTGTTGGTAGTTTATGTCTTTCTGGGAATTTGTCAATTTTATCTAAGTTATCTAATTTTTGGCATAAAAGTTTTAATAGTATTTCCTACTAATTCTTTTTTATTTATGTGAGGTCAGTAGTAAGGCCCTCTTTTTCATTCCTGATTTTAGTATTTGAGTCTTTTTTTTTTTCTTGTTCAATCTAGGTAAAGATTTGTAAATTTTGTTTATCTTCTCAATGAACCAACTCTTAGTGTTTTTTATATTCTCCACTTTTCTATTCTCTATTTTATTAATTTCCAATCTGATTTTTTTTATTCACTTTCTTCTTCCTACCTTGATTTGAGTTTGCTCTTTTTCCAGTGACTTAAGGTAAAATATAGAATTACTGATTTGAGATTTTCCCTTTTTAAATTTTAAGCATTTACAGCTCTAACTTTCCATCTAAGCAGGTCTTTAGCTGCATCCAATAAGCTTTGGTATAATATGATTTCATTTAATTTGTCCCAAACTTTTTATCCCTGTAATTCCCTTTTTGATCTATTTGTTATTTAGGTGTATGTTGTTTAATTTTCACATGTTTGTAAATTCCCCAATTTCTTTCTGTTATTGACTCCCAATTTCACTCAGTTGTGGTTGGGAAATATATTTTGTATAATTTCGGTTAGTTTAAAGTATTATAATTTGTTTTATGGCCTAGCACATGCTCTTATCTGGGAAATGTTTAATGTGTTATTGAAAAGAATATGCACTATACTGTTGTTGGTGGATTGTTATATAGATATCTATTAGGTCTGGTTGGTTTATAATGTTCAATTCTTCTATTTCCTTGTTGACTCTTCCAAGTAGTAGTTGTCATTTTCTGTTTGTTCAATGACTGGTTGGAACATTTTAATGAAATCTATTTGCCCTGCAGTGTGAAGCCTCTGATGTTGTTCTTCAGAGTGTATAGACTTGAACCTGTTCACAGTCACCTTGGGAAGACAGTAGTTTCAGCAGTGTTATCTTTTACTCTCTGTCCCTGATGACACCCAGTTACTGACTATGTGCTCTATTACTTTCAACAGACTCCTGGGGCATATAATTTTCCAGAGTCTGATCCAATTACATTCAGGATTCTTTGCAAAGATAGTATTTGAGGCCAACATTTGACTTTTTTTATGATCATAGGGGAGAATTTCTTAGCTGTCTCTTTCCCATCCCCTCTCTGATAGAGTAATTGTCCTATGTTATAACTTGTTGCTCTCATGAAGTTACCTCCACTTAATTGCTTATCATCAAAACCTCTGTTGTTTTTGAGAGCATAATTAAGCTTGAACTTCTCCCACAGTGTTTCAAATAAAGTAGGTTTCTTTTAGTAAAGCTTCAGAGCTCTCTGTTCTTAAGATTTTTCTCTGCAATTGGACAAAATTTCTGAGCCAATCTCCCAGGATGGGAGTTGAGGATAGTGGACCACTTTTCTCTTAGTGATTCCTGCTTTGGGAGAAGAGTGCTGAACAGGGGTATTCACCTCTGGTTTTCTAGGTATGTCTCTCGTGGTGTGGAACCTCCTTCCTACAAGTGAGCTGGGGTGAAAGATATTGAGCATCCTAGTATTCTCAGCATGCTGTGCCTGAGGTAGGGACTCCTGCTAATGAGTTGGGCTCAATGGATAAAGGGAGTCTCTGACTTCTTGGCTGTACTCGACTGCAATTTTGGCTCTGCAAACATTTGGGGAAAAAGGTATAATAAATTCTGATGTCTTGCCCTTCCCAAGAAGATACCCCTCCACAGAAAACTGGGGTTAGAGCTGTGTTCTTGGCTACTCCTACCTAGAGGGAATTTCTATCATACTAATCTGGGAGTGCGCAGGGGGTAGAAAATCATTGTTCAAATGCCATACTGTCACTGTTTTTACATAATTATCTGAGTTAATAATGCAAATGTTTAGTTTCTTTGTATATTGTGCAAGAAAATTATGATATCTTGACTATATGCAATTTTTGAGTGACTGAAATACTTTTAAGAGGCAACATAGAATACAAACACAATATTAGACATATACAAAAATACATAATCTATCCTTACACAGCATGCGCATACACACACAATGAGTTATTTTCATTCAGCTAATCACTTATAGATTTTAAATTCAGAAAAGAAGTGTATATTATATATATAAGGTATTAGCCATATTATAAAAAATACTTAATAATTATTGCGTGCTTATCATGTGTAACTGTTGGGCTAAACATTTTATAATCAGTATGCAATGATCTATCTTAGTATCTTTTCTAGATGTAACTATCTAGTTGATCTAGATGAACTACCTAGCCCTAGGATGTAACTAAAGCCTGGCCTACACTTACCCTTCTGAAAGATAATACTCTCTTCAGTTTTTGCTTCCACAAATTCAAATTGAGTTCAATGACTTGGAATTATCCAGACTTCAAACATCAAGTTTCCTTTTAAGCCACAAATAAGAGTTACCTGAATTATAATTTCTGATGAGAATACAAAACCAATTTTTTTTTCATATGTGGCCACTTCCTGTTCTTAATGAATGTTTACATATTTCACAGATCTGTCTTGGTTGTCATTTATCACATTGGACAGTTATCCTGATTTGGAATAACATGGTTTCAGAGACTTGCAAATCCTATCTTCTGGTTTATAACTTATTTACTCAGTCTATTGCTACTACCATCTTAACCTTCTCCACCTAAGTATTATTCCTTGATTAACAAACATATCTAACACTACTTTGTATGTTTAGCCAAACTCTTCTGAAGCCTTTGAAAACACAAATTAATTGCCATGTAAAAAGAAAAAAACTTAGAATAATATGCTATATTAATACATTCTAGCATCCATAACTGCGAACTATTCTTCCCTTGTTAATGCAGTCTGCCATCATAATACAAGGCCACAAACCAGTGCCATGTACTTATCTCCTCTGCTTGCAGTCCTCAACCAGAGTCCTGTCTGTTTCTTTAAACTAAAATTAAAGGAAATTTCTCTTTACCTCTATTCTTAGACTTCAATCCTGTCAAATATTGTCAGATGCAAAGATGCAAAAGTTAAAGAAACTTTTACAATATTATCCACAATATTTCAGTTCAACCATGCCAGAATGTCTTCACCTAAGGATATCATTTTGGTTTTGGATTTATCTGAACAAATTTCTTTAAACATACATGAGGAAGACTATGGAGAACAATGGCAGTTGTCTGATTTTAAATTCCTACATACATTCATCCAAATCTGCAGGAATAACAAATAAAAACACAGGTTCCAGGGGCTTCCCTGGTGGTGCAGTGGTTGAGAGTCCACCTGCCGATGCAGGGGACATGGGTTCGTGCCCCAGTCCGGGAAGATCCCACATACCATGGAGCAGCTAGGCCCGTGAGCCATGTCCGCTGGACCTGCGTGTCTGGAGCCTGTGCTCTGCAATGGGAGAGGCCACAACAGTGAGAGCCTCGAGTACTGCAAAAAAAAAAAAAAAAAAAAAAAACGCAAAAAACAAACAAACAAAAAGCACATGTTCCATATTTTTGGCAACTCTAGGAATCTAACCTTTAAATTACCTGTAAGTTGGGAAATAAATACGTCTTTCCAACAAAGCTCTCAACCAAACTTCAAACTAGCAACTCCATGAAAAAGATTTGGGGACATTTAGAAATAAGACAGAACACAGACATAATCAATGATAGTAAAAGAAAATCAAATAGTAAGTACAAAACTAATGAGTTATATACTTACTTTTATACTTTATATACCACCTTTGAGAAAGTATGGGTTCTGGGTATAATCAAGTAAACAAAGAAGGTGAGATTAACCTCAGAGACAAAGTATTGAGGGGAAAGAAAGGGATGAGAGCGGAAATTTAAGGATTCTGAAGTGATAAAATAAAAAGAATATATGTTTAACTCCCTTTCTCTCACCAAATATCTTCAATTAAAGAAAATTCAATTCCTTTACTCAAGAGAAGAGGGCACTTGTAAATTAGAAATCTTTCCCACCAAAGACTAAATATAAGGAATAAAAAGCAACTGAATGTCTTACAAAGCTACTGTAAGAAGAGAACGGAAAATTTGAATCACAATATCATAGTTGATATTTTTTTCCTTAAAATAATTATATAATGAGAAGAAAATAGTAATACAACACTTCAAATGGAATTACATCTTGTCATTAAAGCATTTTTGGATCTGAAAATATACCTTGAACTAGAAATTTGGAAATTAAAACAGTAGTGGACAAAACTATGTAGAAATTTAATGGTAGTTGATTAAACTCAGGAAAGAAATACAAGAAAAAAGACGAAATCATATCATAAATAACAATTATATTGCAATATGTCTAAGAAGGAATATGTATGAAAATTGAATAAGGAATATTAAAAAAAATTGGAAAGTAACTATGAGAATAAAAATAATTCAAGAAAGGAGTAAAGGAGTCAATGAGAGAAATGTAAAGAAGATCTAACACATGAACATTGGGTGCCTAAAGAGAACATCAAAAATACACAGAACAGTTTAAAATATTAAAGTATAACCCAAGGAAACTTTCTGGAAATAAGTGATCGGAAAGCATACGTTGTTAGCGTTCATAGGTACCTGGTAATATTGACCAGAACAATAAATTCTGAGATATATTCTAACAAAACTTAAAATAAAAAGATTGAAAAGTATCTTAGGACCTCTAGATAGTGAGATCAAATAACTTACAAGGAAAAAAGACTTATTTTTCTTTAAAAAATGTACAAAATAAGCAGCAGGATAACAACATTCTCAAGAAATTTAAATAAAGAATAGATGAGCCAGGGACTTTATATCAAGTCAAACTGTCCTTCAAGTATTAAGGACATAGAAAACCTGTTTGCAACATTCAATAACTCCAGAGTATACTGGGCATGTGTGCTGTTCCTGAGGATTCCACTGGATGATGAATATCATCTAACCATAGATGCCTGTAGAAACTTTGAAAAAAGGGACTGTTGGATCATTTATTATTTTAAATTGTAGAACCAAGACTCAATCAAGGGTGGTAACAATGGTTAAACAAGTATCATGTAAACATTATGTGGTTTGACAAATAGAAAAAAAAATAAGAGAAGAAGAAAAATCAGAGAAGAAGGGAGAGAGAAAGGGAAAAATAGATTTAAATCATTGACTGCTGAAGAGGTAATGTTTAGGAGTCAAAAATATCATTTAATATTGACAGACAAAAGAATAAAATATTAAAAGTCAGTGTGAGTGAAAAGATAACAACTAGTACCAATGTATTAGCTTACCAAAATTGGAAAATAAGATCAATATATATTAAAGAATATACAAAACAAAGAACTCTTTTAGGAATTTGCTCTCACCTTAAACAATTTTGTGTTGTAGGGTTGAACAAATTAGGAAATGAATTGACATTTTGGGGAGCTGCATTTTTAAATAGCTACACAGTAGATTATAATACTCATTACAGTTTGAGAATTCCTGCTGAACATAATGAAGATGAGGGAAAAGATAATTTAAAAAATGAAATGTTCCCTGATATTAAGTGATACCAAGCTTCATTGGAAAGAGGGATGAGAAGTAACCATTGCATTGTTTAATGAAAAGATCACTCAGTGAAATGATTGATTTAATGAAACTAAATTGTATACTGTTGGAAAGTGAGTTAGACACAATAATTGAAGGATATACTTTTAAAAATTGACAGTGAGAAAAAATATTTAGAGAGTAATAATATTTTTTACATTTCATAGTTTTCTTAATGTTTTTATTTTGTTTTGGAATTCTAGCATATCTCAGATGTATTAACTATAGTGATCTAAAGAAATGGAGTTTTTGGTTCATATTTGGGTCAGAGTTTTGATGGGGAATTGTTTTGTCCTCAGTATGGCTCATATTATTTATAATCATCAAAGTAAAAAACAACAACAAAGAAAACTCCAGAAGACTATACAAATCAAATGGAGGAAGAGATAGAGGCCATGGGAATTACAACCTTGCCAAATTGGTCCTAGATTTTCAAGGGTAAAGTTTTAGAGGTTCTGAGAATTATTTGAATGAGAAAGTCAATTTATTGGCAATTAGTGAGCATGCATCAGTATAGAGCAGTAATTAATTTACTATAATTTTATTCCAGTGAATTTGATTTTTAAGTAAAGTTGATCACTGTGTACTGGATGCTGCACCAGGCAGGAATTTGATATCCACAAGGATAACAAATTTCAGACCTTTCAATGGAGTGTATTTAATGCAAAGCTTCAGGTTTGTTGACTATTCATCTATGATATACTTTACATATGTGTTTTCAGATGCACAAAATTCAGCCATAAATTATCTCTCATCAATGCTCCCCATGAATCTAACATCCTCCTCATCTTTTCACCTTTACATGGATACATCAGGGATATTGTTGTTTTAATCTGCAACTTTGAACCTTTTTATATGCTGCTATGATTACCTAGAATGCTTTCCTCCTATTTTTATCCTGGAAAACTCCTATTCATTCTTTAAGACCCAGCTCAAATAGTCCATCCACAGAGAGGCTGTCTCCAACTCCACAACACTAGGTTTCTATTAAAGCTATAACAGTACTTCCTGAGTTATATTGTGATTTATCCATTTAGATGATTTTGGTTTTGTACTAAATTTTGAGCTCCTTTGTTAGAGGCAGTGCTTGGCTCACAACTTTTATTTAATACTTAAAACCTAATTGATGAATGAATGGATACATGCATGTATGGATGAAGGGAGAGAGGATAAGCTTAGAAACAATTAATTTGTCCTATTCTCAGTTCAGTTCTCTTATTTCTACAACTCTTGTATAACTGTTACTAATATATCCTCTGCCTTTACTTTCTGTTCTTCACTGATCAAGGTAACTCTTCTTTGTGCATCTCTCATGCAGTGGGGGTACCTCAACCTATTTCTTCTCTGCCTTTATCAGGCAGGAATTAAGGAAAACCTGGAATTCTTACAGAAAATATATGAGAGTAACCCACATACTTTCAGTCGTGGAGTACTTAAATGGAGATGCCACTACTTGGTATTTGAATTTGCTTTAATTTTCATTTATATATAGTTAAAAATAAGTGTTTGTATTCATAATATGTGTTTATGTACTCTTGTTTGTTAACTTAGTAAAAAATATATATATATATATCTAGACAGTGTGAAACCTACCTGAATATAATTACCCAGCTTCCCCTGTTCTATCATGGGCATCCTTCAAACTATACTCCCATTGTAATAGGGTTTAGTTATAACTATTACCTACAAATCCCCCCCCACACACCCTCACAAAGCACCTAGTACTTTTAAACCAATGAGATAAAAATTCTGTTTAAAATAATTTTATTGTCATTGTGATTTAATTTGGTCCCTGGATTTAGGGACAAATCTTAATTCTGCATAGGTTCCAGCCTCATGCAAATAGGACAAATCTGGCAACGGAAAAAAAAAATGAAATAAAAGTTTCCTGCCTACAAGCCACTGCAGTCAAAATGTTAACAAGGATCCCTGATTCCATAAATAAGAGTTTCCTTACCACTGGCAGAATTTCTAGAAGACTCCTGCTGTGTAAGCTAGAAAGCTTCAAGCTGAGCTCTTTTTCTAGTGGCACAATGCCCTTAGATAAATTACACTGATGACTGAGTAAAACCCAGGTAATGTGAGACTAGAGTATAGCTAACATTCTTCACGTCATGCACCATTATCAGACTCAATGAAGCAAACCTTTGGAGATCAAAGAATAAACCTTGTCCTCGCTGCTTTTTGCTGTGTTGAAAATTTTGACTGCTGGTTAGTCTATTTTTAACTTATTTAAATGGAGCCAACTGCTTTCTAGCTCAGAGGGTGCTGAGCTGAGAAACAACTGCCTGCTTTGCATGGTCCTATCATCTAAGGACACAGTGCCCTAGATTTCCTAGGGCAGACCCAGTTTTTAGTTCTTACAGGTTTATGACCTGATTTGTGTTCCTTAGCTTCTGTGGAAATAACTTAAAACTAATCTTGTTGGAGAGAGAATTCATATTAGTTGATATTAGATCAAAAAGCTTGAATACAAAGGATTTAGACCTAATATGATAGGCTATAAACAGCTATACTAGATTCTTGACTTGAAAGGCACATTATAAACAAATATTTAATAAAAAATAGTAAACTAGACAATATTGCCTATTTTGGATTAATTGTCGAGCTGTGTTGGTATTAAGATGTTATTAGGGCTAAAAGATTATTTACCTCTTTGGCCAGCCATCTGTCCTTAGAGTGTCTAAACCCTATGTAAGTTATAAAAATTTGCCCATGGTCCAAGACCACATAGCGTTTACCTACAATCTCTGTCTGATAAACATGTTCCAGTTTTCAGAGTGGTGCCAGGCACAGTGCAGTCTCTCACTGTATAAATATTTGGGGAATGAGTAAGTAAATGAATGCTGATTTCATGAACACTGGATCCAAGAAGGCAAGGCTACCAATGCAAAACTATCACCTCTAAAGTGCATAGGATATATAGGTTTGCCTTCAAAAAAACAGAACCAGAAAAACTTACAATTAAATTGGTGAGACAAATCACATTTTTATTAAATGGCAATAAGTTATTCAGGACAGTGGTTATAAAGTTTTTTAACATAAACTCTAACTTTTTCAGGGCCTCTTCAAAATCCTACCATATCCACCATCTTGCTTATCACTCCTTATCTTGCTTATCAGTGTTACATTCTCACGATTACTTTGATGAAGCCTCTACCTCTGCAGACTAAATTACCCATTCGTGAATAAGCCTTTGCTTTATTTCCTTTTCATCTTTGTCCATGCTATTCCTTCTAGTTGAAATGTCTTTTCACTAATAGTTTAAATCTTACACACTCTTCTAGAATCAGCTCAATTCCAATCTCTCCAATGAATCTTCTTTTTCTTGCTTCCAGATCTCAGAGGTCATTCTGAATTCCAACATTATTCATTTGTGCTAATATTCATATGGCCTTAATATATATAATTTTACTTTTATTTGTTTTTAATAGTTTATATTGTAATAATTTGGACAGTATTTGTGTGTGTTTATTTCATTCCTTTGATAAATATTTATCAAGCTAGGTACTTTTCTAGGCACAACGTCGAACAAAAGAGATAAAACTTCTGACTTTGTAGAATATATTTTGTTTGTTTTTTCAAGATGTTAACATTTCTCAAGATACTTAAATTAATACATAAAACCAACATTGAAGTTCTGATAGATGGCTATAATAAAGTAACATATGTGCATTTCATTGCAACTTCTTTAGATAGTAATCTCTTCAAAAGTGTTTGTATAGAGAAGGTTAGATTCAGCATCTTGAAAGTATCCTAACTGTGAGATGTGCTCAGGTTTAAAACAAGCTCTCAAGGCAGCTTAGGGAGCTCCTTTGTGAAGTCTTCTTTCAAATGTTTCAGGCAAACAGCTCAAAAGTGCCTTTTAGGGAGCAATCCTGCTTTGGTGAGCTAATGACCTAATAGAGAGAATGATGTTCTGTCAGTCTTTGAAACACAGCTTAATGATCTAGCATTTTGAGGGCAGGGATTATGTATCTATTTTACTATTGAATACCTAGAGGTTAACCGAGTGTTTTGGACATAGTACATGCTCAATAAGTGTGAGCTGACAAAATTAAATTACCTAAATTATTTCTCCTATCATTTGTTCATTGGAATATTACATCAGAACAGTGTTAACAATGATTAGGTTCTTTAAATTCCATTAAATAAGTTATTATTATATAACAGGTACAAGATTCTGTGCTAGCAATTGAGTCTTAATTGCACTGAATCTTTAGTAATACTTCTGATTAAGATAACATTGATTTATAACACTATATGTTTCATGTGAACAATATTGTATTTATATTTCTGTATACACTACAGTATGCTTACCACCAAAAATTTACTTTCCATTTGTTACCACACAGTTGATTTCTTTTACTGATTTCATCCTCCCCTCTGCCCCTTTCCCTCTGGTAACCACTACTTTTTTCTCTGTATCTATGTGTTTGTTTCTGTTTGGTTTGATTTTTGTTTGTTTGTTTTTTATATTCTATATGTGAATAAAATTATATGATGTTTGTCTTCCTCTGTCTGATGTAAATATCCCTCAAGGTCCATCCATGTTGTTGCAAATGAAAAGATTTCATCTTTTTTATGGCTGTGTAGTGTCTAGTGTGTGTGTGTGTGTGTGTGTGTGTGTGTGTGTATATATATATATGCACATACACATACCACATCTTTTTTACCTATTCATTTACTGATGGGCACTTAGGTTGTTTCCATACCTTGGCCATTGTAAATAATGTTGCAAGGAACATTGGTGTGCATATATCTTTCCAAATTAATGTTTCTGCATTCTTTGGAGAAATACACAGAAGTGGAATAGCTGGACCATATGGTAGATCTATTCTTGATTTGGGGGGGAATCTCCATAATGTTTTTCATAGTGGCTACACCAATTTACATTTCCACCAACAAAGTATGAGATTTCTCTTTTCTCTAACACTGATTATTTCTTGACCTTTTGATAATAGCCATTCTAACAGATGTGAGATGATATCTCATTTTGGTTTTGATTTACATTTTTCTAATAATTAGTGATGTTGAACATCTTTTCATGTACCTAATGGCTATCTGTAAGTCTTTGGAAAAACGTCTATTCAGCTCCTATGTCCAATTTTTATCAAGTTTTGTGTTTCTTTTGTTGTTGAGTTGAATGCATTCTTTCTATATTTTGAATATTAACCCTTTGTCAGATATGTGATTTGCAAACATTTTCTCCCACTTTATAGGTTGTCTTTTCATTTTTTTCATGGCTTCCTTTGCTGGCAGAAACATTTTAGTCTGATGTCTCCTTTGTTTATTTTTGCTTTTGTTTCTCTTGCCTGAGGAGATATATCTAGAAAGATATTGTTAAGACCAATGCCACAGAGCATACTGCCTATGTCATCTTCTAGGAGTTTAATGGCTTCAGGTCTTACACTCAAGTCTTTAATCCACATTGAGCTGATGTTTATGTATAGTGTGAGATAGTGGTCTAGTTTTATTTTTTTGCATGAGGTTCCTCCAGGTTTCCCAACACCATTTATTGAAGAAACGATGTATTTGTATGTATATGTATTGTGTTATTGAATATTTTGATCCTTTGCTGTAAATTATTTGTCCATACACTTGTGGGTTTATTTCTGGGGTCTCAATTCTTTTCCACTGATACATGTATTTGGTTTTCTGCTAATACCATGATGTTTTATTACTATAACTTTGCAAATTAGTTTGACATCAGGGAGTGTGATACCTTCAGCTTTGTTCTTTTCTCTCAGGATTACTTTGGCTATTTGGGATCTTTTGTGGTTCCTTATAAATTTTAGAATTTTTTACTCTTTTTCTGTGAAAATTGTCCTTGGGATTTTGATAGGGATTGCATTGAACTTGTGGATTTATTTATGTAATATGGACATTTTAACAATGTTGATTCTTCCAATCCATGAACATGGACTATCTGTTCATTTAACTGTGTCCTCTTCAATTTCTTTTAAGAATGAATGTCTTATAGTTTTCAGTGTATAGGTCTTTCACCTCTTTGATTAAATTTATTCCTATGTATTTTTATTATTTTTGTTGTGATTGTAAATGGGATTGTTTTCTTAATTTCTCTTTCTGCTAGCTCATTGTTATCATATAGAAACACAACAGATTTTTGTATGTTGATTTTGTACCTTGCAAATATACTGTATTCATTTATTATTTTTAATAGTTTTTTTTGGTGAAGTCTTTAGCATTTTATATATATAAAATCATGTCAAGTGCAGTAGTGACAGCTTTACTTCTTCCTTTCCAATTTGGATGCCTTTTTTTCTTACCTAACTGCTCTGCCTAGGACTTCCAATACTATGTTAAATGAGTGAGAGTGGGCATCTTAGTCTTGTTCCTGATCCTAGAAGGATAGCTTTCATTTTCTCACAATTAAGTATGATGTTTGTCATATATGGTCCGTATTATTTTGACATATATTTCTTCAATAACTTTTTACTAAGAATTATTATTATAAACAGATATTGAACCTTGTAAAAAGCTTTTTCCTGCATCTATTGAGAAGGTCATATAGTTTTTACTTTCATTTTGGTAATGCGGTCTATCACACTGATTAATTTGCAGATATTAAATCATCTTTGCATCACTGGAATAAGTCCTACTTGTTCATGGTATATGATCCTTTTAATATATTTTTGTATTTGGTTTGCTAATATTTTGTTAATAATTTTTACATCTATATTCATCAGGGATATTGACCTGTAAATTTATTTTTTGTGTTGTCTTTGGTTTTGGTATCAGGCAGATGTTGGCCTTGTAAAATGCATTAGGAAGAGTTCCCTTCTCTTCAATTTTTTGGAATAGTTTAAAAAGAATAGGTGTTATATCATCTTTTAATATTTGGTAGAAATCACATATGAAGCTGTATGGGCATGGACTTTGTTTTTGGGGGATTTTTTGATCTTTGTTTCAATCTCTGTACTAGTGATTAGTCAGTTCAGATTTTCTATTTCATGTTGATAAATCTTGCAAGGTTATATGATTCTAAGAATTTGCTCATTTTTTCTAGGATGTTCAAATTATTGGAGTATGGCTGTTCATAATATTTTCTTATAATTCTTTGTATTTCTGTGGTATCCATTGTTATTTCTTAACTTCCATTTCTGATTTTATTTATCAAAGCCTTTTCTATTGTTTTCCTTAGTGAGTTTAGCTAAAGGTTTGCCAATTTTGTTTATATTTTCAAAGAACCAGCTCTCAGTTTCATTGCTCCTTTCTATTTTTTAGCCTCTATTTCATTTTCAAAATTTTTATTTTATATTGGAATATAGTTGATTTACAATGTTGTGTTAGTTTCAGGTGTAGTGCAAAGTGATTCAGTTATACATATACATGTGCCTATTCTTTATCAGAGTCTTTTCCCATATCAGTTATTGCAGAATATTGAGTGGAGTTCCCTGTGCTATATACTAGGTCCTTGTTGATTATTTATTTCATATATAGTAGAGTGTATATTTTAATCCCAACCTCCTAATTTATTCCTCCCCCCCCATATTTCTGCTTTGATAATCATACATATGTTTTCTAAGTCTGTGAGTCTGTTTTTGTTTTGTAAATAAGTTCATTTGTTTTTGTTTTTGTTTTTTTTAGGTTCTACGTATAAGTGATATCACATGGCATTTGTCTTTTTGTGTCTGATTTACTTTACTTAGTATGGTATTCTCTAGGTCCATCCATGTTGCTGCAAATGACATTACTTCATTCTTTTTTATGGCTGAGTAATATGCCATTGTACATATGTACAACATCTTTATCCATTCATCTGTTGACAGACGTTTAGGTTGCTTCCATATCTTGACTATTGTAAATAGTGCTGCAATGAACATTGGGTCACATATATCTTTTTCAGTTATGGCTTTCTCTGGATATATGTCCAGGAGTGGGATTGCTGGATCAATATGGTAGCTCTAATTTTGTTTTTTTTAGGAAATTCCATACTGTTCTCCATAGTGGCTGTACAAATTTACATTCCCACCAACAGTGTAGGAGGGTTGTCTTTTCTCCACACCTTTTCCAGCATTTATTGTTTGTAGATTGTTTGATGATGGCCATTCTGACTGGTGTGAGTTGATACCTCATTGTAGTTTTGATTTGCATTTCTCTGATAATTAGTGATGTTGAACAAATTTTATGTGCTTTTTAGCCATCTGTATATCTTCTTTGGAGAAATTTCTATTTAGATCTTCTGCCTATTTTTTGATTGAGTTGTTTGTTCTTTTGATATTGAGCTGCATGAGCTGTTTGTGTATTTTGGAGATTAATTCCTTGTAGGTCGCATCATTTGCAAATATTTTCTCCCACTCTGTGGGTTGTCTTTTCATTTTGCATATGGTTTCCTTTGCTGTGCAAAAGCTTTTAAGTTTAATTACATCCCATTTGTTTATTTTTGTTTCTATTTTCATTACTCTAGGAGGTGGATCAAAAAAGATATTGCTGAGATTTATAGCAAAAAGTGTTCTGCCTTTGTTCTCCTCTAAGAGTTTTATAGTATCTTGTCTTACATTTAGGTCTTTAATCCAGTTTGATTTTATTTTTGTGTATGGAGTTAGAGAATGTTCTAATTTAATTCTTTTACATGTGGTTGTCCAGTTTTTCCAGCACCACCTGTTGAAGAGGCTATCTTTCCTGAAGGGCCTTTATTGACTCTGTAAAGTCAACCTTAATTCCTTAAAACTGTCTGGTCATATCTGAATCTATGCACACCTCTCTCAAATATAGCAATCTAGTCAAATTCTTATTAATATAACCAATATTTCCAATTATCTCCTGTAACGAGGCAAACAGATTCTCACTAAATTTATGCAAATAACTAACTATATTGTCATAAAAATTACTGGAGGGATCAGGTAAGGAGAAAAATAAATGTTTCATCTTTTACAAAAAAAGTGCTTAGAGATGTACACTTTAAAATATTTCTGTAGTCATAGATAGCATAAAAGAAAAGGTTCCTTTAAATCTGGGAATACAAAACATTAAGGATCCAACAATGTTTCAAACTAAAAGTCATAAAAATTATAATCATCTTCCTCAGTTAATTCAGTCCCATGTAACTAATACTTTGTTTTTCTTGAATTTAGTTTTTCCATTATTTATAGAAGTTTTACCCAGTTCAGTTTTATGATTTTAAAGTTATCAGAAAATTTTACTTGTCAAAAGTCTTTTCCATGAGTCTTGTTTAAAATGAAGCATTTTTGTAGGAACATTTTTGCATAAACATCTGAATAAAACAATAACTATCTGTGAATGACAAAAAACAAAAATGCTCATTGTTATAGATCTGATGAAAGTTCACTAAAATGGAGTTGAGAAGGAAATTTGGTTATTTCTGCCATATACAATATCTTAAAATGATAACTGGAATTATAATGATAACATTGTTCCAGAGTATATCAGACTTTAGGAACAAAGTCTGGAACACTTATGTAACTATAAAAATACAGCATGGAGAAAGTGTGGTATTATGTCTTATTTGACAATAATTCCCATATAATTTAACATATCAGCCTAATTAATGTACCATCTCTTTTTCTTTTTATAAGGAGACAGAACAGCTCTTTTGTGATTTTCCATGGACTCTCTTGAAAATCCCAAAGTTAGTTTGAAGTAAAAAATCTTCATCTGGAATTTGATTTGGGGGAAGTTTGTTAAAACTATCAAAAAGATTTTAAAATAGTCAAATAAGATCATAGTCACTGTGAAACAATACTTAGTTATCCATTTAACCATAGTGACGAAGACTTTGCCAACAAATACAGAAAGTTAAATATTAATAGTTGTACAAAAACTTAGCTTTTTAAATAGGGAAGATTCAGGTTTCTTAAGGTATTAAAGATAAAGACATAGAAGATTATTTTGACAAGACACAAATTCTTCATTTTCTAGGAAGATTTAAAAAGTAAAGAAAAATATTTTACCATCTCTTATCAAAAGCAGACCAATAGTTCAAAATATCTTTTTCCTTTTAACAAAAGAGAAAACAATATTCTAATTTTGTACCAATTTACTTTTAATATTAAAAACTATTTAACTTAATTAAATTTATTCTAATTCTAGCAATATTGAACACACATTAAAATTTCCTTCAAAAATTCATTTTCCACAAACTTTCTCCAACTTTCTTTTTGCATTTAGATTTTTGAACTATGTTTTTCCTCTTTCCCATTTGGAAATAACCAGTTTCTCTTTATGGAAAAAAAAGTTTTATTTTCCTTAACAAAATGCATTCCCGCTTTTTATACTTCTTTTACTGAAAACACACATTTTACTTTCTTGCATATGGAGATATTTCACTTCCTATTTCTAGTCAAATAGTCTCATATATTAGAATATTTTTAACCCTTAGAATCCTTTAATTTTCAAGTGAAAGCTAAGAAGTGAGCAATTTTAAACTGTATTGACATTCTGTGGCTTGACAAATTTATAAATACCTTTAATAATTTCTAGAAACATATTCTTTCTCATGGGAAGTTTCTCAGCATACCACAAAACATGTTTACTAGTAAACACAAATATCCTTAATTCTTCTGTAAAAAGGAAGCAAAAGTGGGTAAACATATGCTCAGCATTAATGTTTCAGTATTTTATCTTATTTGGAAAAGATCTTGATATTCAATGAATTTAACTTATTTCATCATTTACCATAACCAAGTAAAACATTTCACATTACCAAAAAATTGAAGGAAACTATTTTAAAAGTTCACCTAAAAACATTTTATCTTACTTACATTATTCAATTTACTCTGTCTTAACAATTATGTTAAATATATTTCATGAGACATTAGATAGTTAGCAATTATCCCAAACTATTTTTCTTGACGAGACAGATTTTGTAAGAGATAACAACCCATTGACCTTTAGTAAGCCTACATAGAATAAAAGTAGTGTACTTAATGGTGATAACCTTAAAGATATACCTGTTTTAATTATACCAACAAATTTAAACTAGCATTAATACTAAATATTGTCTCAGACCACAAGTACCTGAAATTTATTGGGGTTATTTTCCATTATGTTTCTGAGAATTTAATTTATATAAGTGCTTAATTTGCTGTAAGCCAATAATAATAGAGCTCTTTTACAGATTACTTTTAGTGGTACCCTCCAGAGGTAGAACATATCACACACCTATAACACACACACACGTATATATATATGGACATATATAAACTTATAGACAGACAGAAACAAATGCCTTATACCTTGGATTTTAAAATTTTAACCATGAATTAAGTACAATAATAGAAAATTCACTAGCTTTAAAAGAAGTTGAATCTAAGCTGTTTTTCTGGTAGATGGAATGTTAAGATTACCTGCTCAGATGGCTAAAACTATTTATAATATTTGTGGAGAAGATACTTAAGATTTTTTACTTGCCTGAGTTTCAAATGACCTTTATTCCTTTCATTTTCCTTATGATAAGAATAATTTTCTGAAGTTTGTAGAACATTTATATCTCAAAGGCACAGGGAAAGAATGCAAGTTCCTTCAAGAAGGACTTCAGTATCCTCAGGACAGAATTTTTGCAATACTTACAAGGCTTTTGAGATAAATAGGGAAGGTTTTTGGATGAGTAAAAGAATAAGTGGACATTGAAATGACTACAGAGCAGAATTTCTAGTTTTGTTAAAGTTTTTAAGAAAATAACAGGTGTCTTTAATTCCTTAATGAATTGAGTTGCAACTTAAATGACATTATTGGTAGATCTACCCCCCATAAACTCTTTTACAAGTACTTAAAAAAAATCCCCCACCCCCCAGGTATACAGCTTTATTTTAGATTGGGGGAGAAGACATAAAAAATATCTAGCAGTCTTTGTAACTTGGTCAATTTATGACCACAGAGCTACTTTGTACTTTCTAGCCAGTATAAACATTAAACACTTACAGAAGTACTGAACAACACCCTGGGCTCAAGATGTGCCCTCAAGAGAATGAAAAAGATATTAATCTTCAAAAGACCTAGAGCCACTCCCAAAGATCAGTAGCCAATGACCTGGATTTGAAAAGGAAGGGACAACATGAATTTTTATTCCTCTCTCACTCTTCCAGGGATTACAGAGAGAGATTTAGAAAAGCTGACTCTGGCAAGAATTCTCAACCTTACCCAGCTTCTGCGAGTTTTTCAAGATACTATTAACAGGATCCAAGTGTGGTTTAAAGTAGAGAGTGTAGCTCTGGTATTTATTAGATTCTGATAAGATTTTCCACTAATTTTAACTAGTTTTTCTTTGCCGTTTAAGGGAATAACATAGCAGTTTACCAGAAAATCCTTCAGTGTCTCCTCAGATCTGGGGGTGGTGGTGCTCATAAGAGGACTCTCCTTTGAGGGTAGATGTGGGAGTATCTGTAAGGCTACTAATTTGGCAGACTTTTGTTTACAGTCTTGTAGTCTCTTTAGACTAGGAAGACAATTCAGAAAGAGGATTACTAGAATGAGTACTCAAATAAAGGAGGATAGGGGGGAGCAGTAAGAGTTATGCCAGTCTTATAGTTTTTTGTTTTAGGTGTGTAATGTGTCTAATTTTTATTAGCTATTTGCAATGAAGATTTTCAATGAAGATTTTTTTTAGCTTTATGGAGGTTTCTTGATACCAAATAAAATAGGTATTCCATTCTGTTTCTTTGATTTGGGAACCTTTGCTTTTATTTCTTTTTTAAACATCTTTATTAGAGTATAAGTGCTTTATAATAGTGTGTTAGTTTCTGCTTTATAACAAAGTGAATCAGCTATACGTATACATATATCCCCACATCTCCTCCCTCTTGCATCTCCCTCCCATCCTCCCTATAACACCTCACTAGGTGGACACAAAACACCGAGTTGATTTCCCTGTGCTATGTGGCTGTTTCCCACTAGCTATCTGTTTTACATTTGGTAGAGTATATATGTCCATGCCACTCTCTCACTTTGTCCCAGCTTATGCCTGCCCCTTCCCATGTCCTCAAGTCTATTCTCTACATCAGCATCTTTATTCCTGTCCTGCCCCTAGGTTCTTCAGAATCTTTCTTTTTTTTTTTTAGATTCCATATACAGGCATTAGCATATGGTATTTGTTTTAATCTCTCTGATTTACAAACTCTAGGTCCGTCCACCTCACTACAAATACCTCAATTTTGTTTCTTTTTATGGCTGAGTAATATTCCATTGTATATATGCGTCACATCCTCTTTATCCATTCAACTGTTGATGGACACTTAGGTTGTTTCCTTGTCCTGGTTATTGTAAATAGAGCTGCAGTGAACATTGTGGTATATGACTCTTTTGGAATTATGGTTTTATCAGCGTATATGTCCAGTAGTGGGATTTCTGGGTCATGT
This sequence comes from Lagenorhynchus albirostris, assembly GCF_949774975.1. NCBI lineage: Eukaryota > Metazoa > Chordata > Mammalia > Artiodactyla > Delphinidae > Lagenorhynchus > Lagenorhynchus albirostris. The sequence continues at coordinate 72,656,499 of NC_083103.1, forward strand.
GATAGTCTTATTTCTAGATTTTTAAGGATCCTCCATACTGTTCTCCATAGTGGCTGTATCAATTTACATTCCCACCAACAGTACAAGAGGTTTCCCTTTTCTCAGTATCCTCTCCAGCATTTATTGTCTGTAGACTTTTCATGATGGCCATTCTAACTGCTGTGAGGTGATACCTCATAGTAGTTTTGATTTGCATTTCTCTAATGATTAGTGATGTTATCATCACTAATGATGAGCATTCTTTCCTGTGTTTGTTGGCAATCTATATATCTTCTTTGGAGACATGTCTATTTAGATCTTCCGCCCATTTTTGGATTGGGTTTTTTGTTTTTTTGATACAGAGCTGCATGAGCTGCTTGTAAATTTTGGATATAAATCATTTGCCAGTTGCTTCATTTGCAAATATTTTCTTCTATTCTGAGAGTTCTCTTTCCGTCTTACGTTTTCCTTTGCTGTTCAAAAGCTTTTAAGTTTCATTAGCTCCCATTTCTTTTCATTTTCACTTCTCTGGGAGGTGGGTCAAAAAGGATCTTGCTATGATTTATGTCATAGAGTGTTCTGCCTCTGCTTTCCTCTAAGAGTTTTATAGTGTCTGGTCTTACATTTAGGTCTTTAATCCATTTTGAGTTTACTTTTGTGTATGGTGTTAGGGAGTGTTCTAATTTCAGTCTTTTACATGTAGCTGTCCAGTTTTCCCAGAACCACTTATTGAGGAGGCTGTCTTTTATCCATTGTATATTCTTGCCTACTTTGTCAAAAATAAGGTGACCATAGGTGCGTGGGTTTATATCTGGGCTTTCTACCCTGTTCCATTGATCTATATTACTGTTTTTGTGCCAGTACCATACTATCTTTTCTTTTTTTTTTTTTAACAACTTTATAGGAGTATAATTGCTTTACAATGGTGGGTTAGTTTCTGCTTTATAACAAAGTGAACCAGCTATATATATACATATATCCCCATAAATCTTCCAACTTGCATCTCCCTCCCACCCTCCCTATACCACCCCTCTAGGTGGTTACAAAACTCTGAGCTGATCACCCTGTGCTATGTAGATTCTTCCCACTAGCTATCTAGTTTACATTTGGTAGTGTATATGTGTCCATGTCACTATCTCACTTCGTCCCAGCTTACCATTCCCACTCCTTGTGTCCTCAAGTCCATTCTCTATGTCAGTGTCTTTATTCCTGTCCTGTCACTATGTTCGTCAGAACCATGTTTTTTTTTTTTTAATTCCATATATACGTGTTAGGATATGGTATCTGATTTTCTCTTTCTGACTTAACTTCACTCTGTATGAGAGTCTCTTGGTCCATGTACCTCACTACAAATAACTCAGTTTTGTTTCTTTTTTATGGCTGAGTAATATTCCATTGTACATATGTGCCACATCTTCTTTATACATTCATCTGTCAAAGGACACTTAGGTTGCTTCCATGTTCTGGCTATTGTAAATAGAGCTGCAATGAACATTGTTGTACATGACTCTTTTTGAATTATGGTTTTCTCAGGGCATATGCTCAGTACTGGGATTGCTAGGCCATATGGTAGCACTTTTTAAATATTTTTAAGGAACCTCCATACTGTTTTCCATAGTGGCTGTATCAATTTACATTCCCACAAGCAGTGCAAGAGGGTTCCCTCTTCTCCACACCCTCTCCAGCATTTATTGTTTGTAGATATTTTGAAGGTGGCCATTCTGACTGATGTGAGGTGATATCTCACTGTAGTTTTGATTTGCATTTCTCTATTGACTACTGATGTTGAGTGTCCTTTCATGTGTTTGTTGGAAATCTGTATATCTTCTTTTCAGAAATGTGTATTTAGGTCTTCTGCCTATTTTTGGATTGAGCTGTTTGTTTTTTTTGATATGGAGCGGCATGAGCTGCTTGTGTATTTTGGAGATTAATCCTTTGGCAGTTGCTTCATTTGGAAATATTTTGTCCCATTCTGAGGGGTGTCTTTTCATCTGGTTTATGTTTTCCTTTGCTGTGCAAAAGCTTTTAAGTTTCATTTGGTCCCATTTGTTTATTTTTGTTTGTATTTCCATTTCTTTAGGAGGTGGGTCAAAAAGGATCTTGTTGTGATTTATGTCATAGAGTGTTCTGCCTATGTTTTCCTCTAAGAGTTTTATAGTATCTGGCCTTATATTTAGGTCTTTAATCAATTTTGAGTTTATTTTTGTGTATGGTGTTAGGGAGTGTACTAATTTCACTCTTGAAATGTAGCTCTCCAGTTTTCCCAACACCACTTATTGAAGAGGCTGTGTTTTCTCCAATGTATATTCTTTCAACCTTTGTCAAATATAAGTTGACCATATGTTCATGGCTTTATCTCTGGGCTTTCTCTCCTGTTCCATTCATCTATATTTCTGTTTTTCTGGCTGTACCATACTGTCTTGATTGCTGTAGCTTTGTAGTATAGTCTGAAGTCAGGGAGCCTGATTCCCCCAGCTCCGTTGTTCTCTCTCAAGATTGCTTTAGCTATTTGGGGTCTATTGTGTTTCAATACAAATTGTGAAATTTTTTGTTATAGTTCTGTGAAAAATGCCATTGGTAGTTTGATAGGGATTGCATTGAATCTGTAGATTGCTTTGGGTAGTATAGTCATTTTTGCAATGTTAATTCTTCCAATCCAAGAACATGGTATATGTCTCCATATATTTGCATCACGTTTAATTTCTTTCATCAGTGTCTTATAGTTTTCTGCATAGCAGTCATTTGTATCCTTTTCTAGGTTTATTCCTAGGTATTATATTCTTTTGGTTGCAAGGATAAATTAGAGTATTTCCTTAATCTCTCTCAATTTTTTCATCATTAGTTTATAGGAATGCAAGGGATTTCTCTGCATTAATTTTGTATCCTGCTACTTTACCAATGCATTGATTAGCTCTAGTATTTTTATGGTAGCATATTTTAGATTCTCTATGTACAGTAACATGTCATTTGTAAACAGTTACAAATTTACTTCTTTACTGATTTGGATTCCTTTTATTTCTTTTTCTTCTCTGATTGCTGTGGCTAAAACTTCCAAAACTATGTTGAATAATAGTGGTGAGAGTAGACAACCTTGTCTTGCTCCTAATCTTAGAGGAAATGTTTTCAGTTTTTCACCATTGAGAATGAGGTTGGCTCTGGGTTTGTCATATATGGCCTTTATGATGTTGAGGTAAGTTCCTTCTATGACTACTTTCTGGAGGGTTTTTATCATAAATGGGTGTTGAATTTTGTCAAAATTTTTTCTGTGTCTATTGAGATGATTATATGGTTTTACTCCTTCAATTTGTTAATATGGTGTATCACATTGAATGATTTGCATATATTGAAGAATGCTTGCATTCCTGGGATATACCCCACTTGATCATGGTGTACGATCCTCTTAATGTGTTGTTGGATTCTGTTTGCTAGTATTTTGTTGAGGATTTTTGCATCTATGTTCATCAGTGATATTGGCCTGTAGTTTCCTTTCTTTGTGACATATTTGTCTGGTTTTGGTATCAGGGTGATGGTGTCCTCATAGAATCAGTTCGAGTGTGTTCCTCCCTCTGCTATATTTTGGAAGAGTTTGAGAAGGATAGCTGTTAGTTCTTCTCTAAATGTTTGATAGCATTCCCTTGTGAATGGGCTGATCCTGGGCTTTTGTTTGTTGGAAGAATTTTAATCACAACCTCAAATTCAGTGTTTGTGATTGGTCTCTATATATTTTCTATTTCTTCCTGGTTCAGTCTCTAAAGGTTGTGCTTTTTTAAGAATTTGTCCATTTCTTCCGGGTTGTCCATTTTATTCGCATATAGTGGCTTGTAGTAATCTCTCATGATCCTTTGTATTTCTGCCATGTCAGTTGTTACTTCTCCTCTTTCATTTCTAATTCTATTGTTTTGAATCTTCTCCCCTTTTTTCTTCTTTTTTTTTTTTTTTTGTGGTACACGGGCCTCTCACTGTTGTGGCCTCTCCCATTGCGGAGCACAGGCTCCGGACGTGCAGGCTCAGCGGGCCCATGGGCCCAGCCGCTTCACAGCATGTGGGATCCTCCTGGACTGGGGCACGAACCCATGTCCCCTGCATTGGCAGACAGACTCTCAACCACTGTGCCACCAGGGAAGCCCCTCCCCTTTTTTCTTGATGAATCTGTCTATTGGTTTATCAATTTTGTTTATCTTCTCAGAGAACAAGCTTTTAGTTTTATTGATATTTGCTCTTGTTTCTTTCATTTCTTTTTAATTTATGTCTGATATGAACTTCATGATTTCGTTCCTTCTGTTAACTTTGAGGATTTTTTTCTTCTTTCTCTAATTATTTTAAGTGTAAGGTTAGATTATTTATTTGAGATGTTTCTTGTTTCTTGAGGTAGGATTTTATTGCTATAAACTTCTGTCTTAGAACTGCTCTTCCTGCATCATATAGATTTTGGGTCATTGTGTTTTCATTGTCTTTCATTTCTAGGTAATTTTTTGATTTCCTCTTTGATTTCTTCTGTGATCTCTTGGTTATTTAGTAGTGTATTGTTTAACCTCTATGTGTTTGTATATTTTACAGGTATTTTTTTGTAGCTGATGTCTAGTCTCATATGGTTGTGGTCAGAAAATATACTTGGTACAATTGTAATCTTTTTAAAATTACCAAGGCTTGATCTGTTGCCCAAGATATGATCTCTCCTGGAGAATATTCTGGCAGCACTTGAGAAGAAATTGTATTCTGTTGTTTTTGGATGGAATGTCTTATAAATATCAATTAAGTCCATCTTGTTCAATATATCATTAAGAGCTTGTGTTTCCTCATTTATTTTCATTTCAATGATCTGTCTAGTGGTGAAAGTGGGGTTTTAAAGTCCCCTACTATAATTAGGTTACCGTCAATTTCTCCTTTTATGGCTGTTAGCATTTGCCGTATGTATTGAGGTGCTCCTATTCTGGGTGCATAAATATTTACAATTGTTACATCTTTTTCTTGGATTGATCCCTTGATCATTATGTAGTGTCCTTCTTTGTCTCTTGTAATACTCTTTATTTAAATTCTATTTTGTCTGTATGATAATTGCTATTCCAGCTTCATTTGATTTCCATTTGCATGGAATATATTTTCTCCCCCCTCACTTTCAGTCTATATATGTCCCTAGGTCTGAATTGGGTCTCTTGTGGACAACATATATAAGGGTCTTGTTTTTGTATCCATTCAACCAGTCTATGCCTTTTGTTTGGAGCATTTAATCCATTTACATTTAAGGTAGTCATTGATATGTATTTTCCTATTACCATTTTCTTAATTGTTTTGGGTTTTTTTTATTATAATTTTTTTCCTTCTCTTATGTTTCTTGCCCAGACAAGTTCCTTTAGCGTTTGTTGTAAAGGTGGTTTGGTGATTTTGAAGTCTCTTACCTTTTGCTTGTATGTAAAAGTTTTAATTTCTCCATCAAATCTGCATGAGATCCTTGCTGGGTAGACTAATCTTGGTTATAAGCTTTTCCCTTTCATCACTTTAAATATGTCCTGCTCCTCCCTTCTAGCTTGCTAAGTTTCTGCTGAAAGAACAGCTGTTAACCTTATGGTAATTCCCTTGTATGTTTTTTGTTGTTTTTCCCTTGGTGCTTTTAATATTTTTTCTTTGTATTTAATTTTGATAGTTTGATCAATATGTGTCTTGGTGTGTTTTTCCTTTGGTTTATTCTGTATGGGACTCTGCACTTGATTGACTATTTCCTTTCCCATATTAGGGAAGTTTTCAACTATAATCACTTCAAATATTTTCTCAGTCCCTCTCTTTTTCTCTTCTTTTTCTGGGACAATCTAATTCGAATGTTGGTGTGTTTTATGTTGTCCCAGATGTCTCTGAGACTGTCCTGTCCTCAAGTCTTTTCATTCTTTTTTTTTTTTTTTTGCTCTGCATTAGTTATTTGCACTATTTTATCTTCCAAGTCACTTATCCACTAATCTACCTCAGTTATTCTGCTATTGATTCCTTCTGGAGAGTTTTTAATTTCATTTATTGAGTTGTTCAATGTCATTTGTTTCCTCTTTAGTTCTTCTAGGTCTTTGTTAAATATTTCTTGTATTTTCTCTATTCTATTTCCAAGATTTTGGATCATCTTTACTGTCATTACTCTGAATTATTTTTCAGATAGACTGCCTATTTCCTCTTCATTTTTTGTTCTGGTGGGTTTTTACCTTGCTCCTTCATCTGCTTTGTGTTTCTGTTTTCTCATTTTGCTTAAGTTACTCTGTTTGGGGTATACTTTTCACAGGCTGCAGGTTCAAACTTGTTGTTTTTGGTATCTGCCCCCAGTGGCTAAGGTTGGTTCAGTTGATTGTGTAGTCTTCCTGGGGAGGGGACTTGTGTCTGTGTTCTGGTAGATGAGGCTGGATCTTGTCTTTCTGGTGGGCAGAACCGTGTCCAGTGGTGCATTTTGGGGTGTCTGTGACTCTATTATGATTTTGGGCCGCCTCTCTGCTAATGGCTGAGGTTGTGTTCCTGTCTTGCTAGCTCTTTGGCTTAGGGTGTTCAGCACTGTAGCTTGCTGGTCCTTGAGAGGAGCTGAGCCTTAGTGTTGACATGGAGATCTCTGGGAGAGCTTTTGCTATTTGATATTACATGGAGCCAGGAGGTCTCTTGTGTACCAATGTCCTGAATTCAACTCTCCCACCTCAGAGGCACAGACCTGACACCTGGATGGAGCACAAATGCCCTGTCAGCCACATGGCTCAGAAGAAAAGGGAGAAAGAAAGAAAGAAAGAAAGAAAAGAAAAAAAAAGTATTAAAATACAAATAGAAAAATTAAAATGTAATTTAAAAAAAATAAAATAAAACAAAACAAGAAAAAAACAAACAAAAAAAATGAACAGACAGAACCCTAGGACAAATGGTAAAAACAAAGATATACAGACAAAATCACACAACAAAGCATACACATACACACTCAGGAAAGGAGAAAAAGGAAAAAAATATATATATCTTTCAGGAAGTCTGAAGTCTTCTGCCAGAGTTCAGTAGGTATTCTGTAGGAGTTGTTCCAAATGTAGATGTATTTCTGATGTAATTTTGGGGAGGAAGGTGATCTCCATGTCTTACTCCTCCCCCATCTTGAAGGTCTCCTGAAACGTTTGCTTTTAAATGCACTTCTTAAATGAACAATTTTATCTAACTGGAACATTCCCGTCAAGGCCACTGTAATTCTAGGTAGTTTTTAGTAAGATTTTGCCATTTCTATAGATATTTATAGCTTCTGGAAAATAATTTTTAGACATAAAATAAGCAGGTGTGCCAGAATTTACACACTTGGCTCTTTGGAACTCAAGGATCCCATTTAATTAATTAATTAATTAGCTAAGCCTTTGGGTCTCTCAAAGCCAAATTAAATACCTAAGGGCATTGTGTTGCTACATTGGAGAATGTGTGGTGTTTTACAGTTTGCCTCATTTTGCAGAAATTTTCTTGATGTTGGCAGGTGACCTAGTGTCAATTTAATGCATTCCATGACCAACTTATCCTAATACAGGAGTTCTTGAGTTAGTTGGTGAGCACTCTAACACCTTCTAAGTGCTTGATCTATGCCTCTCAATTTGTGCAGGATTTTGTTTGTTTGATTTTGGTTTGTTTTTGCTTCCAAGCCAAGATTCACACTAGCAGTAAACTTTATCTAACTAAACAGACAAATTAACTTGTACCTTAACCAAGAAATGCACCTTAACCAGCAATAGCCAAGAGATGATACCATGGCCTGGCAAAGATAAGACCATGTGTGCAACACTAGCAATTTCCAACGTGGAACTGGGGCTCAGGTAATGTATTGAACAAGTACACCCTATAGAGTGGGTACCACAGGATAATTCCAAACAAACAGGGAACTCAATTGCCACCAGCAGTTCCCAATGTGAAATCTGGAAGCAGAATCAAGGACTGGGGTTTCCAATCTAATGGGGAATTGTGATCTTACTACTAGCAGTTCCCAGTGTGAAACTTGTGATTCCAAATAGGGAACTGACTGGAAAGCCAATTAGATTGGGAGCTGAATGCAGAGTAGAGCTCTGAACTGAGAGGAATTTACCCATGGCCTTCAGAAAAACTGAGAAAAATAGAGAAATCAAAAAGGTTCTCAGATACATGACTGTATTTCTTGTTGTCTCTGAAAGGTCAGAAGTTTCCTTTGGTCCCACCACTGCCACTGAATCTGTTAAAATACAAAATTCGATGGAGTAAATGTAAAGATCTTATTGTCTTTGTTCATTGATTTATGAATCAGGAAGCATTTTGCTTAGAAAACAGGTAAAAGCTACAAAGGCCTTTACAATATGGAAGGCTTTTATGGGCAGAAAGGGGACACAACAAGAAAAGAGTGTATTGTCAGGCAAGGTCACCTTTCTTTGGAGAAGAGAAGAGGTCTATCAGGCAGATTAGAAGAGTATGTTGTTGTTAATTTTATTACTATTATTTTTTAACTGTTTGATCCCTGTCTGGAAAGATGTAATTGCTTTTTGCTTATTTTTCTTAATCCAGACATTTAATAAAACTCAAGTTTAAAAAATAGGTATTTAGATTCATTTTTTTTAAATTTTATTTATTTATTGTTTTATACAGCAGTTTCTTATTAGTTATCCATTTTATACATATTATTGTATATATGTCAATCCTAAATTCTCAATACCTCACACCACCATCCCCCCCACCCCCGTCACCACCACTTTCCTCCTTTGTTGTCTATAAGTTTGTTCTCTATATCACTGTCTCAAATTCTGCACTGCAAACAGGTTCAACTGTACCAGTTTTCTAGGTTCCATATATATGTGTTGATATACAATATTTGCTTTTCTCTTTCTGACTTTCTTCACTCTTTATGACAGTCTCTAGATCCATCCACATCTCCACAAATGATCCAATATCATTCCTTTTTATGGCTGAGTAATTTTCATTGTATATATGTACCAAATCTTCTTTATCCATTCGTCTGTCAATGGGCATTTAGGTTGCTTCCATGACCTGGCTATTGTAAATAGTGCTGCAATGAACATTGGGGTGCATGTGTCTTTTTGAATTATGCTTTTCTCTGGGTATATGCTTGGTAGTGGTATTGCTGGGTCACATGGTAATTGTATTTTTCATTTTTTAGGGAACCTCCATACTGTTGCCCATAGTGACTCTATCAATTTACATTACCACCAACAGTGAAAGAGGGTTCACTTTTCTCCATACCCTCTCCAACATTTGTTGTTTCTAGATTTTTTGATGATGGCCATTCTGACTGGTGTGAGATGATATCTCATTGTAGTTTTTATTTGAATTTCTCTAATAATTAGTGATGTTGAGCAGCTTTTCATATGCTTATTGGCCATCTGTATGTCTTCTTTGCAGAAAGATGTCTATTTAGGCCTTCTACCCATTTTTTGATTGGGTTGTTTGTTTTTTTAATATTGAGCTGCATGAGCTGTTTACATATTTTGGAGATTAATTCTTTGTCCTTGATTCATTTGAAAATATTTTCTCCAATCCTGAGGGTTGTCTATTTGTCTTGTTTGTAGTTTCCTTTGCCTTGCAAAAGCTTTTAAGTTTCATTCAGTCCCAATTGTTTATTTGTGTTTTTATTTCTATTAATCTAGGAAGTAGATCATAAAGATCTTGCTGTGATTTATGTGAAAGAGTGTTCTTCCTATGTTTTCCTTGAAGAGTTTTCTAGTGTCTGCCCTTACATTTAGGTCTTTAACCCATTTTGAGTTTATTTTTGTGTATGGTGTTAGGGAGTGTTCTAATTTCATTCTTTTACATGTAGCTGTCCAGTTTTCCCAACACTACTTTTCAAAGAGACTGTCTTTTTTCCATTGTACATCCTTTCCTCCTTCATCATAGATTAATTGACCATATTTGTGTGGGTTTATCTCTGGGCAAGTAGTCATATCATCTGTGACAGATACAGTTTTGTTTCTTCTATTCAAGTCCTTATAATATGTACTTATTTACCTGGTCTTGCATTATTTACCCAAAGCAATGTACAGTGCAATGATGGTAGTTGGGATCAAACAGATAAAACATGTAAAATAATAAGAGAAAACCAAAAATATTATCAATTACAAAAAATAAGATACTTAAGAACAAATCTTTCTTCTTGTTTAAGATAATTCTATATTTCTTGTGGTAGGCTTAAAAATAGTCTACAAAACATCTATGCCCTAATCAAAGGAACCTATGAGTGTTATATGGCAAAAAAAAGTGTTCTTTGCAGATGTGATTAAGTTAAGGATTTTGAGTGGAGAGAAAGTCTCAGTTTATCAATGTGGACCATAAATACAATTATATATGTCCTTCTAAGACAGAGGTAGAGACACATTTGACACATAGATGAGGATAAGGCAATATGAGCAATGAAGCTGCCACAAGTCAGGGAATGACAACAGCCATTAGAAGGTATAAGAGGTAAATGCATCTGGAGGGAGCACAGTCCTTTTGAAACCATGATTTCAGTTTAGTAACAATGATTTCAGACTTCTGGCCTCCAGAGTTGTGAGAGAACATCTGTTGTTGTACGTAACCTAGTTTATGGTAATTTCTTAATGCAGCCACAGAAAACTTAATTTCTTAATTCATACTTTTATTTAGAATAATGTTTGCTGCAAGTTTTGATTAGATGTCCTTTATGAGGTTAAGAATGTAAGGTTTATCCTTAATGTGCTAAGAATTTTTATAATGAATGGGTAATATACTAAATAAAATGATTTTCTGCATTAATTATGATCACTTTTCATCTATTAATAACACAAATTACAGACACACACACGCAAATATTCTTCTAAGATAAAGTATATTTGTTGTCTTAGGATAAACTCAAGCTGAACATGATGCATCATCTTTTTAATACATTGATGTGGTTTGCTAGTAATGATTTAGGTTTATTGTATCTATATTTACAAGTGAGATTGACCTATATAACCATTTCTTGTACTCTACCTATCTGGTTTTGGTATTCAAGACATAGCAGCTTTAAAAAATGAGTTAGGGATTGCTGCCTATTTTTATTATTTGAAAGTGTTTGTATAATAATGAATGATTGGGGGGGACTTTCAAGGTGGTGGAAGAGTAAGACATGGAGATCAACTACCTCCCCACAAATACATTAGAAATACATTTACATGTGGAACAACTCCTACAGAACACCTACTGAATGCTGGCAGAAGACCTCAGACTTCCCAAAAGGCAAGAAGCTCCTCAAGAAAATGATCGGGTGGCTGACAGGGTCTTGGTGCTCCAGCTGGGTGTCAGGCCTGAGCTTCTGAGGTGGGAGAGCCTAGTTCATGACATTAGTCCACCAGAGACCTCCTTGCTTCATTTAATATCAAATGGAATAAAACCTCTCTCAGAAATTGCCATGTCAATGCTAAGACCCAACTCCACTCAACGACTAGCAAGCTACAGTGCCGGACATGCTAAACCAAAAAAAATTAGCAAGACAGGAACTAAAACCCACTGATTAGCAGAGAGGCTGCCCAAAATCATAATAAGGTCAAAGACAACCAAAACACACCACTGGACATGGTCCTGCCCACCAGGAAGACAAGATTCAGACTCATCCACCAGAACACAGGCACAAGTCCCCTCCACCAAGAAGACTACACAACCCACTGAACCAAACTTACCCACTGTGGGCAGACACAAAAAACAATGGGAAATACATCCTGAAGCCTGTGAAAAGGAGACCCCAAACACAGTAAGCTAAGCAAAATGAGAAGACAGAGAAACACAAAGCAGATGAAGGAACAAGGTAAAAACCCACCAGACCAAAAAAATGAAGAGGAAATATGCAGTCTACCTGAAAAATAATTCAGAGTAATGATAGTAAACATGATCCAAAATCTTGGAAATAGAATGGAGAAAAAACAAGAAACATTTAACAAGGATCTAGATGAACTAAAGAGCAAACAAGCAATGATGAACAACACAATAAATGAAATTAAAAATTCTCTAGAAGGAATCAATAGCAGAATAACTGAGGTAGATGAACGGATAACTGACCTGAAAGATGAAAGAGTGGAAATAACAAACGCAGAGCAGAATAAATTAAAAGGAATGAAAATAATTGAGGATAGACTCAGAGACCTCTGGGACAAAATTAAACACACTAACATTCGAATTATAGGGATCCCAGAAGAAGAAGAGGAGAGGGACTGAAAAAATATTTGAAGATAATATAGTTGAAAACTTCCCTAATATGAGAAGGAAGCTCAGAGAGTCCCATACAGGACAAATCCAAGGAGAAACATGGCAAGACACATATAATCAAACTATCAAAACTTAAATACAAAAACTATTAAAAGCATCAGGGTAAAAACAACAAATAACATACAAGGGAATCCCCATAAGGGGCAGGATATATTTAAAGTGATGAAAGGGAAAATATAAAACTAAGATTACTCTACCCAGCAAGGATCTCATGCAGATTTGAGGGAGAAATTAAAACCTTTACAGCCAAGGAAAAGCAAAGAGAATTCATCACCACCAAACCAGCTTTTACAACAAATGCTAAAGGAACTTCTCTAGACAAGAAACAAGAGGAGAAGGAAAAGATCTACAATTACAAACCCAAACAATAAAGAAAATGGTAATAGGAACATACATATTGATAATGACCTTAAATGTGAATGGATTGGATCCTCCCACCAAAAGACATAGACTGGCTGTATGGATACAAAAACAAGATCCATATATATGCTGTCTACAAGAGACCCACTTCAGACCCAGGAAACATACAGACTGAAAATAAGGGGAAGGAAAAAGATATTACATGCAAATGCAAACTAAAAGAAAGCTAGAGTAGCAGTTCTCATTTCAGACAAAATAGACTTCAAAATAAAGACTGTTACAAGAGACAAAGAAGGACACTATATAATGATCAGAGGATCAATCCAAGAAGAAGATATAACAATTGTAAATATTTATGCACCCTACATAGGAGTACCTCAATACATAAGAGAAATGTTAACAGCCATAAAAGGGGATATCGACAGTAACACAATCATAGTAGGGGACTTTAAAACCCCACTTTCACCTCTGGACAGATCATCTAAAATTAAAATAAATAAGGAAACACAAACTTTAAATGATACCTTAAACAAGATGCATTTAATTGATATTTATAGGACATTCCATACAAAAACAGCAGATTACACATTCTTCTCAAGTGCTCCTGGAACATTCTCCAGGATAGATCATATCTTGGGTCACAAATCAAGCATTGGTAATTATAAGAAAATTGAAATCAAATCAAGTATCTTTTCTGACCACAATACTATGAGATTAGATATCCATTACAGGGAAAAAAAATCTGTAAAAAATACAAACACATGGAGGCTAAACAATACACTACTTAATAATGAAGTGATCACTGAAGAAATCAAAGAGGAAATCAAAAAATACCTAGAAACAAATGAGAATGAAAACACAACAACACAAAACCTATAGGATGCAGCAAAAGGAGTTCTAAGAGGGAAGTTTATAGCAATAAATCCTACTTCAAGAAATAAGAAACATCTCAAATAAACAACCTAACCTTACACATAAAGCAATTAGAAAAAGAAGAACAAAAGAACCCCAAAGTTAGCAGTAGGAAAGAAATCATAAAGTTCAGATCAGAAATAAATGAAAAAGAAATGAAGGAAACAATAGAAAAGATCAATCAAACTAAAAGCTGGTTCTTTGAGAAGATAAACAAAATTGATAAACCACCAGCCAGACTCATGAAGAAAAAAAGGCAGAAGACTCAAATCTGTAGAATTAGAAAAGAAAAAGGAGAAGTAACAAATGACACTGCAGAAATACAGAAGATCATGAGAGATTACTACAAGCAACTCTATGCCAATAAAATGGACAACCTGGAAGAAATGGATAAATTCTTAAAAAAGGACAAACTTCTGAGACTGAACCAGGAAGAAGTAGAAAATATAAACAGACTCATCACAAACACTGAAATGGAGACTGTGATTAAAAATCTTCCTACAAAAGAAAGCCCAGGACCAGACGGCTTCACAGGAGAATTTTATCAAACATTTAGAGAAGAGCTAACACCTATCTTTCTCAAACTCTTTCAAAATAGAGCAGAGGGAGGAACACTCCCAAACTCATTCTATGAGGCCACCATCACCCTGACACCAAAACCAGAAAACTATGTCGCAAAGAAAGAAAACTACAGGCCAATATCACTGATGAACATAGATGCAAAAATCCTTAACAAATACAAGTATACAGAATCCAACAGCACATTAAAAGGATTGTATACCATGATCAAGCAGGGTTAATCCCAGGAATGCAAGCATTCTTCAATATAGTCAAATCAATCAATGTGAAAAGCCAAATTAACAAATTGAAGGAGGAAAAACCATATGATCATCTCTATAGATGCAGAAAAAGCTTTTGACAAAATTCAACACCCATTTATGATAAAAACCCTCCATAAAGTAGGCACAGAGGGAATACCTCAACATAATAAAGGCCATATGTGACAAACCCACAGCCAGTATCTTTCTCAATGTTGAAAAATCTGAAACTAGTTCCTCTAAGATCAGGAACAAGACAAGGTTGCCCACTCTCACCACTCTTATTCAACATAGTTTTGGAAGTTTTAGCCACAGCAATCAGAGAAGTAAGAGAAATAAAAGGAATCCAAATCAGAAAAGAAGTAAGCCATCACTCTTTGCAGATGACATGATACTATACATAGAGAATCCTAAAGATGCTACCAGAAAACTACTGGAGTTAACCAATGAATTTGGTAAAATAGCAGGAAACAAAATTAATGCACAGAACTCTCTTACATTCCTACGTACTAATGATGAAACATATGAAAGAGAAATTAAGGAATCACTCCCATTTACCATTGCAGCAAAAATAATATAATACCTAGGAATAAACCTACCTAAGGAGACAAAAGACCTGTATGCAGAAAACTATAAGGTACTGATGAAAGAAATTAAAGATGATACAAACAGATGGAGAGATACACCATGTTCTTTGATTGGAAGAATCAACATTGTGAAAATGACTATACTACCTAAAGCAATCTACAGATTCAATGCAATCCTTATCAAACTACTAATGGCATTTTTCACAGAACTAGAACAAAAAAATTCACAATTTGTATGGAAACACAATAGACCCCAAATAGCCAAAGTAATCTTGAGAAAGAAAAACGGAGCTGGGGGAATCAGGCTCCCTGACTTCAGACTATACTACAAACCTACAGTAATCAAGACAGTATGGTACTGGCACAAAAACAGAAATATAGATGAATGGAACAGGATAGAAAGCTTAGAGATAAGGCCATGCACATACGGTCACCTTATCTTTGACAAAGGAGGAAAGAATATACAATGGAGAAAAGACAGTCTCTTCAATAAATGTTGCTGGGAAAATTGGACAGCTACATTTAAAAGAATGAAATTAGAACACTCCCTAACACCATACCCAAAAATAAACTCAAAGTCGATTAAAGACCTAAATATAAGGCCAGACACTATAAAACTCTTAAAGGAAAACATAGGCAGAACACTCTATGACATAAATCACAGCAAGATTCTTTTTGACCCACTGCCTAGAGAAATGTGAATAAAAACAAAAATAAACAAATGGGACCTAATGAAACTTAAAAGCTTTTGCACAGCAAAGGAAAATATAAAGAAGATGAAAAGACACCTCTCAGTATGGGAGAAAATATTTGCAAATGAAGCAACTGACAAAGGATTAATCTCCAAAATTTACAAGCAGTTCATGCAGCTCAATATAAAAACCACAAACACCACAATCCAAAAATGGGAAGAAGACCTAAATACACATTTCTGCAAAGAAGATATACATATTGCCAACAAACACATGAAAGGATGCTCAACATCACTAATCATTAGAGAAAAGAGATATGGGAACTTATGTATATGTATAACTGATTCACTTTGTTATAAAGCAGAAAATAATACACCATTGCAAAGCAATTATACCCCAATAAGATGTTAAAAACAAAACAAACAAAAAAAACTGCAGTGAGGTATCAACTCACACCAGACAGAATGGCCATCATGAAAATATCTACAAAGAATAAATGCTGGGGATGGTGTGGAGAAAAGGAAACCCTCTTGCACTGCTGGTAGGAATGTAAATTGATACAGTCACTATGGAGAACAGTATGGAGCTTCCTTAAAAATCAAAAAATAGGAGTACCATACAACACAGCAATTCCACTACTGGGCATATACCCCGAGAAAACCATAATTCAAAAGAGTCATGTACCACAATGTTCATTGCATCTCTATTTACAATATCCAGGACATGGAAGCAATGTAAGTGTCCATCGACTGATGAATGGATAAAGAAGTTGTGGCACATACATACAATGGAATATTACTCAGCTGTAAAAAGAAATGAAAGTGAGTTATTTGTAGTGAGGTTGATGGACCTACAGACTGTGATACAGAGTGAATTAAGTCAGAAAGAGAAAAACAAATACTGTATGCTAATACATATATCTATGGAATCTAAAAAAAAATGGTTCTGTAGAACCTACGTGCATGACAGGAATAAAGACGCAGATGTAGAGAATGCACTTGAGGACATGGGGAGTTGGAAGGGTAAACTGGGACGAAGTTTGTTAGTGGCATTGACATATATACACTACCAAATGTAAAATAGAGAGAGTGGGAAGCAGCTGCATAGCACAGGGAGATCACCTAGAGTGGTCACACTAGTATGGGTGAGGATTCCAAAACTTTAAGCACAGTCTATCACATTTTTTCCCAAATGGAATGCTACATTTTTGGTCAATCAGGGCACATTGGGCAAAAATATTTTTATTGCATGTAAGTGTCTCAGTCTCCTCTCATACTAAGCTGGCTGATTCACAATATCTAAAATTGGATATGTACCATCAATCTTGCCAAGAAAGTAGGAAGTCGTTTTTTGGATGTGGCATCTGAAAAAAAGCAATGTAAATTTACACGAGCTTTTTGTTACATTATTACTTTGAAAAGTGCCTGTGTAGAGTCTTATGCCAAATAGAACAGAAAAAAAGTTTCAGCTGACTGTGATTCAAAATAATCCTGAAAAATTACAGAGCCTTCAGATTTGACTCAAGTAAGTTGCTTGTATGTAATGGGATGGCATGTTTTTTTCCCCCAAAAGCAAGAAAGGAAGTAAGGAAGAGAGGAAGTATGAAGGGAGTGAGGGAGGGAGGGAGGAAAGAAGGGAGGAAGGAAAAAAATCAGTTTTGATGTTTTTTGTTATCAGCAGTGATATATTTCTTCTCTAGACAAAATACAGAATACACATGAAAGTAGGTAATAAATTAGCATAGGGTAGCTTTATGCTAATCAAATAGAAAATAAAAGATGAACATGTAGTCTGGGCTAATAGATTTTGATGCTGATCTCTCTCTCTCTCCCTCCCTCCGTCTCTCCCTAGGTTGCACAGTTATTACAAAGCAGTGCACTATACATGGCATAAGAATAGCAAACTAATAGAGTTATTGGAATATTAAAGGAAATCATAAATGTAGAGTTCTTAGTATAGTGCTGATAGTTACTTTGCCATTATTAAATGCAGGTGTTATTAATAATACTGTTATTGTCATTAACAGTAGTAACACTGGTAGTAGAAGGAAGCTCTTGAAAGCCTTTACAAAGTTGTTTGAAAAACCAAAGTCATAATAATTGGCAGTCAATCTTCATGAGAGATATGTTGGTTTTAGAGGAAATGCAGTACCATCCTCAGCCAATGAATAAGTAAATTATTAATTAATGTTTACTTCTGTTAAGGCTTACAATCCACTTTTAAGAATGACACAAGGATGCACTTGAAAATGGAAACATTAATTTTAGAAGATGATAAACGATGACTACTACTAGATTTCAAAACTTCAGATGTCAAAGAAAAAAAGAGCTGGATAGTAGTTAAAGTGGTAAAAACAGATTTTATTCAGGACTTGCAATAGGGAAAAACAGTCCTCAGTATAGAACAGGGCTCAATTCTGAATACAAGAAAAAGTGGGAGTTTATAAACTCCAAGGAGCAGGGTGGAGGTCAGTAGATGAAAAATTACTAAGAGGCATTTCTTTGCTGAGATGACCTAACAGAATTCTTGCTGAAAGCAGGCCAGAGTAGTGAGATATCACCTGCGGGATGATGAGGGATAGGAATTTGGCCAGATATCAACGGTTAGCAGATACTGAGGATGGGGGATTCTGGCTAAACCAATTTAACAGATTCTTGCTAAAGTTGGGCAATGCAAATATGAAGGAGAAAGTCAGAAAGTTGAGGCCTGGTTGAGGAGAGGATTCAGAAAATTCTGGTTAAAACTTGGTCAATGAGAGAACTTTTGTCAATGTTATCTGCAAGTTTAAAAATATAATCCTTGAAGAAATTGGACTTAAAGTGAATCATGATGGATGATTGGAGTCACATCTGAAGAGAGGTCATTGCAAGAGCAGTTACCAAAACTCAACCAAAACTGTAATTGGAAATTACAAACATCCAGGTAGATGAGAAGTAATGGAAACTACTGTTAACATGAGAGGAAGATAATTAGTGTCTGATAAAAGTATGAGACTAAGTATAATTAGATTAATAAAGAGCTGGTAACTGGACTGGGCCCCCATACAGCTACTAATTCTGAACTATACTTTTGTCTGTTGCTATTAGTCTAATATATTAAGCTTTATTGAAATTAACCCTTCTAGCAAACTCATTCCTTATTTCTTAAGGATGATGTTCAGGACAATTTTCTTAAATCACATGACGTCTTCATTATATTGACATCTGGGAGAAATTCTTGTCTTACTAGTGTTCCAAGAATAATACTTTTCTTTTATAGTTTAGTTAATTCTATTTGATAGTTTATGAATTTTATAATGGACTGTTTCCATGTTGAAAATTAGAATCAAAGAGTTTTACTTGGACAAAAAATGCCAGTGAAATAAAAGTACAGATAGTGGAGAGGGAGCATATCAGTTCTTATAGTGGCTCTTGGATATTTTAAATAATGACAGAACAGTGAAGCAGGGAAGCATCTCTGAAGCTCAGGTTCAAGAGAGCAAGTAAGGATAAAAGGAAGGAGAAAGTTGATATTTGTAAAATGCTGTAAGAATGATTGACCTATGTCCTCATGCCCCAATCTTTGCAACATACATATACACACACATACACTGGGGAGCCACAGGGATGAATTTACTTGCTGCGAGGCATAAAGTAATTATATTGTTAATTATTTATCTCCTGACTTTTTTTTTTTTTTTTTTTTGCTGGTTGGATACCGGTTATGAAGGTAAAATAAAAGCATGCACAAATTTTAAGACAGAGAAAAGTGCAGAGGATATTTGGGGTAGAGTGAAAAAAGTTTCTTTGGTTCAAGCACAAGGTTAATTTAGAGTAGAAGTAAAAAATGAGCCTAGATATGTTTAGGAACCGATGCAAAAGTTAAGAACAGATGTTGGAATGCTCTGACTATAACACAAAAGAGTTTAATTTTATTCTCCAACTTAATAGAAACCATTTTACATTTTTGTATAGAGCTCTAATGTTATGATAATGGTATTGCAGGATGATTCATTTGGTAGTGTAGCACTTGTTTATTCTAACAATTATTTATTATTGAGTGCCTACTATTTTCAAGATACAATGTTTGGTGTTTCAGGTGATATAAATTGATTTCATATTTAAAAGTTTAACCACGATGTGTTTGCACACAGTTACAATGTAACAGGAATAGTGCTAAGTGCTCAGAGTCAAACAGGAGGATACAGAAGAATAAAAAACAGATAATAATATAGCATGTTTGATTTAGTTACGTTCACATAAACAACACATAATCAAATGCTATTGCAATTCAGATGGGCAAGAGATTATATCCAGTTGACTATGGAGGACAGCCACTACTGGATTTCTCAAAAGCACTGGTACCCACACTTATCAGCATATTCCTTATCACTTGGCAAACAAAAAAAATAAATCCTCCCAGCCCTCTTGAAGAGCAACCTCAGTCTCTGGTACTTTGGTTTTATATAGTGTCCATTTTAGCATGCCTATTTCTTCAAGCCTTTGTTCCCATCTTTCGTGTTTTACCAAGTTTTGGCACCCATAATAATTTAATAAGTTTCTTCGTCTTTTCCAATCAGTCACACCAGAAGGACATTAGAACTGTCTCCCAGCGCCCTTAACAAAATACTAAATCTTGTGTCAAGGGATAATTCTCCATATTGATAAAATCTCCCTAACCCAGCTTTATATTTTTCCCTTCTATATTCAGCACCCTCGGAGATTTACTCCCATGCAAACTCTCCCAGGTCTTGCCAGGGCATGTTAGCCAGACACTACAGAACTTTTGGAATATAATCATTCAAATCCCTTAGAAGTCCTATTGCTTCCCAGTTGGGTCATGCTTAGATATGGTTCTATTTAATTGTCTGGTGGCCAGTGGAAAAAATAAGAGCAGATCCTGAGGGAGAAAAACATTGTTTTATAAGATACCTCTCCAGTCTTTAATCAAACCAGAGACCACTATCACCTGACAAAGAAAATGGACAACTTCTGAAAACCCAGAGAGTTCAGTGTAATTGGAGACCTCAGTGATCTTGAGTCTACCCAGATAGCCCAGTTACAACAGCAGGCCCCTGAGTTTGGCATAAAATGCTTAACATTGGCTGAAAAATTAGCCTCCTCTTAAATTCAGCCATTCTTGCAATTAATTATGTGCCCAGTCTCAGCTCTGTCTTTCATCTGGCTCTAGGAGATGAGAGTCTCTTCAAATGCCATCAAATATATTTGGTGCTCATACTTTGCCTTATATAGGGCATTAGTTCATTTGAGCCAATCATTTACTCTATTAAAAACAAAAATTATACTCAGAAATAACCATAGTCTTTATAATTATTCTTTCTCCCTCACCTCTCAAATGACTCGGATATTGTACCAAATTGTGAATCCCTTTCCACTTGCATCCCCTTCCATTTCACTAAGTGAGAAAGTTTTAGCAATTGTACTTCTTTAGCATGCCAGGTATCATCAATATTTCACCATTCACAAGTGATAGGGTTCTCATTGTTATGTGGCCAGAGAGTGAACAAACTTTAGAATGCTATTCCTAGTGTATATTTCCTAGGACCATTTGTGTTATGAACTATTTCACCTCAAGTTCTCAAGAAGCAGAGCCTGAGAAGAGGCTCTTGTGCAATAGATTCTCAATGATTGATTGATTGTGTATTCTTAATGGGAAACCTATAAGGGAGTGAGGGAAGCAGAAGAAGGAAGAGAAAGAAGTTAGGCAAACATAATGGATTCAGCTTAAGTCGAGTCTCAACCTGATCCAATGGAAAATTATGAAAAATGAATGGTACCACAGAGTTGTCTTACTTAGAGGAAATGAAGCTGAACTTCTGTACCCCATTTTATTCAGTCATTGACTGGGGTCAGTCCAGGAATAGGGCATAGCCCTCTAGGCGTTTCTGAGCAAAGTAGCTTTCATCAGTGTCAAACATTAAAAGATAGAGTCAGATTCTTCATTACATATAACCAACAGCAACTACTAGAGAATGCCAGTTCTTTCCTGTTAATTCACAAACTTATGAATTCTCACTAACAGAGACATAGCACTATGTATTAGGTGGTGGTTTGGCATATTTACCATACCTTGAAGGATCATACTGTTACCCTGCCATGTTGCTGTATTCAAGCTGACATCCTGAGTGAGCCTGGCTATTGCATTATATCATTAGCCTTGTTGTTTTGTGAATACTGGTTATATAATAAGACAGTTGTGCCTATTAAAAGGGTATTCTTTTACCATTAATGGTTCTTAGAGCTGAGCAATATAGCATGGGATGATATCAACACATGAATTATTATCTGTCATATGTTAGTACTGTTAGTGGAAGGCAAACTCATTTTGTAGTAGGAATTGCTTCTGGGTAAGAGTGAATTGCTACATTCTCTGGGTTGGAAGAGATATGATTAATTATGTCTTCAAGTAGATAATAGTTCTTCTCAAGGAATTATGTCATGTCTAGGGCTCAATATTTGTCTCTGCTGCTAGCAGTGGCAGTAGCTAGATCAGTCTAGATAAGGTGGACCTCATGCTGTTGAACTAGTGTGAAGCCTCCATCTCTGCCACAATGGCAATTATGTTTGCTGACCCATTGAGCCAGCACTGATGTAGCCAAAAGGAGACTCTAACTGACATTCACAGAACCAATGACACTGCCTCTCTGGTTTTAGAGAATTGCCTTTGAGGTGGATGTTTTCTGAGGACATTAATGTTTGACAAAACTATTTGCAGGCTTTTGTCCAATTTCATTAGTTCCTCTCTCTCTTTCTCTCTCTCTCTCTCTCTCTCTCTCTCTATATATATATATATATATATATATATGTATATATATATAGGCAATATATATATTGCCATTGTAACATGATTGCCATTGTAGCAATAATTAGCACCTTTATCACATTACATAATTACATACTTTGTTAGTGGTTAGAATAGTTAAATTCTAGTCTTTTAACAAGTTTGTTGATTGTAATATAACATTGTTGTCTATATTCACTATGCTGTGCATTAGATCTTGCAGGCTTATTTACTACAACTTGTAAATTTGTATCCTTAAACAACATCTGTTCTATTCCCCCAACCCCCATCCCTTGGTAATCAGTTTACTCTCTGTTTTACTGAGTTTGCTTTTTTTTTAGCTTCCACATATGAGTGATATCATATAGAACTTATCTTTCTCTGACTTATTTCATTTAGCATAATGTACTCAAGGTCCATTTATGTTAACCCAAATGGCAGAATTGCCTCTTTTCTAATAGCTTGATAACATTTCCATTGGATATATACACCACATCTTCTTTATCCATTCATCCATTGGTTGACACTTATGTTGTTTCCATATCTTGGCTATTGTGAATAATGCTGCAATAAACATGGGAGGGCATATATCTCTTCAAAATCCTGTTTCCTTTAGGTATATACTCAGAAGAGAAATTGCTGGATCATATGGTAGTTTTATTTTTAATTTTTTGAGGGAGCCAATTTTCATTCTTACCAGCTATGCACAGGTTACACTTTTCTTCACATCTTTGCCAGAACTTGTCTCTTGTCTTCTTGTTGAAGCCATTCTAATCGGTGTGAGGTGATAATCTCATTGTAGTCTTGATTTGCATTTTCCTAATAATTGGTAGTGTCCAGCATCTTTTCATGTACCTGTTGGTCACTTTGATATCTTCTTTGAAAAAACATCTATTTAGTCTTCTCCTCATTTTTTAATCAGATTGGGTTTTTGGTTGTTGTTACTGAGTTGTATGAGTTCTTTTTATACTTTGGATATTAATCATTGTCTGATATATGTTTTGCAAAAGTTTTCTCCCATTCCGTAGTTTGCCTTTTCATTTGGTCATTATTTTTTATTCTTTGTGCTTTTGGTGTCATATTAAAAAAAAAATCATTGCCAAGAACAATATCAAGGAATATCTTCTCTACAGTTCTTTCTAAGCGTTTTACAGTATCAGGTATTATGTTTAAGATTTTGTTCCATTTTGAGTTAATTTTTGTGAGTGATGTAAAATAAGGATCCAATTTCATTATTCTATGTGTGTTTTTCCATTTTTCCCAACATTATTTGTTGAAGAGATTATTCTTTCCTCCTTGGGTATTCTTTGCTCTCTTGTTGAATATTATTAGTTGATTGTATATGCAGGAGTTTAATTCTAGGCTATCTATTCTGTTCCATTGGACTATGTGTCTATTTTTGTGCCAGTACCACAGTGTTTTAATTATTACAACATGTAAACTTATGGGATGCAGCAAAAGCAGTTTTAAGAGGAAAGTTTATAGTGGTAAAAACGTGTTAAGATATTAGAGAGATCTCAAATGAAGAACCTAACTTTTTACATCAAGAACTAAAAAGATAGGAACAAATAACACCCAAATTTTGCAGAAGAAAGGAAATAATAGAGATCAAAGCAGAACTAAATGAAACAGGTCCTAGAAAAACAATTTAAAAAATCAACAAAACTAAGAGCTCATTCTTCCAAAAAGGAAACAAACTTGACAAAATTTTAGCTAAATTAATTAAGAAAAAAGAGAGAAGATAAATGAAATTAGAAATGAAAGAGGAGACATTACAACAGGTACTACAGAAATACATAGGATCATAAGAGACTACTATGAACAGTTATATGCCAACACATTAGAGAAACTAGAAGAAATGAATGGATTTCTGGAAACACACAACCTACAAAGACTGAATCAGGAAAAAACAGAGAATCAGAAAAGACTAATAGCAAATACAGAAATTGAAGTAGCAATCAAAATCCTCCCAACACAGAAAATTCCAAGACTAGACAGCTTCATTGGTGAATTCTATAAAACATTTAAAAGAAAATTAATACAAATACTTCTCAAACTATTCCAAAATTTTGAGGATGAGGGAAGACTTCCAAACTCATTCTATGTTGCCAGCATTACCCTGATACCAAAGCTAGATAAAGATACTACAAGCAAAGAAAACTATAGAACAATATCCCTGATGAATATAGTTGCAGAAATTCTCAACAAAACATTATCAACCTAATTCAAAAACACATTAAAAGAATTACACATCATGACCAAGTGAGATTTTCCCTGGGATGCAAGAATGTTTCAGCATCCAAAAATCAATAAATGTAAACATCACATTAATAGAATGAAAGATAAAAATAGCATGATCATTGAAATAAATCACACAATGAAATTGACAAAATACAACATCCTTTTATGACAAAAACCCTTGACAGAACGGGTATAGAAGGAACATACCTCAACATAATAAAGGTCATATATAATAAACCCACAGCTAACATTATATCCAATGGTAAAAAATTGAAAACATTTTCTCTAAGATCAGGAACAAGGCAGAGATTCTTATTCTCAACACTTTTCTTTATATAGAACCTAGGTCCTATTGAGAAATTAGTCAAGACAGAAAAATAAAAGGCATTCAAATCAGAAAGGAAGAAATAATAGTCCAGATGATATAATTTTGTATATAGAAAAATCCCAAAGACTCAACAAAAACTTTTGTAACTAATCAATAAATTCAGTAAAGTTGCAAGATTCAGTAAAGTTGCAAGATACTTTTGTAACTAATCAATAAATTCAGTAAAGTTGCAAGATACTGATACAAATTCAATAAAGTTGCAAGTTTCTGAAGTTCAACACACAGAAATCAGTTATAATTCTATGTGCTAACAATGAAATACCTGAAATAAAAATAAAGAAGACAATCTTATTCACAATAAATAATAAAACAATAAAATACTTAGGAATACATTTAACCAAGAAAGTGAAAGATTATACAAGGCAAACTACAAATTTTTGCTGAAAGAAATTGAAGAAGACACAAATAGATAGAGATTTGTGTTCCTGGATCAGAAGAACTAGTATTGTTAAAATGTCCATACTTCCAAAAGCCATCTATAGAGTCAATGCAATTCCCATCCAAATATCAATGACATTCTTCACAGAAATGGAAAAAAATTCTATAAGTTATATGGAACCACAAAAAACTCTGAATAGCCAAAGAATCCTGAGGAAAAAGAACAAAGCCAGAGGTATCACAGTTCCTGATTTCAAGCTCTACTACACAGCTATAGTAATAAAAACCTTGGTAGTGGTACATATTTCTTTTTCACATATCTTTGTTTATTATCCTCTAGCTCATTTCTAGCTTCTGACTAATCAGCCAAGGTGTACTTCAATATTGCATGCTGATTCACAAGTCATGAAACAAAAATAATGATATCTGTATATTTTACATTTGAACAACAGGCAACTCACCACAGGGTGGTTCTGCAGATTCACTTGAAACACATTATGATGAATTTGGGTCATTTTTCATCTGACCTTCATTATCCCCATTCTAATCGGAAGGCCATGATAGGATATTGCATTACATAGTATCATTGTTGGTTTAGAACCTGTATATCCTGTCTTTAAAATTCAACGAATTTCTCTTTCTGAGGCACAGGCACCTTGGAAATTAGTTCAGGCATCCTTGGGAAAAACACTGAGGTAATTTTTTAAAAAACATGTTTCGTTAGCAGGACATCTTCCCTCCTCAAATAGCTCTGAGTAAGTGAATTGATTTAGACCTTAAACCTCAATGAGAGAGAACAATTTTTATTACAGTATAGCATTTGATAATAGTTTTCTTCTTGCCAACAACTGATTTTTGTTTTACAAGATGAGGGTCATCTTGGTCGTCTGTCCATTTATCTCAACCTGAGGAACATTATTAACTATTCTAACAGATGTCTGTGAGTCAAGGCATCTTTGTCACTCCAGACCGTTCATGTTATGCTACTTTTCTTGTTAATCACATCCACCTTGCCTATAAAAATTAAGTGTTGTCACCTAGTTTTTGACATTATGAGAACCCATCATACTCAATTAAATTAAGGAGTCATGTTCAACAGAAGTATCTCCTACTATGAAATTTTTAAAGATTCCATTGTCTTCTTCATCAGTTAATCCTTAAGGGTCCCAATGAAAAAATTATGTTCAGATGGTACATTCTCAATACTTATGTGGCAAATCCATCTTAACATTCCCACTTGTCTAATGCTTTCTGCAGTACTATATCATAAAAGTTTTCTGCTTATTTTATTTATGGTAAGTTTTTGTGTTCATGTTTCTAGTAGTCACCCGAGCGGACTCTTAGGACTGGATGAGGTATTTTTGTGCATATATTTAACCCTAAAGGAAGAGATGAGTACTCCATATTATCAAAATCTTCCCTTTCCAGCCCTATATTCTGCAGCCACTCCCTCAGCACCATCTAACACATCAGGATCCACTGTGGCACATTCTTCCTAAATTCCTACCAGTACATACTAATTAAGTTCTACATCTAGGAGCTATATGCATTATTTCCTCCCAGAGAAGGCCTGCACTATTTTGCATAGGCTGTTCTGGGGTTGGAAGACAGAATTGGCCTGAACAACAATGATGGGTGGCAGATGCAGGTCTTAAATAAACAAGTGTTATCTTTCTGTGAGACACCTGTTTCAGTATCCATTGTGGTCTCCAGCAAGTACTATAGACTCTTCTAACATTGTCAGGGCTGGTTCTGTACATTTGTAGAGTTTAGGGGTATTTACAATTTTAAGATTCCCATGCTTATCAATCAAAATGTCTAATTCTAGATCTCATTATCTCACCTTTTTCCCTTCAAGGTCTTGATTTTGATCAGAGACTTGTTAATTATAAGTACTACATCTCCTTTAAGGTCTGTAAGATACTGCATTTGATTTTTTGTACAATCTTCAGAAGATTAGAGTTTTCTTAAAATTTGTCATTGAAATATCCTCTAGCTTATTCAGCATTTCTTAAATTAACAGTTGGCTGAGATGACCAGACTGCCAGTACCAACGTTTGAAGGTAATGTGTTGCAATTATACCTCTCATATATTGCTGATAGGAGAGTAAAATGGTATAACCACTTTCAAAACGGTTTGGCAGCTTCTTATAAATTAAACAGACACTTATCATATATGCCATTTATCAACTTATTGTCTCTCAACTCTGAATGCACACTTTAGTTTATGCTCTACAATAAACAATGGGATACCATTAAATATTTTACTTTTAAAGTGAGCACAATGTTAAGCTTTCTCAATAGAAAGTGCTGGAGGGATATTTCAGGAGCCCATACTTCCTAAAATTTTCCACTTGGGCCTGGGTCGGAGGTAAGGGTCTACAGATCACTGGTTGCCTGGTACTAAGAATGTGGTGGGACTGACTGTAGAGTGGCAGGAAGTAACTCTGGAGTGTTAAAAAATATTCTATACCTTCATTATGATGTTGGTTACATGGGTGTATAATGCTGTCAAAACTCCCAAAACTTTTCAACTAAGTTATGTACATTTTATTTTATGTAAATGATATACTAACAAAAGTTATTTGAAAATAAAGGTTTAATGTGTGGACATGTGAATGAAACTTTGGGATGTGTTTCAGAAAATCTGAATTTGATTCACAGAACACTGTGTGAATTTGACAAAGTCATTTGACATATATGCCTTCTGCCCTTCCCCAAAATGAGCAAAGCATACTCTATCCAGCCAGTGCTAGATTTAAACTAACTTAAAGTTTGGCTGCAAAAAAAGAAGTCTTAACCAAAACAAAGAAGTAATAAAGAAGGTTGAATGCAAGAGTTAAATAAAGAATCTAGAAGACTATAATTGAATCATTTGTGCATTAATTCCGAGGCATCTACATACTGAGCAGATACTTTTACCAAGCCCCATACTAGAATCAGGTGATATAAAGGTTTCTGCAGTTAAGAGGTCAATAGACAGGGAAGTAAAGCTCTGTATACAGAGTTGGGTAATATATTTTGCTGATGAAGGTAATACCAGAGTGCTTGCCAATATATGCCACTATGGAAGTAAGACCTGAACAGGTTATAAGAGATTGATTGGATATGAGAGGTGAGGAACAAAGAGATGCAAAAAAAGACTCCATGACATTCAGCCTAAAAAATAAAAAAAATAAATAAAAACAAATGTAAGGTTTGAGGGAAATAATGAATTTGGCTTCATATGAGCTATAACCATTGGAATGTTGCCCTGTGCAGAATAGCTAGTCAGCCCACAAGAATTGATAGTGAAGCATAAGCATGGATGAAATCACCAGGAAGAGGATTACAGAAAGAAGAACAGAAAATCAAGTATTAAAAGTCAAAATTCAAGTGGCATTCTTAATGAAGAGTCAAAATGAGGAAGAAGTAACTGTGGTAACTATTAGGATCTAAGCGTTTGATTGATTGAGGGTGCTCAGATATGACCCTGAATCAGAGGTTTTTGGTAAGTTGCTTTTAACAGCATGGTTTAAACTATATCGCATTAATCTAAAAAGTAATGGCAATCAATAATGAAGCTTCAAATGATGCAATAAAAAGTGTTTTACATTTCAATAGTTTTATGGTTGTAAAAACAACAATTTCAAATATACTATTTCATTGAATTTTTATAATCTTTTAAGGTGGAAAGGGCATATATATTTAGCCCAATTTTCCAGTTAAGGAAATAAAATCTCTATCAAATTTAATGATTTTCCTGAGATCATATAGCTAGTAAATGAAAGAAATGGAATGGATACTTGAGCAGATTTCTAACCCAATGCAGTTTCTACTATACAGCCTAATAGAAGATATTTTTTTTTTAACATCTTTATTGGAGTATAATTGCTTTACAATGGTATGTTAGTTTCAGCTTCACAACAAAATGAATCAGTTATATATATACATATATTCCCATATCTCTTCCCGCTTGCGTCTCCCTCCCTCCCACCCTCCCTATCCCACCCCTCCAGGCGGTCACAAAGCACCGAGCTGCTTCCCACTAGCTAACTACCTTACTTTTGGTAGTGTATATATGTCCATGCCTCTTTATCGCTTTGTCACCGTTTACCATTCCCCCTCCCCATAGCCTCAAGTCCATTCTCTAGTAAGTCTGTGTCTTTATTCCTGTTTCACCCCTAGGTTTTTCATGACATTTTTTTTTAAATTCCATATATATGTGTTAGCATACGGTATTTGTCTCTCTCTTTCTGACTTACTTCACTCTGTATGACAGACTCTAGGTCTATCCACCTCATTACAAATAGCTCAATTTCGTCTCTTTTTATGGCTGAGTAATATTCCATTGTATATATGTGCCACATCTTCTTTATCCATTCATCCGATGATGGACACTTAGGTTGTTTCCATCTCTGGGCTATTGTAAATAGAGCTGCAATGAACATTTTGGTACATGTCTCTTTTTGAATTATGGTTTTCTCAGGGTATATGCCCAGTAGTGGGATTGCTGGGTCATATGGTAGTTCTATTTGTAGCTTTTTAAGGAACCTCCATACTGTTCTCCACAGTGGCTGTATCAATTTACATTCCCACCAACAGTGTAAGAGGGTTCCCTTTTCTCCACACCCTCTCCAGCATTTATTGTTTCTAGATTTTTTGATGATGGCCATTCTGACTGGTGTGAGATGATATCTCATTGTAGTTTTGATTTGCATTTCTCTCATGATTAGTGATGTTGAGCATTCTTTCATGTGTTTGTTGGCACTCTGTATATCTTCTTTGGAGAAATGTCTATTTAGGTCTTCTGCCCATTTTTGGATTGGGTTGTTTGTTTTCTTGTTATTGAGCTGCATGAGCTGCTTATATATTTTGGAGATTAATCCTTTGTCGGTTGCTTCATTTGCAAATATTTTCTCCCATTCTGAGGGTTGTCTTTTGGTCTTCTTTATGGTTTCCTTTGCTGTGCAAAAGCTTTTAAGTTTCATTAGGTCCCATTTGTTTACTTTTGTTTTTATTTCCATTTCTCTAGGAGGTGGGTCAAAAAGGACCTTGCTGTGATTTATGTCATAGAGTGTTCTGCCTATGTTTTCCTCTAAGAGTTTGATAGTTTCTGGCCTTACATTTAGGTCTTTAATCCATTTTGAGCTTATTTTTGTGTATGGTGTTAGGGAGTGATCTAATCTCATACTTTTACATGTAGCTGTCCAGTTTTCCCAGCACCACTTATTGAATAGGCTGTCCTTTCTCCACTGTACATTTCTGCCTCCTTTGTCAAAGATAAGGTGACCATATGTGCGTGGGTTTATCTCTGGGCTTTCTATCCTGTTCCATTGATCTATCTTTCTGTTTTTGTGCCAGTACCATACCGTCTTGATGACTGTAGCTTTGTAGTATAGTCTGAAGTCTGGGAGCCTGATTCCTCCAGTTCCTTCTTTCATTCTCAAGATTGCTTTGGCTATTCGGGGTCTTTTGTGTTTCCATACAAATTGTGAAATTTTTTGTTCTAGTTCTGTGAAAAATGCCAGTGGTAGTTTGATAGGGATTGCATTGAATCTATAGATTGCTTTGGGTAGTAGAGTCATTTTCACAATGTTGATTCTTCCAATCCAAGAACATGGTATATCTCTCCATCTATTTGTATCATCTTTAATTTCTTTCATCAGTGTTTTATAATTTTCTGCATACAGATCTTTTGTCTCCTTAGGTAGGTTTATTCCTCGATATTTTATTCTTTTTGTTGCAATGGTAAATGGGAGTGTTTTCTTGATTTCACTTTCAGATTTTTCATCATTAGTATATAGGAATGCCAGAGATTTCTGTGCATTAATTTTGTATCCTGCCACTTTACCAAATTCATTGATTAGCTCTAGTAGTTTTCTGGTAGCATCTTTAGGGTTCTTTATGTATAGGATCATGTCATCTGCAAACAGTGACAGCTTTACTTCTTCTTTTCCGATGTGGATTCCTTTTATTTCCTTTTCTTCTCTGATTGTTGTGGCTAAAACTTCCAAAACTATGTTGAATAAGAGTGGTGAGAGTGGGCAACCTTGTCTTGTTCCTGATCTTAGTGGAAATGCTTTCAGTTTTTCACCATTGAGGATGATGTTTGCTGTGGGCTTGTCATATATGGCCTTTATTATGTTGAGGAAAGTTCCCTCTATGCCTACTTTCTGCAGGGTTTTTATCATAAATGGGTGTTGAATTTTGTCAAAAGCTTTCTCTGCATCTATTGAGATCATCATATGGTTTTTCTCCTTCAGTTTGTTAATATGGTTTATCACATTGATAGATTTGCGTATATTGAAGAATCCTTGCATTCCTGGAATAAACCCCACTTGATCATGGTGTATGATCCTTTTAATGTGCTGTTGGATTCTGTTTGCTAGTATTTTGTTGAGGATTTTTGCATCTATGTTCATCAGTGATATTGGCCTGTAGTTTTCTTTCTTTGTGACATCCTTGTCTGGTTTTGGTATCAAGGTGATGGTGGCCTCGTAGAAGGAGTTTGGGAGTTTTCCTCCCTCTGCTATATTTTGGAAGAGTTTGAGAAGGATAGGTGTTAGCTCTTCTCTAAATGTTTGATAGAATTCGCCTGTGAAGCCATCTGGTCCTGGGCTTTTCTTTGTTGGAAGATTTTTAATCACAGTTTCAATTTCAGTGCTTGTGATTGGTCTGTTCATATTTTCTATTTCTTCCTGATTCAGTCTTGGCAGGTTGTGCATTTCTAAGAATTTGTCCATTTCTTCCAGATTGTCCATTTTATTGGCATAGAGTTGCTTGTAGTAATCTCTCATGATCTCTTTTATTTCTGCAGTGTCAGTTGTTACCTCTCCTTTTTCATTTCTAATTCTATTGATTTGAGTCTTCTCCCTTTTTTTCTTGATCAGTCTGGCTAGTGGTTTATCTATTTTGTTTATCTTCTCAAAGAAGCAGGTTTTAGTTTTATTGATCTTTGCTATTGTTTCCTTCATTTCTTTTTCATTTATTTCTGATCTGATTTTTATGATTTCTTTCCTTCTGCTAGCTTTGGGGTTTTTTTGTTCTTCTTTCTCCAATTGCTTGAGGTGCAAGGTTAGGTTGTTTATTCGAGATGTTTCCTGCTTCTTAAGGTGGGCTTGTATTGCTATAAACTTCCCCCTTAGAACTGCTTTTGCTGCATCCCACAGGTTTTGGGTCGTTTTGTCTCCTTTGTCATTTGTTTCTAGGTATTTTTTGATTTCCTCTTTGATTTCTTCAGTGATCACTTCATTATTAAGTAGTGTATTGTTTAGCCTCCATGTGTTTGTATTTTTTACAGATCTTTTCCTGTAATTGATGTCTAGTCTCATGGCGTTGTGATCGGAAAAGATACTTGATACAATTTCAATTTTCTTAAGTTTGCCAAGGCTTGATTTGTGACCCAAGATATGATCTATCCTGGAGAATGTTCCATGAGCACTTGAGAAAAATTGTATTCTGTTGTTTTTGGATGGAATGTCCTATAAATATCAATTAACTCCATCTCGTTTAATGTATCATTTAAAGCTTGTGTTTCCTTATTTATTTTCATTTTGGATGATCTGTCCATTGGTGAAAGTGGGGTGTTAAAGTCCCCTACTATGAATGTGTTACTGTCGATTTCCCCTTTTATGGTTGTCAGTATTTGCCTTATGTATTGAGGTGCACCTATGTTGGGTGCATAAATATTTACAATTGTTATATCTTCCTCTTGGATCAATCCCTTGATCATTATGTAGTGTCCTTCTTTGTCTCTTCTAATAGTCTTTGTTTTAAAGTCTATTTTGTCTGATATGAGAATTGCTACTCCAGCTTTCTTTTGGTTTCCATTTGCATGAAATACCTTTTTCCATCCCCTTACTTTCAGTCTGTATGTGTCTCTAGGTCTGAAGTGGGTCTCTTGTAGACAGCAAATATATGGGTCTTGTTTTTGTATCCATTCAGCCAATCTGTGTCTTTTGGTGGGAGCATTTAGTCCCTTTACATTTAAGGTAATTATTGATATGTGTGTTCCTATTCCCATTTTCTTAATTGTTTTGGGTTCGTTATTGTAGGTCCTTTCCTTCTTTTGTGTTTCTTGCCTAGAGAAGTTCCTTTAGCAGTTGTTGTAGAGCTGCTTTGGTGGTGCTGAACTCTCTCAGCTTTTGCTTGTCTGTAAAGGTTTTAATTTCTCCATCAAATCTGAATGAGATCCTTGCTGGGTAGAGTAATCTTGGTTGCAGGTTTTTCTCCTTCATCACTTTCAATATGTCCTGCCACTCCCTTCTGGCTTGCAGAGTTTCTGCTGAAAGATCAGCTGTTAACCTTATGGGGATTCCCTTGTGTGTTATTTGTTGTTTTTCCCTTGCTGCTTTTAATATGTTTTCTTTGTATTTAATTTTTGACAGTTTGATTAATATGTGTCTTGGCGTATTTCTCCTTGGATTTTTCCTGTATGGGACTCTCTGTGCTTCCTGGACTTGATTAACTATTTCCTTTCCCATATTAGGGAAGTTTTCAACTATAATCTCTTCAAATATTTTCTCAGTCCCTTTCTTTTTCTCTTCTTCTTCTGGAACCCCTATAATTCGAATGTTGGTGCGTTTAATGTTGTCCCAGAGGTCTCTGAGACTGTCCTCAGTTCTTTTCATTCTTTTTTCTTTATTCTGCTCTGCAGTAGTTATTTCCACTATTTTATCTTCCAGGTCACTTATCCGTTCTTCTGCCTCAGTTATTCTGCTATTGATCCCATCTAGAGTACTTTTAATTTCATTTATTGTGTTGTTCATCGTTGCTTGTTTCATCTTTAGTTCTTCTAGGTCCTTGTTAAATGATTCTTGCAATTTGTCCATTCTATTGTCCATTCTATCTCCAAGATTTCGGATCAACCTTACTATCATTATTCTGAATTCTTTTTCAGGTGGACTGCCTATTTCCTCTTCATTTGTTAGGTCTGGTGGGTTTTTATCTTGCTCCTTCATCTGCTGTGTGTTTTTCTGTCTTTTCATTTTGCTTATCTTACTGTGTTTGGGGTCTCCTTTTTTGCAGGCTGAAGGTTCGTAGTTCCTGTTGTTTTTTGTGTCTGTCTCCAGTGGCTAAGGTTGGTTCAGTGGGTTGTGTAGGCTTCCTGGTGGAGGGTACTAGTGCCTGTGTTCTGGTGGATGAGGCTGGATCTTGTCTTTCTGGTGGGCAGGTCCACGTCTGGTGGTGTGTTTTGGGGTGTCTGTAGACTTATTATGATTTTGGGCAGCCTCTCTGCTAATGGGTGGGGTTGTGTTCCTGTCTTGCTAGTTGTTTGGCATAGGATGTCCAGCACTGTAGCTTGCTGGTCGTTGAGTGAAGCTGGGTGCTGGCGTTGAGATGGAGATCTCTCCGAGATTTTTGCTTTTGATATTATGTGCAGCTGGGAGGCCTCTTGTGGACCAGTGTCCTGAAGTTGGCTCTCCCACCTCAGAGGCACAGCACTGACTCCTGGCTGCAGCACCAAGAGCCTTTCATCCACAGGGCTCCTTAATTTGGGATGATTCGTTGTCTATTCAAGTATTCCACAGATGCAGGGTATATCAAGTTGATTGTGGAGCTTTAATCCGCTGCTTCTGAGGCTGCTGGGAGAGATTTCCCTTTCTCTTCTTTGTTCTCACAGTTCCCAGGGGCTCAGCTTTAGATTTGGCCCCGCCTGTGCATGTAGGTCGCCGGAGGGCGTCTGTTCTTTGCTCAGCCAGGACGGGGTTAAAGGAGCCGCTGTTTCGGAGGCTCTGGCTCACCCAGGCCGGGGGGTAGGGAGGGTCACGGAGTGCGGGGCGGGCCTGCAGCGGCAGAGGCCGGCATGACGCTGCAGCCTGAGGTGAGCCGAGCGCTCTCCCGGGGGAGCCGTCCCCGGATCCCGGGACCCTGGCAGTGGCGGGCTGCACAGGCTCCCCGGAAGGGCGTGTGGCTAGTGACCTGTGTTCGCACACAGGCCTCCTGGCTGCGGCAGCAGCGGCCTTAGCGTCCCATGTCCGTCTCTGGGCTCCGCACGCTTAGCCGCGGCTCGCGCCCGTCCCTGGAGCTCTCTCAAGCAGTGTTCTTAATCCCCTCTCCTCGTGCACCAGGAAACAAAGAGGGACGTAAAAGTCTCTTGCCTCTTCGGCAGGTCCAGACCCCTCCCCGGACTCTCTCCCGGCCAGCCGCGGTGCACCAACGCCCTGCAGGCTGTGTTCACGCCGCCAACTTCAGTCCTATCCCGGCGCTCCGACAAAAGCCGGAGCCTCAGCTCCCAGCCCCACCTGCCCCGGCGGGCGAGCAGACAAGCCTCTCGGCTGGTGAGTGCCGGTCGGCCCCGATCCTCTGCGCTGGAATCTGTCCGCTTTGCCCTCCGCACCCCTGTTGCTGTGCTCTCCTCCGTGGCTCCCAAGCTCCCCCACTCCGCCTCCCGAAGTCTCCACCCGCGAAGGGGCTTCCTAGTGTGTGGACACTTTTCCTCCTTCACAGCTCTCTCCCGCTGGTGCAGGACCCGTCCCTATCCTTTTGTCTCTGTTTAGTTTTTTCTTTTGCCCTAACCAGGTACGTGGGGGGTTCCTTGCCTTTTGGGAGGTCTGAGGTCTTCTGCCAGCGTTCAGTAGGTGCTCCGGAGGAGTTGTTCCACGCGTAGATGTATTTCTGGTGTATCTGTGGAGAGGAAGGTGATCTCCGCGTCTTACTCTTCCGCCATCTTCCCGGAAGTCCCAGAAGATATTTTTTTTCCTACTTTGTGCACTTACCCAAGGATGGGAAATATGACAATTACTTTTCTCAAACTTGGAGATGAAGCATATTAAGAGTGAACCAGGGTAATGGAGGTGAAATCAGGGAAAACTATGTGTTTGAGCATGTGCAAAGGTTTTTTAAAATTTTTCTTTCATATTCCAACATGCTTCTCTCCTGATAATGGATTTCGGATAATAATGATTATCACTGTTGGAATTAATTTTCTATATGACTATATTTTAACCATTTAATCTAACTGATTCACTTTTACTGACAATTATAGACTCTCACTATTAACTTAATGAATGCATGCTTTCCTATTATCCATATATTTTATGTGATATTTGGAAGTTTGGGGCATAAAAACTGTAAAGGAAATCTACATAGACAACATTAAATTATTCTCACAATAATACTGAGAATTCCAATAATACTAATGCCAACCTCCATATCTAAATAAGATACGGCTACTTGCAGTCCACAGGATATATGCTGCTTTGAGTGAAAGTGATGGATTGGTCCTGGTCCATCTACTCTCTGTCCTTGGATCTAAGTTGTGGCATGATGATGAATATTTACAAGAGGGATGGCCTAAGTTAGCAGTATTATTTTTGGCCCTGGTGAGTCTGAGAAAAGATAAATCTATGATGCTAGAGCCTCTATCCATCTTGGGAGAACATCAGAAAATATTATGTGGAAATAATTTAATAAACTTGGGAAAAAAATGCTCTTAGACCCACATAGCAATATAATTGTATTGTTTAACATATCTTGTATTGTTTGACATATCTTGCATTTCTATAGCAAGGAATATAAGAAAAGATTAACTTGCATCATGGCTAAATATAAATAAATTGGCATGCCTTGTATATGTTAAGGTCACGAGTACCCTAATTATTCTGGAGCTAATAGTAATTAAAATATTATCCAAGAGACTGTCCTTGAGAGGAAGTGGAGAGTAAATATGACCCTTCATTTAGAGATTGATTGAACAGAGGCTCAGAGAGAAGAAATGTTCAACATTACTTTTTCTATAATTGTCATGATTAAAATATTTTAATAATCATTCTCTACATATAAAGCTTACTCAATTTTGCTTTGTTTTTCTTCTAAGTCTTTCTTGTATTATATTCATTTTTTAACTTTTTAATATAAATTTATTTATTTACTTTTGGCTGCATTGTGTCTTTGTTGCTGCACATGGGCTTTCTCTAGTTGTGGTGAGCGGGGGCCCCTCTTCATAGAGATGTGCAGGCTTCTGATTGCAGTGGCTTCTCTTGTTGAGGAGCACAGGCTCTAGGCGTGTGGGCTTCAGTAGCTGTGGCACGTGGGCTTCAGTACTTGTGGCTCACGGCCCCTAGAGCACAGGCTCAGCAGTTGTGGCACACAGGCCTAGTTGCTCTGTGGCATGTGGGATCTTCCCAGCCCAGGACTCGAACCCGTGTCCCCTGCATTGGCAGGTGGATTCTTAACCACTATGCCACCAGGGAAGCCCTCATTTTGTAATGTTTTAACTCCCTAACTGAAAGGAATCTTTCAAAATCCAAACTGAATCATATTCTTTGCTGTATCTCTCATGATGTCTCTCAGAATAACCTGATCATAGTAAAAAAAGAATAGATGCTTCTTGAAAAAAATTAATGAATGAACACATTCATTACTGAAAGACATGAAATTGGTATAGAGGGAGACCTAATCTCTTATCTTTTTCTCATTCTATTTGTTCTCTAAGGGATATATGGAGAAAGTATATTTATTTAAATATGAGTAATATTATTTACCAAGTCCCTACCATGTTCCAGTAACTGAGGATACTAAGGATACAGAAATAAATGAAACAAACAAATCTCTAACTTAATGGTGCTTCCATCCTAATGGATAACAATACACAAGAAACAAATACACAAATCAACTCTGTAGTTTGTGATTAAGAACAATTGGGGAAAATAAACTAGGACAAGTAGATAGGGAGTGACAGGTTGGGAACATTGTGACTTAAACTAGGGTGGTAAGGAAAGGCCTTACTGAGAAAATAGGTATTTTAACAAAGACCTAATGAAGGTAAGGGAATGAGTCACATAGATATTTGTAAGAAGAGAAATATAAGCAGAGTATTCCTATTTAGCACTATTTCTCCAGTTAACATGGAACATGAAGAGTTTTAATTTTCCAGTAATCAATTAAAGCAAATGGATTAGTAGAACAAGATGGCATTTGAAAAGCAATTGGAAGGTCAGATATATAGATATGTACATAACTGTGAGGACACTGGCTTTAATTTGAGCAAGGGAAATCCATTTGGAAGCTTGTTTTCATAGGATTACTCTGCTACTATGTTGAAATTAGACTGTGAATCAGGAAGGGCATTAATTGAAAGATCTATGTAGAGGTCTGTGCAATAATCCAGGTAAGAGATGATGGTAAATTGGGTGAAAATAGCAGTGTAGGCAGTGAAAAGTGGTGTGATTTTAGATACATTTTAAGGGTAGAACAAACATAATTTTTTGATAAGTTGGATGTGGGTTTGAGAGAGAGAGAAAAAAATGATGGCAAAGTTTTGGATTTAAGAACTGAAAGAATGAAATTGTCATTAATGGACACGGGGAAGACATTTTTTTTCTTTTCATGTATGTGGAGTGGATGAGTTTTGTTTCTGAAAATTTTTGAATTTGTGATTTTCAAGATGCTTACTAACCCTAAGTAGAGATGCTAATTAATGAAGTCTGGAGAATAGGGGTGACATTATCCCTGGAAATAAAAGTTTAGGAGTCATTAATATTTAGATATTTTTTGAAGCCATGAACCTGATGGAGATCACCAAGAGAGTGAATGAAGATAAAGGAGAGAGGACAAGGGAAGTGGGAAGAAAGAAAGGGAAGAGAGAAAGTGAAGGGGAGCAGAGAGGAAGGGGAAAATGAGAAGAAAAAATAAGAGAATGGAAAAGAAATTAAGAACTGATTTTTAGAATGTTACAATATTAAGAAAAGAAGAGAGACCAAAGAAAAGGGAGGGGGGATATGTCTGCATTAGTTTTCTATTGCTACTATAACAAGATGCCATAAATTTAGTGGTTACAGCAACAAATTAATTTTCTTAGAGTTCTGAAAGCCAGAATCTGAATATAGGCTTCACTGGGTTAAAATCAAAACGTCATCAGGATTGCATTCCTCCTGGAGTATCTAGCGGAGAATCTAGTACCTTGCCTTTTCCAGTTTCTACATGAGAATTGCATGCCTTGGCTCATGGTTCTGTCTTTCATTTTGAAAGCCAACAATTCCATCACTCTGACCTGTTTCTGCCATTATTTCTCCTTCTCTGATCTGACCTTCCTGTCTCCTTCTCTTATAAGAACGCTTGTGATTACACTGGGCCCGCCTGGATAATCCAGGATTATATACCCATTCCAAGGTCCTTAACTTAATCATATCTATAAAGTCTCTTATTTGCATGTAAGGCAAACATTCAGGCTCTGGGAATTAGGACATGGATATCTTTGGGAGAACCATTATTCTGCTTATCACAATGATAAATTAAGCAGAGAGGTAAAATTAATACCAGAAAAGTATATTGTCTTGAAATTCAAGTGAAGTACCTGCTTTAAAAAGGAGAGGTGTTTCACTATGTCAAATATCTACTGGAAGGTCAAGTAATATGAAACTGGAAAGGGATCATAGACTTAATAGAGGAATTTGGGTAAAAATTTAGGGGCAAAATTCTTTTGATATGGATTCAAAAGAGTGTGTATATAGAGAGATTTTTAGGCAACTAACATGAACAATTTTATCATGAAATTTTGTTCCAAAGGTGAAAATAAAAACATATGACAGATAAAGGGGATAATAGCAGTCATTACAAAGTTAAAGTTAATTTTTAATGGGAGAAATAACATGCATAGATTATATGCATATGCATCATATATGTACCAGCATACTAATATATGCTGATAGTAATGATTTAGGTAAGCTTGAATGAAGCAGGAGAAAGAGCCTGTTAAACTGTTGCAAAGTCCTTGGGTAGCAAATGGCAACGTGATCCAGGACAGAACAGAAGGATTGGCATTCATATACACACAGCATGCCTATAGTAATGGGAAGAAAGAAAGGTAGGTAGATAGATATGGGATGAACATTTTTAATGTTTGCTTTATTCTCAATGAGATGGGAAGTAATGTTAGAATGAAAAACTGAATTTAAGGGCATTAACACTGATCCAGCTTTCCATTATATTTTACTCATTACCTCTGTAAAAATTGTTTTTCTGAAGATTCTATTCAAACTCTATGGGATAGCAGATGATGGCCAGATTTACTCTATTCAGGATAACCTAATTTCAGATTTGTGTAAAGGTCAGAGTGACATAAAGAAAAAGAAGAGTTGTATTGAAAAAGAAAAATTGAAATTCTAAACACTCACTGTTGTGGACAATTGTTGAATATTTACATGGAATCTATTCTTTCTCTTCCTTCTTTCTAAAATGATGCTTTCCCTTTAGGGAGTCATTACTTCCTGGAAGTATTATAGCTATGTGAGTTGGATAGGATATACTCTGTGTCCATCTCTAGGGCTGGCCATGATGTATGTGAGCAAATATCCACCATCAGAGAAACTGGGGCCGATGCATGCCAGAGTATTCCATTGAGTATAGTTATTTGTTCAGTGTTAGTACAAACAGTATAAACATAAAGTTTTCTTTATGTTTCTTTTCTTTAAACATTATGGGTGATGGTGAATGAAAAGTTTAAGGAATATAAACAAAGAAACATTTAGGCTTAGCTACTACCACTGTCCAACAGGTTGTGATTATAACCAAAGCCAGGCTTCTGATGCCATCTTCGGATGAAAACTTTGTATGGGGGAGAGGGGAACTGAAACATAGAGGAATGGAACTATGCCCCTAATATTATTATATCTGGCATCCCCACTACCACTATATTTTCTGTTATAAAAGCTGTTGGATTTTATTGTTTAAGTCATCTTGAGTTTAGATTTCTGGTACAACTGAAAGCATCCTAAATAACACACTCATTTTAGCTTGTCTACTCACTATTTGAAATGGAGTTATTACTTGAGCTTTATAATGAGACATTTAATAAAATTATAGTGACCTTGGATATCATCTAATGTAGAAGTTTATCTATATTTTAATTTTGCATAGAGTATTACTAGCAACTGCAGTATAACATTTCAGTATCCAGCCAGGAGAATAAGACCCATACCAGGTAACTAAATAGAAGAAATTTAATACAGATGATTAATTATGAAACTATTAGAAGAGCTGTAAGAACAATCAGGAGATATGAAGTATCTCTGAGATTAGCAAATTTAGGAAGATGTTCTAGGGCTGGAGTGACCAAGGAAGGAGGCTGTGTTATCACTGCCTGAGAGCCAAAGCCACACACCAGAAACTATAACCATGGTAGATCCTACTTGCAGGAGTTCAACCATAGAAATAAGTAGCTACTGCTACTTTGTCAAAGGTGGGGATTGATGGAGGAGGAGAAATATTTTGACTTCTCCCTTACTTTCACCCTTCAGTCTTCTGCTAGTAGCTTCTATTAATCAAAACAGTTGGCAAATTAGCCTGGGGAGAAAAAAATTAAGAAACAAATAAAAACAAAAATAACTTTTAGAGAAGAGTCAGCTCCTCTGTTAAGCAGATCAGAACATGAATGTGAGAGAAAACAGGCAAATGACAAGAACATTGGAATATAATTTTTCCTTGAATACTATATTAGCTAGTGTTAAGTGGTACTATTTACTTTAACAAATAAATCCCAAATCTCAGTTGCTTAACAAACATAAGGCTTATTTATCATTCAGTTAAGTATAATCAGGAGTTTCAGGTTAGAAGGGACACAGGATCTTTCCATTGTATGATACAATCATCCTCTAAGTTTTTATAGTACTTCCACTTAACTGACAGAGGAGAAAAAGAGATGGAAGATCATGCATGGAAGATCTATGACAGTGTATGACCTTGGAAAAGTCACTTAGTCACATTCTTTCCCAGCTTTGTTGTGATATAATTGACATATGACATTGTGTACGTTTAAGGAGTACAGTGTGTTACTTAGATTAATATATTGCAAAATGATTGTCAACATAGCATTAGCTAACACCTACAAGTTACATAATTACCATTTCCTTTTTGTGATGAAAATATTTAACATCTACTATCTTAGAAGTTTTCAGGTATATAATACAATATTGTTAGTTATATCAAGATGCTGTACATTAGATTTCCAACACTTAC
This sequence comes from Lagenorhynchus albirostris, assembly GCF_949774975.1. Taxonomy (NCBI): domain Eukaryota; kingdom Metazoa; phylum Chordata; class Mammalia; order Artiodactyla; family Delphinidae; genus Lagenorhynchus; species Lagenorhynchus albirostris. Next base: position 72,698,788 of record NC_083103.1, read on the forward strand.
TCATCTTCTAACTGGAAGTTTGTACCCTTGACCAACATCTCCCATTCCCCACTTTTCCTGCCCAGCCCCTGGTAAGCATCATTCTACTCTCTGTTTCTATGAGTTTGTGTTTTTTTACATCACACATATAAGTGAGATCATACTATACTTGCCTTTCTCTGTCTGACCTATTTTACTTAACATTATACATTTAAGGTCCATCCATGTTGTCACAAACAGCAGGATTTTCTTCTTATGACTGAATGAGATTCCATTATATGTGTGTGTACATATATACACACACACACATATATATATAGCTCACGTCTTCTTCATCCATTTATCTATTGATGGACACTTAGTTTACTTCCATATCTTTGTGAATAACACTGCAGTAAACATGGGAATACAGACATCTCTTTGATGTCTTGTTTTTCATTTCCTTTGGATATATATCCAGAAGTAGGATTACTGGGCCATAGAGTAGTTCAATTTTTAATTATTTGAGGAAAATCCATACTGTTTTGCATGATAGCTATACCAAATTACATTCTCATCAACAGTGCACAAGGGCTTCCTTTTCTCCACATGCTTGCCAACACTTGTTATTTATTATCTTTTTCATGATAGCCATTCTAACAGGTATAAACTGATATCTCATTGAGGTTTTCATTTGTATTTCCTTGATGGTTAGTGATGTTGAGCATCTTTTCATATGCCTGTTGGCCAGTTGGATGTCTTCTATGAAAAAATGTCTATTCAATTCCTTTATTTTCTCCCATTCCAAAGTTTGCCTTTTCATCTTGTTGATTATTTCTTTTGCTGTGCAGAAGCCTTTTTTATTTTTTAACATCTTTATTGGAGTATAATTGCTTTACAATGGTGTGTTAGTCCTGCTTTATAACAAAGTGAATCAGTTATACATATACATATATTCCCATATCTCTTTCCTTTTGCATCTCCTTCCCTCCCACCCTCCCTATCCCACCCCTCTAGGTGGTCACAAACCACGGAGCTGATCTCCCTGTGCTATGCAGCTGCTTCCCACTAGCTATCTATTTTATGTTTGGTAGTGTGTATATGTCCATGCCACTCTCACACTTTGTCCCAGCTTACCCTTCCCCCTCCCCATATCCTCAAGTCCATTCTCTAGTAGGTCTGTGTCTTTATTCCCATCATACCCCTAGGTTCTTCATGTATTTTTATTTTTTTTCTTACATTCCATATATATGTGTTACCACATGGTATTTGTTTTTTGCTTTCTGACTTACTTCACTCTGTATGACAGACTCTAGGTCCATCCACCTCACTACAAGTAATTCAATTTCGTTTCTTTTTATGGCTGAGTAATTTTCCATTGTATATATGTGCCACATCTTCTTTATCCATTCATCTGATAATGGACACTTAGGTTGCTTCCATGTCCTGGCTATTGTAAATAGAGCTGCAATGAACATTTTGGTACATGACTCTTTTTGAATTATGGTTTCCTCAGGGTATATGCCCAGTAGTGGGATTGCTGGGTCATATGGTAGTTCTATTTGTAGTTTTTTAAGGAACCTCCATACTGTTCTCTGTAGTGGCTGTATCAATTTACATTCCCACCAACAGCGCAAGAGGGTTCCCTTTTCTCCACACCCTCTCCAGCATTTATTGTTTCTAGATTTTTTGATGATGGCCATTCTGACCAGTGTGAGATGATATCTCATTGTAGTTTTGATTTGCATTTCGCTAATGATTAATGATGTTGAGCATTCTTTCATGTGTTTGTTGGTAATCTGTATATCTTCTTTGGAGAAATGTCTATTTAGGTCTTTTGCCTATTTCTGGATTGGGTTTTTTGCTTTTCTGTTATTGAGCTGCATGAGCTGCTTGTAAATTGTGGAGATTAATCCTTTGTCAGTTGCTTCATTTGCAAATACTTTCTCCCATTCTGAGGGTTGTCTTTTGGTCTTGTTTATGGTTTTCTTTGCTGTGCAAAAGCTTTTTAGTTTCATTAGGTCCCATTTGTTTATTTTGTTTTTATTTCCATTTCTCTAGGAGGTGGGTCAAAAAGAATCTTGCTGTGATTTATGTCATAGAGTGTTCTGCCTATGTTTTCCTCTAAGAATTTGATAGTGTCTGGCCTTACATTTAGGTCTTTAATCCATTTTGAGTTTATTTTTGTGTATGGTGTTAGGGAGTAATCTAATTTCATACTTTTACATGTACCTGTCCAGTTTTCCCAGCACCAGTTATTATTGAAGAGGCTATCTATTCTCCACTGTATATTCTTGCCTACTTTATCAAAGATAAGGTGACCATATGTGCATGGGTTTATCTCTGGGCTTTCTATCCTGTTCCATTGATCTATATTTCTGTTTTTGTGCCAGTACCATACTCTCTTGATTACTGTAGCTTTGTAGTATAGTCTGAAGTCAGGGAGCCTGATTCCTCCAGCTCCATTTTTCATTTTCAATATTGCTTTAGCTATTCGGGGTCTTTTGTGTTTCCCTACAAATTGTGAAATTTTTTGTTCTAGTTCTGTGAAAAATGCCAGTTGTAGTGAGGGGATGGAAAATGATATTCCATGCAAATGGAAATCAAAAGAAAGCTGGAGAAGCAATTCTCATATCAGACAAAATAAACTTTAAAATAAAGACTATTACAAGAGACAAAGAAGGACACTACATAATGATCAAGGGATCGATCCAAGAAGAAGATATAACAATTGTAAATATTTATACACCCAACATAGGAGCACCTCAATACATAAGCCAAATACTAACAGCCATAAAAGGAGAAATCGACAGTAATACAATCATAGTAGGGGATTTTAACACCCCACTTTCACCAATGGACAGATCATCCAAAATGAAAATAAATAAGGAAACACAAGCTTTAAATGATATATTAAACAAGATGGACTTAATTGTTATTTATAGGACATTCCATCCAAAAACAACAGAATACACATTTTTCTCAAGTGCTCATGGAACATTCTCCAAGATAGATCATATCTTGGGTCACAAATCTAGCCTTGGTTAATTTAAGAAATTGAAATTGTATCAAGTATATTTTCCGACCACAACGTTATGAGACTAGATATCAATTACAGGAAAAGATCTGTAAAAAAATGCAAACACATGGAGGCTAAACAATACACTACTTAATAACGAAGTGATCACTGAAGCAATCAAAAAGGAATTCAAAAAATACCTAGAAACAAATGAAAATGGAGACACGACGACCCAAAACCTATGGGATGCAGCAAAAGCAGGGAAGTCTATAGCAATACAATCCTACCTTAAGAAATAGGAAACCTCTCAAATAAACAACCTAACTTTGCACCTAAAGCAATTAGAGAAAGAAGAACAACAACAAAAAAACCCCCAAAGTTAGCAGAAGGAAATAAATTATAAAGATCAGATCAGAAATAAATGAAAAATAAAGGAAGGAAACGATAGCAAAGATAAGTAAAACTAAAAACTGGTTCTTTGAGAAGATAATCAAAATTGATAAACCATTAGCCAGACTCATCAAGAAAAAAAGGGAGAAGACTCAAATCAATAGAATTAGAAATGAAAAAGGAGAAGTAACTGACACTGCAGAAATACAAAGGATCGTGAGAGATTACTACAAGCGACTCTATGTCAATAAAATGCAGAAGCTTTTTAGTTGACGGCTTTCCAGTTGATTTTTGCTTTTGTTGCTTGTGCTTTTGGTGTCATTTCCAAAAAAATTGTTGCCAAGACCAAAGTTAAGGAGATCCTCCTCTATGTTTTCTTCTAGGAGTTTTACATTTTTAGGTCTATGTTTAAGTCTTTAATACATTTCAGGTAAATTTTTGTGAATGGTATAAGATAGGGGTCCAATTTAATTTTTCTACATGAAACCATGCTGTATTTTGTCAGATGTTTTTCCTGCATCTATTTAAATGATTACATGATTTTTACCTTTCATTCTATTAATTTGTTGTATCATATTTCTTGATTTGCATATATCAAACCATCCTTATATCCCAGGGATAAATTCCACTTGATCCTGCTGTACGCTTCTTTTAATGTGCTGTTGATTTCAGTTTGCTAATACTTTGTTGAGAATTTTTGCACCTACGTTCATCAATGATATTAGTCTATAGTCTTTTCTTGTAGTGTTGTTATCTGGCTTTGGTATCAGGTTAATGCTGGCCTTGTAAAATGAGTTTAGGAGTGTTCCCTCCTCTTCAATTTTTTGGAGAAATTTGAGAAGGATTGGAGTTAATTCTTCTTTATATATTTGTTACAATTCCCCAGTGAAACCATCTGGTCCAGGGCTTGTTGTTGTTGTTGGGAAGTTTTAGATTATTAATTCAATCTTCCTACTAGACCCATCTTTTAGATTTTTTTCTAGCTGTTTCATAGTTCTTTGTTCCTTTTTCCTTTCTACCTCCGCTGACTTTGTGAATAAATGTTTTTCCACAGTAGTATGCCTGATTCCCTTCCTTTTACCTTCTATGAATCTATTAGAGGTGTTTGCTTTGGGACTACCATGAGGCGTACATAAAATATCTTACAGATATAACTGTCTATTTTACACTGATAACAATTTAACTTTGATCACATACAAAACTTTACCCTTTTACTTCTCCTTTTTATGTTTTAAATGCCATAATTTAACTCTTTTAATATTGTGTACTCATTAACAAATTATAGTAGCTATAGATTTTTTAATAGTCTTGTCCTTTAACATTTATACTATTGTTAAGTAGTTAACACGCCACCATATTACAACATTAGATTTTCTAAATTTGACTATTTATTTACTTTTACTAGAGTGTTGTACATTTTCATATGTTTTCATGTCACTAATCAGGGTCCTTTCATTTCAGCCTGAAGAATTCCTTTCAGCATTCCTTGTAAGGAAGGTCTGGTTGTGATGAATTCTCTCAGCTTTTGTTTGCCTGGAAAACTCTATTTTCCCTTCATTTCTAAAGGTAACAATTCCAGAGAGAGGATTCTTTTTGGAAGTCTTTTTTTTTTTTCTTTTGGCACTTTGAATATATCATTCCATTCTCTTCTGGCCTGTAAAATTTCTGCTCAGAAGTCCACTGATAGCTTAATGGGCACTGCTTTGCAGGTTACAATCTTCTTTTCTTTTGTTTTGTCTTTATTTTTGACAGTTTTATTATAATGTGTCTTGGAGAACATAGTTTGGAAGGAATTTATGGTCTATTAGCTTGATGAACTTAGATGTTCAAATCTGTCCCTAGGTTTAGGAAGTTCCTAGCCATTATTTAAAAGTATTCTGCCCCTTTCTCTCTCTCTTATCCTTCTGGAACTCTATTAATTTGCATATGGGTTCTTTTCTTGGTATCTCATATATCACCTAGACTTTCCTCACTCTTTTTTAAAATTATTTTTCTTTGTTCTCTTTTAACTGGGTAATTTCAAAGTTCCTGTTTTCTAACCTACAGACTTTTTCCTGTTTGACCTATTCTGCTGTTGCTGCTGTCTTTTGCATTTTTTATTTCATTCATTGAATTCTTCAGCTCCAGAATTTCTGTTTGGTGCTTTTTTTTAATGACTCTTTGTTAAATTTATCATTTTGTTTTTATACCTTTTTCTGATTTCACCAAATTGTCTTTTTGTGTTTTCTTATATCTTGTTGTGTTATCTTAAAACAGCTGTTTTTAATTCTTTATTAGGTAAATCATAGATCTCCATGTCTTTGGGTTTGGTTACTAACAGATTATATTGATTCTTTGACAGTACCATGTTTCCTTGATTTTTCATGTTCTTTGGAGGTTTATAATGTTGTCTCTACATTTGAAGTAGTAGTCATTCCTTCCAATTTTTACTAACTGACTTCAGGGGAGAAATACCTTCCATCAGTCCTGCTAGTGATTCTGAGGCTTTCTTGGACCTTGTGTAGATACACCTGCTTCATGTTTCTTGCTCCCTCTTGTGACAGAATTCTTAAACTGGCTTGTACGCCTTCTCTTGATCCTCCATTGCGCTGTGTCAGCTACTGATAGTCTCTCTTTTGTTTTCATGACGGTAGTGCTATAGCTCAAGTTTGTGGTCTCTCCTTGGCCACATTTTAAAGCTCCCTTTATCACTGCCATGTGAATGTGCATAGGGAGCAAGCCACAGAGTGGTGGAAGTGTGAGTGAAGCAAATATATTTCTAGGGGTGTCTATGGGCCAGTTGGAGGAATCCATAGATGAAGATTTCCCAGAGGCTTGTGGGTGGGTTTCCTGGTGGAGTCCACAATACAGTCAGCAGAAATCTTGTCCCCTTAATGCCCTTGGTGTATCTTATCTGCTGCTCTCCCAGTATCTTCCCTCCTTCCATGTAGCTCCCGATTTAGTACTCTAGATGCTGTGAGAGAGAAATGAGTCTCTTTGGCAGCATCCAGGACAGGTGCGGAAGCCAGGCATTCATTCATCTGCTCTCCCTTTTCCTGCAGGAGAAATCAGCTCAGAAAGTCTCATTTAGCCCTAAGCTGCACTGCCACTGGAAAGGAGTGAGACAGACAAAGTCAAACTCTTCCTCTTATCACTCCAATGCATTCAAACTTGTATATTTTTGCTCAAATGGAGTGCTGGAACTTCTCTGGAAAGCTAGACATCCACAAAAGCTTTCTCATATGCGGGTGACTGCCAAAGTCGGTTCTCTCAAGGTGCTCCTAGACCACAGCGAAGAGGGGCTGGAACTGGTCACAGGCTACTGCAGGGCCCACAGACTGTACCGACTCTGTCTATCTATTATCTGATGCATAGGTGGGCTAGATTCCTCCCAGGTATCTTGGGTGTGGTGCTGGATCCCACAGTTCCCACAGAGGCATTTTTCTTTGTGGATGAGTGCCAAATTTCTTTTTTTCAGGTAGGAGAGAAAAAACAAGTGATGTCATATACTGCCATCATGCTTAAGTCCTACCCACTTACTCTTTTTTAACAATAACATATTCATCATTATAGTGATGCTCAAGCTAGTCTACACTTTTACCAACAAGAGAGTCATAATTACAGTGATGCTAAAGCTAATCTACCCTGAGGCTTCAGTATATTGTCAATTATAGTTTAATTGTTCCTGTTGGTACTGGCTCCAGCAGCAGGTTTCCACTTTGGGGCTCCAGGTAAATTGTGACTCTCTGTATACACCTCTTTCTCCAGTTTCTGGAGTTGTGACTTGCCCTGTGACCTTAATTTTCTAATGGATATAAGAAGAGCCATTGTCTTTCAATTTGTTCATCTTTATTCTTGTTGTTCCAACAGGGGTGACTACTTCCAAGCTCACATTTTCAGAGAGGAAATTGCAAGTTGTCTTTATTTGTAAAAGGCAAAGAAACCAAGACCCACTTGTCTGCTAAATATTAAGCAAAGTCTTTTATAAAATAGCTGTTGTTCACTCTTATCCCATTCCCTAAGAGTTCCTTGCTCATAGTAGCTACTCAATAATATTGTACCACAGGTGAATGGATGAATAAAAAACTTCCCACTGCCTCATAAGTAAGTGAGAAATGGGACTGAAACCCATTTCTCCTGACTTATTGTGGTTTCCATGTTAATGCATAACAATTGTTTAGTTTTATATTACTTACCATCCCGAATATCAAAGTTATTTATATTTCTGTGATATTTCACTAGAATCTGGCTATGATTCTGACTTTCCGTTCCTGAAACATACCTCTGAAAGAGAAATGAGTGCATCCTCTAGTCTCAAATTGTTTCACCTGGCACCATTTCTGCTTGATTCCAAGTCTCTCATTAGTCTCTTCATAAGGTTGTGTCCCTTAAATAACATCTGCTAAATAAGAACAATTTATATTAGAGTATACCATAGAAAATAATCTTTATTGTGCCTTGAGCTTAAAGGATACTCTTTGTTAACTAAAATGCAGGATTACTGTACTTTGGAAGGACTGATATTGTAAATGACATCCTCAGGAGCCTATCAGTCAAGGTGGAGTAATTCAGGATATGTCTTTAAAATATAAAAGTATAAGGATATGAGTTATCATTAATAGAATCTTAGAACTAGATGGACCTCAGAATCATTTATTAATTCACACTTTATAAAATAGGAAACTTATATACAGGGATATTAAGTAGATGGCTCAAGGTCACATAGAATGTTAGTGGCAAAGCCACAATAAAAACTTAGGTCTTCCCACTTCCGATTAAGTAGGGTTTTCCCCTCTCATGTGTTATTTTTCTCTCCTTCTTCTTTTAACCACTACCCAGGCCTGCTACCCAGGTCTTCTGTCTGCTTGGTTTTGGTATTTTGTTTGTTTGTTTTGGTTATATGTTTTTGTTTGGTTGCAAAAAGCAGTACCTAATACATGGTGGGTGATCACATTAATTAGTGATAACAATGGCATCTGTGTTTTGCCAGGTCGAGTTATATGGCAAACTATTTCTCTGGCTCACCATTTAATTTATCCTACCATCCTGACTCAGAGGAGAGATTATGATTTTATAGCTTTACGTTCTGGGATCTAGTGAGTATTTTTATTAAAACCCTGGAGTCACATCACAACATCAGCCTACATCAGTTACACTTCATGTAGAGGCTAATGGAAGTTCATCCTGAGTGTGGGATAGGGGCCACAGGGTGAATACTGCTTCTTTCCCACATTATTCTTAGATTGTATTTGACTGTATTTTAAGTTACAGATTTTGAGCAACAATTTTAGAACTGTCTACTTATAATATTTTGGAACAGAAATCCTGATTTCTATGTCTAGCTGTACCCCAGAATTACAGAGAACTCTGAGCCAGTCTCATTCTCTTCCTGCTCATTTTGCTGTCTTCGTAATGAGGAAAAGGAAGCATACCTGCCCTCCAACTTACCTTATAGGAATGCCCTGAGGACTAATGAGATCACATGCATAAAACACTTGGTGAACAAAGAATGACATCATTTTTTTCTTTCTATAAATCTCATGAGATGTAATTCACAACTGTATAATGTGGCATTACACTGCAGTTTCGGGAGTTCAGTGACAACTTACAAAAAGCTTTCTCTGCTTTGTAATTGTTCAGTACTCATAAAGAGAATAATAATGTGGGGAAATAAAGAGGCTTTCTCCAAACTTGGCAATAGTTAAGCCTATAAAACTCATAGAACACCATTGAATGTTGGAAGTGGAAAGAATCTAGATCAGCCTCTCATGGTACAGCCATCCCATACATATCTTTGGCAATTAGTAAATTAACCTCTGCTTGAGTATTTCTAGGGATGAGAACCTCACTACTTTCTAAAACTGTCACTGTTCGGAAACACTCATGGTTACAAAGTTCATTCTTTGATGGAACTGGATCTTACTTACAATCTTTGATAAATATGCTCTTTTTTCCCCCCTACCTATAATTTTTCTTATATATTTGGAACCATCAGACATTTTAATATTCTCCTGATTAAAGATGCTTTATTTCGGGCTTCCCTGGTGGCGCAGTGGTTGAGAGTCCGCCTGCCGATGCAAGGGACACGGGTTTGTGCCCCGGTCCGGGAAGATCCCACATGCCGCGGAGCGGCTAGGCCCGTGAGCCATGACCGATGAGCCTGCGCGTCCGGAGCCTGTGCTCCTCAACGGGAGAGGTAACAACAGTGAGAGGCCCACGTACCGCAAAAAAAAAAAAAAAAAAAAAAAAGAAATCCTTTATTTCTTCATTCTTTTGTCTACTCTGATTCCAGCTCTCTGTAGCCACTTTCATTTGTATACACCTTTTATAAAATGTAGTGCTCAGAACTTAATCCAGCACTATAGAACATTGTAGGCATGTTTGGACACCATGGAAGTTTGTCACGTGGCTCCTTTAAAGAAAGGAACCTGCCAATCAGATGTGAGAAGTAATTTAATTGGCAGCTCCAGCTGCAGCAACTTTGAGACCCACTGAAGAATTTGAGCTGAGTCCAGGTTCTTCATCAGCCTTAGCTAATGACTGAACTTGGTAAAGTTCTAGGGTCTGCCCATTTCTGCCCAATGCAAAGCTCCTCTATAGATAATCTGTGCAACTGAGCTCCCTGTTGGGCTGAAGGGGATTTTCTCAGCTGCAAAAAATAGTGAGACACTTCTAACTCAATCTTCCTTCCATCCCCCTCTCCATTCACATATATCGGACTAGCATTGCAGTCTGAAGGTTTACCTACCTACTTCTTTTCCCACTCTCCTTTATGCTTAACAGGCATTATTTCAGATATTCCTTGTATGTCTAACTCCATGCTGGCATTTGCTTTCTGGAGGACACAACTGAACATAATACGTTAACTGCTTACCTTGATTTGGTCATTTATAGCATCCTTAAAGCAATGGGTGGAAATAGTCAATGACCTATATTAAGATGATAGTATATGGGAGATCTGGGACTCCGTAGATTACTCTTATATCTGGTGTATTTTTAGGAGGATGGGCTGAAGGTACCATCTTGGGCACCCCGGATTCCATGTAAAATGTTCCAAATATCTTTCTGCCCATCTCTGGGAAGATTTAGTTCAGGAATCAAGACAGATTTCATACTTAGCATCAAATACTGCATAATTTCCTTAAGCTTTATACAGGCTGCCATATTAGTCACCCTCTTAGACACTCATTTATTCATTCCTGAGCTTTTTGTCAAAACCACCTTGTTTACCTACATGACTTCTGATATCATTATCTTCCCATTTGTGGCTTCACCTCACTTTTACCATCAACACTTATAATCATTTTTCTGGCTTTGATCTTTGAGTAAAACCAACTAGTGCAATGGTCTGTGTTTTTGTGTTCCCCGAAAATTCAAATGTTGAAATTCTAACTCCTGAAGGTGATGGTACTAGGAGCTGGGGCTTTTAGGAGGTGCCTACATGAATGTGGCAACTTACATTAGTGGGATTAGTGCCCTTATAAAAGAGGACCCACAGAAATACCTCACCCCTTCCATCAAGTGAGGACACAGCAGGAAGGTGCCAGCTACCAACCAGGAAGAGGGATCCCATGAGAATGTGCCTATGCTGTCACACCGATCTTGGATTTTCCTGCCTCTAGAATTTTGAGAAATAAATTTCTGTTCTTTGTAAGCTATTCAGTCTGTAGCACCCTGTATTTGTTATAGAAGCCAGAACAGACTAAGACAATCAGCAATGCTCAAATTGGTGATATTCTATAACCTTGGGCCACAGAATGAAGATTGCACAGAAGATAAAACCAAGAGAATGCATAATCAACATGCAGTATAAATGAGAACCATACCTTGTTGTTTTAGCCACAAAAAAAAAATACATGAATCTACTAATCTATTATAAATTTTCTTACAGTATTTCTGAGAAGGAAATCTGTGAGGAAACACTTCTGAAATGCACGCTAAATCCCAGAAATTGATCTAGGCACTGACCATTATTTGTGCCTTTTTGCAGATAATAAAAAGTGAAAGCCTCGAGAGGTTAAGTGACTCATTTGAACTTGTTTAACAATAACTGAGTAAATATGTTTGTCAAATACAAATTTTCTAACTTCAAAACATCTTATTTCTGTACATAAATTATTATTTCTCCTAAGTGAGACATAGTAGTAGAATTTTAAGGATATTTGATTTTAGGTGATAAAATTCCACAGTGCAAAGGGTCGAGATTTTGGTAGAATACAAGTGAAACAATCAACATCTCTCCCACTTTTTTAAAACCTCCTACCAAATTATGCCCTTCAGACAATAGAGACATTAATGGAATTTTATATGCCTAGTGTAGGATTTCTATCTAATCATATAAAGATTTGAGACTATAACCCAAAACAATTTCTATACCTCAGTTTTCCCAAAGGTAGAATTCAAATATGACATCCTGAATCAAATAAGACTGGAATTACCTAAGAAAAGAACTCACAACCTCAAAGTATTAACTATGTATTAAAAATGTAAGTTTAATCTTCCTGAGGGCAAGATATTCATCATAGAGAATATTTTAAGAATATAGTTTTAAAAATACAAGCAATAAGAGGATGGCCAACACAGAACTGAAACACATATTCAGCAGCATATATTCAGTAAAAATTTTCTCTAACATTGATTTTAAAGTAAACTACAGTAGTTTTGACTTTAACAATAAAATTATAAAACCAAGAGAAATTATTTTTTTAAAACAACTGAAAAGAGAAGACAAAACAGAAATAACAGAAATATGAAGCACTGCTAGGATGTTAAGAAAGTTTAAAAAACTGTAAGAGATTGAGGAATATAGGAAAGCTAATTCAAGCATGCCATTTACTTCTTTTGCAGGATGTCTATTTGTGAATCAGATAATTTATAGATCTATTCAATTAGCAAATTAGACATGAGTGTGCCTACATCTGCCCATGCAGCTGAAAGCAATAATCTCTGTACTGTTGTGTTATTGTTGATAAAAAAAACTTTCTGTAGAAAGTGAAAAAGAATTTAGTTTTCTACAGAGCAGTTGAGAGGGGAATGAATCACGAAGGACAATCTTTAGAGATTCAAACACAACAAATAAATCTATGGTTTGGAGTGGAAACCTTAGGCACACAGATGCCACATGCAGAGGCATAAAGTGAAATATTCAGCTGCAGTCTTCCCATTTTGACTTAAATCTTTAGTATTTACAGAAAAGATATATCAAACATATGAGTTCTGCTCTCTACTTGTCCTTTGCAACTTTAACCAAGGTAGTTTCCTACTTTCTGTCAGTTAAACCTTTCATGAATGTGCCCATACCATTTGTCACTCCAGCAGGCTAAGTTAGAGATTTAATGAAAAGAGGTGCTTATTAGAAATTAGTGACAGGTATCTGAACTTTATACTAGAACATTTTTCAGGTTGAAATCAGAAGGAATTTGATTTTAAAATATGGTATCAACTCTGCACTGATTCTCTAGCAAGTAATCCAACATTTTGGATAATGCTATGTCATAGAAATCTTGGATATTGAACAGATGCTTTTTATTAGAGTCTCTTGAGCTAAAGAAAATGTAAGGCCTTTTAAAATCCCAGTCATTATCTATTACATCTCCTGCAGATAGATTGCTGTGAGAGAGGTAGGCACATGAAGAGTAGTTCAAGAATAGCCTATGCATTTTATTGGCATTATAGCTTTTCTATTAATTCATACAGACATTAAATATTCAATGCCTGCCTTATAAATTAGTAAATAGAGGATATATGAATATGTATTTCATTTTACACTCCCTAGGATAGCCATATGAGACCAACTACTTTATTAGTAATGCAAGGGGAGAGTAGTTATATGTTCATATTTCAACACATAAGAGGACTTCCATATCATGCTAGGAAATTATTAAAATATCTCTTTGTATATTGGGGAAAAAAGTTTCAGGCTGAAATTAAATCTGTTAATTTCTAGCAGTGAGGAAAAGGGACAAAAACGTTCCTCTCCTGCAAAAAAAATGCTTCTGGAAGGAAAAATTATATATTTACCCTTTGTCAGATTTGCTTTTATGTATGCTCATGTTTCAGTTCTTCTGAATCTTTAGATTAGTCTATGTGTATGTGTGCACATGTATTCATTACTAATTTGTTTTCCCAATTCTATATGGAGGAAAAATAAACAAACAATAAAACCTAAGCTTTTAACACTCTTGTTTCCACATGATACATACTACCTTCCATGATGTTGGACTTTTATTTAGCTTCCCTAAACCTCATTTCCCCCATCTCTAAAAATGGTGAAGAGGATAATTCCTCGATGGGTTACTGGTGGAATAAATGAGACATCTTTTGTTTTAAGATGAAGTAAAATATTAGTTCTTGATGGAAATACCATGAACACATTATGGATGCACCACTAAATTTTGATCAATGTACAGCATTTATTTTTTCCCCTGCAACTGAGAAGTCATACAATGCAATGATATTTGCAATTACAGTGTTCTGTAGAGCTGGTCATGCATGTTGATATGTAGCAGGATGTCTTAGTTGTTCTAAAATGGAAGGGATATGGCCTAACACCAAGCTTACACCAAAACAGTATTAGATGTTAACTGAAACATGTGAGACATTTACCTTATAATTATTTAAAAACACAATATGGGCAATAAATAACCCAAACATAGCAACATGTAATTAAAGAGTGACCCTGTGGGGGACTTCCTTGGTGGCGCAGTGGTTAAGAATCCGCCTGCCAATGCAGGGACACAGGTTTGATCCCTGGTCTGGGAAGATCCCACATGCCATGGAGCAGCTAAGCCTGTGGGCCACAACTACTGAGCCTGCACTCTAGAGTCTGCAACCACAAGTACAGAAGCCCGTGTGCCCTAGAGCCCGTGCACTGCAACAACTGATCCTACGTGCCTAGTGCCCATGCTCTGCAACAAGAAAAGCCACCGCGATGAGAAGCCCGGGCACCACAAGGAAGAGTAGCCCCCACTTGCTGCAACTAGAGAAAACCCACGTGCAGTAACGAAGACCCAGCACAGACAAAAAATAAATTAAAAAATAAAAAATGAGTGACCCTATGATAGGTACAAATGTATTTATAGACATTGTGAGATGTTTTTATGATGTAGAAATATTAAGATTGGAATTATGGGTGACTTGTGTAACATAATTTTGAGTTTGGAAATCCTTCAAGCATGTTATTAAACATTCTAGTATGCTTAGAGTATTTAAAATTGTTGCACAAGCACAAATTATGGAGCCTACCAGAATATATGTACAGTTCATACACATTATAATTTCACTTCTTTTCCCTTTTTTATTTCCTTCCCTCTCCTCCAAACAATTTTTGTATGGCTACCTTATATTTATGTATATTCTCTCTCTCTCCCTGCCCCCACCTTTTCCCTCTCCTTTTCCTCTCTTTACAACAGCCAGCAAATTATTTTATTTTTACTTTGGCCTTTCACTATTTTATTAGATTTTTATTCTACTTCTAAATCAAAATCAAAACTAAGTCAAGATGTAATAACTCACCTGACCTTCAAAAAATATTGGTGATCTTTCTTAAAGGACTCTAATATACTTTGTCTTCCTGTACCCTCCTTCATTTGACCTTCTTGAACCTTCCATCCAATGAAGATGAAAATGAAAATCAAGCAAATATAGTGGTTCTGGAATTGGCTGAAGGTCTTTCAGGAGTCACATTTCTTTTTTTTTTTTTTTTAGCCAAGAAGTGTATGAATGTCAACTTTGGTTCTTTCAAAGCACTAAATTGCTAAGAATAACTTTTGCTTTTGAAAAGTTCAAACAGTCATCCATTCCAACAGTTATGAAGTGGAAATGCATTTATGACAGAGTAAAGAGGAATTTGTGAAAATAATAAATTTATAAATTGCATATAATCACATGCAGTTGGATATTTCACTAGGTTCTCTTGTGTCATGGTTGAAGATTTCCCTGAGCAATATCAGCTGAAAGTTCTTATTAATCCCTTCTTTCTTTTTCTCTGTATTCAAGCATAATCCACAAAGTTACTACTGTTATGAGATAATTAGAAGATAATTATAACTTCATAATTATTAGAAGATAAAAATAACTATCTCATAAACTAATAATGAATTTTTTAGCATTCAAATCTGCTATACATGATACTTTTACTAAAATCATGGTGGATATGAGGAAAATTGATGATATTATTAACATCCATTTAAAAGGTCAAAACTTAAGTATAATTCTTAAGCCTCTCCTTTGATTTATCTTCAGTGTGTAATCAATCACAAAATCCTTTCCATTAAATATATGATATTTTCTTTCTAAACATCTCATGATTCTGTCTGCCCCTCACCCCATCCTCTGACACTGCCTCATTAAGGTTAGACTACACCCTGCATTCCCCTCTTCAAGTCCAGTGTCCTTTCTAGTCCTGATTTGTCTGTCTGGACCCCAATATCCTGCCACTCCTGCTGCCACAGCATGCCCCCAGACCCTGACACCACTCTGGCTTAAAATGTACCTCTTATGCCATCCTTCAAGTGTGAGTTGGACCAACACTCTCTCAGGAAAAGTTTTTCTGATCCCCAAGACAAGGTCAGATCTCTCTGTTATATTGTCTTTTAGTACACTGTACTTTGCCTTCATTGAATTTATCACAGTTTGAAAATATTTATTTCACTGGTTGCTTGATTAATATTTAATACTCCCATTATAATCCTGGTATCAGCATTGCTTTTTACTATTTTTATATGATCTAGCAATGGTGACAGGTAAATGGACACTTAAAAGTATCTGCTGATTGAAAGAATGGGTAAATGACTAGATGAACCCTTTGCATTATTACATTTCATACAATTATTCACTGTTTGGGATCTATTTTTTATTACAGAGAAACAATTCCAAAGATGCTTCCATGCATTAATAAGATTACCAATCTCAAAGACATTTTTTAGAACAAATTATTTATATAATGAAGACTAGATGTAGCTGATAATACCTGTAATTTTGTGCAACAATAATGACTTTATGCAAACATTTGTGTAGTAGTTTTACTAAATATTATAAAATTATATATAACAATACATTTGTAAATGTTTTAAAATTACATAACATATATCTATCATATATGTCATATATATCATATATATGCCTCCATAACTTAATAATAAAGATGAACAAATATACACCTTAGAAATCAGTTTGTTACAGATGAGTGTTCCAGTATGTGAAAACTTCATTGTAGGGCTGCCCTGGTGGCGCAGTGGTTGAGAGTCTGCCTGCCAATGTAGGGGACACAGGTTCGTGCCCCGGTCTGGGAAGATCCCACATGCCGTGGAGCGGCTGGACCCGTGAGCCGTGGGCGCTGGGCCTGCACGTCCGGAGCCTGTGCTCCGCAACGGGAGAGGCCACAACAGTGAGAGGTCCGCGTACCACAAAAAAAAAAAAAACTTTATTGTAGCTGTTAGTTCTTGTCCTTGGTGTAATTGTAGGAAGAGTGCTAGGATGAATAAAAATACTTGGGTCCTAGTTCCAGTTTTGACCTGCAATAACTTTGGTATATTAAGGAAATCACATTTTTAGGAGTCACTTTTCTCATCTGTGACTTAGGGGATTAGGCTACCAGGTCTGTTAGGTCCCTTTGTATTCACAGTGCTATAATCTTCTTTTGAATTGGATGAAGATTTTTATGGCTTATACTTTCAAATAAATCTGGACGTATTTGAGAAAATGACAAGTGAAATAAGGGTGAAGATTTATGTACAAGTATTGTAAAATGGATAGGAAAACATGCCTTAAATCAGTCACTTCCTTATTGATAACTGAGAGCTCCATTTTATTAATTGATGCTATTTAATATAAATTATTTTAATTTTAGAGGATATGATTTAAGCTGATTTTTTAAAATATCTTTAGAATTTAACTTAAAATATGCAAAACACAATTTTGAGGTTTTTTGGGTTTCTACACATCAGGTCATTTTATGATTAATTAAAAAATCTTTCCAGCGAATAAAATGGTTGAGAATGTGGATGGATGTCTACTAGGGGGTTGGAGTTACTTAATTCCTATGAGATTTCCAACAACTTCAAAAATTAAAGATCAATGAGGCAATTACAAATCAAATTTTCTTTAAAAGAGAATTAGGTATTGCTTGATATTTGAAATGAGAGCTATTAAAATTATACACAAAATCAAACTATGAATAAACATGCCATTTTATATGGCTCTCATTGCCCTTACCAGGTTTCAAAAAAAGAAGAAATCTCTCAAAAACATAAATGAATTTGACATGTTCTCCGAAGGCCATTTTGACATGTTTTATATTTTTAGAGGATTCTGAACCCCTTCCAAATTTTCAGTTCTTCATGCTTATTGGAAATAGCAGTAAAATTGCACTCTAGAGGAACAAGCCTGAAAATTTCAGTGGTGTATCTGTTAATAGGTCATAGAAAAATAATTTACTTTCATTGAACTTAAAACATAAACATGGCACTTTTCCCTTTTATTAATTAATGTACTGAAACTCAGAGTTTGATTAAGATTGTGACCATTATATAGCATCTCTTAGTTTTTTTCTCAAGAAGTATCCCAGTGACAGCCTTAATATGTTTCTTCATAGAAAACTCAGTGCTTGGGATTACGTCCAGGTTTTTGACAGCTGTATATATCATGTAAAGGTTGAAAGGTAGGAGACAGCTTCCAGAAATAATGAATACCTAGATATCCGATAGTCATCTTAAAACAATTTAGTTCGAGTTGGGAGGCAGCCAGGAACTGAAATTGAAGATGCAAAAATTAATGGAATAAGATAAGGGTTGTAAATCATATAAATTTCCATGTCATTGGTCTTATACAGAGAGAAGATTGAACAATGATTGACAAGACATGTATATTAATTTGAGGAGACAGAGATATGGAGATAATAGGATATGGTCACCATATTAAATATATATAATTGAAATACTGAAATAGTTTTAAAGAAAAAAAAGACAAAAATAGTTTACCTTGATGTAATATCTTGAGTTTTGATGTCCTATGTAGATAATCACCACAGAATATATTCAAGAAACACAGATATTAAAAAAAAAGATAAAAAGTTCATTTGAAAAAAATTTCAAAGGGTGCTAGATGCAGATCAGCTCAGAATGAGTCTGAGACATTTTGTATGTTTGTTAAATAAATTCACACATTTATAATACTATTATTTTTAGGATTACTAAAACACTTAGTGATGGTTGCATAAATTTTCTATGATCTCTCATAAAGCCAAATGTATCGATAAAATATGGGAAAGTAAATGTAAAGAGTTTTTCTGAATTATGTAAACCTACATATAATTATGCATTTTGTAAAATTAGAAATTCTTCAAGTTATCAAATTGATAAGAAAGAGATTTACACATCGTGCTCTAATTGATTACACACTGTTATTTGTTTCCGCGCTACCCCTTCTTGGTATCAAGCAGGATAAGTCTACACAAATTTTTTCTTTCTTCCTGAGAAGAATGTAAGGGGAAGTTGAATAAATGAGAGAAAATTGCTTAATATTGGTGTACTTCTCTAACTTTAGTGCTTACTGTTTCATTTTTTTTTGAAATGATACATTTATGATCTTTGATAAATGGCTGGAAAAGTTGTTTGGATTCCCGCATTTCCAAAGAGCTTGGGAAGGTTTTCTTAATGGATGGTATACTCATTGAATCAGTGTGTTTCTGTACTTTGTGCTGATGCATTTTCTTTTTTTAAGTTGTAGCAAAAGATTGGGACAATAGCTTTTTTACATTGAGACAAAACAGTGGAGGTAGAATAATGATCAGATAATAAGCTGTATCTGTTCTATTTGGTCGTGAAAATTTTTCCACATTTCAGTCCAGAAGAGAGATGATTCCAAATACAAAACATGAAGCAAAAGGAAGATAAAAATTGAACAGTCAATGTGCAGCCAGCAATATCTGTGCACTTTAGCACTGTTAACTTTTCTAAGTATAGTGTAAAACATGGGACAGAAGACAATACAAATATTTTAAATACTAGAGGTAGGAAAGAACTTTTAAAATAATCTACTTTAACCACCTTAATTAATGAGGTGCATAGTACACTGATAGTATGTAAACAAAAGATAATTCACACAAAGGGTGAAATTAAAGTGAAGCAAGGATATATTCTATCAGGACTCATTGTCTGCAAAGGGCTCACAGAGCTTTAACTAAGTAAGAAATTGTCCCAAACTCAAGTAGTTTCATCCGTATCATATCAAACTCTTATCTAGATTTTTTCCAGTAGTCAAATTGTGGTTTTGAATGTATATATCATTGCTTATTGCTTATTTTTATTGTTTATTTTTAAATAAATACATTGCTTATTTTTAAATAAAGAAAAATAATTTGATAAAGTACATTTTATTTTTTTGATTTGAAAATTTATAAGGAATAATTCAAATTTCTGCATTATCAAATTCTAGTAGGTTGCTTTATGCACAGCAAATATGCACCAGTGTGGCTGACAATGTTAAATAGGTTTTTCCATAGTTTCCAAGAATAGCATTTGGGAAAAAATCATGCAACATCATTTTAATAAAACTCACTCATATTTTGGGATTCTTATTGCACAACATTTGCAATATAGAATTAATGAAACGAAATTGTCTCAACAGTTGTTGCCCAAAATAATGTTTAACCAAGTACATGGAAATGAGGAACAGTGTTGGCATTTTAAAGGGGGAAAAGGGATTTGTTAGAAGCATGTTCACACATAGGAATCAAGGGAACTTATTTTGAGAGAAATTGGAAGACTGTGTTTTCACGAACCACTTAAACTTCACTGCTTTGATGTATCATGCAGTATGTCATTTTCTGGTTATTTTGATTTCCCTCATGTGCTTTCTTGTTATCTCCCCTGTGCAAATACCTAATGTTTTCATTTATCATATTACTTCTGTGACTTAATTTGGGAATGTTATGAAACACAATATTTTTACCTGTTACATGAAAACCACCACCATCTACTCCCCACTTTATTATTTGAGAAAATATAGATGTACTATATGAGCTTAATATTTTTGACACTAATAATGAAATTTAATTCTATGATGTCACCTCAAAGCATCCTATCTCTATTAATACATTCTCTACTAGTTTGCATTTAAACCCATAAAAGAAGCTTATGTTCATATTTTCACCTACTTGCAGTAGTATTTAAGACCCAAACATATTTTCTTCACGTATATAACTGTCTGGATAGGCTACACTATTCTATGGAAACAAACAAAGCCAAAATTTCAGTTGCTTAAAACAGCAAAAGACTTTCTAATTCATCGTACTATATATATATATATATATATATATATATATATTTGATATATATGTAATGGATTGGCTGATGTCTCTTTTTTGTGTGGTTGTTTTCCTTACACTGGGGACCAGATTAATAGACCAAAGGCAGTCACAATATGGAATATTGACAGCCACCTTGGTAAGCAGAAAAAATAGAGAGTAGCAAATTGTATGCTCATCAACTCACAAACTGAAATAAAAGAGCTGAATGCTGTTGAACTGTCCAAATTACTAACACAGCATGTAAACAAACACTATTTGTGAATTAAACATTTATCTCTAATATCAAATACTCAAAATTTCCTGTGTGTGTGTGTGTGTGTGTGTGTGTGTGTGTGTGTGTGTGTAAAGAAAGAGAGAGCTAGAAAAAGAAAAAAAGAAAGAGAGAGCTAGAAACAAAGAGAGACACCTGCCATTTACCCCTGATACAAGATCCTGAGGGTGCTATGTCCTGAGAACACATCTGTCAAATGCAGCAAATAGCTACTATTATTGTTTGTGCTTTTGTCCCAAATTTCATGAGTTACATTTGTATTAGCCAAACTCCTTTAACCTAGGCAAGTAAAATCAGCCTGCCCCATCTCCCCCTTCTACTCCTCCTATTCTTATGCCTTGGGGTTTGCCAAGGGGGGACACCTCCCATAATGAAAAGTTCAGGTCCTTCTGCAGGCACTACTCAGGGAGCTCTAAAAAATAAAATAGAGGGAAACATGGATCCAAAAGATAAGAAAAGCCCCACATAGAGATAGCAAAATAGCAAAAATGCTAAGAAACCGTAAATATGAATTACCAAAAAAGCCAGGTTGCCAATTCCATGTGTCTTTCCCAAAAGCTACCACCCTTAGCAACAATGAAAAACATGATATAAATTTGCCAGTGGTCCGTATCAGAGCTCCTTCTCTGAGCTTTGAAGACTTCCTGGAATTTGGAGTGCATGTTTAAAGTTCCCTGCATTTGGTTTGAGTGTAGCTTATTAAAGCATGGAAACATATTTGACATGTGTTATCTCTTAACACAAGGGCACACCTTGCCACCCAGTGGGTTCAGAAACTCCTAGGTGAAAGTGGTGTAATCAACCTGGTGTGATAGGAGGCCAAGAGGGCAAGAGGAGACAGAGGCAAAGAAAGAGTTCATGAACATTAAGAGAAAAACTTGTATGTGAATACCATTTCTCTAGGGGGTTTAATTCTTGACTTTTCAGAATTTGTGCTAGCATTCAGTCAGGTACTTAGTTTACCTATCTGTTAGTCCATAGACATGTAGTGAATATTTTCTGGAAGAGGAATACTGAATAGTTTAGATTTTCCTTTTTTGAAGTTCATACTCTATCCCCTTTGACTTCCCATTACAGAAAGTTCTTTTTGTTGGTAATTTAGGTTTTAAGCCTACTGGCAGGATAGTCCATGTTGTATCTGCCTTCTAAGTAATTTAATTGAGATCAGATTAATCTGAAACAATTAGATTACCTAGATTAACACATTTATGTAATCAGCCTTAGCAGTCCCTGAAACATGAAAATGATGAGAATGGCTCTGGAAAAAAAGAAACAAGAACCTCCACCCCAGCCCACCACCACCCCTCCAGAAAAGTGGTTTGGAGCAAAATCATAATAATTCTTTTCTATAATTTACACGTGACCTTTCAATTTCATATTTTATTATTAAAATTGTTAGATTTTCAATGCATAGTGTTTTAAATTTATAACTATAATTACTATACTTTAAGCTGTAGGTGGTGATGTAATAGAGAAAGTTTTAAAAATCAAGTTTTAATAACAACAACAGTTCACACAATTAAGCTAGCAATTCAGTGAACTGCATCTTTTAGAAATTTCAAGCTCTGACACATCATGGGGTGACTTAATTGCCTACTGTTTTCACGTCCTTGTTGATATCTAGAATTAGTCAAGCATCTGTTACCCTAATGAAGTCAGATATCTATTTCAATACATTTGTTTTCAGCATTGTATTTGTGGTCTGATTGTGTTTTGTGTTTATAAATTTACGTAAATGAAAAACATTTTTCTAATTTTTTCCATAGTTATTTTTTCTCATGTTTGTCTTTTAATAAAAGGAAGTTACGAGGGATTGTTTTTCAAATTGATCTATCTAAAGACATATTCTCTCAATGTTTCCATTTACCTTCTTTCTCTTTTTTGCTGTAAGAGAAGCCATAAAAGACAAAGAAAGGACTTATTCTGAAACATAACTGAATAAATTGGCAAGTAATTATTAACTGGTGGTTTCAGAGTCTCATCAAACACTGTCTGGGTTCTGTGTCTTTTTTTTTTTTCCAACATAAAGCATAGCTAAAAAGGGAGAAGTGAGCTTAAAGGATCTAGATAAACTTTAGCCAAAATATTTCTAAAATACTTTAATGAGGTCAAGGATATTAAGAATAGTATGCATATTAAGAAAGACAAACCAAAAAAACCACTGAGCCACAGTTTAACCAATTTGTTAACAAAATTGTCATGGTCCATGCATGGGTTGGAAAAAGAATTTCCAGACACAAATTATTTTAGAACAGAGTGAGTTTATTGAGAACAAAGAGCAGTGTTAGTGAGGGGCTCTGCAAATACAGCGGGCCAACTTCTGGATAGACCAGGGAGAGCCAACCCTTTTTTGTGGACTAGTAGCCAACATTTATAGCTTCAAGACAAAGAAAATTCCTGCTGAAAGGATGGCGTTAGGTGATTGGTCAGGTTGCTATATGGTGAATATTTTACCTAATATGGAGTCGGGGTGCTGTCCAATTTAGGTCAGGAGAGCCCGTGGCAACCGTTGCCATGGGAGCTCAGTTAGTTCTGGAGATTTTTTTCCTGTGCCCTCAATATAGGGCTCTACAAAAATGACTTTAGATAATATACTTTTCATTAAGTTATGATTTTTAATAGCATAAAAATGAAACCTGTAAATATTTTCAACTATAAATACATTTCTTAAATTCTGAGCATTAGGGAAAATGTCTTGAAATGTATTTCTTTTTGTATAAAGCTAAACAGCTCTTTGTTGATATACTTTAGATTTAAAATTTTAAGCTGACAGAAGA
Organism: Lagenorhynchus albirostris; assembly: GCF_949774975.1. NCBI lineage: Eukaryota > Metazoa > Chordata > Mammalia > Artiodactyla > Delphinidae > Lagenorhynchus > Lagenorhynchus albirostris. The sequence goes on from NC_083103.1 coordinate 72,722,490, forward strand.
GTGAGTGGTATGAAAAGGTAATAGATATCCTTCTTTAAATTTTGTTCACATGTCATAGGATTGTATAATGGACTATCCTTCAGTGTTAAATCTTTTCTCTTATTGATAGGTTTTTTCCTATGGCAGAGAGGTGGAAACAGACAAACCAAAACCAAAAGGTCATTGCATACAGAATGAGTAATCTAGAGTTCTGAAATTATCTTCCTTCCAGAAAAATAAACATAAAAATTGCATTGAGAAAGTATTGATTGTATGAAAGCAATGACTTTAATATAAAAGCAAACATTATCCAGGATTTGTAAAATCTCAATAGAAAATTAGCAATACATTTCAATCAATCAAAAATGGCTATTTAAAAAGGCCTAAAAAACAAAGGGTGATATTTGGTACATTTAACAGGACCACAGAAGACTCTAAACAGCTAATTTTCTCTAGTTTATTGTCTGTATAACAAGAAAAAACAATTATTTTATATTTGTCTCCACGGATTTACTAAGTGACTAAAAAGGCAGATAGAACTGGGAAAGGTGACTGTCAGAGTGGCTAAAAAATGTTTTTATTTATATTATTTTACATAATCTTATAAAAATCTGGTTAGGAGGATATTATCAATTATAGGTGAAAGAACTCAGTCATAGTCAAAGACAGGGAGAGATTCTAATTGAATCCATGATTTCTGCATCTAAAGTCCATATGTGCACTTACTCACTGGGATATTTCTCAAAAAGGAGACTGAAAGGAAGAAACAAGTAAAAGCAAATGGGTGGAGATGGTTAAGGAGGTTTTCTTTCCTTTTACATTGAGGTGTAGCTAAGACAAGGGAGTGGGAGTAATGTATTGGAAAGCATTCATTGTGTTTAGGATTCAAAATAAATTGGCAGCTCTTTGAGGAAGTAAGAGGAGGGTAATGTAGAGAGAATGCAAAGGCTGCAGCTGAGGACCTTAGGGATTCATTAAATATGGTTTCATTAGTCAAGTAGGGCATGCTCACTCTGTATATTGTGGGCTTCTGAGGAGGAGTTCAATCATCTTTCCAGTAGTTTAATTTCTTTCAGGTTCATTGTGTCAGTTACTTGGATGATATTTGATTTTTATGTAAGGCAGAAAGGAATGGCCAAGAACTTCTCTTGTGGGAAACACATGAGCAGTAAAAGTCTCAGATAACGCCAATTCACATTTGCTATTTCCCTTGTTTAGTCTTCCTCTAAGTCTGGATGGGTACAACCTCTCAAGGAGGCAATTAATAATATGTATCAAAATCTTTTAAAATGTCCATTTATTTCCTTTATCAATTCTACATTATTATGTAAAGTAAATGATTGCACACACATGCACAAAGATATACAGGAATATAACTGCCAAACTGGTATGTGTTTGAATGAATGAGCAAAGCAGCTTGGTACAGTCCTACTAATCACATAATTTAAGACATAGGAGCACTGATGGCCAGTGAGCACAAGCAATGGCTGATGCCACCTCATAGCAGTTCTTGATAGCTGATTGTGTCAATCTCTTTTTAATTCCAAATTCAGTGACCTCATATTGGTAGCTTGAAATTGTCCTTGATGGAGTATTTTACAAAGGAAATTGAGATACTATAGATCAGGACTTTGTTTCGAGATCCAGTTGTTAAATATTTACTAGCATGCCACTGGACACAAGCCTTATCTATGCCCGTAGAGGATTGGCATTTGAGAGTCAGTAAAATCCACTAGATGTATTTGTATGCCATAAGTTCAGTTAAAAAAAAGTAACCTTTTTCTCTAATTTTTAGACCTGTGTTGTTCCTGACAAGATGAGATCTTTTATGTCATGAAGTAGAAGATATAGTCAGAGTGATAATATACAGTTGCTTAAGTATTTCTTGCTTTTAAACTACAGTCATTAAGATTTCTGAGATCTCTAATTGTCATGTAAAAGCTTTAAGGAGTGACTGTTACAGTAGTAATTGGTATTTACTACTTATACTTTATCTGACATGAAAGAATTTTCTTTTTACTTTATGTTTCTATGTCTAGCATATTTTTCAGGCTTGGAAGTATAATTTAGAATGCCTATTACCTCAATGATAATGTAATTTGTTTCTAATTCAACAGGCCTTGTGAATTTTTGTTTGAATTTATGACTGGAACATGCTTCCTTTGAAAGAAATATAAGGGCCAGATTTTGCATTCATTTTCTTTTTTTGTATTTTGGTATACCACTGCTATCTAACTTCCTACCATTAACGGACTTCCTAAGAATACCAACAGCACTTAATATAATAAAAAATTCTTTCACATAACCAAGATAGTAATCAGGACTGAAATTTATTCTGATTTAAATGGACATTATTTTGTATCCATTATGTATATTTAATAATGGCATAATAATACTTTAATTGATAGGGAGGAACATAACATTCAGTCCTACAGGTTGAATCATATTCTCTTAGTACCAAAGTTACTCCGTAGTCCTAAGTTAGTAACCTTAAAAATGTAAGTTTCAGGCTCATGATCAACAATTCAGTAACAAAAGCAGTTGTTAGGTGTGTTAATGGAGTGAATGTAAAAATAACGTTTACTCAGAAAATATATGTATTGACTCTATGTGCATCGCTCTATGCTCATGCCTTTTATTTGAGTCCACAGTATATGCTTTGTAAATACTTGAGATGTAAGAAAAGAAGGGTCCTGGAGAAATACACAAAAATGTGATGCTCAGGACTTTTCTATAAAAACCACAAAATTCTAGTTAAGGTGGTGTATTCATCAAGGTTCTCCAGAAAAACAGAGTCAATGTGATGTGAGAGAGATTTATTTTAAGGAATTGGCTCATGTAATTGTGGAAGTTGGTAAATCTAAAATCTAAAATCCAGGCTGGAGACCAGGGAAGAGTTGCAGTTCAAGTCTGAAGACCATCTGCTGGCAGAATTCTTTCTTCCAGGGAGGTCAGTCATTTTTCTATGACTCAACTTATTGGATGAGCCCTGTCCACGTGACTGAGCATAATATGTTTTATCCAAAGTCTAATGTTTTAAACGTTAATGTCATCTAAAAATGCCTTCAAAGAAACATCTAGAATAAAATTTAACCAAATCTCTGGATACTGTGACCTAGCCAAGTTGACACAAAAATAACCATCACAGGAGGCAAAACCTTAATACAAAAAAAGTTAAAGAAAAGGACATATTTAATTAATTGTGGGTTACAAATATATGCTAAATGTTATAGGCACTGATTGAAAAGAAATAGCCCTCAGAATTGAATGGCTGGAAAAGGTTATATGAAGAAGTATACTCTGAGTTGCATTTTGTGTACAGGATTCTAACATAAAAACTAAGAATGTCTCATGTAAGAGAGTGTTAGCAGTGTTAAAGATGTAAAAATATTTTGAAGTCATTCTCTTGATGGGTTGCCTAATCTGCGCCAGGTACTACTTGAGATCCCAAAAGGCATTATTTCATTGAACTGAAGAGTCAGGGGTATATGTTTTGGAAAGGATCTCTCAGCTTTATATTTAAGATCAAACATTAACAATGGCCTAAAAGATCAAATTCACTATCCTATTAACATTAACTTCCTGCAAAATAAATTGAATGCTTACTATTTCATTTAACAGACGAGAGCTCATTTAATGATAGATCTGCCTCTACTAATCAGTACAAACAGTTAACAGCAAATTTCTTAAGAGCAAAAGAGACTCTATTAACATATATATGTATATATGTATATATATATATATGGGATATTTGCCACATGGCTATTATAATGGTAATTTAAAAATTATATTTCAATTAATTTATTCATTAAAAATATTGAATGAGTATGTATTATGCTCCAGGCATTGTACTATGTTCTAGAAATACAAGAACAAATGAGAAAGACAAGATCATATATTCATGGAGTTTATAGTCCAGTTGGGACATTTCTTTATTCACTAAAAATATTATATATCCTGTAACATTAGAGTGCCTACAATGTAATAGACAATTAATAGAATGTAGCTATTATTAATAAAATTCTTTTAATTTGTTTTCCTCTATACACAGACACACACAATATGTTCATATACACACATATACATACAAGTGCAATCTCTAATACTCCCCTCCTTGACCTCCTTTATTTGTCAGAGTTTCAAACACAAAAATATCTTCAAGCTAAATAGTAGTATCACAGAATCAAACCTTATGAAAATACACAAAACTTGACATTGATTTAATACCCAATCTTGCCCTTGGGTGTGTGAATCACATTGCAGTGTGTTTTAGAAAATCATGTAGCACATTTATGATTCAGAGGCTTGGGAGAGAGGTTGTCCCAGACAAGCAATTGTGATTCAAAAAATGCAAAATGCAGGAATGACTGCATAGGGTAAATATCCTAAAGACTTCTCATTCAGGCAGGTTGTATTCCCTTGGAACACAGCATGTGGGAAACTTCAGCTCTCAGCAGTGTAGGAAAAGCACACTTTTCCTTTTCCGGTATAGCTTTAATTGCTCCCCTATGGTTTGGCTGCACAGAGGACCAAGAACACTGAAGGAAGTGTTCACCTTAAGCATTTTTTGATAATCTTGGGTTTTCCCTTGATATTTATTGTGGGATTCCTGTAAATATAATATAATCAGGTAAGAATTTAATTCATGCACTGATGGCATTTTCTAGGCCTACTTCTATTAGGAATACAACTACCTATTACATTACATACAATATATATATAGCTGAGAAAGTAATGCTCTCACCAGTCACTTATACATAAAATATATCAATGTCTTTCCAACTTAAAATGTCTCCCCTTGAATATACTTTTAATCCAAATGACTGTTACTGCAGACTTCAGTTTGATTTATCTATGGCTACTTACCCTTATGAGTTGAAGTCATACCCTGGGTCTTTATCTCCTGTAGGCTTGTCACCCATTTGGGTTGTTCCATTCATTTCAGAGTAGTGATGATAATTTTGCTGTGGAAAATGGATGTGATAAAAATTCTATTCACTAGGTATGATCTCTTGGAAGCATATTTTATATGCATGATTAATAGCATAGCAGTTAATAGCACTGGCTTTAAATCATAGAGGTATAAGTTTAAATTCTCATTCTAACTCTCTGTAGCTCTGAAATTTCTGCCAAGTTATTTAACATCTCTGAGTAATTACTCAGGGTCACTGTGCTGTTAAATTATTATATGTAAAAAGAATTTAAAACTGTGCCTGGCACAAAGTATGTGCTCACAAAATAGTAATGTTAATTTATTAGTTATGGGACATTTTCAAGGGTTGGGAAAGAACAATAATATTTGAGTTTGTTAGTGACTATATAAAAAGTTACACTACTAAAAATATGACTACAAAGGGTTTGTTTCAGAAAGACTTTGTTAGGAGTTGGATATGAGAAGCCTGGGATTCAGATCAAAATTGTGTAGTTCCCATAGGCAAAGCGCACCATTTTGAGGATATTCAGTTGATGCTAAGTGAAAAACCTTTTCATTCTTGGTTTATTTTGGGTAATCGTAGCGAGGATGTAAACTGTTCAGGAAATTTGATATTTCATTTGCCTCGATCAAAATGTTTTATTTAAAAAATATATCTAAATTACTGAGGATATTTATATATATTTGTGTTTATATGTGTGAATGCCTGTAGTGAGTGACGCCATCATCCAAATCACATATAACAAATGGCTTTTATGTTTTATTTGCATATTTAGGAATACACTGTAGAAAAACAAAATTCCAGAAAGGGAGAGTGAGTACCTCTGAAAATCCTCTCCTTCATAAATGCAATGGGAACAAGAGCAAAATTGTCAAAATCAACTTTTCCAGAGCTCTGGAAATTACCCAAAGATTTGCAACAAACTGAAGACAGTTTATTCAAGAAAAAAAGTCTGGATTTTTGTAAGCACAGTGAGCTTTGTGGCATTTTAACTTACCCTATTTCCATCTACTTCTTCCTAGATCAGTAATAACTGTGAAAACCTGTAGCCATTCCACTATTGTAGCTATGAAAACCAGCCTTGTAGCAGTCAGTCACTTATGAGGTTACAATGGATTTGGAGTCTGTCCCAAAGGCCCTATCCCCAGAGAATTGTCACTATTTGACCTATCTGGTAGACCCTGGAAAAAATCCATTCTCTAAGACTTTCTTTATTTGACCAGACTCAGAGCTCTTTATGGAACAGCCCTAATCCTAAGGGCATATTTAGAAAACAATCAGTGGCAATTGTTTAACCTTGCAGTTCCCTAAGTCTAGGATTTACAAATGACTGAAAAAAAATTAGAAGGAAAACCTGGAGAATGAGATACCCAATGGGGCTTTGTAAACTTCCTGTATATTTCTGGGAATAGAGAAGGTCACATGCATGTTCAGAGCTTTGCACATTCTCAGGAAAGATACTGAAAGGAATAGAGTATGATAATCAAATAGTTAGTTTAGAAATCCCACTAGGGGACTGTAGATAGAGAGGGAACTTTATGGGGCTTTGGGAGACCACAGTAAGTTAATGATCACTCAAGAAGGCAATGGGAAACTCTTTAAACAATGAGGGTTTGCTTGACCCTTGAAGCAGAGCAAGTTGCTTAGCAGCTAGGCTAGACAAGCTTGCCTAGCAACAAAACCAAGTAAACTTACTTAGGAATAAAAACATGCAATGGAGGCACACACCATGCCTCAAGACAATAAAACAATAGTGGAAAAATAAGGCCTATATCCTGCCCAATGATGTCAGTAAGTTAATGGCCCCTAAGATATGCTGTCTGCATACATAAAAAGCAATAATTTGGGAAAGGTGACATTGCAAAGTTAATGACCCTCATTATACTGAGACCTGAAATAACTTTTCCATAGCACCATGACAGTCCCAGATGGGCCATATGGGGTCAAAAACTCCCTTGCCCATCATGTAGGAAGAGTTACCAATGGAAGACTCAAAGAATGAGGAAGAAGGTCGTCTTCACCTCCCCACCCATTTCCTTTGATTATAAAAATGTAACCCACTAAGTACTTGGGGCAGCTCAACACTCACTTGCCTGCTCATTTATAGGCGTCACAAGTTTCCTATTCTAATAATCACTTCTTATCTATCATTTTGCCTCTCAATGAATTCTTTGTGTACTGAGACAGAAAGAACTGGAACTCCTCCTCGGAGACCCCCAAGACAAACTTCTGTGGTTTCAATCCTAATTTCTCACATCTGGGGGACATGAGGTTCTGCACAACCAGAAAGCTAAGGTGAGCACAGAGTCGTAAACTGCATGAAGGAGCAGTGAAGGCATGCTTCAAAACACACACACACACACACACACACACACACACACACAACACTTTAGAAAGGCTGGGAGACTTATTGTTTTAAAACACTTAAGAAAATCTGTGTCCAATAACTAAGCTAATGGAAGAGACTTCTATGACTGCACATGACAAAGATTACATGCTTTACAAAATTATCCCAGGGAAGTCATAAAACAAACAACAACCAGTGATAGTCACAAACCTAACCCCCAGAGTGGTTGGTTTGATTTGCAGAGATGAACATTATATTTTTTAAACTCTCCAGTTTAAAAAGAGAGAGAGAGACATGCACAAAGAATCATGAAAGCATGACATATAAACAAGAATAAAAGCAGGCAATAGAAACTTATCCTGAGTGAGGTAGATATTGGAATTACTAATAATTTACTTAAAATCAGATAGTTTAATTACATGCAAATAACTAAATGAACAATGTTTGGATAACTATGGGACATATGAGACAATATCTCTCCAAATAGAGAATATCAATAAAGAGATAGACATTCTAAAATATATATATATATATATAGAAATTCTAGGGTTAAAAATAGTATAAGTGAAATTAAAATTTCACTAGAGGGGCTCAATAATTGATCAGAACTGAAAAAAGAATAACAGTAACTTGAAAAACAGACAATTGAGATGACCCCTTCTGAGGAATAAAAAATTAAAAGAAAAATGAACAGAACCTCTGAGAGCCACCAATCACCATCAACAATCTATACAATGGGAATCCCAGAATGAGAAGAGAGATACAAAGTAAGGGGCATAAGAATACTTGAATAAATAATGGCCCCAAACTCCAAAATTTGATGAAAAAAAATGCACTTCAAAGAGGCTCAACCAACTCCAAGTAGGATAAACTTAAAGAAATACACACTAAGATACATCATAGTCAAATTGTTGAACACCAAAGACAAAGATAAAATATTGAAAGAAGCAAGAGAGAAGTGATTCATCATATACAAGGTATCTTCAGTAGACCAATAGCTACATTCTTGTCAGGAACTATGGAAGGCAAAGGACAGTAGGATGACATATCCATAGTGCTGTAAGAAAGACTGCTAACAATATCCTCCAAAACGAAAAGAAATTAAGACTTCCAAGATAAAGAAAAATGAGAGAATTTGTCAATAACAGAACTGATATATAAAAAAGTATTATAGGAAACCCATCAGACAAATGAAATAGAGAGCACTGCTAAAAATAACTTCATAGGTAAATATAAAAGACAGTATAAATATATCTCTGTTGTAACTTTTCTCCCTTATCTGATTTAAAAGACAATTGCATAAAACAATAAATTTAAAAAATTGCACTAAAAGTTGGTGGGCCTAGGGAACTTCCATGGTTGTCCAGTGGTAAAGAATCTGCCCTCCAATGTAGGGGACATGGGTTTGATCCCTGGTCAGGGAACTCAGATCCCACATGCCACAAGCCCACAAGCCACAACTACTGAGCCCATGTACTGCAAACTACAGAGCCTATGCACTCTGTAGCCCACATGCCACAACTAGGGAGAAGCCTGAATACTGCAACAAAGAGCCCATGTGCCACAACAAAGAGCCCACGCACTGCAATGAAAGATCCTGAAAGCCTCAGTGAAGATCCTGTGTGCTGCAACTAAGATCCAACACAGCCAAAAAAAAAAAAACAATGTTGGTGAACCTATAGTATATGGTGATGTAATTTTTACCACAATCAAATTACAAGAATGGAAAAGGGAACAGAGCAATACTAGAGCGAAGTATTTGTGCAATGTTGGAATTAACCTGGTGTAACCTCTGTTAAATGATTTGAAGTTAAGATGTTAATTGTAATTCCTAGAGCAACATACTAAGAAAATAACTTAAAAATATAGAAAAAGAAACAGGGAATTAAAATGTGATACTATAAAATATCTATTTAACACAAAAGAAAGCATTAATGGAGGAATAGAGAAATTTCAAAAGGCATAAGATGCATAGAAAACAAATACTAAATGAAACACATAAAATGTACCTAATCAGTAACATAGTCAGTATAAATGAGCTAAATATGCTAATTAAAACCAGATATTGTAGGTTGTATAAAAAGAGATGGATAACATTATCCAACTCTTTGTTTTCTACAAGACTCATACTTTAGACTCAAAAGCACACATAGGTTGAATGGTTGGAAATAGATATACTATGTAATAATAACCAAAGTAAAATAGCATGTCTCTACCAGTATGAGAAAAAATCAAATTAAGACAAACCTTGTTGCAAAAGACAAAAACATATCAATTTATCAGAAAGACATAAAATTATAATCATATAGGTACATAAAAAGAAAGCCCCCAGATACATGAATCCAAAAGAAAATTAAAGGGAGAAATAGACAGTTCAAGCTAAGAGTTGGGAGCTTCAATAATTAACTTTTAAAATGGATCTAACAAAAAGGCAGAGATAAACAAAGAAACAGAGAAGTTGAACAACACTATACACCAGCTAGACCTAACAAACACCTATAGAATACTCTGTCCAAAACAAGAGAATACACATTCTTCTCAAGTCCACATAAAACATTCTCCATGATAGACCACATGTTAGGTCATAGAACAAGCCTAAATCAATTAAAAATAATTGAAATTATACAAACTACAGATACCCCACACAGTGAAATGAAATCACAACTCAATAAGAGAAGTAAATTTGGGAAATCCACAAATCTGTGGATACTAAACAATAAATTTTTAAATTACTAGTTGATCAAATAGGACATCAAAATGGAAATTAGAATATAATTGAAATAAACAAAAACAAAAACACAACATGACAAAGCTAATGGTAAGTGATTAAAGTGGTCTGTAGAGTGAAATTTATAGCTATAGTAAAAAAGAAAAAAATATTTTGAATTACTAACATAACCTACCACCTTAACACACTGGAAATAGAACAAACTCAACCCAAAGCAGAGAAGGATTGAAATTAATAGAGATTAGTGCACAATAAAATGAAATAGGGAATAGAAAAACAATATATAATATCATCAAAAGAAAAATATTTTTATTTGAAAAAATTCAAGAAAATTGACAAAACTATAGCTAGAATGACCAATTAAAAAAACAGAAGTCTCAAATTAACAAAATCAGGAATGAAAAGGTCATCAATACTGAATTTACAGAAATATATATACACATGTAAATTTAATGAACAATTTCCAATCCAATTTAATCTAACAAGAGAGAGGAACAAATTCCTAAAAAGACACAAAATATCAAAACTGACATGAGAAGAATTAGAAAATATGAATAGAGCCAAAAGAAGTAAAGGAATTGGATTAGTAACCAAAATTGTTCCATAAAGGAAACATAGTTCCATAAAGCCCACAACCAGATGACTTCAGTGTGAATTTTATATAACTTTAATAAATAATTAATACTAATTTTTTACAAACACCTCCAAAAGTAGTGGAAATTTTTCCTAACTCATTCTATGAAGCCAGTATACACTTATACCAACATCAGAGAGAGCTGTCACTAGAAAAGGAGCTTCAGATCAATATCTCCTATGAATACACACACACACACACACACACACACACACACACACACACAAACTCAACCAAAAAACAGTTAATTGAATTGATCAACATATATAAAGGATTATACACTGTGACTAAGTGGTCCTTATCCCAAGAATCCACGATTAGTTTGATATATAAAAATAAATCAGTATAAGACACCATGTAATAGAATAAAGGACAGACACTACATAATCATCTCAATAGATAAAGAGAAAGCACTTGAGAGTTCCAATACCCTTTAATGATAAAAATTCTGAACATCCTAGGAACTGAAATAAATGTCCATAACCTGATAAAGGACAGGTACAAAACCCCACAGCTAACATCATACATGGTGGTAAAAGATAAAAACTTCCTTTTAAGCTCTGGGACAAGACAAGAATGTATGCTCCACCTCTTCTATTCAACATTGTGCTGGAGGTTCTTGTCCGGACAATTGGACAAGTAAAAGGAAGGCATTCAGATTGGAAAAGAAGATGAAAAACTACCTCTATTTGCAGGGACATAATCTTATGTATAGAAAATCTTAAAGAATCCACTAAGAAAACTAATGCAACTAGTTTATGCGTGCAGTGAGGTTGCAGAATACAAATTTGATATACAAAAATCAGTAGCATTTGTATACAATAAAAATGAACTATCCAAAAATGAAATAAAGAAATAATTCCATTTGCAATAGCATCAGGAAGATGAAAATGCTTAGGAATAAATTTTAAAAAGCTGTGCTGCATCTATATTCTGAAAATTACAAAATACTGTTGAAAGAAATATTTTAAAGATCTACATAAATGGAAAGACATCCTGTGCTCAAGAATTGGAAGATTTAATATTTTTAAGATATCAATCTCCACAAGTAGATTTATAGATTCAATAAAATCTTATCTAAATCATGGATGTCATTTTTGGTAGAAATTGTTCCCAAAAATCATCTTGAAAAAGAAGAATCAAAAAGTCACATATCTACTTATCTGTAGTAAGTTCAAAGCTTACTATAAACCTTCAGTAATCAAAACAATGTACTATGCCATAAGAATAGATATATAGGTCAATTAAATAGAACTGAGGGTCCAAAAATAGAGCCTTACCTTTATGGTAAGTTGATTTTTGTATTGTCTTTTAAACAAATAGTGCTGGAATAATTGGATATTCACATGCAAAAGGATAAAGTTGAAACCTAATATATACCATGCAAAAAGATTATCTGAAAACAAAATAGGGACCTAATGTAAGAGCTAAAATTATAAAAATAAAACATAGGCATAAATCTCTGTGACTTTGAATTTGGCAGTGGTTTCTTAGATATGACATCAAAATCATAAACTACATAGAAAAAATAAATTGTACTTCTTCAAAATTAAGCACATTTATGTTTCAAAATACACTATCAGGAAAGTGAAAGAAGTCCACAAAATGGGAGAAACTATTTTAAAATCATATATCTAATAAGGGACTAGCATCAAAAATATATAAAGAAGTCTTGTAACTCAACAATAAAGACACAAATAAGTCAATTTATAAAATGGGCAAAATGTTTGAATACTTTTCCAAAGAAGATATACAAATGGCTAATAAGCACATGAAAAGATGCTCGATAGCATTAATCATTAGTGAAATGTTAATCAAAACTGCAATATCACTTCATGTATATTAAGATGGCCATAATAAAAAAAATGGACAGTAACAAGTATTGGTGAGGATGTGAAAAAAATCAGAACCTTCATACATTGCTGGTAGAAAAGTAAAATGGTGTAGCCACTTTGGTAAACAATCTGGCAATTTCTCAAAATATTAAATATAATTAACATATGAGCCAGCAGTTCCACTTCTGAGAATAAATGCAAGATAATTAAAAGTATATGTTCATGCAAAAACTTACACATAACTACTCATATCAGCATTATTCATAATAGCTAAAGTGTGGAACTGATTCAAATACCCATAAACTAATGAATGGATAAATAAAATTTGGTTTAATCAAACAATGGAAAATTATTTTGTAATTTTAAAAAATGTACCGATACATGCTACAACATAGACGGACCTCAAAAACATTAGTCTAAGTGAAAGAAGCCAGTCACAAGATCGCATACTTCATTTATATCAAATATCAAAGTTAGCCAAATCGAAAGACAGTAAGTACATTAGTGGTGGCATAGGTCTGAGGAATAAAGGTTTGAGGAAATAATAAAAGTAATCTCTGTTTCCAGTTCAGAGTGGTGAAATAGGAAGATCCTGAACTCACTTACTCCTGCAGACACAGTCAATCTACAGCTATATAGGAAAAAAATATTAGGTGAGTGAATGCTACACATCAGGTGAATGAGAGAAAATCCACATTGAAATGGGTAGAAGAGACTGAGACAAAATACTGCCATAATCCCCACCCTCCAGTATGTCAATCCATCATCAGGAGGGAACGCAACCTCCCCACCCCAGCTTCTCCCTGAGGAGCACAGCATTTGAACACTACATCAAGCACTCCAAATTTTAAGACCTGTAATTGAGAAAAAAGCCCTTAAAAAAATCTAGTTTTGAAAGGCAATGTGGCTTGAATCCACACACAAGGCCACAGCAAACTAAGAAACAGTTCTTAAAGGGCTTAACTACATGGCCTTGCCCATCGCAGGGCCCAGTGCAGAGGCAGCCAACTGAAAATCACCAAGATTCTCTGTGAAAGAGACTTATTTGCTTATATAAAAGCACCAGTCTAAGTGACAGACATTTAATGTAGCATACATCTATAAAACAGCCAGAAAACAATTAACATAAAGCTACAGAGTACATACATCTCAATAATTACTTTAAATATAAATGGACCAAATACTCCATTCAAAAGGCGTAGAGTGGCTGAATGGAGAAAAACACAACACACATCTATATGCTACCTACAAAACATTCACGTCAGATGTAAGAACACACAAGACTGAAGGTATGGAAAAGGATATTTCATGTGAATGAAAATGAAAAGAAAGCTGGGGTGCTATACATATATGAGATAAAATAGACTTGAAGACAAAGACTGCAATAAGAGACAAAGATGATTGTTCCATAATGAGAATGGGATCAATTCAACAAGAGGATGTAATATTTGTAAATATCTATGCACCCAACATTGAAGCCATCTAAACATACAAAACTAATATTAATAATACCTAATGGGAGAAATAGACAGCAGTAAAATATTGTTGTCTAATAGGGGACTTTCATACAGCATTTTACCAATGGATAAATGATCTAGACAGAAAATCATTAAGGAAACATTGGCCTTAAATTAAACATTAGGTAAGATGAACTTAACAGACATATACAGAACATGCTATTGAAAGCAAGAGAAAATACATTCTTCCGAAGTGCACATAGAACATTCTATTTTGGGGAAATTTAAGGTTTTATTTTCAATTTTAGGTTAATTAACATTATCAGAAATAAATTTGATTTCATATTCTTTTTTTTTTTTTTTTTTTTTTTTGTCGTACGCGGACCTTTCACTGTTATGACCTCTCCCGTTGCGGAGCACAGGCTCCGGACATGCAGGCTCAGCAGCCATGGCTCACGGGCCCAGCTGCTCCACGGCATGTGGGATCTTCCCAGACCGGGGACGAACCCGTGTCCCCTGCATTGGCAGGCGGACTCTCAACCACTGCGTCACCAGGGAAGCCCCATATTCTTTTTTTAAATTACTTTATATTATTTATTTTTTAAAACATCTTTGTTGGAGTATAATTGCTTTACAATGGTGTGATAGTTTCTGCTTTATAACAAAGTGAATCAGCTGTACATATACAAATATTCCCATATCACCCGCTTCTTGCATCTCCCTCCCACACTCCCTAACCCACCCCTTTAGGTGGTCACAAAGCACCCAGCTGATCTCCCTGTGCTTTGTAGCTGTTTCCCACTACCTACCAATTTTATATTTGGTAGTGTATATATGTCCATGCCACTCTCTTCATCTCGGCATACACTTTCCACTCTGCGTGTCCTCAAGCCCATTCTCTACATCTGCATCTTTATTCCTATACTGCCCCTAGGTTCTTCAGAACAATTTTTTTTTTAAGATTCTATGTACATGTGTTAGCATACGGTATTTGTTTTTCTCTTTCTGACTTACATTACTCTGTATGACAGACTCTAGGTCCATCCACCTCACTACAAAAAACTCAATTTCTTTTTTTTGCTGAGTAATATTCCATTGTATATATGTGCCACATCTTCTTTATCCATTCGTCTGTCGATGGATACTTAGGTTGTTTCCATATCCTGGCTATTGTAAATAGAGCTACAATGAGTATTGGGGTACATGACCCTTTTTCAATTATGGATTTCTCAGGGTATATGCTCACTGGTGGGATTGCTGGGTCGTATGGTAGTTCTAATTTTAGTTTTTTAAGGAACCTCCATACTGTTCTCCATAGTGGCTGTATCAGTTTACATTCCCACCAACAGGGCAAGAGTGTTCCCTTTTCTCCACACCCTCTCCAGAATCTATTGTTTGCAGATTTTTTGATGATGGCCATTCTGCCTGGTGTGAGGTGATAACTGATTTTAGTTTTGGTTTGCATTTCTCTAATGATTAGTGATGTTGAGCATCCTTTCATGTGTTTGTTGGCAATCTGTATATCTTCTTTGGAGAAATGTCTATTTAGGTCTTTGCCCATTTTTGGATTGGGTTGTTTTTGTTTTTGATATTGAGTTGCATGAGCTGCTTGTAAATTTTGGAAATTAATCCTTTGTCAGTTGCTTCATTTGCAAATATTCTCTCCCTTTCTGAGTGTTGTCTTTTTGTATTGTTTATGCTTTCTTTTGCTGTGCAAAAGCTTTTAAGTTTCATTAGGTCCCATTTGTTTATTTTTGTTTACATTTCCATTTCTGTAGGAGGTGGGTCAAAAAGGATCTTGCTGTGATGTATGTCACAGAGTGTTCTGCTTATGTTTTCCTCTAAGAGTTTTATAGTGTCTGGCCTTATAGTTAGGTCTTTAATCCATTTTGTGTTTATTTTTGTGTATGGTGTTAGGGAGTGTTCTAATTTCATTCTTTTACATGTAGCTTTCCAGTGTTCCCAGCACCACTTATTGAAGAGGCTGTCTTTTCTCCATTGTATATCCTTGCCTCCTTTATCAAAAATAAGGTGATGACTGGCACATGGGTTTATCTCTGGGCTTTCTGTCTTGTTCCATTGATCTATATTTCTGTTTTTGTGCCAGGACCATAGTGTCTGGATTACTGTAGCTTTGAATTATCATCTGAACTCTGGGACCCTGATTCCTCTGGCTCCATTTTTCTTTCTCAGGATTGCTTTGGCTGTTTGGGGTCTATTGTGTTTCCATACAAATTGTGAAATATTTTGTTCTAGTTCTGTGAAAAATGCCAGTGGTAGTATGATAGGGATTGCACTGAATCTGTAGATTGCTTTGGGTAGTAGAGTCATTTTCACAATGTTGATTCTTCCAATCCAAGAACATGGTATATCTCTCTATCTGTTTGTACTGTCTTTAATTTCTTTCCTCAGTGTCTTATAGTTTTCTGTGTACAGGTCTTTTGTCTCCTTAGGTAGGTTTATTTTTAGATATTTTATTCTTTTTGTTGCAATGGTAAATGGGAGTGTTTCCTTAATTTCTCTTTTGAATTTTTGAACATTAGTGTATAGGAATGCAAGAGATTTCTGTGCATTAATTTTGTATCCTGCTACTTTACCAGATTCATTGATTAGCTCTAGTATTTTTCTGGTAGCATCTTTAGGATTCTCTATGTATAGTGTCATGTCATCTGCAAACAGTGATAGCTTTACTTCTTCTTTTCCGATTTGGATTCCTTTTATTTCTTTTTCTCCTCTGATTGCTGTGGCTACAACTTCCAAAACTATGTTGAATAATAGTGGTGAGAGTGGACAACCTTGTATTGTTCCTGATCTTAGTGGAAATGGTTTCAGTTTTTCACCATTGAGGATGATGTTGGCTGTGGGTTTGTCATCTATGGCCTTTATTATGTTGAGGTAAATTCCCTCTATGCCTACTTTCTAGAGGGTTTTATCACAAATGAGTGTTGAATTTTGTCAAAAGATTTTTCTGCATCTATTAAGATGATCATGTTTTTTATCATTCAACTTGTTAATATGGGGTATCATATTATTGATTTGCATATATTGAAGAATCCTTTCTTGCCTGGGATAAACCCCACTTGATCATGGTGTATGATCCTTTTAATGTGCTATTGGATTCTGTTTGCTAGTATTTTGTTGAGAATTTTTGCATCTATGTTCATCAGTTATATTGGTCTGTAGTTTTCTTTCTTTGAGACATCTTTTTCTCATTTTGGTATCAGGTGATGGTGGCCTCGTAGAATGAGTTTGGGAGTGTTCCTCCCCCTGCTATATTTTGGAAGGGTTTGAGAAGGATAGGTGTTAGCTCTTCTCTAAATATTTGGTAGAATTACCCTGTGAAAACATCTGGTCCTGTGGTTTTGTTTGTGGGTAGATTTTTTTTATCACAGTCTCAATTTCAGTGCTTGTGATTGCTCTGTTTATATTTTCTATTTCTCCCACGTTCAGTCTCAGAAGGTTGTGCTTTTTAAGGATTTGTCCATTTCTTCCAGGTTTTCCATTTTATTGGCATACAGTTGCTTGTAGTAATCTCTCATGATCCTTTGTATTTCTTCAGTGTTAGTTGTTACTTCTCCTTTTTCAAATTCTGTTGACTTGTGTCTTCTCCCTATTTTTCTTGATGAGTCTGGCTAATGGTTTATCAATGTTCTTTACCTTCTCAAAGGACCAGCTTTTAGTTTTATTGATCTGTGCTATTGTTTCCTCCATTTCTTTTTTTTTTTTTAACATCTTTATTGGAGTATAATTGCTTTACAATGGTATGTTAGTTTCAGCTTCACAACAAAATGAATCAGTTATATATATACATATATTCCCATATCTCTTCCCGCTTGCGTCTCCCTCCCTCCCACCCTGCCTATCCCACCCCTCCAGGCGGTCACAAAGCACCGAGCTGATCTCTCTGTGCTATGCGGCTGCTTCCCACTAGCTAACTACCTTATTTTTGGTAGTGTATATATGTCCATGCCTCTTTATCGCTTTGTCACCGTTTACCCTTCCCCCTCCCCATAGCCTCAAGTCCATTCTCTAGTAAGTCTGTGTCTTTATTCCTGTTTCACCCCTAGGTTTTTCATGACATTTTTTTTTTAAATTCCATATATATGTGTTAGCATACGGTATTTGTCTCTCTCTTTTTGACTTACTTCACTCTGTATGACAGACTCTAGGTCTATCCACCTCATTACAAATAGCTCAATTTCGTCTCTTTTTATGGCTGAGTAATATTCCATTGTATATATGTGCCACATCTTCTTTATCCATTCATCTGATGATGGACACTTAGGTTGTTTCCATCTCCAGGCTATTGTAAATAGAGCTGCAATGAACATTTTGGTACATGACTCTTTTTGAATTATGGTTTTCTCAGGGTATATGCCCAGTAGTGGGATTGCTGGGTCATATGGTAGTTCTATTTGTAGCTTTTTAAGGAACCTCCATACTGTTCTCCACAGTGGCTGTATCAATTTACATTCCCACAAACAGTGTAAGAGGGTTCCCTTTTCTCCACACCCTCTCCAGCATTTATTGTTTCTAGATTTTTTGATGATGGCCATTCTGACTGGTGTGAGATGATATCTCCTTGTAGTTTTGATTTGCATTTCTCTAATGATTAGTGATGTTGAGCATTCTTTCATGTGTTTGTTGGCACTCTGTATATCTTCTTTGGAGAAATGTCTATTTAGGTCTTCTGCCCATTTTTGGATTGGGTTGTTTGTTTTTTTGTTATTAAGCTGCATGAGCTGCTTATAAATTTTGGAGATTAATCCTTTGTCCGTTGCTTCATTTGCAAATATTTTCTCCCATTCTGAGGGTTGTCTTTTGGTCTTCTTTATGGTTTCCTTTGCTGTGCAAAAGCTTTTAAGTTTCATTAGGTCCCATTTGTTTATTTTTGTTTTTATTTCCATTTCTCTAGGAGGTGGGTCAAAAAGGACCTTGCTGTGATTTATGTCATAGAGTGTTCTGCCTATGTTTTCCTCTAAGAGTTTGATAGTTTCTGGCCTTACATTTAGGTCTTTAATCCATTTTGAGCTTATTTTTGTGTATGGTGTTAGGGAGTGATCTAATCTCATACTTTTACATGTAGCTGTCCAGTTTTCCCAGCACCACTTATTGAATAGGCTGTCCTTCCTCCACTGTACATTTCTGCCTCCTTTGTCAAAGATAAGGTGACCATATGTGTGTGGGTTTATCTCTGGGCTTTCTATCCTGTTCCATTGATCTATCTTTCTGTTTTTGTGCCAGTACCATACCGTCTTGATAACTGTAGCTTTGTAGTATAGTCTGAAGTCTGGGAGCCTGATTCCTCCAGTTCCTTCTTTCGTTCTCAAGATTGCTTTGGCTATTCGGGGTCTTTTGTGTTTCCATACAAATTGTGAAATTTTTTGTTCTAGTTCTGTGAAAAATGCCAGTGGTAGTTTGATAGGGATTGCATTGAATCTATAGATTGCTTTGGGTAGTAGAGTCATTTTCACAATGTTGATTCTTCCAATCCAAGAACATGGTAAATCTCTCCATCTATTTGTATCATCTTTAATTTCTTTCATCAGTGTCTTATAATTTTCTGCATACAGATCTTTTGTCTCCTTAGGTAGGTTTATTCCTAGATATTTTATTCTTTTTGTTGCAATGGTAAATGGGAGTGTTTTCTTGATTTCACTTTCAGATTTTTCATCATTAGTATATAGGAATGCCAGAGATTTCTGTGCATTAATTTTGTATCCTGTCACTTTACCAAATTCATTGATTAGCTCTAGTAGTTTTCTGGTAGCATCTTTAGGGTTCTTTATGTATAGGATCATGTCATCTGCAAACAGTGATAGCTTTACTTCTTCTTTTCCGATTTGGATTCCTTTTATTTCCTTTTCTTCTCTGATTGCTGTGGCTACAACTTCCAAAACTATGTTGAATAAGAGTGGTGAGAGTGGGCAACCTTGTCTTGTTCCTGATCTTAGTGGAAATGCTTTCAGTTTTTCACCATTGAGGATGATGTTTGCTGTGGGCTTGTCATATATGGCCTTTATTATGTTGAGGAAAGTTCCCTCTATGCCTACTTTCTGCAGGGTTTTTATCATAAATGGGTGTTGAATTTTGTCAAAAGCTTTCTCTGCATCTATTGAGATGATCATATGGTTTTTCTCCTTCAGTTTGTTAATAATGGTTTATCACATTGATAGATTTGCGTATATTGAAGAATCCTTGCATTCCTGGAATAAACCCCACTTGATCATGGTGTATGATCCTTTTAATGTGCTGTTGGATTCTGTTTGCTAGTATTTTGTTGAGGATTTTTGCATCTATGTTCATCAGTGATATTGGCCTGTAGTTTTCTTTCTTTGTGACATCCTTGTCTGGTTTTGGTATCAAGGTGATGGTGGCCTCGTAGAAGGAGTTTGGGAGTTTTCCTCCCTCTGCTATATTTTGGAAGAGTTTGAGAAGGATAGGTGTTAGCTCTTCTCTAAATGTTTGATAGAATTCGCCTGTGAAGCCATCTGGTCCTGGGCTTTTCTTTGTTGGAAGATTTTTAATCACAGTTTCAATTTCAGTGCTTGTGATTGGTCTGTTCATATTTTCTATTTCTTCCTGATTCAGTCTTGGCAGGTTGTGCATTTCTAAGAATTTGTCCATTTCTTCCAGATTGTCCATTTTATTGGCATAGAGTTGCTTGTAGTAATCTCTCATGATCTCTTTTATTTCTGCAGTGTCAGTTGTTACCTCTCCTTTTTCATTTCTAATTCTATTGATTTGAGTCTTCTCCCTTTTTTTCTTGATCAGTCTGGCTAGTGGTTTATCTATTTTGTTTATCTTCTCAAAGAAGCAGGTTTTAGTTTTATTGATCTTTGCTATTGTTTCCTTCATTTCTTTTTCATTTATTTCTGATCTGATTTTTATGATTTCTTTCCTTCTGCTAGCTTTGGGGTTTTTTTGTTCTTCTTTCTCCAATTGCTTGAGGTGCAAGGTTAGGTTGTTTATTCGAGATGTTTCCTGCTTCTTAAGGTGGGCTTGTATTGCTATAAACTTCCCCCTTAGAACTGCTTTTGCTGCATCCCACAGGTTTTGGGTCGTTGTGTCTCCATTGTCATTTGTTTCTAGGTATTTTTTGATTTCCTCTTTGATTTCTTCAGTGATCACTTCATTATTAAGTAGTGTATTGTTTAGCCTCCATGTGTTTGTATTTTTTACAGATCTTTTCCTGTAATTGATGTCTAGTCTCATGGCGTTGTGGTCAGAAAAGATACTTGATACAATTTCAATTTTCTTAAATTTACCAAGGCTTGATTTGTGGCCCAAGATATGATCTATCCTGGAGAATGTTCCATGAGCACTTGAGAAAAATGTGTATTCTGTTGTTTTTGGATGGAATGTCCTATAAATATCAATTAACTCCATCTCGTTTAATGTATCATTTAAAGCTTGTGTTTCCTTATTTATTTTCATTTTGGATGATCTGTCCATTGGTGAAAGTGGGGTGTTAAAGTCCCCTACTATGAATGTGTTACTGTCGATTTCCCCTTTTATGGTTGTCAGTATTTGCCTTATGTATTGAGGTGCACCTATGTTGGGTGCATAAATATTTACAATTGTTATATCTTCCTCTTGGATCAATCCCTTGATCATTATGTAGTGTCCTTCTTTGTCTCTTCTAATAGTCTTTGTTTTAAAGTCTACTTTGTCTGATATGAGAATTGCTACTCCAGCTTTCTTTTGGTTTCCATTTGCATGAAATACCTTTTTCCATCCCCTTACTTTCAGTCTGTATGCGTCTCTAGGTCTGAAGTGGGTCTCTTGTAGACAGCAAATATATGGGTCTTGTTTTTGTATCCATTCAGCCAATCTGTGTCTTTTGGTGGGAGCATTTAGTCCATTTACATTTAAGGTAATTATCGATATGTGTGTTCCTATTCCCATTTTCTTAATTGTTTTGGGTTCGTTATTGTAGGTCCTTTCCTTCTTTTGTGTTTCTTGCCTAGAGAAGTTCCTTTAGCAGTTGTTGTAGAGCTGGTTTGGTGGTGCTGAACTCTCTCAGCTTTTGCTTGTCTGTAAAGGTTTTAATTTCTCCATCAAATCTGAATGAGATCCTTGCTGGGTAGAGTAATCTTGGTTGCAGGTTTTTCTCCTTCATCACTTGCAATATGTCCTGCCACTCCCTTCTGGCTTGCAGAGTTTCTGCTGAAAGATCAGCTGTTAACCTTATGGGGATTCCCTTGTGTGTTATTTGTTGTTTTTCCCTTGCTGCTTTTAATATGTTTTCTTTGTATTTAATTTTTGACAGTTTGATTAATATGTGTCTTGGCGTATTTCTCCTTGGATTTTTCCTGTATGGGACTCTCTGTGCTTCCTGGACTTGATTAACTATTTCCTTTCCCATATTAGGGAAGTTTTCAACTATAATCTCTTCAAATATTTTCTCAGTCCCTTTCTTTTTCTCTTCTTCTTCTGGAACCCCTATAATTCGAATGTTGGTGCGTTTAATGTTGTCCCAGAGGTCTCTGAGACTGTCCTCAGTTCTTTTCATTCTTTTTTCTTTATTCTGCTCTGCAGTAGTTATTTCCACTATTTTATCTTCCAGGTCACTTATCCGTTCTTCTGCCTCAGTTATTCTGCTATTGATCCCATCTAGAGTACTTTTAATTTCATTTATTGTGTTGTTCATCGTTGCTTGTTTCATCTTTAGTTCTTCTAGGTCCTTGTTAACTGATTCTTGCAATTTGTCCATTCTATTGTCCATTCTATCTCCAAGATTTTGGATCAACCTTACTATCATTATTCTGAATTCTTTTTCAGGTAGACTGCCTATTTCCTCTTCATTTGTTAGGTCTGGTGGGTTTTTATCTTGCTCCTTCATCTGCTGTGTGTTTTTCTGTCTTTTCATTTTGCTTATCTTACTGTGTTTGGGGTCTCCTTTTTTGCAGGCTGAAGGTTCGTAGTTCCTGTTGTTTTTTGTGTCTGTCCCCAGTGGCTAAGGTTGGTTCAGTGGGTTGTGTAGGCTTCCTGGTGGAGGGTACTAGTGCCTGTGTTCTGGTGGATGAGGCTGGATCTTGTCTTTCTGGTGGGCAGGTCCACGTCTGGTGGTGTGTTTTGGGGTGTCTGTAGACTTATTATGATTTTGGTCAGCCTCTCTGCTAATGGGTGGGGTTGTGTTCCTGTCTTGCTAGTTGTTTGGCATAGGATGTCCAGCACTGTAGCTTGCTGGTCGTTGAGTGAAGTTGGGTGCTGGCGTTGAGATGGAGATCTCTCCGAGATTTTTGCTTTTGATATTATGTGCAGCTGGGAGGCCTCTTGTGGACCAGTGTCCTGAAGTTGGCTCTCCCACCTCAGAGGCACAGCACTGACTCCTGGCTGCAGCACCAAGAGCTTTTCATCCACAGGGCTCCTTAATTTGGGATGATTCGTTGTCTATTCAGGTATTCCACAGATGCAGGGTATATCAAGTTGATTGTGGAGCTTTAATCCGCTGCTTCTGAGGCTGCTGGGAGAGATTTTCCTTTCTCTTCTTTGTTCTGACAGTTCCTAGGGGCTCAGCTTTAGATTTGGCCCCGCCTGTGCATGTAGGTCGCCGGAGGGCGTCTGTTCTTTGCTCAGCCAGGACGGGGTTAAAGGAGCCGCTGATTCGGAGGCTCTGGCTCACCCAGGCCGGGGGGTAGGGAGGGTCACGGAGTGCGGGGCGGGCCTGCAGCGGCAGAGGCCAGCGTGACGCTGCAGCCTGAGGCGAGCCGAGCGCTCTCCCGGGGGAGCCGTCCCCGGATCCCGGGACCCTGGCAGTGACGGGCTGCACAGGCTCCCCGGAAGGGCGTGTGGCTAGTGACCTGTGTTCGCACACAGGCCTCCTGGCTGCGGCAGCAGCGGCCTTAGCGTCCCATGTCCGTCTCTGGGCTCCGCACGCTTAGCCGTGGCTCGCACCCGTCCCTGGAGCTCTCTCAAGCAGCGTTCTTAATCCCCCCCTCGTGCACCAGGAAACAAAGAGGGACGTAAAAGTCTCTTGCCTCTTCGGCAGGTCCAGACCCCTCCCCGGACTCTCTCCCGGCCAGCCGCGGCGCACCAACGCCCTGCAGGCTGTGTTCACGCCGCCAACTTCAGTCCTGTCCCGGCGCTCCGACAAAAGCCGGAGCCTCAGCTCCCAGCCCCACCTGCCCCGGCGGGCGAGCAGACAAGCCTCTCGGCTGGTGAGTGCCGGTCGGCCCCGATCCTCTGCGCTGGAATCTGTCCGCTTTGCCCTCCGCACCCCTGTTGCTGTGCTCTACTCCGCGGCTCCCAAGCTCCCCCACTCCGCCTCCCGAAGTCTCCACCCGCGAAGGGGCTTCCTAGTGTGTGGACACTTTTCCTCCTTCACAGCTCTCTCCCGCTGGTGCAGGACCCGTCCCTATCCCTTTGTCTCTGTTTAGTTTTTTCTTTTGCCCTAACCAGGTACGTGGGGGGTTCCTTGCCTTTTGGGAGGTCTGAGGTCTTCTGCCAGCGTTCAGTAGGTGCTCCGGAGGAGTTGTTCCACGCGTAGATGTATTTCTGGTGTATCTGTGGAGAGGAAGGTGATCTCCGCGTCTTACTCTTCCGCCATCTTCCCGGAAGTCCCCTCCTCCATTTCTTTTTCATTTATTTCTGATCTGATTTTATGATTTCTTTCCTTCTGCTAACTTTGCAGTTTTTTTTGTTCTTCTTTCTCTAATTGCTTTAGTGTGGTTAAGTTGATTATTTGAGATGTTTCTTGTTTCTTGTTGTAGGATAGTATTGCTATAAACTTCCTTCTTAGAACTGCTTTTGCTGCACCCCATAGGTTTTGGGTTGTGTTTTTATTGTCATTTGATTCTAGGTATTTTTTGATTTCCTCTTTGATTTCTTCAGTGATCTCTTGGTTATTTAGTAGTGTATTGTTTAGCCTTCATTTGTTTGTATTTGTTACAGATATTTTCCTATAATTGATATGTAGTCTCATAGGGTTGTGGTCAGAAAAGATACTTTATATCATTTCAATTTTCTAAAATTTACCATGGCTTGATTTGTGACCCAAGTTATGATCTATCCTGGAGAATTTTCCGTGAGCACTTGAGAAGAAATGGTATTCTATTGTTTTTGAGTGGAATGTCCTGTAAATATCAATTAAGTCCATCTTTTTTAATGTTTCATTTAAAGCTTGTGTTTTCTTATTTGTTTTCATTTTGGCTGATCTGTCCATTCGTGAAAGTGGGGTGTTAAAGTTTCCTACAGTTATTGTGTTACTGTTGATTTCCCTTGTTATGGCTGTTAGTATTTGCCTTATGTATTGAGATGCTCCTATGTTCGGGTCATAAACATTTACAATTGTTATATCTTCTTCTTGGGTTGCTCCCTTGGTCATTATGTAGTGTTCATCTTTGTGACTTGTAATAGTCTTTATTGTAAAGTCTATTTTGTCTGATATGAAAATTGCTACTCCAGCTTTCTTTTGATTTCCTTTTGCATAGAATATCTTTTTCCATCCCCTTACATTCAGGATATGTGTCCCTAGGTCTGAAGTGCATCTCTTGTAGACAGTATCTATATGGGTCTTCTTTTTGTATCCATTCAGCCAGTCTATGTATTTTGGTTGGAGCATTTAATCCATTTACATTTACTCCATTTACATTTACATTTAATGTATGTTCCTATTACCATTTTCTTAATTATTTTGAGTTTGTTATTGTACGTCTTGTCCTTCTTCTGTATTTCCTCCCTAGAGAAGTTCCTTTAGCATTTTTTTTAATGCTGGTTTTGTGGTGCTGAATTCTCTTATCTTTTGCCTGTCTGTGAAGGTTTTAATTTCTCCATCAAATCTGAATGAGATCCTTGCTGGGTAGAATAATATTTGTTGTAGTTTTTTCCCTTTCACCACTTTAAATATGTCCTGCCACTCCCTTCTGTCTTGCAGAGTTTCTTCTGAAAGATCAGCTCTTCACCTTGTAGGTGTTCTATTGTATGTTATTTGTTGCTTTTCTCCTGCTGCTCTAATATTTTTTCTTTGTATTTAATTTTTGATAGTTTGATTAATATTTCTCTTGGCTTGTTTCTCCTTGGATTTTTCCTGTATGGGTCTCTCTGCACTTCCTGGAATTGACTATTTCCTTTCCCATATTGGGGAAGTTTTCAACTATAATCTCTTCAAATACTTTCTCACTCCCTTTCTTTTTCTCTTCTTCTTCTGAGACCCCTGTAATTCGAATGATGGTGGATTTAGTGTTGTCCCAGAGGTCTCTGAGACTGTCCTCAATTCTTTTACCTTTATTCTGCTCAGCAGTAGTTATTTCCACTATTTTATCTTCCAGGATAAAACCTTTTATTATCTGTTCTTCTGCCTCAGTTATTCTCATATTGATTCCTTCTAGAGAATTTTTAATTTCATTTGTTGTGCTGTTCATCATTGTTTGTTTGCTGTTTAGTTCTTCTAGGTTCTTGTTAAACATTTCTTATATTTTCTCCATTCTATTTCCAAGATTTTGGATTATCTTTACTGTCATTACTCTGAATTCTTTTAGGTATACTGCCTATTTCCTCTTCATTTGTTTGATCTGGTGGGTTTTTACCTTGTTCCTTCTTCTGCTTTGTGTTTTTGTCTTCTCATTTTGCTTAACTTACTGTGTTTGGGGTCTCCTTTTTGCAGGCTGCAGGTTCGTAGTTCCCATCATTTTTGATGTCTGCTCTCACTGGGTAAAGCTCATTGGGTGTGTAGGCTTCTTGGTGGAGCAGACTGGTGCCTGTGTTCTGGTGGATGAGGCTGAATCTTGTCTTTCTGTTAGACAGAACCTTGTCCGATGGTATGATTTGGGGTGTCTGTGACCTTAGTATGATTTTAGGCATCCTCTCTTCTAATGGGTGTGGCTGTGTTCCTGTCTTGCTAGTTGTTTGGCATAGCATGTCCAGCACTGTAACTTGCTAGTCATTGAGTGGAGCTGGGTCTGAGCATTGAGATGGAGATCTCTGGGAGAATGTTTGCCATTTGATGTTATGTGGAACCAGGAGGTCTCTGGTGGACCAATGTCCTGATCTCGGCTCTCCCACCTCAGAGGCACATCCCTGACACCCGGCCGGAGTACCATGACCCTGTCAGCCACATGGCTCCAAAGTCCAGAACTCCACACTCCATAGGTCATTTTTTCCACATGCTGCCTCTCCTCTTCTGTCTGAATTTATATTTTTATTAAGCCCTTTTAAAGCACACTGACCCAGTACCTCAGCTTACAAGGCAGCAAATTTCTTAGCTTGTGAATCCGTATGTCTGAAAGTGAATCAACATGCAGAAACGTCTAGCCACTTCTTGCACATACAGCAGCAATGATGGATTCAGGCAAACCTCAGCAATCGGCATTGACCAGATTGACCCCTAGTCAAATGGCACTAAGCACCATGGGTGAGAACATTCTTCAGAATAGATTATATGTTAAAGTATAAAACAAGTCTTAAGAAGATTGAAATTATATCAAGCACCTTTTCCAACCACAATGATATGAATTAGAAATTGATTACAGAAAGAAAAGTGGGAAGTTCATAAATATGTGGTGATTAAGCAACATGCTACTAAATGAGTATTTTTTCAAAGAGGAAATCAAAAGATAAATTTAAAAAAATATTTTGAGAAATATTAAAAAGGGATATACAACATACCAAAAGTTATGGGATACAGCAAAACCATTTCTTAGGGGGAATTTCAAAGAGATGAATGCCTACTTGAAGAAACAAGACAAATCTCAAATAAACAATCTAACTTTACACTTCAAGGGAATAGAAAAAGAATGAACAAAACCCAAAATTATTAGTAGGAAGCAAATAACAATGATCAGAGCAGAAATATATGAAATAGAGACCAAAAAGACAATAGAAAAGATCAATGCAACTAAGAGTTTGTTCTTAAAAAGATAGAGCAATTTGACAAATCTTTCTCTAAAATCACCAATTAAAAAAAGAGAAGACTGCATCTTTATTTACTGTTAAAAGTTAAAACTAATAATTAAAGACACATCAGGATGACATATAGAGAGCAGGTGAAAAATGCCCATTTGGGGTTTGTGAAAGTTATTCTAGTCTTTGTATTATATAAGGTAGAGGGGAAACTTGTCTCAACAATTATACGGCAATGTAGTGAAACATACCTCCTTTTGAAAATAAGTTAAAGAATAGTAAAAGGAATTTTGTTCTTTATGTCAGATGCAGTGATGTTCTTTCTTAACAATAATGTATAAATAAAACATTAAGTAGAAGAAAATAAAATGGAATAAATTAAGGAGAAATAAAAAGAGACTTCAAATTTTTCTTGACGTTTACACTCACTCCAGGGAAGAATACTGAGTTGTTTAGCAACATCATTGTGGAGTAGCATAGGGATGTGTAATCTTTGTGTCCCTAGTGGACAGTCTTCAGAATATTTTGAGACTGACATGATGGATGATACTAAGTTTATGTGACCCAATGGACTGGATCCCATATGAGCCATGTACCTTCTCAGTAACAAAAATTAGCAGGAAACAAACTCATATATGACTTGCCTGAGCAAAAGAGTAGAAACCCATAAACTCATACCAGCTCATGAGAACTGACTATTGAATTTTCAGGAATTTTGAAGTCATTTGTTATAAACAGCCATCATTAAAATATAAATTATATAAACTTACAATTTAAATAAATTATATTAAGTAATTACTCAAAACATCACTTTGTACTTACTTTACTATTACTTATGCTCATGAAGTTATTTGCATCTATTATATTTCTATAATAAAAAAATGCATAAATGTGTTACTGTATAGTTTTTTCTAACTATGCATTGGGTAGCATCATAATGTTAAATTGAAATTAGTCATAAATGGAATATTCACACCATGGAAATTAGTAAATGCTATAAAGTCTCTGTTGCTTTTTTGATTTACTACTGTTAAGGAACTAATGAAGTAAATATTAATAGTTCAGATTAACCTTAAACATGTGTCATGTCTATAATGACTACATTGTGAATAGTACAAGAAAATAGGGACATATTCTTCTATTATTTGATACTGGCCCCTCCTTGTACAGTCTTTCTACAAACTTCATACCAACTGACACAACCTAGCAACTGTTCCCTTTATTTCTACTCATGTGCCCTATATCCCACTCTGCACAATGGCTAGACTGCACCTTTCTAATTATAAATCAAATCTCATCACTTCCTGTTTAGATTTTTTCATTGCCTTCTCATCACACTTAAAACAAAATCCAGACTCTTCTCCGAGCTCAGTATATTCTGGTTCCTCCTTCTCTGACGATATCTTGTTTCTCTTCTCCTTTTTACCACTTTAAGTGTAGGTTTCCTGTTCAGCTACATAGAGTGTGCAATCTGTGCAGTCCATAGGACCTTGTGCTCAGAAGGGTTTCAAACTTTGTTTAATCACCTGCTGTTGCTGTCTTCAAAGTTTTAATAATTTTTTAAACAAGGGGCCCCACATTTTCATTTTACATTAGGACCTGCTAATTATATATGTGGCCATTCTCATTACACTTTAGCCATACTACACTTATTTATTTTTCTCAGCTGAGACAAACTCTTTTTCACCTTAGAACTATTACCATCCACATGCTCTCTTCCTAGAAAGCTTTTCACTCAGCCATTTTCCAAACTGTTTTTGTCATTTAAGACTCAGCTCCATATAAACATTTGGGTGAGATCTTACCTATCACGTAATCTAAAGAAGTAACTCCTTAATAATTGTACTCCATCACTCAGTTTTTATTGTCTTCATAATATTTACCTTTTGCTGAAATTATCTTTTTCCTTTAATGGTTTATCTGCTTATTATCTATACATCATCATTAGAATTTTAACTACGTAAGAGCAGAGTTTTTACCTTTGAAGCTCAGCACTCTACTACCAGCAGCTGGAACAATACTTAGCACATAACAGTCATTCAATAAATAGCTGCCAAATAAGTAAAGGAATCCATTCCTTTCTATCATCTACCATAACACAATTCTAGTTTGCCTCATCTGAAAACTTTCCCATGTTTAACACCATTGGGCTCCTGACACATCAGTCACTGAAATGATCTTTCAGCATTTGTTATAGTTTTGGTTTCTTGTATTTAATGCACATTTTTTTCCTTCAGTCATAAACTCTGCTTTCTTGGTGATGTTATAAAACACTATAGATGCTGGAGAAGAATTCGCCATGGTTTTAGAGAATAGGAATGGCATTCAAATTCTACTTATACTACCTATATCTCTTGTAACAATAGGCATGGTACTTAACTGTTCCAGGCTTCATTTATTTATAAAACTCACTAATGTGTAGATTACATGAGAAAAGGTGTGAAAAGAATTTAGCAGAGAACTACTGGGTAGAAATTCCTCTATATGTATTAGCACTGATTCTTATAACAAATTTCTCCAATTCCTGGAATCACAGCTATCAATGATAGGAGGATATCTTCACTTACCTGTAAGTTTATCTAGCTGTGAATAAAAAACTAAAGACACTAATAAGACACTAAATTGTTTGATTTATTGTAGGAATGAAATTAAACATATATATGTATATATACATATACACATTTATATATAAATAATATGTAGGTGGAGATATACATTTGTACTATATAGATAGGTAGATGTATATTTAGATATCTATCCATCTAGATAGATAGCTAAAAGTAGTATGTGTACATACTACCTTAGAAATACTGAATTATTTGTTTATATTTTGTTAGCCAATGTGTTCCATAGATACATACACAAAGGATACTTTAATTCTGAGAAGCTGAAACACCATTCAGCTCTAATATTTCTTATAATTATGCTTGCTGATATTCCATTTTTTTAGTGCAATTCTATGTCACCCTAGAGTTTCTGGTTTCAGATCACACCCAATTATATTTCCAAACCACACACAAATATTCTATAAATGACAATGGTATTCTTTAGAGACATTTTTGAGTCTGCTATTTTTGAGACACTTTTTCATCACTAAGGAAAAAGCTAAGAAGTAAAAACAAAAACATCAACTTGGTTTTCTGGCCATGCCTATTGACAAAGGTGCCATAACATTTTTAAAAAGGAATTGAAGAGCAGAGTTGAAATGCTGAGAGCATAGTTTATTGTAAATGCCTGAATCAGAGCAAACAGCCAGTGAAAGGTCAACATAACAGCCCATTGATCGGTACAAGCACATTTGCTAAACCCAGCAATAAATTTCCCCAAGAGCCACAGCAGCAATTCCTTCAAATATTTGTGGTATCTTTTTGTATGAGGCAGCTGACCAGAAAGTATAGCAGAATTTGCCCTTTATCATTGTTAGCACAAAGTCAGTAAACTATGGGACCACCGTAAGGATTTGAAACATTATTTTTCCCATAAATTTAAATTTATTGAACCCACATGTTGAGCACATACATGTCAGTCAATGATCTACATGCTTTGACAACAGTAATTATCAATATCCTTAATAATATATTGTCCCTGTCATTCAGAAGTTCAGTCTATTCAGGGAGAAATTATAAGACAATGGAACAACTGCTATACTACAAGTATACAAAGACAAGCACTGGAAAACTTAGGTAATCTCTAAATTTTTCTCTTTTATGCTGATGTGTTTTTGGAGCTCATGAAAAATTTTACAGAATAATTTATATTTGAGCTGGCCTTGAAATATAAGTAGGAAAAAAACAGCAAAATAAACCTGACCCAAAAGAGGGTAGACTACACTGAGGATAAAAAAAAAAAAAAGAAAGAAAGGACACTGTCAGGAAAACAGAGGTCTTGCTCAGGGAATAGCAAGGTTGTGGTAGGGAAATACTATAGGAATGCCAGGGTCCATGCTATTACCTGCTATGTGATTAAGCTGTTCAATAAAATTAAATTGGCAGAAGTTAATGAATAAACATGTGAAAGCCAACATCAACAATAAAACAAAAACAAGTTTCAAATCCTCTGTACCCAAGCATGAATAATCTCTCTCATTGAGCTATTCTTTATTCTCATCTTCAGTTCATCTAACCATCACTTAAAGATTTCTACCCAAGTTAAAGACTCTTATATTTTAAACATGTGGTCTATCTTTGGTTATTGGTAGGATTGCCTTATAAGATTTGGACACTCAGGTAAATTTGAACTTCAGACAAACAATAATTTTTTTTGTTATAAATGTCCCAAGTAGTGTCTGATCTTTCTATTATTCTACTAACAGTTTTTAATAAGTTCTCTTATCACAGTTCTTTTTTTTTTTATAATTTGATAGTAAGGTGCTTGGAGTGATATTTTAAATTTTTATTATAATTTATTTTGCATATTCTCTATGCCTTCAAATTCACTGATTGTTTCTTCTACAGGGCCTAATCTGTATATCCTGCACAATCTTATATACTGTAATATAACTTTATTTCAGAGATTGTATTTTTACCTCTAGAAATTTGCATATACTCTAAAGCGTATGGATATCCAGAAAGTATTGGGAAGAAATTAGGATGCATTTTTAGCACCCTACCAACTGTTTTCTGTGTATTATGGATAGTCATTATTACAAAATCCTAGTGGTCATTGAATCTCCAAACATTTTGCCAGTTAATCTTCACGAGTGTTCTTCACAGAACAGTGGAAAAATCTGTGAAGATGTTTAGATTGAAGGCTCACTTCAAATATTATTGCTTGAATGCATGAGTATGTAGGTTTGCATACACACAAAAAATATATGTGTGTGCACAAACACTCACACAGATGAGATATATATTTTTTCTTCTTAGGGCCCACTATGGCATGCTGTAACATTTTTTTTTACATGCTGTTGACCCAGTTTTGAGACCCTGACTAGAGACCGGTCAGTTCCCCTTCTTGAGAAGCCAATTATGTCCACATCCCCCTGTACTCTCACACTCCAGGACATCATGTACCTGCCCTAATCAC
Organism: Lagenorhynchus albirostris; assembly: GCF_949774975.1. Lineage (NCBI taxonomy): Eukaryota > Metazoa > Chordata > Mammalia > Artiodactyla > Delphinidae > Lagenorhynchus > Lagenorhynchus albirostris. The sequence continues at coordinate 72,755,271 of NC_083103.1, forward strand.
CTCAGGGCAGGTACCCGACAACCAACAGCAGCCCCTATGCCCCCAATTGTGTTGAAATTATTCGAAGTAGCCAAATTAGCCAGGCTGGCCCCTGTGCTTCCCATGCCTCTGCATGGCATTCTATGTTCTCCCCAGGCAGCCATGAGTATAAGAAAACTCTAAAAGTCTTTCCAGTTTCTCCCTCTTGATTTGCATCAGGCCTCATCACACCTCACCTGAGGTAACATGATTAAAGAACATGTTGAGTGTGTTCATTGTCCTAGGCCTTGAATCATTATAACCAGGCAAATAATCACATTTCCAAACCTTGAAAGCAAACTATACCTAAAATTAAAAAAAAAAAAATGTACGGTGCACTTATTTTTTTGTACTTCCTACATTTTTACCTGCATATTAAACATGAGGGTATTTTTAACAATGATAAGTATGGCCATATGTTTCCTTTATTTAAAGGAAAAGAATGACTATTTTAAGAATTTCTGAAGAACACATTTCAGTATAAAATCAATCAAGAAAACAGTCTAGTTTGTTAGTAGAAAGAGATTGAGTTGTGTTTTTAAAGCAAATAGGATGTACATCAGAAAATGAGATACTTACAAGTCTGTGGAAGGACAGAGGTAGTGAAAATAAAGAAAGAATAAAGGTAAAGAAAGTAACATCTAGCATTCAAGAATTTAGAAAAAGTAAAAATTGCAGAAACCAGTTCTGATAAACTCAATTGTCTGTAGCACCAAAGTGACTAATTTGCCACAAGATACTCAAAGCTACGTGCAAAAGTTTTTTTTTATGATGTGTGCTTGTCAAAGCTACAGCAGAAATAATGGTTTCTGCTTGTCTTGTAACTTTCAAATATTGTAGGGAATACCTTTCATTGGCAATTTCAAATTTGAGACCCTGCTAGCAGGGTTTCTGAAATATGTCATTTCTTAACATTCAATCCCTGTGATAGAGAGTAGAGCTCTGAATGGCTAAGAGATAGTCTGGATCATCCATTCCATTCCCTATTAAGCATTCTTACACAGTCTTTTATTAATATTTAATTAAAAAGAATGTCAACTACAGTGTTTTTTCTTTATAACGGGATGATACTATGCCTTGTACAAACTAAGATGCATTCAGCTTCTTCCTGAAAAGGAAGAGATCATAGCACAATCAATTACTGTTTCCATCTTAATATGCTGTTTCTTTTACTCATTTTTCAGTCAAAATCTTCTTTTGATTTATTAGAAGACTCATTATTTTAAACCTCATTAGCACATCTTATATATAATAGTAAGGGGAAGAGAAGGAGGATACAAATGGTGCTATGTACAAAAATATGGAAGAAAATATGCTTAGTTACTGTAGATCATATTTGAATTGCTAATGAGACCATGGTTATTATTAATAATTACTTTCATTTTTTACTCAACTTCTCAGCTGATTTTGGTTCATTATTTCAAGACATGATCAAAAATCTCCTTGCTGGAGGATCTGAGTCATCAAGGTCTGGATTCCTAATATTCTTCCATTAATTACCACCTCCACTACTTCCATTAGTACTAGTTGTGGGAATATGAAAAGGTACCCTCTCTGAATTCCAGAATTCATCCCCCTTATGAAGCGGTGCCCATACTTTCACTTGACCATCAGGTTTAATACTACAAAGGCACAGCACTTTGCCACTTATTTCATTGACATTAAGAAATAAAATTGTATGGTTATCAGAGTCATATTCCAGTTCAATAGGAATATTGTTTGCTCCATGGTAGAAACTATCAGTTGCCTATGCTGGCAACTAGTGTGCATTATTTTACAGAGTTAAGAATGGGAGAAAAAAAAAAGTTTGCAATTGTGTTATTGGGCAATAACACAAAGAACCAGTCAATTTCACTCTAATTTATGAACCTGTGTAATTTGAGGACTGACATCATATATTGGCCACTCTTCAAAATATAATAACACATCTTAAAAGACAGCACTGCAAACTTTCCAGTAATTGCCTCCCTGATGGTCTGTCAGCAAGACTTTGATATTCTATGACACCATTCTCACAGGTTAGATATTTCTCTGTGATTTGGAATATAGTAATATTAGTGAATTCTATTGGTGTATTCATATCGTCTCAGTTTTGGGCAGTAAAATATTTTCCTTGGTCAAAATCAAAGAAGCATTTTATACCATGATAATGACTAAGTCATTCTGTAAGAAACAGATTTTGGTGTCTGGCAGAATTATGTCTGTCAGTCAAGAGAGGCAAATCCATATCCAGAATAACCATCAGTTCTAATGACAAATTGCTGTCTTCTCCTTTTCACAAGGGAAATAATGTAACTGACTTTGCTACCAGGTGACTTTTTTTTTTTAATCCTGCTGAATGTTGCCATACTGGAGGTTAATCATTAATCTCCGATGTTGCCATGTTGGTACTCAACAGTAGCAGTTACCAGGTCTGCTTAATTGAGAGGAAGTTATATTGATAAGCCAATGGTCATAATTTATTGCAACCATGGTCCCTTTATTCTTAAGTCTGTTGAACACATCTTGAATAAGTTTGACTAGAAAATTATACTGACTGATATCCATAAGATCATTTTGTCCAATTAATTAATGAGAAAGTCTGCTTTCAGTATCCTTTTGTTAGTGGCCATATGAGACTTAAATATCCTCACATCTCAATTTATTCTGAGAGTTCCATCTGTATACCACTTCCACAGGTCCCTTTGTCCTCAAGGCTTTTACTTTCCTAGAGCCTGTGCATCCATCAAAACTATTACTACTTTCCATGATTGTGAGACCTGAATTCTGACTACTTTACTTCTGAGGTAAATATAATAGGTAAAGTACTTGAATGTTGGCCTACTAAGAGGATTTATATTTCCCAGTGTTCTTCAAATCAGACTTCTTACTCCATTGAATGAGACTGTAATGTTGTATCATCGTATTTCCACTGTACTGTATTATCCTATACTTCCAGCTCTTGCCAATATATGTGAACTGAGCTCTATTTTTAATTCTTCAGTCATCTATTTATAGAAACATTTTCAAGAAAATATAGGAGTGTATTAAAGGAATAGTGGGTCAATGTGGTAGAAGTAGGTGCCATTTGGTTTGAAACACCTAATGATACAAATTACTATCACATTACAAACATTTTGACTCTATCTCATATATACAACTTCCACTTAAAGATAGAGAACTGCAGCACAACTTTATGGTGTGGTGGATCTAGTATCTATTTCATATTGAGTAGCCCAAGTTACATGGTCACTTGTACTTCATGGTCAAACTCTCAGTTTGGCCCACAAGTTAATGAGTCTTATTTCACAAATAGAAAATACATTATTTTATTTTTTTTATAGAAGAGGGCATGATTTTGCTTTGCACTGGCAGAGTAAGTAAGCACTGTGATTCTCTGATTGGGGATTGCCAGAAAATCTCTAGAGCATCGAATATGCCCCAAATATTGAGAACAATATTTAATCAGCTGTGTCATAAATGCCAAGTGGCAAAGCAGTTTTCTCTGCAAACTAGAACAGCTGCAAATCCTTATCTTGCTCTTGAAACCATTTTAAACATGCAACTTTTTCAATTTTTCAATAAATCAAAGCATCACAGACATAGGATTTGTATGTTTTCACTATAATCTAGAGTCCCACCAAAAATGTGCCCTTTACTTAGAAAGATGATATAATATTTTAAGGGTGCAATATGCAGAAACTTGATCATTATTTTTTTATTTAATGTTATTGTAGTAAAATATATGTAACATAAAATTTGCCTTGTTAAGTGCACAATTCAGTGGCATCGATTACACTCATAGTGTTATGCAACTATCACTGCTATTTCCAAATCTTTTTCATCACCTCAGACACTCTGTACCAATTAAACAATAACTCTACTTTCCTCTCTTCCCCATACTGCAGATAACCTCTAATCTGCTTTCTGTTTGTATGAATTTACCTATTTTACATATTTCATAAGAGTGAAAATATATAATACTTGACCTTTTGTGCCTTCTTTATTTCACCTAGCATAATGTTTTCAAGATTCATCCATGTTTCAGCATGTTTCAGAACTTCATTTTTGTGGCTGAAAAATATTCTGTAATACATATGCACATACACACATATATGTATATGCACATTTTATTTATCCATTCATCTATTGATGGATACTTGAGTTGTGTCCACATTTTGGCTATTGTGAACAATACTGCGGTGAACATTGGCATTTAAGTATCTGTTGAGTCCCTCCTTTCCATTATTTAGGGTATATGCCTAACCTAGGAGTGGAATTTCTAGGTCATATGGTAATTCTATTTAACTTATTGAAGCCCTACAGACTTTTACACGTTAGCTGCATAGTGCTACATTTCCAACTGAAATGCACAGAAGTTCCAATATATGTACATCCCTGCCAAAACTTGTCAGTTTCCATTTTTTAAATTATAGCCATCCTCCTTTGTGAAGTTTTATATCATTGTGTTTTATTTACATTTTCCTAATTAATGATGTTGAACATATTTTAATGTTCTTGTAGACCATTTGCATAACTATTTAATATCTATTCAAGTGCTTTGCTCATTTTTAAATGAATTTTTTGTCTTTTTGTTGTAGAGCTGTAGGAGTTCTTTTTGTGTTTTTTTTTTTTTTGGATTATGGATGTTAAAGCCTTATCAGATATATGATATGCAAATATTTTCTCCCATTTTGTATGTTATCTTTAAACTTTCTTGAAAATGCCCTTTGATGCACAAAAGTTCTCAATTTTGATGAATTTTCTACTTTCTCTTTTGTTGTTTTTACTTTTGGTGAAATATCTAAGAATCCATTGACAAACCCAAGGCCATGAAGATTTATCCCTATCTTTCCTCCTAAGAAGTTGTTGACCCACTTTGAGATAAATTTTGTATATGGTATGGAGTAGGGGTCTAACTTCACTCTTATGTATGTGGAAATTCAGTTGTCCCAGCACTTTGTTGAAGAGACTATTCTTTTACCATTGAATAATCTTGGTACCCTTGTTGAAATCAACTGGCCATAAATGTTTGGTTTATTTCTTGACTCTCAATTTTATACCATTGGTCCATATATCTGTTCTTATGCCAGTACCACAATGTTTTGATTACTGTATTTTTATAGTAAGTTATGAAATTGGGAAATGTGAATCTTCCACTTTGTTCTCTTTTTTTCAGTATTGTTTAGGCTATTCCAGGCACTTGCAATTCCATATGAAATAGAGGATTGTTTTTTTTTTTTCATTTCTGAAAAATGTCTGTTGGAATTTTGATAGGAATTGTGTTGAATCTTTAGATCATGTTGGGCAGTATCAACATATTAATAATATTAAGTATTTAAAGCCATGAAAATGGGATGTCTTCCATTTATTTAGATCTTCTATAATTTCTTTCAGAAATATGTTTTAGTTTGAAATGCACAGGTCATTCACCTTCTTGTTTAAATTTATTAAATATTATAATATTTTAATTCTATTATAAACAAAATTGTTCCCTTAATTTCCTCTCTGGAATGTTCATTGCTGGTATATAGAAACACAATTGATTTGTTTGTTCTTGACCTTTTACCCTACAACTTCACTGAATTTGTTTCTGAATGTTAGTAGCTTTCTTGTGAATTCTTGGGTATGTTACATGTACAGGATCATACCATCTATGAATAGAGAGTTTTAACTTATTTTTCTTGCCTAATGACACTGACTAGAACATCTATTATAAAATTAAATAGTGATAGTGGAAGTGACAATTCTTTCCTAGTCTCTGACTTAGGCAAAAAGTTTTCAGTCTTTCACCAGTGAGTACAATATTAGCTGTGAGGTTTTCACAAATGCCTTTTATCAAGCTGAGAGATTTGCCTTCTATTCTTAGTTTTCTGAGTGTGTTTTTTTTTTTTAATCAATATGGGATCTTGGGTTTTCTCAAATGCCTTTTCTGCACCAATTGAGGTGATCATTTTTTTCTTTATTCTATTAATATGGTATATTACATTGAATGATTTTCTTATGTTGAAACACCTTTACATACCTGGGATAATTCCATTTGGTGTATAATCCCTTTGATAAGCTGCTGAATTCCATTTGCTTGTATTGTGTTGAAGACTTTTATATCTATATTAAAAAAGATGTTGGTCTGTAATTTTCCTTTCTCGTGATGTCTTTATCTGGCTTTGGTATCAAGGTAATCCCGGATTATAGAAGAAATTGAGAAGTGTTTGTTCCTAAAACTCTTATTTTTAAAGAGATGAAGAATGATTTGTGTTTATTCTTCTTTATGTTTGATAGAATTCATCAGAGAATTCATTTGGTCATGGAATTTTTTTTATTAATTAGCCAATCACTTGTTATAAGTGTGTTGAGATTTTTCTATTTCTTCTGAGTCAGGTAATCTGTGTTTCTTGGAAATTTTCCACTTCACCTTGTTGGCACAGAATTGTTCATAGTATTTTTTACATTTTTTTTTTTTTAATTTTCTGTAAGGTCAATAGTAATTTCTACATTTTAATTTTGGATTTTAGTTTTGCATCTTTTATCTTTGTCAATCTAGCAAAAAGTTTGTCAATTTTGTTGATCTGTTAAGTGAACCAAATTGCAATTTCATTGATTCTATTTTATAAAATTCTCTATTTCTTTTATCTCTGCTCTGATATTTACTATTTCTTTCTTTTTGAAAGATATGTATTTAATTAGTTCTCCTCTTTCTTGTTCCTCAAGGTGTAAAGTTAAGTTATTAATTTGAGTTATTTATTCTGCTTGACTATAGGTGTTTACAGCTATAAAATTTCCATTTTAACAATGACTTAACTGTATTCCATATGGTCAGGTATGTTGTGTCTTTACTTTTATTCACATCTAGGTATTTTCTAAATTTCCATCTGATTTCTTCTTGACTCAATAGTTGTTTAAAAGTGTGTGTCATTGACCTTCCCTGGTGGAGCAGTGGTTGAGAGTCCGCCAGCCGATGCAAGAGACATGGGTTTGTGTCCCGGTCCAGGAAGATCCCACATGCTGCGGAGTGACTGGGCCCATGAGCCATGGCCACTGAGCCTGCACGTCCAGAGTCTGTGCTCCGCAACGGGAGAGGCCACAACAGTGAGAGGCAAAAAAAAAAAGTGTGTCATTTAATTCCCACATATTTGGGAATTTTTCAGTTTTCTTTCTGTTGTTGATTTCTAGCTTCATTACATTGCAATCATAGAAAACACTTTGTATGATTTCAATCTTTTAAAATTTATTGAGACATGTTTCATGTCCTAGCATACGGTCTCTCCTGGAGAATATTACAAGTGCACTTGAGGATAATGTGTATTCTGCTGTTGTTGGGTAGAGTGTTCTACATGTGAGTTCTGTAGGCCTACTTGATTAATAGTGTTATTCAAGTCCTTTATTTCTTTATTGATTTTCTGTCCATTATTGAAAGTATTGAAGTCTCTATTATCATAGAGCTATTTCTACCTTCAATTCTATTAATGTTTGAATCATATATTTTGATTCAACATATATATATATATATATAATTGTTATAGCTTCTTGATGAATTGACCCTTTTATTAATATGTATTGCCCTTTTTGCCTCATAGCTTAAAGTCTATTTTGTGTGATATTAGTTTCACCACCCAGCTCTCTTTTGGTTATTATTTGCATGGAATATCTTTCTCCATCTCTTTACTTTCAATCTATTTGTGTCTTTAGAGGTAAAGTAAGGATCTTATAGACAGCATATCATTGAATCATGTTTTATTTTCCATTCTACTAATCTTTGTCTTTTGATTGGAGGGTTCAATCCATTTACATTTCAAGTTAATACTAATAAGGAAAAATTTCTATCAATATGATATTGGTTTTCTCTACACATTACACATTTTGGGCCATTTTACCCTCCATTACTGCCTTATTTTGAGTCTAACTGGTTTCTTTTGTATTGAATTGTTCAAGTTCCCTTCTCATTTCATTGTATATACATCTCTAAGATATTTTCTATGGGAATTACACTTAATACTCTAAGTGTATTACAATCTAGCTGAAGTTGGTACCAAATTATATTTACTATCCTAAAGAACATGCTCCTATACAGCTTAATATCCTTTTTATATTACTGTTGTCAAAAAGTGTATCTTTATGCATTGTTTGCTTGATAACATAGAATTATTATTATAATTATTATTATTAATTTGTGTTTTAAATCATGTAAGAAATAAAAAGTAGAGTTAACAAAAAAAATAAAATACTACTGGCTTTTATGTTTGTCCACTTAGTTACCTTTACCGAAAACATTTATTTTTTTTCATATGGTTTTGAGTTAAGTCAACCAGAAGGACTCCTTTAGCATTTCTTGTTGGGCAGGTCTAGTGGTAATGAAATAGTTCACCTTTTGCTCATCTGGAAATGTGTTAATTTCTCCCTTATTTTATTTTTTACTTTTTTTTGTGGTACGCGGGCTTCTCACTGTTGTGGTCTCCCCTGTTGTGGAGCACAGGTTCTGGACGCGCAAGCTCAGTGGCCATGGCTCACAGGCCTAGCCACTCTGGGGTATGTGGGATCTTCTCGGACCAGGGCACGAACCCGTGTCCCCTGCATTGGCAGGTGGACTGTCAACCACTGCGCCACCAGGGAAGCCCTCTCCCTCATTTTTGAAAGACTTTTGCTTGATTTAGTATTCTAGGTTGATTGATATTTTTTTCTTTCAGCACTTAAATGTGTCATCCCTTTGCCTTTTGACCTCCATGGTTTTTGATGTGATATCAGCTGTTAATCTTCTTGAAGATCATTTATATATGATGAGTTGCTTCTCTCTTGCTGCTTTCAAAGTTGTCGCCTTTTCTCCATCTTTCAACAGTTTGATTATAATATGTTACCATATTGTGCTTTATGAGTTTTTCCTGCTGGAATTTGTTGAGGTTCTTGGATGTATATCTTCATGTCTTTCATCAAATTTGGCAGGTTTTCATCTATTATTTATTCAAATATCTTTCTATCCTTTTCTCTTTTTATTCTTCTGTGATTCCCATAATATGTATGTTGGTTTACTTGAAAGTAAGCTACTATACAGGAACCTCAGGCTCTGTTCACTTTTTTCTTCATTTTTTTCTTCTCCTCAGTCTTGGTAATTTCAATTTTCCTATATTCAAGTTTGCTGATTCTTTATTCTGCCTGCTTAAATCTACTATTGTACCCCATTGGAGAGTTTTTCATTCCAGTTACTATACTTTAGAACTTTAGAATTTCTGGTTTTTTTTCCTTTTAATATCTATATATTTTTTATTGCCCTTCTGTTCATACATCATTTTCCTGATTTCCTTTAGTTCTTTGTCAATGGTTTCCTTTAGTTCTTTCAGCATATGTAAGACAGTTGTTTTAAAATATTCAGTAAATGCAATGTTTGGATTTCCTCAGGGAGAGTTTCTGTCAATTATTTTCTTCCTTTGAATAGGACATACTTTCCTCTTTCATTATATGACATGTGGTGTTTATTTGTTGGTTGTTTTTGAAAACTGGACATTTGAATATTATAATGTGTTAAATCTGGAAACCAGATTCTCCCCCTTCCCCAGGGTTTGATATTTTTTGAATGCTAAAAGCTATAATCCACTTGCTTAGTAATTTTTCTAACCTATTTTTGAACAGACTATATTCTTTGTCATGTGAGTCACTGAATTTTCTGTTCCTTTAGCTTATGTTCGGCTAGAATTTTACAAATTTCCTTATTTTCCAAAAGATGAAAAAAAAAAAAAAAGAACCCAGTCTTTTAGGATTGGTTCTGTGGTTGGGTGTTCCAATATTTATTCAGTCTATTTACAACTCTGATAGACTTGCTCCTGTTTGCGCTGAATCTGGAGATCAGCCAAAGGTGAAAATTTTGGGTCTTCCTGGGGCTTTTCTGAGTATGTGTCCTGCCCTGGGTATATGAGTGATATTCTAAATTCCCCATTATACATGGGCACTTTTGAATATCTGAATTTCTCAAAGAAACTCTCTTCAGCTTTTCTTCCCTGGATTTAGGTTTTCTATTTCAGGGGTTCCCAACCCCCAGGTACAGACTGGTACTGGTCCATGTCCTGTTAGGAAATGGGTCACACAGCAGGAGTGAGTGATGGGCAAGCGAGCAAAGCTTCATCTGTATTTACAGCCACTCCCCATCACTCTCATTACCGCCTGAGCTCCACATCCTGTCAGATTAGCAGGGCATTAGATTCTCATAGGAGCACAAGCCCTACTGTGAACTGCACATGTGAGTGATCTAGGTTGTGCGCTCCTTATGAGGATCTAATGCCTGATGATCTGAGGTGTAGTTGAGGCGGTGATACTAGTGCTGGGGAGCAGCTGTAAATATAGATTATCATTAGCAGAGAGGTTTGATTGCACAGAGACCATAATAAATCAATTGCTTCAGACTCATCAAAACCTTACCAGTGTGTGGCAAGTGAAAACAAGCTCAGGGCTCCCACTGATTCAGTAACTCCCACATTACAGTGAGTTGTACAATTATTTCATTATATATCACTATGTAATAATAATAGAAATAAAGTTCAAAATAAATGTAATGTGCTTGAATCATCCCAAAAACATTCCTACCCTAGTACATGGAAAAATTGTCTTCCATGAAACGGGTCCCTGGTGCCAAAAAGTTTGCAGACCACTGGTCTATTGTATGTCAACCATATATTTTAACTCCGTGTGACTGCTATTTTTTCATTTGCCTTACAGTGTTTTCAAGCAATGCCTATCACTTTTATGGCCTGAAACAGTTCTAAATTAGGGACAAAAGATATGAGTACTTCAAGATAATTCTTCATGTATCCTCCAAAGGTTAGAAGAGAGAAACACAATATTCCACAAATAAGGTCAGGTCTCCTCCTCCAGAACCAGGGATCATGGTTCTACATTGGGAACATTAGCTTCCATCATAAAGATGGCCTCCAAGCCAGAGAGTGTGTGGGGCAATTGCAAGTAAAAATGCTGCAAAGGTGTTCCTGCCATTTTTAAATTACCTTTTTGTGATTCAGCATTTTCTTGATTAAAGCTTTGATTATTTTCCAGAGTTATGACAAGTTTGGTCCTGGAAGTTTCTGCTTGTTTTTTGATGCTTTGTTGTAGGGACAGAATCTTGAAGTGTCTAATCTATCATTTTGTTGTTGTCATTCTATTGTTACTTTTGATAAATATTTCAGCTCCAAATACTACAGCTTAGAAACCTTATAACCAAGATGACAAGTCCCTGATATTATACCAGGTATATTAGCTACTTTCTGGGATCATTATATCATACCAATTTACCTGGAGTATTCATGGTAGTTAATTCTCAATAGATTCAAGTTAGCTGATGTCATAAACACACTGAGCCTTGAATGATGTCTTATCAGAAGATTTCAATGTATTAGATTATGACAAAGAACTTTATAGTAGATACAGATTCTAGGAACATGTATTTCAGTCCATACAAGGAAAAAGTAAATAGTTTATGGTATTTTTATTAATTAGCATAAATTAATACAATAATATGTCACAACAATAGCTACATCGTATTTTTTAGAGCCTTTGCATATATGCCCTGGTAAAAAACAAAACAAATTAAAAAACAAACAAACAAACAAAAAACCTAAAATTGCAGTTACAATAAAAGTCAATGACTGATTATAATTAAAATTATACTTTGGGAGAGTGGCATCACTGAGACAGTAACAAATGTTACTCCCAATCTCACTGTCCCTTACAAGAAGAATAACAACTTTCATGGACAAGACACCACTGAGAAATTCCTAGAACACAAAGGTGAGGCAGAAGCACCCTCGTGCACCACAGACACCATAACAGATGACATTAAAGGATAAGAGGAGGGGGTATATGTTGCATCACTCCCCACCCAGGCCAGTGCAGTACCACACTAAGAGTTCTCCTCAACCTATGGTTCCATCGGTGGGAATAGAGCCTAGGTGGATATCTAGCTCTCCCAGCATTGTGGGATGCTTCTTGGGAGTCCCCACTCTCATCTTGCCTCATGGGGATCATAGAGAAATCTGAGGAGCTTGGCCCCACTGGACATCTGATTGTGGTGGAGAAATGTGGAGGGACTTGTAGCAACCAGTGCTCAGATCCAGACAGACTGAGTCCTTACTGCAGTGCCCAAGTATTATTTCCAATTAGCGGCTTTACTCATCTGCAGAGCCAGGAAGTTGACACAGTCTGATCAGGGAACATAGCAGTTGACACAGTCTGACCAGGTCTGCCCAATTTTGGACCACACATAAAGAGCCTTGCTGACCCTGGACCTTGTGTTTTCCCCAGGCCAGGCAGGAGAACTGAGTCATAGCCCTGCCTATTGCTGAATGTCATTCCTGGCCATGATCAACCAGAAAGGTTTGTTAGAATTCTTGAAAGCTATGTTACTCAGCAATGCATAAGCATAGTCCAGTAGGCAGAACTGATCATCTGCAGAGGAAAACCAGTGACACCATTTGGTCAATAAACGTGGAGTGTGGATCAGTTAGAATCAAGACCACAAAAGGTCTTACCAGGCTTGGAGCCAATTCCCTGCTCTGCTCAAGCAGGGGAGCTAGTTCATATTCCCACCCACTGCTGAATGTAGCTCCTGGCCCTGCCTGACCAGAAAGCCTGGCCTGAGTACCTGGGAATGGCTTGGTCCAGCAGCACTCAAGCAGAGAGTCCAGCCAGCAGTTCCGTCTATCTGCAGAGATAAGCTGACAAACCTGCTTGACCAGAGAGTTTGGTACACAGGTCTGCATGATTAGTTCCTCCAATAAGAGTCTTGTCAGTCTTGGAGTCTGATCCCCTTACCTCCCAGCAGGAAATCTAATCTGTAGACCTGTCCACTGACTAATATAACCTTTAACCCTGCTAATCAGAAAACATAACCAGAGATTCCAGGAATCTTAGTAGCCCACTCTGCAGCCCCAATTACAGAAGCACCTGAGCAGAGAAGCCAACCAACAGCTCTGTGTCTGCAGAGCCAGGATGGTGGCTCCATCTGTCCAGGGAGCTAAGTGTGAATGTCTATCTGATTTGATTCCTAAACAAAGAAGCTTGATAGCCCTGGGGCATGTTCTGAGCCCCAACTGGGTAGAGGAAGTAATTCATAGCACTATCCAAAACTGAATACATCCTCTAGCCTGACCTGACCAGCAAGCCTAACTAGAGCGCCCAGAAATCTATGTCACCCATGCTGCAACTCTGATTATGTGGCATTTCTGTGTAAAACCCAGTCATTTGCAGAGCTAGGACAGTGGTCTGTCAGGCCAGGGAACTTGGTGCATTATTCTGTTTAAAGTGACCCCCAAATAAGAGCATTGCCAGCCTTTGAGCCTACATAGGGCTCCGCCTGAGTAGGAAAACTAATTCATAGTCCTACTCACTGATGAGTACAGCTTTCAGCCCATTCAACTAGGGAACCTAAGTGTAGCCCATCCTATAGCTTTGCACACAGTGACACTTGAACAGAGAGCACAGCACAGAGCTTTTCCCATCCATAGAGAAAAAACAGTGATCCCATGTGTCCAAGATATTGAATGCACAGTCTAGCCTGATTCAGATCCCCAAACAATGAGCAACACAGCCCTTGAGACCCATCCTGCTGCCTCACCAAGGAAGGGAAATAATTCATACTATACTCTTGAGTACAGTAACAAGTACTGACCACCTTAGGAAGTCTGACCAGAGTGTTCAGACAACCATGGAACCCCTTCTACAGCCTCACTTGGGTAGAGTACCAAACCAAATGTCCTATCTAACAAGTCTCAGCCTGTGGCATCACCTAATCTTAAAAAATGGGCAAGTCCACTGCCCAAAATAGACCCTGATAACAAATTACACTCAACAAATATGTTACCAGCTTACATGTCCAGAACAACAAGCCAAGCAGACTGGTAATGAACTGTCTTTGCCAAAATGAACTGACAATGCCTGAAAAAGGAGCCCACGTTCTCAAACACACAGATACCAACATAAGGAATCAAGTATCATGAAAAATCAAGTAAATATGACACCACCAAAGGAAACTAATAAAACTCCAATAAATAACCCTAACAAAATGGAGATCTATGAACTGTCACACAAAGAATTGAGAATAATCCTTTTAAAGAAGTTTACTGAATTGCAAAAACACACAGTAAGACAACTAAATAAAATTAGAAAAACAATGCATGAACAAGATGAGAAGTTCAACAAAGGAATAGAAACCATAAAAATTAAGGCTGAAAAATATAGTGCTGAATTGAAGACTTCAACAGATTGCTTCTAAAGCAGACTCAACCATGAAGAAGAATCAGTGACCTAAAAGAAAGGACATTTGAAAGAATATAGTCAGAAAAGCAAAAAGAAAAAGAGTGAAGAAAGCCTACAAAACTTATGGAACACAGTCACAGGAAACATTATCCTCAATATGGGAATTCCCAAAGAAGAAAAAGAGTAAAGGAAGACTCTAAGGTAATAATGGCTAAAAATTCCCAAAACTTGGGGAGTGAAATTGACACACAGATCTATGTGGCCCAAAGGATCCAAAATTGGTTGAACAAAAAGAGGACTACACCAAGACACATTAAAATTACATTGTCAAAATTCAAATCAGGGCTTCCCTGGTGGCGCAGTTGTTGAGTCCACCTGCCGATGCAAGGGACACGGGTTCGTGCCCTGGTCTGGGAAGATCCCACATGCTGCGGAGCGACTGGGCCCGTGAGCCATGGCCGCTGAGCCTGCGCATCCGGAGCCTGTGCTCCGCAACGGGAGAGGCCACAACAGTGAGAGGCCCGTGTATGGCAAAAAAAAAAAAAAATATATCAAATCAGAAAAAGAAGTTTCAAAGCAGCAAGAGACAAGAGAGAAATTACATATAAGGGAACCCCCATATGACTATTGGTGTAAATCTCAAAAGAAACTTTTCAGGCCAGGAGAGAATGGAATAATACATTCAAAATTCTGAAGATAAAAACTATCAACCAAGAATTCTATACCAGGCAAATCTGTTGATCAGAAATGAAGGAGAAATACTTTCCTGTACAAAGAAAACAGAAGGAGCCCATCACCACTAAACCTGTCTTACAAGAAATGTTAAAGAATTTCTTTGAGTGGAAATAAAGGACACTAATTAATATCATAAAAACATAAGAAAGTACATAAAACTCCCAGGAAACAGTAAATATATAATCAAAGTTAGATTATGTAATATGATAATAGTGGTGTGAAATTCACTTAAGACTGTAGTTTAAAAGTTAAACTAATGTAGTAAAAATAACTGTAACTACGTGATCTGTTATTGGATACATAATATTACAAGACAATCGTGTCCACTCTCACCACTCCTGTTTAACATAGTACTGGAAGTCCTATCCAGAGCAATCAAGCAAGAAAAAAAAATAAAAGGTAATGGAATTGGAAAGAAAGAAGTAAAATTGTCTCTACTTGCAGATGACATGCTTTCATATATAGAAAATCTTAAAGACTTCACCAAAAAATTGTTAGATCTAATCAACAAATTTAGTAAAACATCAAGATTAAATTTCCACACAAAAACCAGTAGTCTTTATAAACACTAATGAAAAATTATAAAAGAAATAAAGAAAATGATCTCATTTACTAAAGCATCAAACACAATAAAATACTTGAGAATAAATTTAACCAAGGAGGTGAAATATCTATACTCTGAAAACTATAAGACATTGATGAAAGAAATGAAAGAAGACATAGATAGAAAGGTATTTGGTGTTCATGTACTAGAAGAATTAATATTATTAAAATGTCTATACTAACCAAAGCCACCTTTCGAGTCAATGCAATCTCTCCCAAGTTTCCAATAGCATGTTTTACAGAAGTAGAAAAAATCATAAAATTTATATGGAAGAACAAAAGACCTCTAAGTAGCCAAAACATTCCTGAGAAAGAAGAACAAAGCTGAAGGTATTGAACTTACTAATTTCAAGCCATATTAGAAAGCTATAGTAATCAAAACAGTATGGTATTGGCATAGAAACTAACAGATAGACAAATGAAACAGAATCAAGACCCCAGAAATAAACCCCTGCATATATGATCAACCGATATTTAACAACGGAGTCAGCAATGGAGACTTAATGGAGAAAAGATGTCTCTTCAATAAATGGTGCTGGAGAATATTGAATATTCACATGTAAAAGAATGAAACTAGACACCCCTCTTACACCACTCACAAAAATTAACTGAAAATGGATTTAAGACTTAAATATAAGATGGAAATCAAAAGAAAACAAAAAGCTATAAGAAAACATAGGAGAAAAGCTCTTCTACATACATCTTAGCAATGATTTTTCAGATATGACACCTAAGGCAAAAGCAGAAAAATTTTAAAAAAAGTGGGACTCCATCAAACTAAAAAACTTCTGCAAGGCAAAGGAAACCGTTAACAAAATGAAAAACAACCTACCAAATGACAGAAAATATTTGCAGGTTATATATCTGATAAGGGGTTGATATGCAAAATACATAAAGAACTCATACAACTCAACAGCAAAAAACAAATGAAGAAACAAACAAAATCTGATTAAAAAATAGGCAGAGGAACTGAATACAGGCATACCTCCACAATATTGCAGGTTTTGTTCCAGAATACTGCTGTAAGTGAATATCACAATAAAGCAGATCACAGGAATTTTTGTTTGTTGGTTTTCCAGTACATATAAAAGTTATGTTTACACTACACTGTTGTCCATTGGGTGCATAATAGCATTAAGTCTAAAAATCAATGTACACACCTTAATTAAAAAGAAATCTATTCCTAAAGAATGTTAATGATCATCTAAACCTCCAGCACGTCATAGTCTTTTTGCAATAGTAACATCAAAGATCACTGGTCACAAGGCTTCCCTGGTGGCTCAGTGGTTGAGAATCCACCTGCCAATGCAGGGGACATGGGTTCTAGCCCTGGTCCAGGAAGATCCCACATGCTGCAAAGCAACTAAGCCCATATGCCACAACTACTAACCCTATGCTCTAACACCTGCAAGCCACAACTACTGAAGCCTGTGCACCTAGAGCACAGGCTCCGCAATAAAAGAAGCCACCTCAATGAGAAGCCCCACACTGCAACAAATAGTAGCCCCCACTCACTGCAACTAGAGAAAGCCCACACACAGCAACAAAGACCCAAAGCAGCCCAAAATAAAATAAATAAATGTATTTAAAAAAAAAAAGATCACTGATGACAGATCACCATAAAAAATATAATAATGAAAAAGTTTAAAATATTGCAAGAATTACCAAAATGTGACACAGAGACAGGAAGCGAGCAAATGCTGTTGGGAAAATTGTGCTGATTAACTTGCTGGATGCAGGGTTGCCCCAAACCTTCATTTTGTAAAAAAAACACAATATCTGTGAAACATAGTAAAGCAAAGTGCAATAAAACAAGGTATGCTTGTAGACATGTTTTTCAAAGAAAATATGCAAATTGTCAACAGGTACATGAAAACGTGTTCAACATTACTAATCATCAGGGAAGTACAAATGAGATATCACCTCACACCTGTTTGAATGGTGTCATCAAAAATACAAGAAATACCCAGTGTTAGTGAAGATGTGGAAGAAATGGAAACCCTTTTACATTGTTGGTAGGACTGTAAATTGGTACAACCACTGTGGAAAATAGTATAGAGATTCCTCAAAAATGTAAAATGAAAGTACCATATAATGCAGCAATTTCACTTCTGGGTATATTTGAAGGAAACAAAAACACTGTGTCAAATAGTTATCTGAACTTCCATATTTAAGCAACACTGTTTAAAATAGCCAAGACTTGGTAACAACCTAAGTGTCCATCAATGGATATATGGATAAAGAAGTTGTAATATATATATATATATATATATATATATATATATATATATATATACACACACACAGCCATTACAAAAAGAAGAAAATCCTGTCATTGCAACAACATGGATGGACTTCGAGGGTCTGATGCTAGTGAAATAAGTCAGACAGAGAAAGACAAATACTGTATAAGCTACTTATATGTAGAATCTAAAAAAAAAATAAACAACAACCACACAAAAACCAAATTAATAGACATCTAGATCAGATCTGTGGTTATTAGGGAAGCAGGAGGTGGGTGGCAGGGGAATTGGAGGAGGTGGTCAAAAGATGCAAACTTCCAGTTCTAAGATAAATACTGGGATGTAATCTACAACATGGTGATTGTAGCTAAAACTGCTATATGGTATATTTGAAAATTGTTTAAAAGTCAATCCTAAGAGATTTCATCACAAGGAAAAAAACATTTTTTTTTCTTTTTTGTGTGGGTATATAATACTTGTTAACAAACTTACTGTGGTAATCATTTCACAGTATATGTAAGTCAAGTCATTATGCTGTACAATATATATTTATGCAGTGCAGTATATCAATTACATCTCAAGACTGGAAATAAATGAATAAATAAATATTAAACTTCAAGAGTCATCTGTCTTCTACACAAGGAAAATAATAGAGTCACATGAAGGCAGTAATAACCACCACTTTCCCATATTTTAAGTACCTTGTAGTCGTATTAATACTTGTGTTTCTCCAAGTATGTAGTATCACATTTTATTTGTTATTTTTGATAGAGATTAGTTCCATAAACTTCAACTCTACATTCTTCAACTTGGTCAATGCTAACTTAATATCCCTCAATTCATAAATAAGGAAAGAATATGGGTATTCCACAATTTGTTGAGTATTAGATGACCATATGAATCCAAGCCCTAATGTAATAATCAGAGAATATATTTAAAAACCAACTGAGCTGATTATCAGTGGGGCTGGGTAAAACTCTACTTATCATTGATGTCTATAACCCCCCACACTAATAGACCTCAATTATAATCTCTGAGAATTACATGTTATTCCTTTGTCCTTAATGAAAATCTTGCAACAAGTTGCTACAGTTCACTGTTTAGAAGTCTAGGAGAATATTTATGTAAAGTGTTTATTAACATGTTTTAGGAATCTCCTTTAGGAACACCTGCCTCCTCTTTATTAATGGTCTGTAAACCTAAAGATAGTCTTAGTCTTAGAGAATGGATTAAATTCCATGACCTACATTTAGAATAGGTGAATGATCTATTACTATGGCCTAGAAAATTTTTTTAAACTTGACCTCAGATCAAGAATTTAGATGGCTAACTCTATTTCAAACATAGGAATACCATTACCATTACCAAACATTCCACGGGTCACATAACTATGGTCATCACTCCAGTTCTACTATGCAATATAGTTACTATGTATACCTTGCTTCTGGTGTTTGAGAGCTATGATCTAACTTTTGCCACTCTGGGACATCATTTCCATTAAAATCAGGATCTTGCAGTACCTTCTACAATTGTTGATGAAGTCCAGAAACAGACACTACAGAACATTTTAATGATGATAATGATCTCTTTAATACGATGTATTACAGTATCTCGGTGAAGACAATGTCTTTTACAAAATATTTGCCCACTTCTATTCTATATGATATTGTATTCTAAGTTAAAGGGAGGAAATTCTGGCATCTCAAATTTACTTAATGCAGGAGTTTATTACATTTCTGATAAGAATAAATGTCCTATATAAGACATTTATAAAGTCCAAATTAAGTCCCAACAAAATACACTGCAGGAAAAATCATTGGGAAGTTTGATGAATTATAAAGGATTAGGAAATGCCTTGGGCTTTTCACAGACCATCCTTTAAAAATAGCTTGAAACAGAGCTTTCATACATTCATAGTAATCAGTCAAAAGTTATCCTGTTTTCAAATTTAGGAGTTCTCAAGACCAACTCTCATTGTTGACACCAATTATAAGTTTGGGTATCTTCAGTATAACTTTCAGGTTCCATAATTCACTAGATGGACTCACAGATCTCAGAAAAGCAATCATGATCAAAAGATACAGAATAATCAGCAGAGGGAAACACATAGATAAGGATCCAAAAGACAAAAAGGCACAGAGCTTCCAACTGTCCTCTCCCAAGGGAGTCATGCAGACAGTGTCTATTTCTCCTGGGAATTATGTTTGACAAAATGTATAGGATGTTGCCAATGAGGGGAACTCATCCAAACATTGGTAGTCAGCACTTTTGTTGGGGCTAGGGCATGCCACATGACTGATTTTACTCTGCAGCCCCTCCAGAGATCAAGTTGACAGATTTTTATCAGGCAGAACAATTCCAAGAACTTAGAAGTTACTCCTAGGAGCTAAAGGCAAAGGAAAACCCTCTCTTTGGGCAAAGTTAATCTTTTACTGTACATGGGTAAAGATAAGTAAAAACACTAATCAAGGGCAATAACACAATTGAGAATCTATATGACATATTATTTACAATATCCACTATTCAAATTTACAAATCATATAAAGAAACAAGATTATGCTGTACTAAGCAGTATAACCTTTAAAGCAACAATTATGTATGTTTAAAATTCAAGAAATAAAATAAAGGTAAACATAATTTTAACATGCATACAGATAGGGTATTTCAGCAGAAAAATGAAGACATAATTGAGATTTAAAGGGAAATTATAGAATTCTGGAAACCTAATGTAAACCTAACTACATCATGGTGACTGTAGTTAATAATAATATATTATGTATTGAAATTTGCTAAGAGAGTAGATATCAAATGTTCTAACCACAAAAATATAAATAGGAGGGACCTTCAAGATGGTGGAGGAGTAAGACGTGGAAATAACCTTCCTCCCCACAAATACACCAGAAATACATCTAAATGTAGAACAACTCCTACAGAACACCTACTGAAGGCTGGCAGAAGACCTCAGACTTCCCAAAAGGCAAGAAACTCCCCATGCACCTGGGTAGAGCAAAATAAAAAAAGAGAAAACAGACAAAAGAATAGGGACAGGACCTGCACCCCTGGGAGGGAGCTGTGAAGGAGAACAAATTTCCACACACTAGGAAGACCCTTCACTAGTAGAGACGGATGGTGGGTGGTTGTGAAGCTTCAGAGCCATGGAGGAGAGTACAGCAACAAGGGTGCAGAGGGCAAAGCAGAGAGATTCCCACACAGAGGATCAGTGCCAACTCACCTGACAGGCTTGTCTGCTCACCCGTCAGGATGGGTGGGGGCTGGGAGCTGAGGCTCAGACTTCGGAGGTCAGATCCCAGGGAGAGGACTGGGTTTGGCTGCGTAAACACAGCCTGAAGGGGGCTAGTGAGCCAGAGCTAGACAGGAGGGAGTCCAGGAAAATGTTTGGATCTGCCTAAGAGGCAAGAGACCATTGTTTTGGGGTGCATGAGGTGAGGGGATTCAGAGCACTGCCTAAATGAAGTCCAGAGAACAGCACCAGCCGCGGCTATCAGCGCAAACAGCAGAGATGGGCATGAAATGCTAACACTGCTGCTGCAGCCACCAAGAGTCCTGTGTGCTAGCACAGGTCACTATCCACATCTCCCTTCTCAGGAGCCTGTGTAGCTCGCCACTGCCAGTGTCCCGTGATCCCTGGGAGAACACATGGCGTGCGCCAGGCTGTTGCAACGTCATGCTGGCCTCTGCTGCTGCTCCTTCCTCTCCCTGCCCTGAGTGAGCCAGAGCACCCGAATCAGCCACTCCTTTAACCCCCTCTTGTCTGGGTGAAGAACAGACCCCAGAAGGTGACCTACATGCAGAGGCAGGGCCAAATCCAAAGCCGAACCCCAGGAGCTGTGTGAACAAAGAAGAGAAAGGGAAATTATTCATGAAGCCCCAGGAGCAGTGAATTAAATCTCCACAATCAACTTGTTGTAACCTGCATCTGTGGAATACCTGAATAGACAACAAATCATCCAAAACTGAGGCTGTGGACTTTGGGAGCAACTGTAGACTTGGGGTTTGTTTTCTGTGTCTAATTACTTTTTAGTTTTACATTTACCTTAGCTTAGTATTTAGAGCTTATTGTCATTGGTAGATTTGTTTATTGATTTGGTTTCTCTCTTCTTTATATATATATATATATATATATATATACATATATATGTATACGTATATATATATGTATATATATATACATATATATGTATATATATATATACGTATATATATGTATATATATATAAAGAAGAGAGAAACCAAATCAATATATATATACGCATATATACGTATATATACGTATATATACGTGTATATATATATATATATATTTTTTTGCTTTATCTCTTTTTATGAGTATGTATGTGTATGCTTCTTTGTGTGCTTTTGTCTGTGTAGGTTTGCTTTTCACATTTGCCCTAGGGTTCTGTCTGTCTGGGTTTTTTTTGTATAGTTTTTAGCACTTGTTATCATTGTTGGATTTGTTTATTAGTTTTGTTGTTCTCTTCTTTTTTTTTAAATTACTCTTATTTTCATAATATTTTTAAAATTTTCTATTTTAATAACTTCATTTTATTTTACATTATTTTCTTTTTTTCTTTTTTTCTCCATTTTCTTCTGAGTGGTATAGCTGACAGGGTCTTGGCGCTCTGGCTAGGTGTCAAGCCTGAGCCTCTGAAGTGGGAGAACTGAGTTCAGGACACTGGTCTACCAGAGACCTCCTGGCCCCTGGTAATATCAATTGTCAAGAGCTCTCCCAGAGATCTCCATCTCAATGCTAAGACCCAGCTCCACTCAATGACCAGCAAGCTCCAGTGCTGGACACCCCAGGCCAAACAACTAGATAGACAAGAACACAACCCCACCCATTAGAAGAGAGGTTGCCTAAAATCATAAAGTTCACAGACACCCCAAAACACACCACCAGATGTAGTCTTGCCCAGCAGAAAGAAAAGATCCAACCTCGGCCACTACAACAGAGACACCAGTCCCCTCCACCAGGAAGCCTACAAACCCACTGAGGGCAGAAAAATTAAAAAAAAAAGGGAACTATGAATGTGCAGCTTCTGAAAAGGAGACCCCAAACACAGTAAGTTAAGCAATATGAGAAGACCGAGAAATATACAGCAGACGAAGGAGCAAGGTAAAAACCCACCAGACCAAACAAACAAAGAGGAAATAGGCAGTCTACCTGAAAACAATTCAGAATAATGATAGTAAAGATGATCCAACATCTTGGAAATAGAATGGAGAAAATACAGAAGCATTTAACAAAGACCTAGAAGAACTAAAGAGCAAACAAACAATGATGAACAACAGAATAAATGAAATCAAAACGACTCTAGAAGGAATCAATAGCAGAATGAGTCAGAAGAATGGATAAGTGACCTGGAAGATAAAATAGTGGAAATAACTACTGCAGAGCAGAATAAAGAAAAAAAACAATGAAAAGAATTGAGGACATTCTCAGAGACCTCTGGGACTACATTAAACACACCAACATTAGATTTATAGGGGTCCCAGAAGAAGAAGAGGAAAAGAAATGGACTAGGAGTATATTTGAAGAGACTAGAGTTGAAAACTTCCAAAAAATAAGAAAGGAAATAGTCAATCAATTCCAGGAAGTGCAGAGAGACCCATACAAGAAATATCCAAGGAGAAAAATGCTGACACATATTAATCAAACTATTAAAAATTAGAAACAAAGAAAAAATATTAAAAGCAGCAAGGGAAAAGCAACAAATAACCTACAAGGGGATTCCCATAAGATTAACAGCTGATCTTTCAGCAGAAACTCTGCAAGCCAGAAGGGAGTGGCAGGACATATTTAAAGGGATGAAAGGGAAAAATCTACAACCAAGATTGTTCTACCCAGTAAGGATCTCATTCAGATTTGATGGAAAAATTAAAACCTTACAGAGAAGCATAAGCTAAGAGAATTCAGCACCACCAAACCAACTTAAAAAAAATGCTAAAGGAACTTCTCTAGTAAGGAAACACAAGTGAAGGAAAAGACTTACAAGAACAAACTCAAAACAATTAAGAAAATGGTAATAGCAACATACATAGTGCTAATTACCTTAAATGTAAATGGATTAAATTCTCCAAACAAAAGACATAGACTGGCTGAATGGATACACAAACAAGACCCATATAGATGCTGTCTACAAGAAACCCACTTCAGATCTAGGGACACAGACAGACTGAAAGTGAGGGGATGGAAAAAGATATTCCATGCAAATGGAAATCAAAAGAAAGCTGGAGTAAAAATTCTCATATCAGACAAAGTAGACTTTAAAATAAAGAGATTTACAAGAGAAAAGAAGGACACTACATAATGATCAAGGGATCAATCCAAAAGAAGATATAACAATTGTAAATATTTATGCACCAAACATAGGAGCACGTCAATACATAAGGCAAATGCTAACCACCGTAAAAGGGGAAATCAACAGTAACACATTCATAGTAGGGAACTTTAACACCCCAATTTCACCAATGACCAGATCATTCAAAATGAAAATAAATAAGGAAGCACAAGCTTTAAATGACACATTAAACAAGATGGACTTAATTGTTATTTATAGGACATTCCATCCAAAAACAAGAGAACACACTATCTTCTCAGGTGCTCAAGGAACATTCTCCAAGATAGATCATATCTTGGGTCACAAATCAAGCCTTGGTAAATTTAAGAAAATTGAAATCATATCAAGTATCTTTTCTGACCACAACACTATGAGGTTAGATATGAGTTACAGGAAAAAAACTGTAAAAAAGACAAAC
This sequence comes from Lagenorhynchus albirostris, assembly GCF_949774975.1. Classification (NCBI taxonomy): domain Eukaryota; kingdom Metazoa; phylum Chordata; class Mammalia; order Artiodactyla; family Delphinidae; genus Lagenorhynchus; species Lagenorhynchus albirostris. Next base: position 72,779,858 of record NC_083103.1, read on the forward strand.
ACATGGAGGCTAAACAATACACTACTAAATAACCAAGAGATCACTGAAGAAACAAATGATCAAAGCATGATGACCCAAAACCTATGGGATTCAGCAAAAGCAGTTCTAAGAGAGAAGTTTATAGCAATACAATCTTACCTCAAGAAACAAGAAAAATCTCAAATAAACAACCTAACCTTATGAAATAACAGAGAAAGAAGAACAAAAAAACTCAAAGTTACCAGAAGGAAAAGAATCATAAAGATTAGATCAGAAATAAATGCAAAAGAAATGAAGGAAACAATAGCAAAGATCAGTAAAACTGAAAGCTGGTTCTTTGAGAAGATAAACAACATTGATAAACCATTAGCCAGCCTCATCAAGAAAAAAAGCAGAAAGATGCAAATCAACAGAATTAGAAATGAAAAAGGAGAAGTAACAAATGACACTGAAGAAATACAACGAATCATGAGTTATTACTACAAACAAATATATGCCAATAAAATGGACAACCTGGAAGAAATGGACAAATTCTTAGAAAAGCACAATCTTCCGAGACTGAAGCAGGAAGAAATAGGAAATATAAACAGACCAATCACAGCACTCAAATTGAGACTGTGATTAAAAATCTTCCAACAAACAAAAGCCCAGGCCCAGATGGATTCACAGGTGAATTCTATCAAACATTTAGAGAAGAGCTAACATCTGTCCTTCTCAAACTCTTCCAAAATATAGCAGAGGGAGGAACACTCCCAAGCTCGTTCTATGAGGCCACCATCACCCTGACACCAAAACCACACAAAGAAGTCACAAAAATCGAAACTTACAGGCTAGTATCACTGATGAACATAGATGCAAAAATCCTAAACAATATACTAGGAAACAGAATCTAACAACACATTAAAAGGATCATGCACCACGATCAAGTGGGGTTTATCCCAGGCAAGAAAGGATTCTTCAATATGTGCAAAACAATCAATGTGATACACCACATTCACAAATAAAGAATAAAAGCCATGTGATCAATTAAATAGATGCAAAAAAATGCTTCTGACAAAATTCAACACCCATTTATGATAAAAATCCTCCAGAAAGTATGCATAGAAGGAACTTACCTCAACATAATAAAGGTCATATATGATAAACCCACAGCCAACATCGTTCTCAATGGTGAAAAACTGAAACCATTTCCACTAAGATCAGGAACAAGACAAGGATGTCCACTCTCACCACTATTATTCAAGATACTTTTGGAAGTTTTAGCCACAGCAATCAGAGAAGAAAAAGAAAAAAAAGGAATGCAAATTGGAAAAGAAGAAGTAAAACTGTCACTGTTTGCAGATGACATGATACTATACCTAGAGAACCCTAAAGATGCTCCCAGAAAACTACTAGAGCTAATCAATTAATTTGTTAAAGTAGCATGATACAAAATTAATGCACAGAAATCTCTTGCATTCCTATACACTAATAATGAAAAATCTGAAAGAGAAATTAAGGAAACACTCCTATTTACCATTGCAACAAAAAGAATATGATACCTAGGAATAAACATACCTAAGGAGACAAAAGATCTGTATGCAGTAAACTATAAGACACTGATGAAAGAAATTAAAGATGATACCAGCAGATGGAGAGATATACCATGTTCTTGGATTGGAAGAATCAACATTGTGAAAATGACTATACTACCCAAAGCAATCTACAGGTTCAATGCAAACTTTATCAAACTACCAATGTCATTATTCACTGAACTAAAACAAAACAAACAATTTTGTTCCAGAGCTAAAACAAAAAATTTCATAATTTGTATGGAAACACAAAGGACCCCGAATAGCCAAAGCAATCTTGAGAACGAAAAATGGAGCTGGAGGAATCAGACTCCCTGACTTCAGACTATACTACAAGCTACTGTAATCAAGATAGTATGGTACTGGCACAAAAACAGAAATATAGATTCATAGAACAGGATAGAAAGCCCAGAGATAAACCCATGCACATATGGTCACCTTATCTTTGATAAAGTAGGCAAGAATATACAATGGAGAAAAGACAGCCTCTTCAATAAAGTGGTTCTGGGAAAACTGACCACTACATGTGAAAGAATGAAATTAGAACACTTCCTAACACTGTACACAAAAATAAACTCAAAATGGATTAAAGACCTAAATGTAAGGCCAGACACTATAAAACTCTTAGAGGAAAGCATATGCAGAACACACTATGACATAAATCCCAGCAAGATAGTTTTTGACCCACCTCCTAGATTAATGAGAATAAATAAAAGTGAAGAATTGGCACCTAATGAAACTTAAAAGATTTTGCCCAGCAAAGAAAACCATAAACAAGAAGAAAATACAACCCCTAGAATGGGAGAAAATATTTCCATATGAAACAACTGACATATGATTAATCTCCAAAATATACAAGCAGCTCAATATAAAAAAAAAAAAAATCCAAAATTGGGCAGAGGACCTAAATAGACATTTTTCCAAAGTAGATATACAAATTGCCAACAAACACATGACAGGTTGCTCAACATCACTAATCATTAGAGAAATGCAAATCAAAACTAAAATCAGGTATTACCTCACACCAGTCAGATAGGCCGTCATCAAAAATCTATAAACAATAAATGCTGGAGAGGGTGTGGAGTAAAGGGAACCCTCTTGCCCTGTTGGTGGGAATGTAAATTGATACAGCCACTATGGAAAAAAAGTACAGAAGTTCCTTAAAAACTAAAATTAGAACTATCATACAACCCAGCAATCCCACTCCTGGGCATATACCCTGAGAAAACCATAACTGAAAAAGAGTCATGCACCACAATATTCATTGCAGCACTATTTACAATAACCCTGACATGGAGGGAACCTAAGTGTCCATCAACAGATGAATGGATAAAGAACATGTGGCACATATACACAATGGAAAATTACTCAGCCATAAAAAGAAATGAAATTCAGTTATTTGTAGTGAGGTGGATGGACCTAGAGTCTGTCATACCGAGTGAAGTAAGTCAGAAAGAGATAAACAAATACCGTATGCTCACACATATATATGGAATCTAAAAAGAAAAAAAAAGGTTCTGAAGAACCTAGGGTCAGGGCAGGACTAAAGACACAGAAGTAGAGAATGGGCTTGAGGACACGGAGAGGGGGAAGGGTACGCTGGGACGAAGAGAGTGGTATTGACATATATACACTACCAAATGTAAAATAGATAGCTAGTGGGAAGCAGCCGCATAACACAGGGAGATTAGCTAGGTGCTTTGTGACCACCTAGAGGGGAGGGTTAGGGAGGCTGGGAGGGAGGGAGGGGATATGGGGATATATGTATACGTATAGCTGATTCCCTTTGTTATACAGCAGAAACTAACACAACATTGCAAAGCAATTATACTAAATAAAGATGTTTAAAAAAAGGACACATCTGTCTCTAATTAGATGTAAGTGTATGAGTCACTGGACATATAAATACTTTGAAACTTCAAAAGTGCAAAGCTTGAATGTTCATAAAAATGTTTTTATCCTTTCAAAATAAAAATTCACCAGATATTTATTACTCTGTGATTTAATTATCATTCCTCTGTAGGTAGTGTCATCTATGGTTACATCTGCTTTGTGGTAGCAAAAGATGTTTAAGTATGTCCCCTTACATTTCTTCTAAAAAGAAATACACTAATGTTGTAAAATGAGTGAAAATAATTTTGTTTCAACACATGCAGATTATTGTGTTATGAAGACTGGGAAATAAGTAGATTAGGGAAACATTCTGTTTAAAATGATAGAACTAGTTAGACTAGGGCCTGAGTGTCAAACAAAGAAGCTTTTAGTCTTGTGAACCACATATAATTCTAAAATAACATGATCTCGGTCTGAACAATATCCTCCCACTTCTGAACTTCCTTGTGCACACAAGCAGCTAAATTGCAACTATAATACAGGGTGACAGAGAGAAAAAAATACAGTGAACCAAACAAAAGTTATCTCAATAAAGAATCTACTATGGCTTATTAGATCTTTCTTTTTTTTCATTAAACCTCTTAAAATGCCACATTAATGACTAGAATCCACATTTCCAGAGATTTATTGAAGTGACATGTACAAAATTCACTTAATATGTACTGAGTATCTACCATATACAGGTACCATGCTGGCAGGCAGCACTGACCCTTGTCCTCATGAACCTCATATTTTAGGCAGTTGAGGTGGGAGACAGAGAGATAACAAGGAATATATAGGGGGAATTTTTTAGTATGGTTGAACTCTCCCTTCATCCAGGATTTAAACTCCTAGCCAAAACTCTGGAAGGCAGTGCTAATATGCTCTTTCAGATTGAGTTCTCTTTGAAGCAGGTCTTGAGATGGAAGTTAGGGTATAAAGTTTTTAATAGGTGGTACTCTTGAAATCAACACTCGTGGAAAAAGGAGTAAAAAGCAATACTTGGCAGAAAGAGAAGTAAAGCTGCAATGGAAATCTGTACCAGAGCTTTGGCTGATGTTCCACGGAGGTAGTGACCTAAAGTGGATCATGAGATGATCACAAGTTAGGTTGAAACTGTTGCACTTTCATACCACAAAGTCATTCAGTGTGGACCAGCCTAGGAAAAGCATGTCTTCAAACAACATGGTTTTCTGCATCTGAGGCAATTCCTAAAGTTTGTGCCAGGTAAAAGATATTTGCTGACAGTGCTCCCTGAATCTGAAGTCCATTCCTTCCTAAAGGGGTATCTGGATGGCATATCACCATATGCATATAACAGTCCACCTTTGCTCTACTTGGACCCATTTCTTCATATATTTTCAAGTTACAACATCTCCAGAGTTTATGTGGGCATCACTTCCTAGGAAAGTCTTTAAAAAAAAAAGTAGGAAAACTATAACCACTTCTGCTGCAGCTGGTCTCAGGGTCCCAGTCAAAGCTTATTGTGTTCCTCCTCCCCTAACCATTTTAGATTCACCTTTCTGTTTTTGGTGGCCTGGCCTACCTGGTAGAGTGGCCTAGGTCATTATTCCTGAGATATGCCCTCTGGTCATCATACCTTTCCCATACTGGGTTTGCTGCACTTGCCCATTTACCATCACAACTGATCAAGGAAGTACCAAAGGGCTTGAGTGGAACACCTGGGTGCAAACCATACTCCTTCCTTTCTTTGTTGTGTAACACAGCCCTACACCCTTATTATGATCTCCTGTCAAGATGAAGTACAGAAGTACATATAGACATATCTTCTAATTCAATGGGAATTTTGTTTTTTTTCTATGGCAGAAATGTTTCACATTTTGGAACCAGGACTTCTAATCCTGCACAGTGCAGAGCTTCAAGGACAGGAAGATAAATTACTCAAGTAGGTCATTGTGTTGACAGTAAGTGAGCTACTGCTTCCAACCTTGGTTCTTGGATCCATTTGGAGACATAGTACCGTATACAAATTGTAGTAGTTTCCTGTGGCTGCTGTAATAAATCACCAAAATGTTAGTGGCTTAAAACTGTATGCATTTATTCTTTGACAGTTCCAGAGGCCAGAAGTCTAAAATTAACTTCATTAGGTTGAAATCAAGGTTTAAGCAGGGCTGTGCTCCCCCTGGAGGTTTTATAGAAGAATCTATTCTTTGTCTCTTCCAGATTCTGGTGGTTATAGGCATTCCTTGGCTTGTGGGCGCATCAATGTATTCTCCAAGGCCAACATCGCCAAATCTCTCTATACTCTGTCTTCTTGTTGTTTTCTCCTCTGTGTGTGTGTCTAATCTCCATCTTATAAGGACACATATGATGGCATTTAGGGCCCACCTGGATAATTCAAGATAATTCCTTGATTGCACAATCCTTTATTAAATCATATTGGCAAAGATATTTCTTACAAATAAAGTAGCATTTATTGACTCTAAGTATCAAGTTCTGATATCTTTGAGGGACATTGTTTGGCCTACTACACAAGTCTTTGATTCAAGGTATATACTACATTCTGCAGGATGGCAAAATAGTTGTATAAAGTATCACCTCCAAACTGCTGATTTAACTTTCTGTGCTGTGGGGAATGTGATATGGCCAATGACTACTATGGTTATAGGACACTCCAATACCTCTTTTTGTGTAAAGTGGGCTCCCTATGCTGATGTGATATATTATGTATAATCTTATCCAGTGGATCAAACATGTAAGCCATCAAATAATCATACTGGTTCTGGTCCTATGTGCATGAAAAGAAAACTCACACACAACTATACATCTATTCCCATAAGAATGAATCATTGGACCTTCTAGTACTCTTCAAAATATTAAGATCTTGAAAGACAAGAAAAAAAATGATAAAGCTCAAAGAATAAAGACTAGTGAGACATGAAACTAAATGCAATGTGGTGTGCTCAATTACTTGTAACTGGAAAAGGACATCAATGAAAAAACGGGATATCTGACTAAAGTCTATATTTAATTAATAGTAATATGGCAATGCTAATTTCTTAGATTTGATAATTGAGCCATAATTATGTTTACATTAGGGGAAACTGGGTGAATAATGTATGAGAAATTCTGTACTATGTTTGCAACTCTTCTGTAAATCTAAAATTATAAAACTAAAGCAATAAATTAGGGGTGCTACTCCTGTCATCAACTATCATAGGTTGGGTTCTTTAGGTAGCAGAATCTAAGGTAGGCATTGATGTGTAGGTTGTTTACTAAGGATTACCCTTTAGATCAAAGTTGTGTATAGAGGGGAAGGAAGCAGAAATAGGTAGAGAAAGAAAACTAACTGTGACAACCTTGTCCAACCCTATGTGTAATTCTGGAGATAAAATGATACAGTAAGGGTGGTCCTACTATGAGCAGAAGTGACTGAGCCTTTATTCCTCAGCCTAAATCAGGACCTAGATGTGTACTGTCTTTGGGATTGCAGGACCTTGAGGATGAAGCTTTCTGTAACTGAGGTTGTCCTTAAAGGGACTTACAGTTTAAAGCTGCCTACTGAAAATACTCCCCATCTCTGGGAAAAAAAAAATACTTCCTTGAAAAACAGTGAAGATGATCCATCCCTATGTCTAGCCTAATCAATTTATAGCAAAGGAGGTGGGATAGTCGGCAAACGATGGTATAATCTATCACATACCACACCACTCAGAGGCTTCTGGCCTCAAAAAGTGATGAAATGATCTTTTGAGTCTGCAGCTAGAGTGCCAGCTCTTTGATGGAGTGCCATTCTCCAAGACTTAGTATGCACCCTAAAATCAATGATCACTGTGTAATTTTATTTCCTTAACATAACATATTTGGGATCCGGAAAAAAAAAACTGTGGAAATATGAGTGTCCTACTTACCATCTTTTCAGTGATCCACTTGGGGAACTTATGTTTCTTGTCCCTGCAGCTGTATTCTCTGCACATATAGAGATCCTGCTTTTCATAAGGGGGCTATTCCACCTGTGACACAGAATGAGTCCCTTTAAATGTTATGCTTTGGCTGCCAAGAAGCCAGCAGGCAAGGAAAAGAGTCACCATCCTAGCAGGAGCAATTGATCCTGATCATCAGGGTGGGGTAGGTGGTAGAGAAACTATGTTTGATGCTCAGGCTAATTTACTGGAGGATTTCTTGTTCCTTCCATGACAAGTTTTGAGAGTAAATTATAGGTTCAACAACCACAGACAGAGAAAAACATTGTGACCAGCAGCTCAGACCCCTCAAATAGGAGGGCTTATATTACTTCACCAAGTAATCCTCCTAGAACATCAGAGATATTTGATGAAGTTGAGGGGGGTATAGAACAGGGAGTAGTAAAGAGGCAAATGGCATGTATCAGTTATAGCTCTAAGATCAACTAAAGTGATGAAAGCTGGACTCCATTTCACTAATAATTTTTTTATGTATGTTTGCCCAGGAAAGAGGAAAAAACATACACTTGAGAATATTTTGTAAGGTACAGTTAACATTATTAACCTTACAGAATAAGAAAGAGAAAAAAAAAAATGAGACCAGAGAGTGAGCTGAGTGTCAGATCATTTAGGGTCTTATAGGTCCTGATGTAAATAAACTTTGGTTCTTATTCTGAGAGAAATGAGAAGTCATTGAGGATTTGGATCACTCTTTACATCTACATTATAGTAAATAACACCAGGGTTGAAGAAAGGGGATAAAAGTGGAGCAAGAAGCTCAGCAGGAAACTATTAAAAAAATGGAGACAAGAGATAACAGCGATTTAAACTAAAGTAGCTTAATAAAATAGATGAGAAATGAGTTGAGCAATTTAAATATTTCCCAAAATTTTCACAAAATTTTTGTTGGATTGGCTATACATTTTGGGATGAAGAAGAGAGTAATGACAATTTTATGATGCTTTGTTTTTATTGTGTGTGTACATGTGTGTGTTTTATCACTAGACCAGTTCTCAAAGCCAAAATCTTACCTGTCAATATTTATAGTTTCTTGCCCTTCCACAGGAGCGAACAATATGATTCCAATCATAATAATTTAGAAGTTGTCTAATATATAGAAGGAGAGGTAATGAAACATGAATGCTATGATAATGTTCTGGTGATATGTCAGAACTTTTATCCATGGATCTCTCATCCAGAAGAATTTTTAAAATAATTCAATCAAGTAGGAACATTTGAGGTAGCTTTCTGAATTGAAGATTGATAGCTATATGTTCCAGGAAACACATTGAATTTCCCATTGCATTAGCCACTGGGACATTAACATAAAATGTACAGGAAATATTATCAATGTTACAAGATTTCTATGACTTATTCTTTTGCTTTGAACTGGTTGAATCTTTCGACTGTTTTGTCTAGCAAATGCAAGAGTAGCCTGTGGCAATGGCAGCACAGGTAGAAGGAAATGGGAAAATTGGATTACTCAGAAGATCATATTTATTTTGAGCCCCCAGAATTCAAGAAGTCTGGGAGCAATATCATGGCAATGGGCACCAAGGACACAAAAGAAACAAAGGGGAAACCAAAAGAGAAAAAAGCAAATGTTAACTATTTGCAGCATTTACTTGTCTGCTTTACTTGGTATCCTCTTCATGATATGGGTAACGAGAGTGCCCAAAATTCATGTCTATAAGTATATCTACAGACTCATTGTGAGAAAAAAATGACAACATCAGGAAGTAGGAGAATGAGTCTACTTCCCATCTAGCTTAGATGCAGAAATAAGAATCCCAGAGGAGGCTAGAAATAAGTCCCCTTTGTGTGAGAGCTTGCTAAATGTAATGTTTTCTGCTAAGAAACAGAGTGGAATGGGGGAACTAAAATTTTAGTATGGGTTGAGGTTAAGAAATAATTTCTTACAGTTCTTAAATTGATGAGTACCTATGGTCTTCTCAGTTGTGTGTGTGTTTTCAAACTGGGTACCAAGAAATAACTGTTACATAAGGATAAAAGAATCACAAAAAATTGTATTGAACGTTATGAACCTAGAACGTTTCCATCCAAGAATATCTGAAAAAAATCATGATAATTAAAAAGAAGCAGAAACCTAGTTTTTTTTTCTATGTTTTTCTTTTTCTCAAGTCAAGTATAGTTAAATGATTAAAAGTTCATCTTTTTTTTTTTTTTTTTTTTTTTTTTGCGGTACGCGGGCCTCTCACTGCCGTGCCGCTCCGCGGTACGTGGGATCCTCCCAGACTGGGGCACGAACCTGCATCAACCGCATCAGCAGGTGGACTCCCAACCATTGCGCTCCAGGGAAGCCCAAATGTTCATCATTTTGATACAGTAGAAAAGGAGCAATAGATTTGAAATTTGCAGGCGCAGTATGTTTTCTGGCCTTGATGACTTTTGGTGCACAATTTGAAGTGAATCATTTTAACTTTTAAACTATGATCTCACTTGAAGACTTAAGTAAATTTTTAAATTAATTCAGGAAAGACATTCAGCAACTTATTTCACTATTTCTTGTATAATGAATGCAAATGAACAATGAAAGCCGCTGTTTTGCTTGCCACATCCTCATCATACATTTGAAACATGGCTATAACCTGAGAGAAATGCAAACTATATTGGTGTTAATTCTGAACAACATTGGAGAGGGGAATTCATACGATGGTGGAATGGGAGGGTACTAGAAAGAAGTGACTTATAAAAGAAAAATGGCATCAGAATTAACACAAAATCCTCTAAGTAGATCTACATCACATTCTTTAATGACAAAACTGAAATAATCACAATCTTTAGTGATTAATTCAAAAGACAGATAACACCATTTAATTCTTTATAAAAATAAAACATTCTATATATAGGGGTCCATTGTAGCTAAATTTCAAGAGTCCCACTTTCCAATGCAAAATTATTTTATATAAAATATCACTTGATAAACAAAATTCTATAAATCACCACAAAATTTTAGGCAACTAATATCCAGGGTTTTATGTGCATTATCCAATATGTGTCTATTGAAATTAATTAAAAATAAATAAACAAAACTTTAGTTCCATAGTCATATTAGCTATATTTCAGTTGCTTAGTATGGCTAGTGACTAAAATATTGGACAACAGCACTATAGAGCATTTCTATTATTGATAAAAATTATATTGACAGCACTATCCTAGATTGTTGAAAGTAGTGACTTTTCTATTTTAACTCCTTTCTTTCAGATGAATTAATCATAAAAGAGATCTACTTACACCTTCTTCAATCAATGCTAACCATCTATATAAACCTTATCATTAAATAGAGAAAATCTTGACTGAATTACAGTACAAAAAGTGCTTTCTTATCACAGTAGCAAGTAAGGTGATTGAATAAGTAGTTAAAAAAAAGAAGAATTCTCAACAAACAAAAGCCCAGGACTAGATGGCTTTACTTATTGGTGAATTTTAACAAATATCTAAAGAAGAATTAATATCATCTTTCTCAAATACTTCCAAAACTGAAGAGGAGGCAAACTTATATTAAACTCCCAAACTTATATTATGAGGCCAGCCTTACCCTGATAACAAAGCCCAAAATGTACACTACAAGAAAAGAAAACTACAGGCTAATACTGATGAATATAGAGGAAAAGTTCTCAAGAAGATATTAGAAAACTAAATTCAATAGCATATTAAATGAAATACACACCTTGATCAAGTGTGATTCATCCTGGGATGCAAGAATGGTTCAACATATGCAAATCAATAAATATGATACATCACATTAATAGAATAAAATACAAAAATCACATGATCATCTCAATAAATGTGGAAAAATCATTTTACAGAATTCAACATCCACTCATGATAAAAGTTCTCAACAAACTGATTATTGAGGGAATGCACCATAACATATTAAAGTCCATACAACAAGACCACAGCTAATGTCATATTCAAAGGTAAAAAGTTTAAACTTTTTTCTCTAAGATCAGGAACAAGAAAAGAGTGACAACTCTCATCATTGTTATTCATCATAGTGCTGGAAATCCTAGCCAGAGAAATCAGGCAAGAAAAAATTTAAAAATGCAACAGAATCAGAGAGGAAGAAGTAAAATTGCCTCTGTTTGAAAATGACAATCATATATATAAAATCCTAAAAACTCCACAAAAATTGTTGGAACTAATCAATACTTTTATTAAAGTTGCAAGATATGTGATCAATATACAAAAATCTATAAACTAAAAATAAATTTTCTGAAAAAGAAGTAAATAAATTTATTCCATTCACAATAGCATCAAAAATGATAAAATATTTAGGAATAAATTTAACCAAAGAGATGAAAGATCAGTCTATTGAAAACTGTAAGATATTGATGAAAGAATTTGAAGAAGACAGAAATAAATGGAAAACTATCTTGTGTTCAAGGTTTGGAAGAATTAATATTATAAAACAATTATACTACCCAAAGTCATCTATAGATTCAATGCAATCCCTTTCATAATTTCAAAGTCATTTTTACAGAAATAGAAAAATCAATACTAAAATTCACATTGAAGCACAAAAGACTGAATAGCCAAAGCAATCCTGATAAAGAAGGGCAAACTTGGAGGCATAACACTTCTTGATTTAAAACTATATACAAAACTGTGGTAATCTAAACAGTATGGTATTGGCATAAAAACAAACACAAAGATCCATGGAACAGAATTGAGAGCTCAGAAATAAACCACACACATTGGGCCAACTAATATTTGACAAAAGAATCAAGAATTCTCAAGAAAAAAAGGTAGTCTCTTCAATAACAGTGCTGAGAAAAGTGGATGTTCACATGCAAAAGGGTCAAACTGGACCCCTATATTAGACCACTCACAAAACTGAATTCAAAATGAATTAAAGACTAACATGTAAGAGCTCAAACCAAAAAAACTCTTAAGAAGAAAGCATAGGGGAAAACCTCTTTGACTTTGGTCTTGGCAATGACTTAATGGCAATGACACCAACAGAACAAGCAACAAAAGCAAGCATATACAAGTGAAACTATATCAAACTAAAAGGTTTCTGCACAACAAGAGAAATGATCAACAAAATGAAAAGGCAATCTATGGAATGGGAGAAAATAGTTTCAAATCACATATCTGATAAGGGGTTAATACACCAAATGTAAAATGAAGCATACAACTCAATAGGAAAAGTACAAACAATCCAATTAAAAAATGGGCAATGAACCCATATAGACATATCCCCAAAGATATTGAAATGGCCAACAGGTATACAAAAAGGTGTTAACATCACTAATTATCAGGGAAATGCAAAATAAAACCACAGTGGGATATCATCTCACAACTTTTAGAATGACTATTACCAAAAAGGTAAATAACGTCTTATCAAGGACGGGGAGAATAGGAAACCCTTGAAAACTGTTGGTGGGAATGTAAATTGTTAGTGGTACTATGAAAAACAGTATAAAAATTCTTCTAAAACTTAAAAATAGAAGTACCATATGATATAGCAATTCTACTTCTGAGTATATATCCAAAGAAAATGAAATCACTACCTCAAAGAGATATCTGTACCCCTATATTCATTGTAGTATTATTTACAAACATCTTAAATGTCTATCTATGGATGAATGAATAAATAAAATAAGGTATACATCTATCTATCTATTTATCATCCATACACACATACTTTACATGTATATACTCTATATATAGTATGTATACTATATACATATATATATATATATATATAACATTTTCTTTATATGAGTAATTCAGCCATAAAAAAGTAGAAAATCATGCCATTTGTAACAACATAGATGAACCTGGAGAGCATTAGGCTAAGTGTAGTAAGTCCAAAGAGAAAGACAAATACTGAATGATCTTACTTAATGTGGAATCTAAAAAAACACCAAACTCACTGAAACAAAAAAAAATCTTGATTGCTGTGGGGACAGAGGGTAGGAAGTATGGGAAATGGATGAAAGTGGTCAAAGGATATAAGCTTCCAGTTATAAAATGAATAAATTCTGGGGATGTATATACAGCATGATTACATTACAATACAGTTAACTATACTGTATTTCATATTTACAGAATGCTGAGAGTAGATTTTTTTTAATTCTCAGCAAATAAAGTAAAAGAAGAGTTGTAACTATGTGAGGTGGTGGGTGTGTAAACTAACCTTATTTTGTTAATCATTTTGCAATGTATACATACATAAAATCATTATGTTGTATATCTTAAACTTATACAATATTGTATATAAATTATATCTCAATAAATCTGGAAAAAATATGAGTGAAAAACCAGGTCCTAGGCATGTCCTGATATTGTAAAATATAAATTATACACTACCATATATAAATGCACTTCTGCAAAAGTTTTAGATCTAAATATAATCATGCTTCTGGAAATAACTTCTATGTGTAGGAAGTGCAGAGGCTAAAGAAATCACAATAAAGAAGATAGAAGTTGCCAATTTCAGAAAATGAGGTATTCTACAAACCACTGACTCAATTTCTGCAAGTCAGTGGCAAGCAAAAGAAGCAGAAGGGAATTAACTATACTTTAATAAAAGAAAGAAAAGAAGCAGAAGGGAAGGAGAGGTTGTTTTAGATTGCAATAGACTTTCTAAGAAAGTGTGATGTTCAAGAAACATCATTATATGCTCAAATTTACATCATCTTAAGTGTCTTACCAGGTATTGTTCATTGATTCTATATGAAAAAACAATAATGTGATAGTAAATCTGTGAATGGATACTCTGTTAACAAGATAATCCAATTTAAAATAATTAATAATAAAACAATTGATATTATGTGCCTCCTGATATAATGTATTGAGAAGGACTCAATATCTCTTATGTGATATTTTTGCCACAAATGCATATTATCAAAAAAATAAAGTTAACAAGTCTTTAATGTAAAGAAAAGAAAACCCTTGTATACAGTTGGTGGGAATGAATGTTGATACAGTCAATAAAATTAATCATGAGAAAACATCAGACAAACTGAGATTGAGAGCCGCTATACAAAATAACCAGTCTCTATTCATCAGAACAGTCAATGTCAAGATACACAAAGAAAAGGTAAAGAGTTGTTACAGATAGAAAAACTATAGTGGCATGGCAACTAAATACGTGGTGTGATATTAAGTTGGATCCTGTATTAGAAAAAAATAAAGTGACATTAAAAATCAATAAATAAAAACATCAAGTAAAGATTGTGGATTTGATGACAGTATAGTGTCCAAGTGAAATTTCTTGAAGTCAATAACTATACTGTGGTTATATAATAGAATGACTTTAAGAATTATAAGGATTATACATGGAAACATTTAGGTTTAAAGAAGGGAAATATTTCCAACTTACTCCAAATGATTCAGAAGTAGATCAATAGATATTTACATAGACGGATGGACAGATGAATAGATAGATCAATAGATTGGTAGATAGTACAACAGAATAATTATAAAATCAAAAGACACCAAATCTACTCAGTAATTTGTAAATTTGTGTAAAGGATATATTGATTATCCTGGCAGTATTTTGAAATTTTCTCTAAGATTCTATCCAAGTTTTCAACTACATCAAAATAAAAAGTTCCCAAAACAAAGAAAAAGAGACACTTCAGATACAAAACAACCAAATGTATTGTTAAGATCTTTTTGGAGCCTCATTTGCACAAACCAGCAAATGGGTAACAATATTTTATGAAAGAATCAAGGAAATTTGATTAGACTAAGTACTATGTCAAGAAATTAAAATTAATTTTGTTAGATGTAATAATAGCATAATAATTATATAAGAAAATTTATATTTTTAGTGATACATACTGAAAGATGTAAGCATAATGTACCATGGTGTTTGGGACTTACTTTAAAATGTTTCAGGAAAATAAATAAATACATTTATAAAAAACCCAGATGAGGTAAAACCTTGAAAATTATTGATTCTGGGTGATGGCATATGTTCTACCCAATTTTCTACTTAAAATTTTTTTGTCCATAATAAACACGTTAATAGTAAGTGCCAAAAAAAGCAAAAGCAAATGTCTATTTGGAATAATTTCTCTGTTCCTAGGTGTTTAAAACAGAGACATCTTCAGCAAATGCGATGTAACCATTTCCTAGGAGTCAAATATTCCTCAGTAATGTGTTGTCATGTTAGTTTTTCAACAAAACAAGGATAAAAGTCATACTAATATGATTCCACCAACAGATTTTCGAGCTCCAGAAGTGGCAGTGTAAGAATGCACTTGGGAAGGATGTGGGTGGTGAATGCTGTCAGGAATCTTTTCTTTTTTTATATTCCCATAACTGACACAGGCGATTATCACAGATATAATCACAAAAGTCAGAAGCTATAATTTATTGCAGATACAAATTCTTGACTTTCTGTTTCTATATAGTTAAATGCCTAAAAATCTGAAAATTGCCTCTCCAGTTTTTTTTCTTCTCCAAAAAATGCATGTAAAGATTTGTGAGCAAAATTTTAGAGTGAAAGATTTTTTAACGTATATGCACATATATAAAATATGTGTATGTGAATGTGCACACACATATACACATACATATATGTATACATACACATACGCTTGTGAAGATTAATTTTAAGTGTCATCTTGACCAGGGCACACAGCCCAGATATTTTGAGTAAAATTTATTCTGGGTTTTTCTATAAGGGTATTTCTGGATGCAGTTAACATGTATAATAAATTGGTAGATTGAGGAAAGAAGATTGTCCTCCGCAGCGTGGGTGGGCCTCATCTAAGCTGTTGAAGGCCTGAAAAGAACAAAAATCCTGGGTAAGAAAGTATTTGCTCTCTCTGCCTGATGTTTTCCAGCTGAGTCATCATTATTCTCCCACCTTTTGTCAATACTTGGACTTGGGCTGGAACTTACACCATTGGTTCTCCTGTTTCTCAGTCTTTCAGACTTGGACTGTAGGTTATTCCATCGGATCTTCTGCATCTTAAGCCTTCTGACATGGAATGGAATGATATAATTGGGTCTCCTAGGTCTCCAGCTTGTGTGTGTGTGTGTGTGTGTGTGTGTGTAATATATAATATATTCAGGTAAACTGAATTGTACAAGGTTCAGGATATAGCAATAAATATATTGAAATCTATCACAAGGAGACTGCAGCTAAATAGAAGAGGAAGCCTCTAATAAATAATTTCAAATCAGTAGAAAGAAGACTCTTTTGTGCTGCTTCTGAAGAACTATTGTAGCACAGACTTTGGTGCTTTTAAAAAGGCTTAATTTTAGGGATAGTGCTTGAACTAGCTCTAGAAAGAAGGACAGAAGTTTGTCAAGCCAAACTAATCAGCATGTTTACAGGTAATGAAGTGTAGAGCAGCACAACACAATTAGGAAATTACAGGTTACTGTACATTTGTTGATCATTTAGAAAAACTGAGAGTAGAAACTGCAGAGAAGGTAAGTTGCAGAACTCAGGGGTCCTTTTACACTGTGCTAGAGTGTTTAGACACCTTTACGCTGGGTGATGGGTAGCCACTGGTTCGGTTTTAATCAGTAAAGTGACAAAGTCGATTTGTTCCCTAGAAAAATTGTTGGGTCAGAAGTATAAAAAATGGAATAGAAGGACAAGGGGGAAGAGTTCACACATTTTGTTTCTTACTTCGAATCTATTTATTTGCTTCCTTTCTCAAAGACTTTTGAAGAAAAAAATGAGTATCTAGCCACTGCAAATATATTTTTTTCAGAATAAAAATAAAAATGTCTACATTCTTAATTTCAATAACTTTTATATTATTGCAACATGTTTAGAAATTGTTTTGGACTACAAATATTTCAACTGAAAAGCAGTGTATCCTTGGTTTCTCCAAGTATAACAAAACAATTTTCAAATCAGGACCTAACTCAGTGAGCTGACCTGGGCTGTTTCAGAAATCCTGGATAAATAGGTTTAACTTTTATAGAAATAATTCCTATAGTTTGTGTGTTTGTATGTGGAATCTCCACTGGGAACATCAGTTTCTAATGAATAGGAAGCAGGGTCCTCAACTCCAGAAAAAAAAAAAAAAACATCCATATGAAATACTGGTTGGGAAGTGGATATCAAGCAGTTAATTTTAATGAGCCAATTTGTGTTTCAAGCACTGTCCCACAAGGTGTTGTGTTACTTTAAAAATGTACAAAGGCATTTATGTGAGAATAAGTGGGTAAACAGCAACAACAAAATAATTCAGGTGAATAAAAGCTTAAGATACTTTTCAACAGTATTAGAGGCTTCATGCTACATTGCCTTCAGAAGAGCCACTGAGAAATGGCCAAACTTCTACCTGGACCAGGGTCCAAGTCTATGAATTAAACCCAAGAGAAGTATATCATTTTAGAGTTGACTCCTCTTAAAATAGGTGTCAAGGAAACCTCTCTTGCTTATGTTAATCCCATCTTTTCTTCTAGACCCTTTACTAGGCTTTTGAATGGTGACAGAACACTGGGGTGATACAAGAGGTATAAAGGGAAAACATACTACACCCTCCATCCAACTAAAAAATACCCATTCTGTATCCTTTGAGTAACACACATGTCACCTCAACCTCTTCATGAACTGTAAAGTCGGGCTCGAATCTTGTTGAAGATAAGAGAAATTGCTCAGCCTCTGGACACTGAATTTTGAGTTCAGTTTGGAGAGTACAGTTTACTTCTTTAAACACACTATGTCTGGGTAAAACACATTTCTTTGTAAACAGTCATGTCTGAGTCATCTAAGAAAATACCTACTCTGAGAAACACTGTTTTCACATCTTTAGTCATAGGTGTTCTTACAGGAAAACTATGATTATATGTTGTAATCCATTTAATAATGCTGAGTCCAATCTAGCCAAACAATTTGTTTTTGCTCCACATTGACTCAGAGAGCTTAACATGAATATGTGTGTGTTTCTGACAAGTTATTCTGTAGGCCATAAGAAAACAAAAAATACACAGTAATGAGCATAAAACTGGTACCTGTTTGGATGTAAGCTGCAGAAAAGCCCCTTGTTTCTAGTTACTGATCCTTATCCTGCTTGTCCAATCTTTCTCTATTCATTATTCTCTGTAAGCGCAATGGCCATTTTTTTAAAATTAATTTTTATTGGAGTATGGTTGCTTTACAATGTTGTGCTTGCCTCCACTGCACAACAAAGTGAATCAGTCAATGGCCATTTTTTGAATGTACTTCATTTGTATGTGCAACAGTATTCTGTCAGTAATATTTCGTACTTGGTATTGCCCTGCGTGATATAGAGCTGGCCAGGTTATAGAACCAGTAGTAACAGAATGTGTAATAGAATTCAGATTTCCTAGCTAAGAGTTTATTTCATTATAACACATCAACTCCTAATATTAGCAGTGACTACAGGGAGGGTTTGGTTAGGGAAAACTTCTTGGATCATGGCTGGTTGGCCTATGCTTAAAACACACAAAACTTTCATTCTCTAGAGCAATTGTTGCTAGACACCTCTTTCTCAATGTCTAAGTTACATGGAGGGAAGTTACTAAAGCAGTTAATAAATAGCAATAGTAATGTGAAGACCCATGATTGCCCACCGATGAACGTTTTGGCAAGGCATTTGGACAAGTAAGAGTAAGGAGACGTGGAGCATGTTAGAAGTGCCTAAAGAAGTCATAATGAGAGAAAATTTTGCTGTAACTTTGCAGGAGACTCAACTCTGATGATATTTTTTTCTGAGAACAACAAACAAGGGTTTATAATTATTAATAATAACTTCTAATTATTGGAAGTAGCTACTCTATAGATACATTCAAAACAGGAACCTGATTTTCAGGCTTGGCTTTATAACTGCAAACCATCATGCTTCTAATTACATCTTAATATTTGTGAAATGGATCTGAAGGGAATGCAAATGTGTTATGAATTTCTCAGAGCACCAATTTTAGTCCATTTTATTTAAAAATTAAGAGCAATTTTAGGAACATAGAATGGCATTACAAAATAAAATTGGAATACTTTCAAATACCACTGATCTAACCAGTGACATGTCAACAAACAAAAATCTCTAAGTTAACTCTTTACTTAACTATAAATTAATTCCACAATCTTCCTAATAACTTTTATTTCATTCATTTTTTGGCAATCTTTCTTCCATGATATACTTGGATAACTTCAGTGAAGAGTGTGCATGGAAAAAGTAATATGTGCCAGTGATATGCTTTACATCCTATGACAGAGAGGTTAAACAACAAATAATCTTATTTCTATTCCATACAACTTCTTAGCCAGGCATTATATCTTTCAGCCCCCTTGCATCTAAGTGGAGTCATATGACTACTTTTGAGAAGTGGAATGAGCAGAATCTATCTGGGTCTATCTGTTTATATATATATATATATATATATATATATATATACACACACATATATATATAGTGTTACATCTTCTTGTTCTCTTCTTTCACAGGAAGTTTGGTTATGATGTGATGAAAATGGCTACATTACAGAGGAAAGAAGACTGGATTGAGAAACTTCTAGTCAGAAACATCTATCTTGGACTTTATGTGAATATGTAATAAATCTGTATATTGTAAAGCTACGAAGATTAGTTTTGCTTCTGTTTTTGTTGTTGTTGTTTTGTTATAACAATAAGCCTAACCTGAGTAATACATATGTATAATCCTCAAAATACCCTGAATTAGGTACAATTGTTATGCTCATTTTATAGATGAATAAATGTAGCTCAGAAAAATAAATATTTTCACAAGTTAGTAAACTGCAGGGGATATGTTGAACTGAGGTTTGTATACGTCTGAAGACCATGTGTTTAACCCAGATTGACAATTTAATAATATGGGTATCTCTATCTCACAGTAGAATCCATTGATTCAAAGATGTTCTAGTCAGTAAGATAAAAGAAACACAAGCATGAAAGAAGATAGCATTTTGGGGGTTGATTTGATTGTATTATTTTTCAAAATCTCCACTCCTTTTCCCATCTTTGCCATGTTGTAATGTGGTTAGAGTATATTATTTGACCCATTGAGTTGGGGCTTGGTCATATAATTTGCTTTGACCAAGGCATGAGTGTGGACATGGTAGTGGGCCTGTTAGGGGCAGCAGCTTTAGTTGCATCATACGTTTCTGTATCCCTTCTTGTGTTTCATTGCTGTATATGAGAAAATCATAGATAGTGGCTGTTCTGTGTATCAAGGTTAAAGAATGAAAACACAAATGGTGCAGATTTGAAACTAGTTCACCCAAACCCAACTAAAATCAGCTGAACCCAGCTACATTCAGCTGAGTCAGATAACCGACACTACCATGAACGAGAAATAAATATTTCATGTTGAAACACACTTAGATTCTGGGTTGTTTATTATCTGATGATATATTTAGTATGGATGGAATAAATGGTATATGTAGGAGTGTGGATTTCCGATACAACAAGGAGATATGATTGAAATGGTAAGTCACGGCTAGATTGTGATTGGCCTTGTATGCTATGCCAAGAAGCTTAAAGTATATATTATAAGAACTAAGAGAGTTATTGGTGAGCCATGAGCCTGTGCTCCATTTTGGTTTACTAATGTAAGAATTTCATCCTCTGACTATTCTCAAAAAAAAAATAGCTTGCTGGAGGGGGCAAATGTTTAGGAAGGTAGTAAACATGCTATGGTGCCAAAAAGTCTTGTGTCAGATGTATAATATTTGGTTCATGAATCATTCAAGGTTGACACATTTACTCTGATGTCTGACCACAATGGCCCGAGCATTGGCTTGCCCTATTACTGCCTTCATGGAACCAAGTAGCTAAAGCCATTGCTCTTACAGTTTTAGAAACACCATGAGTAGTGTCACTGGTAAAGAGAGACTGCTTTGCCTGCTCACTGGCCGGAGAGTACAGTAAGCTGCCTACATATGAATGAGTTCTATTCTGAGTGTGCATTTGAAAGTCCAATTTGTTCGTAAGTCCGACAAAGTTAGCCTAGGTACCCAACTAACACAATTGGCTATATAGTATTGTACTGTAATACGTTTATAATACTTTTCACACAAATAATACATAAAAAACAAACACAAAAATAAAGAAAACATTTAAAATCTTACAGTACAGTACCTTGAAAAGTACAGTAGTACAATACAACAGCTGGCATATAGGGACTGACATCCAGTGAACAGGAAAGAAGAGCTACTGACTGGAGGAAGGAGAGGAGGTGGGAGATGGTAGAGCTGAAGGATCGCCAGCAATAGGAGACAGAAAGCAAGCTGCAATTTCACTCATGCCTGATGGTGACGGCACAGGTTCTGGTTCCTTGCTGGATTAAATTCTATCTATCCTCTTGAAAAAATAATCCAGTGATGTCTAGGTAGTAGCTCCTTTTTTCTTATCATAGATTACATGGTAGCACTGGATTGCATTCTGAACAACTGCTGCACACTTCATGTACCGTTCTATGTGCTGGTCCTGTGTCTCAAAAACTAACGGTACCTCCTCAGATAAAGAAAATTCCCTTGCCATTTCCTGTATCATGAATCTCTTAGGTTCTTCAGTTACTTCTTCTTCGTCTTGCCTCTCTTCATCCTCTCTCTGGACCTCCAATTCTGTCAGATCTTCACTAGTAAGCTCCTCATGTCACATAGCAAGGTGTTCAATGAAGTCGTCCTCTTGAAGATCTAGCTCCAGCTTCTAGTTGTGGGTCACTAAGTGGCTGAAGACCTCTTTGGACTCCACATCCAAATGCATGTTCACATCTTTGAAAGTTCGCATCTTGAATGTTCATATGTAGGGGACTTACTGTATTCTCAATTGCTCTGGACTTTCCCTTTGCCACCTGGGATTATCCGGTGAACCAAACTGGAAGTTAAGGGAAATGAGTGAAACATAAGGCACATGGTGACCAAAGAGAAATGGAAGATAAGAGGAAAAAGACAGAAAGAAGAATGTCCTCCCTGTTCTGCAAAGTAGTACATACTACCTCTCTGAAGATATCCCATGGGACAGTGGAGTAATACAATTGTTTACTGTGGCCAGCCAAGAAATACACCCTCTCATATTTGTTTTATCTCCTCCCTCCTCCCTGATTATTTCCTTTTTGTTTGTTTGGTTTTGGTGTGGACTTTTATTCTTTCCTTTTTTTTTTCTCTTAAGTGAATTCAGATGAATATAGTGAGTGAAACAAAACACTGTTGGTCTCTGGCCATCAGGTCAGAGAAAAGTGTTCACTAATAGAAATATTGGCTTGACATTAAGTGACCTGAGTTTGAGTCTAAATTCATTCAGTTATAATTTCAGTGATCTCAGATAATTCTCTTAAACTGTTAAGCCTTCCTTTCCTTATTGATCCAAGGAATTGATCCTTGCTCACAGAGTTGTAAGGTAACATGAGTTAATCTATACAAAATTATTATTAAAAAGCACTGCCTATGTCCTGAAAGTGTCAAAATATTCCTTAGAGGGAGAGATTGAGCCAAATGTGGTACAGCAGAGAAAGGTTTGGTGATAACTAAGCAGATGTATGATTTGGATGTGTAATCCGGATATTTGTCTTGAGAAATGTAAATTAATGCTTATTAAGTATTTAGAATATTATAGTCCTTGCTCAGAGCCCTTGATATATATTAACACATTTAAAACTTATAATAACTCTACGAGGGAGGTATGAAAACTGGGGAATAAGAGAGGTGTAGAGTACATATCCACAGGGTTTAAAATGTTGGATCTGGGACTCAAATCCAAGATACATTTGTAATCACTATAATAAAATGAAATACATATTTTGAGAAAATTTTGAGCAATTTAAACATTGACAAAACTGGGTGAAGTGGCTATAACAAAAAGGCAGTCTTTATACTCTATGTTTGGGATTATTATTGATCGTAATTGCTTAAAAAACCTACTTCATCACATAGACTAATGTTACTGGCAGTAGCATTTTAGCATTTTTTTTATCCTGAACAACACTGCTTAGGAGAGGACAAGGATCTCCCTGTGACAGATTCTTGAAAAATAATTCTTATAAACAGGAGAAGGAAAAGGTAGAAAATGCCTTCTGTTACTTGATATTTTAGTGCAGGATTTATATATTCAAGAACATGGATATTTTGGATTAGTGCTTAGTTTCATGTAATTTATACCTATACACTTATAACTTTAAAAATATCATTGAATGCTACTAATAAATATACAGAATATAGTCCCTCATTTTTCAACATATCAACTATCATGCCTGTTTTTTTTAATAGCTCTCTTAAAGTATAATTTCATACAATTCAACAATTTTAAATATATAATTTGATGAGTTTTAACAAATATGGACAGTTGAATATCACATTATATAGAATATTTTTATCACCTCCAAATTTTCCTTTGCTTTATCCTTTGTTGTTAAGTAAAGGGGCAGAAAAGCCACACCCTGGAAGAAAAAAGATAATGGACTTGTATCCAGAATGTATAAAGGACTTTTGCATCTCAATAAAAAGGACAAATAACCCAACTAAAAATGAGCAAGAGTAGAAGTGTTGAATATATATTCCCCAAAGTATATATCATTCCTATTTTAAGAGAAGAGGAATCTAGGCTTAGAGAAGATTAATAACTAGTCCAAGTTTCCATTTGATGAATGGTGGATTTGGGATTCAAAGTGAGGTCACATTGAGAGTGAGATTTGAGTTCTTAAAGTGGGAAGGAGAAAGGTAAAGAGTAGAAAGAGAGAAAAAGGGAGAGAGGAAGAAAAAAATAGTTATGGTGGTCAAAATTTGAATGAGTTGCATTACCTCAAGCCCTACTGTTTTATCTCACATGTTCCAAAGGATGAGTAAATCAGTAATGACGGCATTGAACTACATGAACTACACAAATATTGTTATGTAACTAGTACTTATAGAAATAAGAGAAAAAGACTCCAGTTCAATTTTTATCAAAGTAAAGGGAATGCCTGTCAGAACAATCTTTCCTTCTATGGGGATTATAAAGATAATATGATCACATGGGTAAATATGTCTCATGGCAATGATTTCGATTGACAGATTCTAAGAACAGAGAACAAGTAAACAAAAGAGAATTCTGGTAACTTCCAGTTAGCCTTCTTTCTTTCCTAGATTTATCAAGTAGAGAAATCGAAGAATATTTAGAAACAAAAGACAGCAACAAAATCTTTGCAATGTACTTTACCAGATGTATGCTAATGAAAAGTAAAGTGAAAATGAAGCTATGAATGTGTTTGCAAAGTGAGAAGTGTGGTTCAGCCTTTTTTGGGAGGAGATGGTTATTATTATTTAAAGGTGTTAAAAGAGTGTAAGTAAATCATTAAAACAGCTTCAAAACATTTTATGAGTAACAGCAACGAGTCATCTGTGTGTATGGGAACAGAGATGTCCTGTGACTGTAAGACAATTTGGCCTCTTAATTAGTTGTTTTAATTTGTGAGCTTTGAGTTGTGACTTTCTTAAACTGAGTAAATCAAATTCCTTAAAAATAAGAGGTCCTGAGATAAAATCATCAGCTAAGGACAAAGTGCCAAGCGACTCAAATCACTGCTCACAACATCCGGTTACTGAGCCTAAGAAATGTTCACATTTTAGATTTCTTTACCTTCTAATTATAATTTTAGTCATAATAACAATAATAATTTAAAAATCCCACTTATGGACCTAGATATCTAGAGCTTACATACTGTTTTCTCATGCTGTTTCAAACAAGTCTCAGAGATCTGAAAAGTAATATTTTTATTCCCATTTCACAGATTTAAAGACACTCTTTCCTCAGGAGATTTGAACTTGCTATTGTATTTTTCTGGAAACACTTGTTTTCCATATATCAGTGGTTAGTTTTTTTTTTTTTAACCTCTCTATATTGTATTTTTATGCAAATGCCATCTTCCAATTGAGACCATCTTAGGCCACCTTACTTAAAATTTCAATATGCAGCCTTTTAACATTCTTTTCATCTTCCTTCCCTTCGTATTCCTCCCTCCCAAAGCATATATTACTATCAAATATAATTAATCTTTTTTTATTTACCCCGCCTATTTCTTCTCTCATCCTTCTAGTGTGTCAAGTCTATGAGTAGTTTGTCTTCGAGGACAGGGATTTCACAAACACCACACACTCTGATTGACAGTTCTTGATTGAACTGATAAACTCACAGCTAATGGGTAGCTGACATATAGTTCAAACTTAGGCCTTCTGATTACATGTTAAATTTTGGTTTTTAAATACCATTCACAGTGTATTTACATGAAGGAGGTTGGGGAAAAAGTAGAAATGGTTCAAATATGGTTAAAATTGATCAAATTAAGCCCTTTCTCTTCAATATGAAGAGTCAACAGGTTCATATGTATCAGCATAATATTCCAACAGATTTTGGCTCTCAGAAAGGAGTTTATTAAATAATATTAAAATTTTGGTATTTTGCATATTTACTCTTGCCAGTTTGTTTTCATTCTGCTTTAGTCTTCAGGCTGCTATAACAATGTATCATAGACTGGGTGGCTTATAAACAACAGACATTTATTTCTTATAGCTCTGGAACTCTAAGACCAAGATATCAGATTTGTGGGGTTCTAGTAAGAGCTCTCATCCAGGTTGCAGGCTGTCAGTTTCTCATTGTGTCCTCATATGGCAGAGGGCAGAGAGAGGAAGCAAGCTCTAACCCCACCATAAGGAGATTTATAAGGGCACTAATCCCATTCATGAGGGCTCCACTCCTATGACTTCCTCTAATCCTCCGAAAGTCCCACTCCTAAAACCATCACATTGTGGGGTAGGATTTCAAAATATGAATTTTGAAGGAACACAAACATACAATCATACTGCACTTCTTCACACAAAAAAACACATTGTAGGGTGACAGATGTCTAAATGGACAAGTGGGAGGTGGATTCTACTTATGGACCTGCTAAATATAGTTATTCAGAAGTTGTGTATCTTCTCTGGACTTTAGTTTTGTCATCAAAAGTGTGAGAGGGCTGGCTGGAATTATTTCAAGTGCCCTTCCTGGTCTCCAGAAATGATTCTTATTGATGTATAATTGTATTATTGTATAATTATATGAATTATAAACACACCATAATAGATAAGAGTTTCAAGTTCTAATAATAGTTTCTAGAAGTCCCAACACATGTAATCTATCTAAATATATGTTAGTTGATAATCATCCGTTTACACTTTTATAAGCAAAGTGCAAGTCAGATAAGCTCTGTGAAGCTTATAACCTCATTATGTTCCTATTCCCTGACATTTAGACAGCTATTTAGATTAGTTTTGCATAAAACAAATAAAAATGCAGTTTCATTTCCCAGTGCTTGTAATTTGACCGAAGTCTACAGCTTTACAAGATTCTATATTAGAAAACTCAGATGACAATGGAAATAGGAAAGTTATTGCTAAATCAAAATTGATAGCATTGGATAATGGAATTTTACCGACTAGTAATAGGAGAAAGAAAAAAAATCCTCTGATATCATAGAATACTTGTGATAAACATTCTTCAAGAACAACAATGCACCTGACTCAGCAGTCTGTTTTGTTAAGCAAAGGCCTAGAGGAACCCTAACCCACAAATATATCTTATACTTCTTCATTTACTATTTTGCATTGCTCAGTAAGTTTCTAGTTTTTGAGAAATGTATGCTTGTGATTTAGTACTACAGAACTTTTCTCTGGCAAATTGAATAAGAGAGCTTAAAGAATATTTAATATAATGCAGGCAAATTTTTTAAAAGACCTTATTATTGAAGATAAATCTTTTTAATGCTCTTTGGTCAGACTGACTGTCTACAGAGATTGGCTTTGATGAAAAAAAATGTGCCTGGCTAATATCTACAGTAGGGAAGAAAACCTAGCAATTGCATTATCCTTTGTTTAGACCTTGAACAAGCAAGCTAATAACTTCCTATTCAGCTGTTTGTGCTCTGATTATAGGCCAGTAATGGGCATTATAAAATGAAAAATGTTTGCTTAGACTTTTTGCATGGATATTTCAACTTCATACTAATGAGTCAAGTTCTGTCAATTCTTTCATAAGTTAGAATCTTAATAAAGCAATATGGCTTAACTTCAGCTAAATAGCAAATTGTTACCAAACTATATGATGAACTTCATATTTCTTAGTAAAGATCTTTGCACTCAAAGTAGAGCAAAAGTTCAAACTAGGGATATGAATTCCAACAACAATTGATACTAACAAGAGAGACATTTGAAATATCCCAGGTATTTAGTTTGTCAATTTACATTCCCTGAGGGTAACCATATAAGTTCTCAGTTCTATACCAGTATTTACTTTATTAATACTTCATTGCCATTTTTAAAGACAATAGAAATAACTGGCTGTGAGTTTGGTAAGGATCGATGGGAGAAGAATGGATAATCAGTAATAGATTCTTTGAGGGATCCAGCCCAGAAAATAGGCTATACATGGCTGGAAGGTTGGTCATTGCCTGAGGGGAGAAATATTTTGTCTAGTTGAGAGCTGGGTGGTAGTACTGACTCTTTGAAGATAGCTGCCTTAGCAGAGAAGAATTTCAATGTTTAAGTACTCAGGAACAGAGGTTCTACCTCCTACTCTTCTGAATTTTTTTTCTAGTGGGAAATAATTTACTGATTATTCAACCATCTCTACTTTCAAAGAGTAAAAGCTGGCTTTGGGGTATGATTTGAGAAACACAGCAAACTATATTTCTTCATCACTAGAGTCTTTCTTCCTCTCCCATTCAACCCAGTATTCTTGTCTGCTGTATCTCTACTGAACAAAATTAACAAAAATTATAAAATCAAAGTCATGTCTCTAACATGCTTTAATTTGTAGGGCACCTTACAATATACACGGTGTTAATATGTATAGAATTTTTTCTCACAGAAAATCAAGAACTGTATTAATATAACTCATTTTACAAATAAGAAATTTGTGGCTCAGAGATTATTGAATGAGTTTCCAAATATCATAGTGCTATGATTGTCTAGCATGGGTATAGAGCCTAAATATTCTGATAACTGGTTTGTACTTCTTCTTCAGCACACTACTCAATAAGTCATCTTTTAAACAATGAATCCTTAAATATTCTTCATTATTAAATTGTTTGGATGATATCATATAAATAAAGAAGAAGGAAGGAGATAAAATTTATAGATGTCTAAGAAGCAAAAATTCCATAAAGAAATCCTGGAAGACACAAAGAGTTAATGCTTTATTGATGGAGCTTTAAAGAGAGACGTGCCAGAATAGAGAGATGTTCAAACATCTCTCTGGTATGGGAGTTCACAGGCAGGAGAGTGGACATTAAGGTAAAAATAATCAGGAATTCTTGTTGAAGAAGGTGACACTTTTCCTTGATAGTCAATTAGGATTCTGACATGCACTTATGGGAAGGTTAGGACCCTGTGACTATAGAGTGACATAAACAAACCTAAAAGTTACGAAGCATAACAGCTAAGTGCTGTTATAACTAGGACTCAAATTTATGGGAGAATGAGAGACATGTCAAATGGTTATAAGCTAAATAGAGAAATAGAAAGTTGGGTTCAGGCAACAGCATTGAGTTTTTTAAACAACAGTTTAAGGGTTTTATACTTCAGAAATCAGAAAGGGATTTTACTGATTTTCATCTAATTTTACAAAATTTTGAAATGATGCAGGTATGTTAATCTGACAGTAGTTTCAGAAAACATGAGACATGAGAAAGACAAAGTTAGATTCAGTTGGGTTCCATGTAGAGACTGAAGGAGTCCAGATGCCACATTATAATCAGATGACAGCATCTAAAGGTGGTTCCCACAATATTGTGTGTGCTGTGTTCAGGATTATATTTCGTATGTATTTCAAAGAGATCGGATGTATAACCCAGATTTTCATTCAAGTCCAGGTCCTATTATAAATAGACTTTGATGTTTCAGGTTAGTTTCCTTACTATTTTTAAGAAATGAGGAAAATTATTGATATTTATTTATAGCCCCTAGAGATGTGTTTGGTGAATAATTCTGAGCTCCACTTGAAACCTGAACTTGTGACTTGAAGCTGAGAACACTGAGTATAAATGTAGTCAATAGCAATTATACAGAGTTTCCAATGTTGCTTGAAAGTCATGCAGAGAATTAAAGGACAGAATCAGATACATTAGTCTAAATTTACAAATAAATATTCCATAGGGATAACAAATAAAATTAATAATACAGCATTTTATCTTTTATTTTTGGCAATGACTCAGCTTAATAATGTTAAGTAAAGTAACATAGGATAACCAATTGTCCCATTTGTCTATGACTATCCATGTTTTTTATAACATTAAAAGTCACATCTGGAAAGTCTACTATCCCAGGAAAATCAGGATGGTTGATCAGCCTAATATTTCATTATAATTAGAAGTAGCTGTTAGTATCTAGCATGGAATTGGTAATTGTAATTTATAGTTATAAATGGCTTAAGGTATGCCTGGGCACTCTCAGATTAATCAAACTAGAGGCTTTATATTCAAACAGTTACCCCACTTTTGAATGATCAGTTACAGCCAAGACCCAGGGTATGCTTTAAAATCTATCAAAAATAAATATGGTGTTTGCTAATTTAAGCATGTATGTACATTACTTTAACTTATGTGTCAACATAACCAATATAATCTGTGTTTTTTACAACATAGCAGAGTCAAGCAAACAGAGTTCTACCTGATACCCAATTCTAAAAGAAAAAAAGATCTACTGTTTTTTTTAATTGGGGAATAATTCAAAGAAATCAATGTTTAAAAAGTTGAAATGAATCCAACATTTTGGCACAAATAGTCTATGCCTTGCAATGCAGCACTTTCACATACATCTTAATGTAAAAACAAACTGAGATTGTTCTCATTGAAGTGATGATATATCAGAAATGCAACCAGTTGTCATAAAGAAAGCCACAGCATATGGAACACAGAGTGCACACACACACACATGTTCATGCACACAAACACACACCTTACTCTCTTTTTTGGAAGTGCAGTAAGACCCAGGTAAGCTGTTCCAAAATAACTACACAATGTAGCAAGTCTCTCTCCCTAACATGTCATCTCCCATGTCTAGTGAAAGGAAATACAATTCCTTTTTAAATAATTCTTTTTGGAGATTTATTCAAGAGCAGGGAGAGTCAGGCTCCCTTCACCGGGTGATGCTATGGGTAGGGAATTGCCCTTGGCTGGTAAACCACATGTAGTATGTTTGTATAT
Organism: Lagenorhynchus albirostris; assembly: GCF_949774975.1. Lineage (NCBI taxonomy): Eukaryota > Metazoa > Chordata > Mammalia > Artiodactyla > Delphinidae > Lagenorhynchus > Lagenorhynchus albirostris. The sequence continues at coordinate 72,810,344 of NC_083103.1, forward strand.
TAAGTGGCATTCTGGCTTCTGTCTTTTCCCTATGTTTACCCCTCCCTTTCTAAATCACCTAAAACAGAATATTATCTTAACATGTGCAGAAAATTAAAATATTTCTTTTAATTAATGATCAAAAGATTATGTACATTAAAATTAATTTTTAAAGTTCATGATTTATAAGAAATTCTAATTACTAAAATAGAAATGAGTGGGCATACATGGGGAATTGAGGAATATTTCTCTCACAAGGCATATCACACAAGTAAAATTAAGTTTATAGCCAAAGCAAACTTATTAAATCAATTTTTGAGTGAAAGGTAGCTTCTGTTCTCTACTGCCAGTGCCAAATTCCTGAGCCATATTGGTATATTAATATGCAAATATAGCTTCCAATTAGTTAGCTATTTATTTATAAGGAAACCTTATGAAAGACCAAGAAAAATAGAGATACTGGCAAATTTTTTAAAAAATATACAAATTATACACATAAGAAAATTGCTGTGGGTCATAACCTTTCTTCTATCATGAACTAATTGTGTAACCGTGAAGCAACTCACTTGAATTCTATGCACATGTGTATTTATGAAGCTAAAACGAGTGTGCTTTAAGGTCTTTTCTAGGTTAAAAAAAATACTTAGGATTTATAACTTCTGTTCTTGGTCAGTTACTCTTTAATTATACTTCCTTGGCTTGCAAAAAAGGAAGACAAAAATCTTAGCAAGTTAGCCTCTCTTATTGGCACCTGTATAGCCCCTGTTTTATGTTCTACGGTGATATAAGATGCTCTAAGCTGCCCTAAGATGCCACCTACTTACCCACTGAGCTTCAACCTTCCCTCAAACAATAGCCATATTGGCTGAGGCCTGTTACTTGTTCTCACTTTCTTTATTTTGTCTCTATTTCTCATATAGATCCAGAATATTTTCCTTATGAACAGCCTCATTAGCTGGGGTCCAAAAATGCTATGTTTTTCCGGTCCTCTGTTTCCTTAAGGAGGACACAGTCTGGTGCCCAGAGCTCAGCTCTAACCCAGAACAGTTATCTAAAGTCAAAATCCTAGCAAACTTCTAACTCTGAGCAGTAACATGGTTCCTTTTTTTTTTTTTTTTTTTTTTGGTCACGGTTCATTTTAAGGGATTTTAATTTCAGACCAATTTTTAAATAAGTGCATTTTACATAGGAGGCATCAGATTTTCAGGGGTATCTGAGACCTCACAAAAGTTTGTGAATATTATGAACTATAGAGATACCATAATGAAAGGACATGTGGGTGTGGGCTGGAGTCAACTCTGTGCTCCCCAAGCCCATCTGGGTTAGTGGTCACTGACCTTTGCGGTAAAAATTACTCCGAGTCACTGTGAGTAAGTTCTTTCGGCTTTTTCTCTAACATCTCCTACCTTTTTCCTCTTCCCCAGAAGTTAGCCCATAACAGAGTTCCTAGCATATTTTGTGTCAGAGCATATAGAGGTTTATTTCAGATGCCTCTTATAAAATCACAGGTTCATTTCTTTAACATTGCACTAAACCCATATGTTCAAATATTCTCCCTGATCTCCTATGAGATTTCAGAGATTTTTGGCTCTCTTGCTAAAATTTATTCTGTAACAAAATAAAATATTAAAACATTATATTTTTATTTCACATATTAAATGAGAGAGTGATATAAATGCAAGGTTTTAATTTCTTTTACTTTTCTTTTCCTATAGCTTTTTTTTCTCTCTCTACCTCCATATGAATAATTTCAACTTCCTCAACCTAAACCAGGTTACCCATGTCAACATCCTGAAAAACAAACCTGTAACTGGTTTGCATTCATATTTTCACATTTTCCTTCATGTTAACAAAATAAAACATTCATGTCTTTAGTTATTAAACATGTATGTCATTATGTGTATATATATATAGAGAGAGAGAGAGAGAGAGAGAGAGAAATGTGTTAATGAACGTGTTTATATAAAATTATATACATGAAAATCTCCTCTTTACAGAAGGATGTCCACAAAGAAATATAATACATATATAGAAGGACAAAAGAAATCACCATATTTTTTGTAATCAAATAATTAATTCAAACAGGTTCCATCATTATTTTCATGAGCAATTAGTTGAAAAGTCATTGAAAAACATATTCACAGTGTTATCTCATAGATTACTTGGTAACAGCAAAAGGAAAAACAAAAATTTACAATGGTGAGATCTGAAAGTCATCACCTTAACGAAATGATTAAACTGCAGTTGCCATCAAACAATGGAAAAAAACTGACATTACGTACCTCTGGATATGATTTTATACTAAGCAAACAACACTGCATACAAAGTTGTGTCAAAAATGCTTAACCTGGTGGCGCAGTGGTTGAGAGTCCACCTACCAATACAGGGGATGAGGTTTCGTGCCCCGGTCCCGAAAGATCCCACATGCCACGGAAAGGCTGGGCCCATGAGCCATGGCCGCTGAGCCTGCGCGTCTGGAGCCTGTGCTCCGCAACGGGAGAGGCCACAACAGTGAGAGGCCCACGTACACACAAAAAAAAAAAAAAAAAAAAAAAAAAAAAGCTTAACCTGAATCTAAATTAAATCTCTAGCCCAAACTAACTTCTAATTCACAGAAAATTTAGAAGAACAAGTTAAATGACATCATGAGGAAACAGACAAATCTATAATTGGGGACCTTCTTCAAGAAAACTTGTCTGGACACTTGTCAAAATCAATATCAGAAATCCCACATAACTGAGAATACATATTTATCTTTAAGGAGAATAAAGGAGCATTAAAAACTAAAAAACAATATGTAAATTGACAATTGGATCTTTGTTCAAAAATTTCAATGGAGGATATTTTTTGGGAACAATGGGGGAAATTACATATAATCAAAGTATTAGAGGTTATTAAAATTTTAAGTGATATTATGGTTTAAAATTTATGATATATTGGTTATGTATATGTACATATTAAGTATATGTGTATATATATACATATGCACATCCATGCATATAATGCATATATATGTGTATATATAATATGGTTATGCTGTAAACACCACTGAAGTGTTTACAGAAAGAATATGTAACTTGCTTTCAAGTGGTCAGCATATATAAACATGCTTTTCTGTATGTGTGTCAGTGGAGAGAGAAAGATGATTAAAAGTATATATTTAACTGTGTCTAACCTGCTAATTAGTATTTATTGAAATTTAGATGTCAATTTATATTTTATAATGTCTATTTTGGTTCTTTTCAAATCTGTTTGTTAACTTTTATCATCTCTATTCATTTAGTCATATTTTTATTAATTTATTTTAGCACTAAACATATTAAAATACCTATTTATTAGTCTGTATCATGGAAAATGTCCTTAGTTAGGTTGTCTCCATGGATTCTTAACTTTCTTTTCTTCTCTTCCCATTCTACTTGTGACTTGACTATTGGGATATGTATATATACTCATGTTTGGATGTAATCAGAATATATATTTGGGAGGCTTCCCTGGTGGCACAGTGGTTGAGAGTCTGCCTGCCGATGCAGGGGACATGGGTTCGTGCCCCGGTCCGGGAGGATCCCACATGCCGCGGAGCGGCTGGGCCCGTGGGCCATGGCCGCTGGGCCTGCGCGTCCGCAGCCTGTGCTCCGCAATGGGAGGGGCCACAGCAGTGAGAGGCCCGCGTACAGAAAAAAAAAAAAAAAAAAAAAGAATATATATCTGGTCATATTGACAGGTATAAGAGTCCGAGTTTTATTTTCAAAATCATCTCTTTTTTCATAATCACTCAACTATTGCCATTAAACTGAAATTTTATACTCATAGGCTCATTCACTAGTAAAAATAAAGAAACAAATGAGGGTCAGGCCCTATTGGTGGATGTGTAGAGGGACTCTGTGCTGCATAACCCTGTGGGGTGCCAAACACAGGTGTGCATGGGTAGAGGGGGTAGTAAGTAATCGACAAAACCTTAAAACAGGCTACTAGACACTAAAATAATTCATCAGAGTAAATACCTATAGTAGGAAGAATGTTTTGCTTAATTCAAATCAATTTGTTTGTGTCCATCCGTGGCTGATCTGGTACTTTCCAGAGGAATTAATGTGATAGTGTCTTTGATAAGTTGTGTACTCATAAGGTAAGAGTAGATAATCCTTTCTGGTTACTGCAACAATTTGGTTAATATTAAACATATGCCTTAAACGTAACCTCCTTAGAATTTTATTTCTGGAAATATCATCTTAAATTACATTTCTTTGGTTGCTCAAATTTAAAATAATTTCCTATGCAGGAGAAGTCTATGATTATTAACAAGTTTTTTGTTTGTTTGTTTGTTTTTAGGGGGTACACGGGCCCCTCACTGCTGTGGCCTCTCCCGTTGTGGAGCACAGGCTCCGGACGCGCAGGCTCAGCGGCCATGGCTCACGGGCCCAGCCGCTCCGCGGCACGTGGGATTTTCCCGGACCGGGGTACAAACCCGTGTCCCCTGCATCAGCAGGTGGACTCTCAACCACTGCGCCACCAGGGAAGCCCATAACAAGTTTTACACTAATTATATTATGTGGGTTTGATGTGATATCACCCAGAACAGATGGCTCTGTAATACTTTTATATTTTCCTTTGATATAATGTAAAGTCTCAAGCCTAAATAGAAAATAGAAAAATTTAAGTAGAACTCTTGAAATAATTTAAAGCAACAAGAGTGTTTGTAACTATTCTTTTTTGTCTAATGACCTCAATGACTTTTTCGAGATTACTAATATGTGAGTCAAGGATTGCATTTCATTTTTATTTTTCTCAAATAAAAAGTGAGATAACTCTAGTTCTTTTTCCTGTTAGATAATTGTGGCACTTTTTTTTTTTAATTTTCAATTTAAATCAAATACATATAAGTTTGTGTTACCAATAAATGTGAGCTCCCCTAGAAAATTCTCCATGATCAGATTAGAAAATCTTTCTTTTCATGTAATTAATTAAGCATATATTTCAACCCAATTATAATTTTTTAAAAAAATGACTGAACTCTGCATAAAATGTGTGTGTGTGTGTGTTTGTGTTTGTGTTTTCCAGTGTCTAGCACAGTTTATGGTGTATAGTAAGGTACTCAATGAGCATTTGATTAATGAAAAAATGAAAAACATTTAAATGATTGGCTACTTTTACCTTCAGACACTCTTCCTATGGCTTCCATGATATCATCCTCATCTTATTTTTCTCTTACCTCACTGGCACTCTCCAACCCCTTTCCTAGCTTACTTACCAATAGACTAATATGCAGTTTTAGCTAGTCAAGCACAGTGATATTCATGTACATTAATTTAAGTGCAACTAAATCAATGATATAAATCATAAGTTTTCAAATGTGTTCTGTATAGCAGTAAGATTTCTCACAGGTGCATTGGGGGTTTCCAAGGGTGTGAGGCCGGAACCTCTGGGCTTCTACTAAAACTCTAGCATCTGTAATTTGGCTTATTTTATAGTTGACTGGGATGTCCCATATTAGAATATAGCACAAAAATAATCCAAAAGCACTTCCCTCAACTAGCCCAGGTTAACACTCACACATGAATGTCCAAATCAGCAAAAGGTCGCTCTGTTTCTCAGGCAAACACTGCCCCAGAGCAAAAGCATGTTATAAGAAAGACTGCTACTACTTCACTGACATAGGTCGAACAAACCTCCTTGACCACTTAGCTTAATTCAGTTCTGAAATCAGGACTCCTATTTTTTCCTTTCTCCATTTCCCTTTTCTTTTCCTTCCACCTCCCTTCCCTGACCTCCTTCTTCTTTATATTACTGGAATGATTATTTTTCTCTGAAGAATCTCATTGTCCTTTCCTATTGTATCTGTTAGTACTACACTAATGCATCCTGCAAAGTTCCAGTAATCCGTTTGATGAAAAGAAGTTGTAGTCTTAATACCTCTGTACTTAAGTTAGTTATGAAAATTTATCTACCCCCTCAGCCACAAATCTAAGTTTTAAATATCAAAGTTTTCCAAATGTAAGGAAGGAAATGAGAAAGTGGGGAGAGTGGGAAAAGATGGCAAGAAGGAGAGATCGCAGACCCACAATATTAGATATCTATGTATTTAGTTATCTTCCTTATCCCTTATATTGGAGCACCATAAGAGATTTATTTATTTGAATAGAATGTCCTTCTGTTACGAAAATTTGAAAGCTGATGGTCTAAATTCACTACTTTCAAATTTAATGAGTTTATTCTACCTAACTACAATATACACCTTAGAGTTTCACATATATAACATATACAGTGTCTGTTTCATAATTTTCTCTTATTTTCAGTTTAAAATTACCCTTTTTGTAAGACATTGAAAAATATAGAAACATATAACAAAAGAAAAATGTGCCTATCCTCACTACGAAGATAAATAGTAATTTTATGATAGTTTATTTCACCATTAAATTAGGATGTAACCTTTTAACTTACTACTTCTTTATTTTCTTTTCATAAAAATTACTCTTGAAAACAAAATTTGAAAATGTTTCATATTATTCCATTTTGCAACTAGACATAATTTAGTTATTCAAGCTTGTGAGAAAAAAATCACAATTTCAAATATGTTTGTTTACGAAGGATTACTTAAAGACCTAACTCTTGAAAAGGAATTGATAGATAAAATAATACACACATTTTTACGGTTCTAGGTATTTTAAAGGGATAGGATTTTCTGCAAAGCTTAAATAATATAGTTATAATCCTTGGGCTTATATTTTCAGTTTCTTGATAAGTCCAACACAACAACATGTATTTTTCCTGGGATTATGTAGAGCAATCATTTTCTTAAAAACACAAAACAGATGGTAAATTTTTTTAACTTGCTCATTCAAAATTTATCTGCTTACTACAACTGAGGACTAAATTTCTGCCTTGTCACTAACCCATGTTATTCTTTTTAATTCCTCTTTTTTTTCTGTGGCATCTAAGTGCCTATAACATATCTGAATGAAATATAGGAAATAACCAGATCAGTTTGAAAAATCCAAAGCAAGTGGGACTCTAGGTTTGTTACACATTGATATACCTGCAGAACACACCTTAAGTGTGCTCTTTGAGCTTGAGGAGACTAGGTCACAACATTATGGACGTTTTCTTTCTAGAATTTCAACTGACATAATTTAAGCTAAATTTGCTCTATTTTTAAAATTATTTCCCTTTAGTGACCTCACCCTTAGGAGCTGAAAATATGAGGAATGCAAATTTTTAGCTTATGACAAAATAGAAAGTAAAGTGTGGAGTGCACATTTCTGTACTCCACCTGCTCACTGAATAAGAAAGAAGGACATTCATCTTGAGAGCTGTCATTCCCAGTCCTTTCCCAAATATGACACTCACTCTTTAAAATGAATGAGCACCAAAACAACTCCACTGAGTAATATGCATATTAGTTTCTGCATTGTAATGCACTAAATAAGAGTGAATAAAGGATTTCATTACTTGCTATGTTAGTAGCTTTCTTTGATATTAGGCACTGCTTTATTTCCCTAGTCATGGTGAACAGGTTAAAACATCTACCATACAAAAAAAAAAAAATCTAAGGCCTCAATTAAAACATATAATAAATGAACAAGACATACAATAATTAAGACTACAAATTCAAGGAGGTTGAATTTATAAACTTGAGTTATGTAAACTTTTCATAGTGATTGTGTGCACAACACCAAAGTGTCAAGGTGTCCTGAGGGAAAGCTACTGTAGTATTTTGAATATTTTAGCTTATCTTTCTGAATATAGAAAAAAAATTTCCTCTGCAAAATTATTTTTAACCAAATAGCAAATATGCTATAATTTCTGCAATCTTAACACAAATCCTCTCTCTTTATACCATATCACTCTCCAATGACTGTCCACTTTTCTGTGCCCTTTCATAGCAAAATTCCTTGAAGGATTGATTCTACCCTTTATCTCTATGCCCTCATCTATCCCTTTGAAACATTACAATTAGGTTTTAACCTACAATGCTCCACTGCAACTGCTCTTGACAAGTTCCTCAAAGATCTCCACATTATAAAACCCTATAGCCAATTTGTAATTATCATATTACTTTTCTGTTAGCAGCATTTAATCCAGTTGATACACATTCCTCCTTAGACATCTTACTTACCTGAGTTTTCTCTCTACATATCTGGTCATTCTTATTCTGTTCCTCTGCTCACTACTTCTCATCTTCCAAGCTCTAAGTGTTGGAGGGCCCAGGGTCTACCTTTGAACTCATCTCCCTTGGTAACCTCATTCTATCTTATGGTCATCTATATGGTTACAGGTCCAAAAGGTATGCCTGATATGGAATGTTTCCCTGAACATCAAATTTATGTAATTAACTGCTAACTCAATATCTTAACTTTGGTGTCTAGAGACATTCCAAAATTAATATCTCCAAAGAGAACTTCTGGTCTTCCTTACCATTGCCCAAATCTGCTCTTCCTACAGTCTTCCCTTTATCAGAAGTTGGCAAATTAGTCCAGTTGCTCAGGCAAAAACAAGCACAACTCTGGAAAACATTAAAAAAAAAACCTTGGTATCATCAATGACTCTTTTTTAATTTGTTTTTTTTAATATATTTTTTTAATATTTTAATACAGTTTTAAAGGCCACACTCCACTTACAGTTACTACAAAATATTGGCTACATTCCCTGTGTTGAGCAATACATCTTGCAGCATATCTTATACCCAGTAGTTTGTACCTCCCACTCCATCACCACTTTATTGTCCTCCTCCCCACTGGTACTACTGGTTCTCTACTCTGCTTCTTTTTTGTTATATTCACTAGTTTGTTGTATTTTTTTAGATTCCACATGTAAGTGATTTCATACAGTGTTTGTCTTTCTCTGTCTGACTTATTTCACTTAGCACAATGCCATCTAAGTCCATCCATGTTGCTGCAAGTGGCAAAATTTCATTCATTTTTATGGCTTAGTAGTATTCCATTGCATATATATATATATATATATATATATATATATATATATATATATATACCACATATTCTTTATCCATTCAGTTATTGATGGACACTTAGGTTGCTTCCATATCTTGACAATTGTAAGTAATGCTTTTATGAATATTTGGTTGTGTGTATCTTTTCTAATTAGTTTTTTTTTTTTTTTTGGTTTTGGGGGTTTTTTTTAGATATATACCCAGGAGTGCAATTGCTGGTAGTTCTACTTTTAGTTTATTGAGAAATCTTCATACTGTTTTCCATAGTGGCTGCACCAATTTACATTCCCACCAACAGTGTAGGAGGGTTCCCTTTTCTCCACATCCTTGCCAACACATTTTATTTGTATTCTTTTTGATGATAGCCAATCTGACATGTGTAATGGTGATATATCATTGTGGTTTTGACTTGCATTTCCCTGATTATTAGTGATGTTGAGCATCTCTTCATGTGCCTGTTGGCCATCTGCATTTTCTCTTTGGAAAAATGTCTATTCAGTTCTTCTGCCCATTTTTTTAATTGTTTGTTTTTTTTTTTGATTGTTTGTTGTTTTTTTTGATGTTGATTTGTATGTGCTGTTTATATATGTTGGATATTGACCCCTTGTTGGTCATATCATTTGTAACTATTTTCTCCCATTCATTAGGTTGTCTTTTCATTTTGTTGATAGTTTCCTTGTTGTGCAGAAGCTTCTAAGTTTAATTAGGTCCCATTTGTTTATTTTTGTTTTTATTTCTTTTAAAGAGATGGATCCAAAAATATTGCTGCAATTTATGTCAAAAAGTTTTCTGCCTATCTTTTCCTCCTGGCTGGTTTTACATTTAGGTCTTTAATCCATTTTGAGTTTATTCTTGTATATAATGTTAGAGAATGTGCTAATTTCATTCTCTTCCATGTAGCTGTCCAGCTTTTCCAGTACCAGTTATTGAAGAGACTGTCTTTTCTCCATTGTATATTCTTTCCTCCTTTTTCATAGATTAATTGACCATAAGTGTGGGGGTTTATTTCTGGGCTCTTTACCCTGTTCCATTAATCTATGTATCTGTTTTTGTTCCAGAACCATACTGTTTTGGTTACTGCAGCTTTGTAATGCAGTCTGAAGTCAGGGAGCCTGATTTTCCAGCTCTGTTTTTTCTCAAGATTCTTTTAGGTATTTGGAGTCTTTTGTGCTTCCATACAAATTAAAAAAAAAATTGTTCTAGTTCTGTGAAAAATGCCATTGGTATTTTGATAGGGATTGCATTGAATCTGTATATTTTCTTGGGTAGCATGGTCTCTTTAAAAATTTGATTCTTCCAATCCAAGAACACATTATATCTTTCCATCTGCTTGTGCCATCTTCAATTTCTTTCACCAGTGTCTTATGGTTTTTAGAGTACAGGTCTTTTGCCTCCTTATGTAAGTTTATTCCTAGGTATTTTATTCTTTTTGATGTGAAGCTAAATGGACTCTTTCATACTCTACCTCCAATCCACCAGCAAATGTCAATTAGTCCAAACCACTATCAACTTTCCTATGAATGTAGCTTCCTACATGGCCTTTTACTTTCACTTTTGTCCCCACAGAGTAGCCAGAGTGGTTTTTGTAAAAACTTATGTTTCTCCTTTAGAAAAATGTTTCTCCAATGGTTCCCATCTCACTGAAAGAAAAAAAAAATCCCTTAAGTTCACTGCAAGTTCCTGCAAGAACTGTCCCTTTATCCTCACTTTCTTCATTAGTTCTTTCATTTCATCTCTACTAGTCACCTTCTGAGTCAGTCAACTGGATGCAAACAGACCTTGTTACTGTTCTGGAAAAGATCAGAAGTTTTTGTCTTTTTATGTTTACTGCCATATCCCCAGCTCTCAGAATAGTGCCTGGGATATAGTAAACGTTAGTAAATATTTGCTAATTATAGAATAAATGAATGAATCCATGTTGAATGAATAAGATAAGTAAATTCAATTTCAAAATGAATCTCTGCTTTTAGTAATGCCAGGTCATTTTTTCAGATATAGGTAACATACGTAAATGTCATGTAAAATAGTGATGTCTCCAATCTAAAAGGATAAGTTTGGATAAATTCCAACAGCATTTCCATTTAAAGGTTGAGGTTCAGTCTACAAATAAAACCTAAATAGCTGTGGCTAGCTATGTATGTTAAAGGAAATTATTACTTATTACATTTGTCCCAAGTCTCTGGATATTTCAAACAATGCATTGAAGAAATCAACACATGGACACTTGTTTGAATTATGTACTTTGCATGTGAAGATAGTGTCAAATACTGTATTAGCTAAAATATCTTAATTTGCATGTGCTCTCAAATCTAGATGTGAGTAGGTAAACTAAAAAACTGGTGCCCTCATTGTCCTTAAGTGGTTTAGAGCAAGGTAATTCATTGTGATCAACACAAATGCAATGAAATGTTAAGGTTAATGTGTGTTTCACAAAAAGTTAAAATTTAAATCTTCAGTGAATACTTATTACTTTACTTTTTTGTTTAATGAAAGGATTGCAATCTAAAATGGAACTTGGAAATAGGAAATGGAGAATATCATGCATGCACCCTCAGAAGAATGGAACTTAAATACTACTTGGCCATAAAAAGAAACAAAATTGAGTTATTTGTAGTGAGGTGGATGGACCTAGAGTCTGTCATACAGATGAAGTAAGTCAGAAAGAGAAAAACAAATACCATAAGCTAACACATATATATGGAATCTAAAAAAAAATGGTTCTGATGAACTTAGGGGCAGGACCAGAATAAAGATGCAGAGGTAGAGAATAGACTTGAGTACATTGGGAGAGGGAAATGTAAGCTGGGATGAAGTGAAAGAGTAACACTGACATATATTCACTACGAAATGTAAAATAGATAGCTAATGGGGAACAGCTGCATAGCATGGGGAGATCAGCTCAGTGCTTTGTGACCACCTAGAGAGGTGGGATAGGGAAGGTGTGAGGGAAGTGCAGGAGGGAGGGGATATGGGGATATATGTATACATATAGTTGATTCACTTTGTTATACAGCAGAGACTAACACAACATTGTAAAGCAATTATACTCCAATAAAGATATTTAAAAAATAATTAAAATAAAATTGTGTTGTGATAAAGTACGTCACCGAAAAAAAAAGCTAAGAGATGTATTTCTCATAAATACATGATTTACAAAAGAATGGGCCTTATCTACTGATCAATGAACATCTGCCAAGAATTTCTCCCCATTCTCAAGCCAATAAACTTATTGCTTGGACTCTGGCTGGACTTCCTCCTCTTTCCACTCCTTGTCTATAAATACAGTCTGCCACAAACACTCAATGGACTCATTTATAGCTTGCAAGGGCATGGCTTTCTGAATTGCCATTCCTCTGCTTTTTTCAAATAAACTTAATATCTGGTCATTTGAACTTGCTGCTGTTTAATTCTTTATTTAGGTGGACAGTTTATTTATTTATTTTTAAATGTAAATGCCTTTTGTTTCTCTCCTCTCACCTACTGATATATTTCCACTAGTGTAAGATTCGACTATTTCTCATGTTATTTTTTCCATTGGCCTACGTAACAAAAACTTCAGATTATAGTAGCCTCTTTCTTCCGCAGACAATACTGCAGGTAAATACAAATTTCTACAGAGCTAAAAGGAAAACATTTCATATTCTCTCATTATGAACAACAGGATGGTATAGTAGATATAGGAGAGTGTGTACATTAGGCTAAATGCATTTTTTCCTTGATTATACTAAGCCAAGTAGTAAACAAAGCTAACCCAACACCAGCAAATGCACCAATATTTCATTGTTTTTGTGGTAGCACCAGAAGTCTAGATAATGTATCCCAGTTTAGAGTCTACTTTTAGATCCACTTTCCCTATCCCACTGTTTTGTTTATGATCCATTAGATAATTAATATAACATTCCTTCCAGATTTTTAACAAAGGTCCCCCTTGCTAACTTGTTTACCCACGTGACTCTTAAGATTCTGCCTGCACCACCTTACCAACCTTCCTGGTCACCTTTAGAAGCTGGCCAAGATAAAAAATTCCCACAAATCCTCCCCAAAAGTCTAGTGTCTTCATTATATGACTACTTACAAAGACAGTTTTTCTCAAAGTGGGACAGCACTGATTGTTGCTGGAAAATTTATTTTAAATCCATATATACCAAATGAAATATATGATTTATCCCCCAAAGGAATATATGTATTATGATGTATAACACATCATTATCGCATACAATTTTACATTTTTTATTTCAAATGAAAATTTAAAGCCTATGGTTAACTGATTTTCAGGGATGTATGCAAAAACATCTAATACTTTATCCAATTTTTACCAGGATTCAGTTATGTTTATAACACTTCATTTGTTAAAAAAAAAGTGGTAATAATACATACTTCAAAAAGTTGCTATAATGATCAAAAGATTACACACAAACACACCTATACACACTCTACTTGGTACATTCTAGAAACTCAATAATCAGAATATATTTTAGATGTAGTGACCATAAATGAGCAGATCATAATTTTAAATACAGTGACAGCTGTCCAGTAACTGCATAACTAAATAAACTGACCCATTAGAAATATAACTTGTGCCCTTCTAGAACACACAAGTATACTATAAGGGTTCTGTATAGTCAATGTATGGCAACTTTCCACCAACTAGGATAAACTGTTGACCATGACTAATTGGAGTATCTCCTTTTTTTTCAAGCTATATTAGGTAGTTTTCACAAATGTTCATCATGGTTTTAGATACACAGATTTTTGCTATACAGTACTCAACATTTTTAATTTTAAAGTTTGGTAAATATATTATTATTCAGAAGGAAATGATGGCTGATTATGCCCAGGGAAATTCTCTGGCATTAACCATCAATCAGGATGTAAATCTCATGCTTGATATTAGTGGGCTGATCTGAAGAACAAATTAGCCTATGACTGTATAGTAATAATTAATACAGAACTTAATAAGATGTGTGACTTACAAAATAAAATTAACACCATGGAAACTGCAGTTTTATTAGAAATACATTCATTATTTAAACAAGCAATATCCTGTATCACCCTGTTATAGCACGTTGCTAGATTCTGTGTGAGACAAGGATATCTCCAATTTATCTCAGACTTAGCCACACATTTTCTTTTTCTTCCTTGCTTTTGTCTTTTTCTTTTACTTTTTTCCTATTCTTTTCTTCCTTTCTTACTTTTTTTTTTTGGTTAAGTGTACATATTCCCTATGACACAAATAGGAACTGACACCATCCATCTCCTGATAACAGCCTTCTCTGGGCTTGAATTACTTCTTTTAAATTTACTTAACAGGAAAAAAAGAGAAAAAAGTGCCTCCCAGTCTTCTTTATGTGCATTTTGGCTCAGTTTCTCTCTTCTGGGGTTCATTTGTTTGCATTCTTCCTATAGCTTCTTAAGGTGTCAGGGATTGCTTAAAATGCACAGAACAAAGAGTTTTGCTTCTGGCCACTCCTGCATATTCAAAATGGAGTATAAACGCTATCCATCACAAGCATAAGGGAAAGAGCTCAGTTTGTCCAATGCCCTGGAAGAATTTTTTTTAAAAAGTGTTCCCTTGTGAGATTCTTATTCTGTTTTCTGATGTCTTGCTTCATTTTTTTTTTTTTCTTTTTTTGTGGTACGAGAGCCTCTCACTGTTGTGGCCTCCTCTCCCGTTGCGGATCACAGGCTCCGGACACACAGACTCAGTGGCCATGGCTCACGGGCCTGGCCGCTCCATGGCACGTGGGATCTTCCTGGACCGGGGCATGAACCCATGTCCCCTGCATTGGCAGGCAGACTCTCAACCACTGTGCCACCAGGGAAGCCCTTGCTTCATTTTTAAAGGAGAGAAACCTGGATTGAGTCAGCAGTAAAATTAAGTGTTCTTTAGTAAGTTTTACACTTAACAAATAGAAAATTCATGTAGCAGCGGCCATGTTAATTATTTGTTGATCATTGACCATTTTTAGATAATTATAAATATGGAATTAAATTGTGTATCTGAAAAAAATGTGTAGCATATATTTTCTTATGGGTAGTATGTTTCATGTAAATTACCTGTAAGGGAGATATTATACTTAATTTAGTGTTTACAATTAGATATCTGCTTTAGCTGAGACCGAATTTTCTAAAATGAACAAATTATAAAGATATTCTATTATAGTTTCATGTTGAATTGAATACACATGCATCTCATTTCTTGACAGACCAGTCTTACAGAGCAAAGACATAGTTTTAAGTCTCTTTTGGATCCCATTCTATTAGTGTAATATTGTTTATGATACTGCTCAAAATATTTCCTATTGAATGAATTAATGAATGTATGAATTAATAACAAGCAAACAATATCATAACAGATTGTAGACGTATTAATGTGAGATATATGAGCATATAAGCATAATTTGTATAAGTTTAGTTTTGAAACCAGCAAGTCATATAAAATATATCTTATTCAAAATATCTTTAATAGGTTGCATCCTACACATTGTACTACAATTAAATATGATTGGCTCTAGCATGAAGTTGTTAGCTACATTGACTGTGTTTTGAGATAGGCCTGGTTTCAAATATTTCCTCTCTTTGGTAATTTTGGTTAGGTCATTCACTTTTGTATGCCTCATTTATAAAACAGTGATAACAAGGTTTACTTTTATACAGTTGATGATTTAAGTAACTATCATGTGGAAAATGCTTAACACTGCATTTAGTAACAATAGGCTTCCAATAACTGATAAATGATAGCTCTTAGTGCTAATATTAATATTAGTAAAGTTTTATACTTTAAGAATTTTCTATCACACCTTTACCTCAATCTTCAGATTCTGCTTGAGGGAGATAAAATTAATTAGTATTAACACAGAAACTTTGCAGACAAATATAACTGAGGTTCACTGAGCTTAAGTGATTTTTCTCATGATTACTATATAACTAATAGGGGTGAATATGGATCAAGAACTGGGTCTTATGAATTATAATTCATTCATCTTCTGACTATACATCACTATGTCTCTCCTGCTTATCCAGAAGCTCAGTATTCCACAGCACCACTTATGTTAAGCAGACTTTCTAATATCCCTCTATATAAAATTCTAATTTGTTACTATTAATATGTCATTTCAGGTTTTATTAATAAGTCACTAGCAATAATAGTATCACTAATTAAAAGCTGTGTCCCAATCCATGTTTGGTTAAGCAAGTATTTTCCGTCTCATATTTGATATACAACACAAGTGTCTATTGTTGCTCAATAACAAATTGAGACCTCTTTAAATAAATTGTTTAGGATAATATGACATCTGTAAAGGAAAATAGGAGATTGGACTCCAACCTCATTCTATACCAAAATTAATTGCAGTTGGATTAGAATATTCATGTAAACCACAAAACCATGAAGATTTTTTTTTTTTTTTTTTTTTTTTGCGGTACGCGGGCCTCTCACTGTTATGGCATCTCCCGTTGCGGAGCACAGGCTCCGGAGGCGCAGGCTCAGCGGCCATGGCTCACGGGCCCAGCCGCTCCGCGGCATGTGGGATCTTCCCGGACCGGGGCATGAACCCGTATCCCCTGCATCGGCAGGCGGACTCTCAACCACTGCGCCACCAGGGAAGCCCCCATGAAGATTTTTAAAATATGTTTTACAAATGACATATTGCTTACTTTGAGTAAGGGAAGGTTTCTTAAGCAAGACACACAAAACACTTGCCAATTAAAAATCCTTTTTGTTCAAAAGACATTTGAAAAAAAGAAAAAAAGGCAAGACACAGATGAGGAAAGATATTAACAATACATATTGCTGACAAAAAACTTCAGAATATATTAAAATTTTCTACATATCAATAAGAAAATTTAAAAAAACTGAAAGGAAAAAAATATAGGCACGTGACTTATACAGGTCCCCTATAAAATGACTAGAACATATATAAAACTATATTAATCATTGATAATCAGGAATGTAAATTAAAACTCACAAAGAGATGCTACTACACAAATCAGATTGGCAAAAATGGAAATGATATGGATTATTGATGATGGAGAACTCTTTTACATTTCTATATAGAGTATAAATTGGAAAAGAGCTTGGCTCATCTAATGAAGTTGGAAGTAGATGTCTCCTACAATCTACAGAGACTTCTGTACAGGTAGCCAAGTAAACATATCCAAGAATGTTTTTGGCAGTATCATTTATAACAATTAAAAATAGAATAACCCAAGGTGTCATTTAAAAAAACATGAATAAGTACACTGTGGTACATTCTTCCAATGGAATTTCATATAGAAATAGAAGTAATATAGATAATGCTACACAAACCAAATGAGTGCATCCGTATTACAATGTTGAATGAATTAAGTAAATTAAAAACATAATACATACAGTATGATTCTAAGTATAAATAAATCACAATATGGAAAACTAAATTATATTGTTTAGAATTCTATTAATAATTGATGAAACTACAAAGTAAGGAAATACTTATTACAAGTCAGGACAGTAAATGGGGTTAAATAATAATCAGTGGTGAGAAAGGAATGAGAAATAGGCTTGGTAGAGAGCAAAAGGTTTAGGTTACCTCTGTTTGGGATATTTATTTCAATTACTTAGTTTACTTTATTTCAACAAATATTTAAAATTTTGAGCTCAGAATAAGAATTAGATGCTGGATATCTAGAGAGAAATAAATTCTCAATTAATTTGAAAACTGGTAAAAGTAGAGAAATGAAGAGAGTAAAAGCCAATCTTTCGAAATGAAAGCTCTGATAAGAAATGCAAAGAATTATGTGTATAAGGAAAGAAAGCATTAGCATGACTGGAAGAAAACTCACTAACCCATTACATTCAGTCATATATAAATTTATTCAAAAAAACCTTATTAAGCTTCTATTCTGAGACTTTGGATTAGGAAGGAGACAGTAGAGAAGCAGACAACAGACAGGTCTGTAACATTTCAGATATAGAATTAATGGAGATTTGGTGGTGGTCTGATATGCAGCTGGGAAGAAGGTGATTGTAAGGGGTGATGCTAAGGCTTTCTCTCTGCACCTTCCCAAGACTGGAGGCCATTGATGGGCATAAGATGATTGGTGAAGCAGCAGAGTTAACAGAGGAGAATGAGGGAGAGGTCAGGGTTGTAGAAAAAATAGAAAGCTTTGTGTGGTACACCTACAAAAATTGAAAAATATAGACATCGATTATACTGTTGTATATGTGTGTCTGAAGTCCTTATGAGAGGAACAGCCTGGAAATACACATTTGGGGGTTATCAATATAGAAATTATATAAAATACATAGGAACAGGTACAACCATAAAAGTGGAGAGTAAAGTTTTGAACAAATCCAATATTTAGAGATGAGATTAAGGAGAAAGACTTAGCAAAGGAGACAGAAAAGATAGAAAACTAGAAGAGCACAATTTCATTGAAGATAATAGTATTTCAGGAAGGAGAAATTAAGTGGAGTTACCTTAAAATTTCTTTGAAAATTTAATATTTAAAATATTGCCTAAATCACAAGTGGGATACTAAATGGTTGATGTGATAGTGAATAGCTCTTCCTAGAGAGGAAACACTGAGAAAGGGGAAAGAAGTGGAAAATCACATAACCTGTCTCATAAGTATTTGAACTTGGATGAATGTTCAAATACTAAACTAGAGAGAGGCATTCACACACATTCAGGTGAAAAAATAAATAAGTTTATATTTTGTATGTTTAACTATTTTTTACTGTTTTTCTTTTACTTCTGTAACTCCACAGTTAAGAAAGAGGGAAGTTAGAAATTAAAGAATGGAAGCTGTAGTAAGAAATTACAAATTTCTGATAATGCAGTACTGCACTATAATCACTATGCACTGAAGAGAGTGTTTGATGAATCTTAGGACTCAGATATTTTAAAGGACAGATTACTTATGAGTGCAAAATAAATACTGATTGATTGATTATTCTTCATCTTTCTGAATTTAATAGAGTCTTGCTCAGTAATACTGGATTTCCTCTCACAGTTTCACAATCTATTTGAATAGACATAATAACAGGGTCTCTATTAATAAAATTTCCAGTAGTAATTTCTTGTTTGAAACAAAAACATTGTCCTTGGCTACAAAGAAAACTCTGTTCATAATATTTTAGGTTATACCTAAAATCCTCAAATTATGCTTGTCAATATCAGATCTAATTTGCATCTGAGAATGTTCATATTTGAGTGTCTTTGTGATTCATCTTCATTTGGCAGATAAATCTCTGGGGAACTTGGAAGTTTCCATCACCCAAAAATAGTTAAAAGAAAAGCTTTTAGGACTCATAGAATTTTGCAAAATGTTTTCTTCATTTTGATCAAGATGTGTTTACAAAATGTCTCTTTAAATATTCTTCTCCAGGTTTATAAAAGACAAAATAGTGTGGTTTGAGGATCAAATGCTTGCAAGCTAGCTAGGAATTACATTGATAATGTTCCTGTCTTTTTGGAAATTGCTCAAGAATTATTAAATTTATTGATAGAATTCCCTATGAATTTGAAAAATTATTTTCTGAGGGCTTTGTATTCTAACTCTACATAGTTTTAGGAATTATGAACGTTGGCTTGATTTTTGTGGCAGGATAAGAGAGGATTCTTTGGATGATGTGCCAGGTTTCTTTTTCAAATTTGTTTACAGATAAATACAGTCATATGGGAGGTATCTTTTTCGGTAAACAGAATTACAATTTTGTTAGACTTTCCCCTTGATTCAGCTTTCATTTGCTGACAATAGTGTGGTCAGAGATGCTAAAAGCAGTAGATGTTTCTGTTACCCAGTAGGTAGTGCTTTCAACCAGAGATCAATTCTGGCTTCACTTCCAATCTCTAGATAACTGTTCTTCAAAGATGAATTTGAAGCCAATTGATATGAAAAACTTACTTGGCTTTCCACGGAGACTTTCCAAGTACATCAATGATAAGGAAATAAGTTTAAAAATGATAATATCTAACTAAGCACTTTTAAAAAGAAATAAAATACAAAGCAACAAAACAATAAAAATAAGATTCTCCTTTCCTTGTTTCTGTGTTTTAACGTTTATCTTTATTTCTTTTGTATGACCAGCATAGTTACGATGAAGAAGAAAAGTTCTTTTTCATGGCATTCATTTTACCTGTTCCTGATATATTTATTAAATTTGCTTAACAAAAGCAGATTCTTAGTACTATGGCAAAAAGCAAAGGATGCTTCACCCATTTTTTACTCAAAATTATTCTTGCTGAGAACCAAAGTTTCAACTCCTCTAGTGAGTCAAATCTCCCGTTCTAATCACATTCCCTCACATTATAGGAGTATGTGGGAGAATTCATTTTAAAAATAAAAGTATGGGAGAGAAGATAGGAAGAAGTTTGGTGACTTTGTATTATATTACAAAATACCACATATAGTTTAGATTAGAGAAATTAGGATGGGCAAAGAGTAGTAGCTTTTATTTACATTTCATCTCAATCTCCTCTATGTCTAATCACTACTAAGGAAGACAAGTATGATTTTAACTCTTAATTCCAGTCTGAAACCATTGATGCCTAAATGTTTTCAGCAAATTTGGAACTTACTAATTATAATTATGTGCATGTGTTACGTGGTGATTCTCAAATTTGGTTCTGCCTGAGAAAGACCTCTGCTTTCTCCTCAACCACTTGCAATCCAAATTTTGAAGCTGCAGGCTCAGAATTCTTATTCAGTAGATCTGGTATGGAACCAGATTCAGAGATAATTTTGAAAGCTGTATTTTGTGAACTGCACTTTCATCATGTCATTTTTCACAAATACTCTCAGAATATCAGATTTGTAAGATACTAATAGAACAACATACATTTCTCCAGTCTTTCTGGTAAGCATCTGTTTCATCTCTGCAACTTCATTTCCATGTTTTCCAG
Organism: Lagenorhynchus albirostris; assembly: GCF_949774975.1. Taxonomy (NCBI): domain Eukaryota; kingdom Metazoa; phylum Chordata; class Mammalia; order Artiodactyla; family Delphinidae; genus Lagenorhynchus; species Lagenorhynchus albirostris. Next base: position 72,831,152 of record NC_083103.1, read on the forward strand.
TAAATTTTTACAACTATTTCCTTCAGGTTTTGGGGGTCTTGAAGGAACCCAATTAATAGCATCCCTTCTCCACTCCAAGTGGCTAAACTAATATAAAAACCAGAGAGGTAAAGCTATGAATACACAAATATCAACTATTATTCATAAAATTTTATTGGAAAATCTAGATTATACCTCTGTCAAGTGGTATTATATAATACTGGACCCCAGAATTGGTCACAATTATCCACCCAGTAATAAGCAAGACTAGAAAACTGCAGGTTTTCCCAAGTGGGGAGCCTACTCCTATCAAGGAATGCACAAACTAGAACACATGTTCACTGTAAGTAAAAGTGGGAAAAATGAGCCGGACTGTAAATTTCAAATGTATCCTTCTAAACTTACCAATCAGATTGAGTAACACTTCCATTACTGAGTTAAAGGCAGAGAGAAGCAAGGAACTCTACCCAACTGAAAAACAAAAATAAAAAACACAGTAGGAGTAGGGAGAAAAGTGTCCCTATACAGTATGCTATATATTTGTTCTTATAGTTATTCGTGTACAACAAATTCAACAAATGAATATTTTATTCAACTAGACTAAGGAGATGAGCAGTTTATCAGGATATTTTCTGGAACTTTGTTCAGCAGTTTAATTTTCTCCAATGAGGAATCTGAAGTAAGTCAGAAGAGAATATTAATTAAATCATTCTGTAACTGAGATTAAAACTTTACTCTATATACTATTTTCTATCAAAAATTATGTCCACCCACATCATCCTAGACAAGCTATCAGAAATTCTGCAGTGAGATTAAATCTTAACCAGATACTTTAATAATAAAATGCCAAAATAGAGATGGCCCAAATTTGAGTATAATTCCTTTTCCATTATCAAAATCTCAGGTAAAATTCAAATTCAAATATTATATATTCTTGCAAATCAAATGTCTAAGACATAAAATTACCAAAGAATGAAATTTTAAATCAAAGTACTACCTTGAAAATTACAGTAGTACAGTACAACAGCTGGCATACAGGGGCTGGCATCAAATGCACATGCAAGAAGAGTTACTGACTGGAGGAGAGAGAGGAGGTGGCAGATGGTAGAGCTGAAGGATTGTCAGAGGACAGGCTGCAACTTCACTTATGCCTGATGTTGATGGAATGCAAGTTTGCATCTTTGAAAGTTTGCAACTTGAAGGTTCGTATGTAGGGGACTTAACTGTATCTTGACCTTGAGAGTAAAACAATCTAAACAAAATTGTTTCCTTATATTTTATTCTCTTCAATCTCTGCTAGAAGTATTACCAATGTCTGAATTCAGTGGGAATCTATTCAACAGTTTCAGCTTATGCTTTTTTGTAGTGGACTGAATATAATATTTTCAAGGTTCTAAAGTTGTATTATTTCAGTACTAAGCTTCTACCTCACCTTTAAGAAAAATTTCCCTCTGTGCCTTATTTGCATTTCTATGACATTCTACTCCCAATAAGTGACACTGTAGTGTACTCAACTGTCCAAAGAAAACTCTTTTCTATAACTTACTTTCACTATACAGCTACTACTAACTGTGGTATTACTCACTCCCCAATTCCAGTCAAGAACTCATTCTTGTTAGTCAATTTACTCCCTACATCTAATCACTAATTTAAATTCACCTACTTCTCAAATCTCCAGATTTCTTTCAGTTTTTATCATGAATGGATGTTGAATTTTGTGAAAGGCTTTTCCTGTATCTATTGAGATGATCATGTGATTTTTATTCTTCCTTTTGTTAATGTGCTCTAACACATTGATGGACTTGCAGATATTCAACCATTCTTGCATCACTGGTATAAATCCCACTTGATCACAGTGTATGATCCCTTTTATATATTGTTGAATTCGATTTGCTAATACATTGCTGAGGATTTTTGCATCTATGTTCATCAGAGATGTTGGCCTGTAATTTTCTTTTTTTTTTTATAGTGGCTTTGTCTGGTTTTGGTGTCAGAGTAATGGTGGCATTATAGGATAAATCTGGTAATGTCCTATCCTCTGCAGTTTTTTGGAATAGTTTGAGAAGGATAAGCATTAGCTCTTATTTAAATGTTTTTTAAAAAAATAATTTCCCTATAAAGCCATCTGGTCCTGGACTTTTGTTTGCAGGGACTCTTTTTTATTATAAATTCAATTTCTCTACTAGTGATTGATATGTTCAGGTTGTCTATTTCTTCCTGATTCAGTCTTGGGAGGTTGTACGTTTCTAGAAATTTGTAGATTTCTTCTAGGTTGTCAATTTGTTAGCATATAAGTGTTTTTAGTTTTCACTTAAGTTTTTAAAAAAATATATCTGTGATATTGGCTGTTATTTTTCCTATTTTATTTCTTTTTTTGCTTATTTGGGTTGTCTTTCTTTTATTATTGTTGAGCCTGGATAAAGGTTCATCAATTTTGTTTATCTTTTCAGAAAACCAGCTCTTGGTTTTATTGATCTTTTCTATATTTATTTTTGGTCTCTACTTAATTCCTCTCTGATCTTTATTATTTTCCCCTTTCTGCTGACTTTGGGCTTTGTTCTTCCTTTTCTAATTCCTTTAGGTGATAAGTTAGGTTGTTTATTTGAGATTTGTACTTTTTTCTTGAGGTAGGACTGTGTTCCTATGAACTTCCCTCTTAGAACTGCTTTCACTGCATCCCATAGATTTCAGAAAATTGTGTTTCCATTTTCATTTGTCTCAAGGTATTTTCTGACTTCTTCTTTGATTTCTCCATTGACCCATTACATTTTTAGTAGTATATTATTTAGTCTCCATGTGTTTGTGCTTTTCCCATTTTTCTTCTGGAACTGATTTCTACTCTCATACTGTTGTGGTCTGAAAAAAATGCTTGATATAATTTCTATCCTCTTCAATTTGTTGAGGCTTGTTTTGTAGCCTCACATGTGATCTATCCTGGAGAATGATGCATGTGCACTTGAAAAGAATATGTATTCAGCAGTTTGTGGATTGAATGTTCTATAGTTATCTAATATGTCCAACTGGTCAATTATGTTATATAAGACCACTGTTTCTTATTGATTTTCTGTCTGGATGATCTTTCCATTGAAGAAATTAGCATATTAAAGTCCCCTACTATTATTGTACTGTTGTCAATTTCTTCCTTTTTATCTGTTAATATTTGCTTTCTATATTTAGGAGATCCTGAATTGGGTGCATATATATTGAGTGTAATACTCTCTTCTTGTATTGATTCTTTTATCATTATATAATGCTCATCTTTGTCTTTTGTTATTGACTCTGTTTTAAGGTCTATTTTTTCTGATTTGAGTATGGTTATGCTCACTTTCTTGTAATTTCAGTGTTCATAAATATCTTTTTCCATCCCCTCACTTTAAGTCTGTGTGTCTTTAAGTCTGAAATGATTCTCTTGTAAGCAGCATGGTCTTCTTTTTTATCCAATCAGGCACCCTATGTCTTTTGATTGGATCAGTTATTCCATTGACCTTTACAGCAATTATAGATGAGTATGTACTTATTGCCTTTTTATTACCTGTTTTCTGGTTGTTTTTGTAGTTCTTCCATTCTTTTCTTCTTTTTTAAGTTTCTTCCCTTGTGGTTTGATAATATTTTTTTAGTGGTGTGTGTGTGTGTGTGTGTGAGCACACATGTGTGTGCATATATTCCTTTCTCTCTAGTTTTTGCATATCTATTGTGGGTTTTTGATTTGTGGTTACCATGGGGTCCTCATTTGTTGTCCAATAACTATATTTATTTGTTTTAAACAGGTAGTCCTTTAAATTCAAGCACATTCTAAAAGATCTATATTTTTTACTCTACTCCCACACTTCATGTTTTTGATGTCATATTTTACATCTTCATGTTTATCCCTTTACTAAGTATTGTAGTTATACTTGATTTTAATTTTTTTTGTCTTTTAATCTTCATACTAGCTTATCTAAGTGGTTGATCCCCAGCCCTTACTATATATTTGCCTTTAGTAGTGGGATTTATCCTTTCCTATACAATCTTACTTATTATAGCCTTTTCTTTTCTACTTAGAGAAGACTTTTTAACATTTCTTTTGGAGTCAGTTTAGTATTGATGAACTCTTTTAGTTTTTGCTTGTCTGAGAATTTCTTCATCTTTCCTTCTATTCTAAATGATAATCTTGCTGGGTAGAGTATCTTAGGTTGCAGGTTATTTTCCATCACTTTAAACACTTCTTGACACTCCATTCTGGCCTGCAAATTTCTGCAGAAAAATCAGCTGATAGTCTTATGGGGATTTCCTTGTACACGACTCTTTGTTTTTCTCTTGCCACCTTTATAATTCTCCCTTTAGCTTTAACTTTAGCTGTTTTAATTATATGTCTTGGTGTGGGCTTGTTTGGGTTCATCTTGTTTGGGACTCTCCATGCTTCCTATACTTGGAAATCATTTTCCTTCTTGCGGCTTGGGAAGTTTTCAGCCATAATTTTATTAACTACATTTTTGAGCCCCCTCTCTCTCTTCTCCTTCTGGGCCTCATATAATGGTGAATGTTTGTATGCTTAATATTATTCCAAATATCCCTTAAACTTTTTCCTTTTTTTATTTGCTTTTATTTTTGCTCTTTTGATTGGGTGATTTCCATTATTCTTTCTTCCAGATCACTTGTGTGTTCTTCTGTATCACCTAGTCTACTGCTCATTCTTTCTAGTGTGATTTTCATTTCAGTTATTGTATTATTCCATTCAGACTGATTCCTTTTTATATTTTCTAGTTCCTTGTTAAAATTCTCACTGTGTTCATTTATTCTTTTCCCTAATTCAGTTAGTGTTCTTAATGTAAATGCTTTGAATCTCTATCAGGTCAATTGTTTATTTGTTTCATTTGTTGTTTTTTCATTGGTTTTTCTCTTGCTCTTTCAATTGAAACAAATTTGTCTGCCTTCTCATTTTGCTTATCTTTCTCTGTCTCTATGAAATTAAGTTAAACAATTACCTTTAGTGGTCTTGTAGGTGGGTCCTTATGTGGGAGCATCCTTATACAGTCTGTCTGTGCCCAGTGGATTTGTTGGGTGAACTGGATTTGATGTGAACACAAGTCATATTTTTCCTCAGGGTGTATTTGTAGCTATTACCTTTGTAGGCAGTGGGGTTGGAGATGGAGCCAGATGTGAGGTGAGGCTTTCCCTGTCCTCTGTAGCTGTCACTGCCCTATCATGGGTGGGATCCGTTCCCAAGTTGCTGAAGCAGAAGCCTTGAGGGTTGGGTTCAGGCTGGCTCAGTTTCCTGTAAGTTTGTGCTCTACCCCTTCCCAGTACTGGCACTCTCACCACAGAGAGGAGCAGTGCTAGAGAAAAAGAGACAGGTGTGGGTGTTCAGCAAAGCTTAGGGCCTGGACTGTGATGATCTGTCTGCTGTCAGAGATCCAGAATGCTTCTGTTGCACCCCTATGCAATCGCTAGTAATGGCTGCCTCCTCCATGTTGAGATGCTATTCAGGGTTTGATCTGTCTCAGTGTCTCATGGCCAAGTTTTTCCTTGGTTGTGGTTGCCTTAGCTCCAATGTGGAGCTGTGACATGAAGAAAGTGGTGCTAGAGCATTCCCTTGTCTCAGGCTAAGGCATGCTCCTGGGTGGTCACAGGAAACCAGTCAACCACCCACAAGGTTTCAGTTTCAATCTGCTCTCTCTGTCCTGTTTCAATACTAAGCTAGTATTTTTGTGTTCCTCTTGAGCTAAGTCCAAGCTCCCCACAACCCTCCCATTATTCCCAAAGGCCCTCCTACCAGCAAAGGGGGCTCATTTTTCATTGGTCAGACCCCAGGGAAGAGGCACCCAATATGTGGCTTCAATCACTCATTCCTCAGGGAGTATTTCCACTCATGCAGTCTCCCTTTTCATCTTAGTCCCCTCCCAGGGCACAGATCCTGAGCTGATTTCTTCTCTTCCCTTCTAACCTGATTCCATGTGGATCTTTGTTACAGCCTTGGTTGTACAGTCTTTCTGCTAGATTCCAGTTAGCTTTCAGAGACAATTGTTCCACATGTAGAAGTATTTTGATGTGTTTATTAGAGGTGGGCTTGGTGTCCTTAACTCCACCATCCTGATTCCTCTCCCTACTGTTGAACTCTTTTACTTCATCTCATATTCTCTTCTAAAATTACTCAAACTCTCATTCCCAGCATTTGGTAACTGTTCATGTCACTGTCCCCTCTTCCCTCCATATTATCAAGTCTAAGAGTCAGTTATCAGTTATTACTAACTTCCCAGTTTCAGCAGCATTGTCATACTTGATCACTCTTTCCTTCATGAAACATTTTGTTTATTTAATTAGATATGCTCTGTTGAGATATTGTTCCTGCCTTACTCACTCTCTTTCTCTCTCTTCTTCTCCAAATCCTCTCCCTTTTCCAATGCCTTGTAATTTCAATAACTCCAGGGCTCAGTTTTCAGACTTTGTTTTTTCCTTCTCTATTCTCTTACTCTGATCTTATCTAGTGTCTTGATTTTAAATAAATTATCTAAGGATGACTTCCATATCTACATATTCAACTCTGGCATCTTGCCTTAATTTCAAACACATATTTGCTGCTTATCTCACATTTTCATTTTGATATATAGTAGCCATCTCTAACTTAATATTTCCCAAAGAGAAAACCTGCTTCTACTTTTCCCGTATCTTTAAATATTTCCAGCTCTCCTATTTCAGTAAAAGGCATGGCCATTCACACAACTGCCCACTCCCAAATTCTTTTTTTCTTCCTCGTATTATACCCCAAATCTTCAAATTATATGAGAATCTGACTAGTCCTTAACTACTCTTGAAACATCACATAGTTCTAAATCACAATCATCTCTCATGTGAATGTGTCATGCCTGCTAATTGATCTTCCTGCTTCCATTCTTTCATCATTTAGTCAAAAGGTGTATTTTAAGAATTTTGTTTTGAAATAATTATAAATTCATAGGAAATTGCTGAGATAATAGAGAGAGGTTTGATGTATCTATTATGCAGTTTCCCCAACAGTTATATCTGACATAGCTATAGTACAGTAGCAAAGCCAAGAAACTGATATTGTTAAAACATATGTGTATACTTTTATGCCATTTTTTCCCCATGTGTAGATTCATATACCTGCCACAACAATCAAGAAACAGAACAAAAGTTTATTTTAAAACCTAGGATGATTATGTGACTTTTCTTTTAAAAATACTACAATAGCTTCCATTGTACTCTTCCCAGACTCTCTCTCTGTCTTCTTACCTTTTTTTTTTCCTTCCTATCATTGGTAATATTATGTTGTCTTAAATTATATATCTTTTCTTTTCTTCGTTTTTTAGCTCATCTGCTGGCAAGGCAGAGTGCTGGTGCCTTTATTTTTAAGAACGAAGTTTCACCTTAAAAGGAGAGAAAGAGATGATTCAAAAAGACGAGGTCTTTTCTTCTCTCAGCCCAAGCACCAACTCCTCACCAGTCCCTATCTATCAGCTTACCCATTCTCACCTGACCCTGTGGTTCCAAGATTTCTCTGACCTGCATTTCTGCCTTTAGTAGCTACAGGCATGTTTGCTCTAACAAAGACTTTCTCCTTTCATTTGCATTACTCTAGATGGTGGATCCAAGAAGCTATTGTTGTGATTTATGTCAGAGAGTGTTCTGACTATGTTTTCCTCTAAGAGTTTTATAGTGTCCAGTCATTTAGACACTAAAGACCTACACATTTAAGTCTTTAATCCATTTTGAGTTTATTTTTGTGTATAGTGTTAGAGAATGTTCTAATTTTCATTCTTTTACATGTAGCTGTCTGTTTTCCCAATATTCTATAATAACCTACATAGGAAAAGAATCTGAAAAAGAATGGATATATGTACATGTATAATTGAATCACTTTTCTGTGCACCTGAGACTAACACAGCATTGTAAATCAACTATATCCCAATATAAAATAAAAATTAAAACAAACAATCAAACAAAAAAACAAACTCTCTCATTAACCAAACTTGAATCAGACTCCTTGGACTCTTTTGGAGTCTTTCTGACTAGGCCTTACCCTTGGGCTCTGTCCTTGGCCTGTTTATTCCAGTTTTAGCAAGAATCCTGCTAAGTCAGTTTAGTAAAAATCCCCTACCCTTGGTATCTGATCATCCTCGGTATCTGATCAAATTCCTCATCTCACACCCATAATGTCTTATCACTCTGGCCTTCCTTCAGAAAAAATCTTGTTGAGTTGGTCTAGGAAGAATCCTTCTAACCCCTGATGTTTCTGCTTAATAATTTCCCATCCACTCACCCCCTCACTCTGCTCCTTGGCTATAAATCCCCACTTACCCTTGCTGTATGCAGAGGTGAGCCTGCTCTCTCTACCTTACTATAAAACTCCCATCCAAACTCCAAAACTCCCAGTAGCCCCACCCCCATCCCCAAATAAAGTCCTGCTTACTATCTTTTTTCTTTTTTTTTCCATATCCCCTCCCTCTTAAGCTTCCCTTCCACCCTCCCTACCCCACCCCTCTAGGTCATCACAAAACATTGAGCTGATCTCCCTGTGCTATGCTGCTGCTTCCCACTAGCTAAATATTTTACATTTGGTAGTGTACATATGTTGATGCTACTCTCACTTCACCCCAGCTAGAGCCATTGTCAGGCATGCTTCCCCCAGTGTTGGACCTCTCATCAAATGTCAACACAAGTGAAATGGAATGGTCTATTTAATATTAGTTCCAAAAGATTCTGAGAATTAAAAATCATTGATCCTGCTTGGATCCCATTCCATTACTTGAATCATCCTCTGTAGGCAGCTCATAGATGACTCTTGTTTCTTTGGGGTTTTTTGTTTTGTTTTGTTTTAATAATTCAGCTTCTTTATGTCTTTTGATTTGAGAATTTAGTTCACTTACATTTAAAGTAATTATTCACAGAAATGTTCCATTGCTATTTTGTTCATTGTTTTCTGACTGACTTGTAGCTCTTCTCTGTACCTTTCTTCTTCTCTTGGTCTCTCCCTTTGTGCTTTGATGACTTTCTTTAGTGGTGTGCTTAGATTTCTTTATCTTTAGTGTATCTACTATAGGTTTTTGCTTTGTGGTTATCATGAAGCTTATATACAATACCATTTATAACATTATATTTTATGTTGATCACAGCATAAGTTTGAGATGTAAAGAAACACACAGATTGAACGTGAAGGGATGGAAAAAGGTAGTTCACACAAATGGAAACCAAAATGCACCTGAGGTAGTTATACATATGTCAGACAAAATACACTTTAAAACAAAGATTGTAATAGAAGACACAAGAGAGCATTGCATAATGATAAAGGGATTAATATAACAAGAGAATATGACATTTGTAAATATATATGCATCCAATAGAGGAGCACCTATATATATATAAAGCAAATATTAACAGACCTAGTGAGAAAAATAGACAGTACAAGTAAAAGTAAATGAGTAAAAGTAGGGATTTTAATACCTCACTTACATCGATTGATTGATCATCCAGAGAGAAAATCAACAAGAAAATATCAGCCTTAAATGACATATTAGATCAGATGGAGTTAACACACACCATTTGAATTTAGTTTACTTTTTTCCTAAAAGAGCTCTATAGTTCAATATTTCCTTCAGATTAAAAGGAACACATTGGAAAGATATACAGTAGTGAATTTAGAAATCATAATTTAGGAATGTAATGTAAAATTTTTAAATTGTTGATCTATTTTAATGAAAGAACAATGGATCATATACTAATACTAATAATATAATATAATATAATATAATATATAATATGCCACAACACTAAAGAATATCAATGTTGTAAATGTGATCTCAGAAACAGTTTACTCTTGAAATGTAAATAGATCCTTTTAAATGTTTATTTTGAGTTAATAGATTTTGTGCAAAATCAAAACCACTGTTTTTAGTGCAATACAAACCTCTGATGAAAAGCACTGAAATATTTACAAATGTGAAAGAGAGGTGGGAATAAAAGAATGAGATCTGGGCTTCCCTGGTGGCGCAGTGGTTGAGAGTCCGCCTGCCGATGCAGGGGACACGGGTTCGTGCCCTGGTCCGGGAAGATCCCACATGCCACGAAGCGGCTAGGCCCGTGAGCCATGGCTGCTGAGCCTGCGTGTCCAGAGCCTGTGCTCCACAATGGGAGAGGCCACAACAGTGAGAGGCCCGCGTCCCCCCCCCCAAAAAAAAAAGAATGAGATCTGGGTACATTACAGAGAAGTAAGTGTGAAACTGAATATCATGTTTCAAATTTTGGGGAGAATATAGTAAGAATTCATTCATTCTTTAAACAAATATTTACTGAGTACCTACCATAAGCCAGAAAATCTCTAGAGACGTAGCTGACAGCTCTTCAAACACACGCACACACAAATGCACACAAACATGCACACAGTTCCAAATTTCATGAAACTTATATTCTAGTGAAAATAAAATTATGATGTAAATAACCATGTCGACCCAATATATAGATTTATTTTTGAACCGATGCATTACAAATCCATCATCTAATTCAACCATGGCATTATATAGGTGAACTAAATAAAATGGATTTTTTTAAAGGGAGAGATATACTAGAACTTCCATCACCTAAACCTGAGATCAGGAGAGAATGAACAAACCAATCCAAAAGAATATGAATGTTTTCTATACTTTTGATTTTTTCTTCAATTTTTTGAGATATAATTGACATACAGCCCTGTACAGGTTTAAAGTGTACAGTATAATGATTTGATTTACATATACCATGAAATGATTATCACAAGATTAGTGAACATACATCATCTCTTATAGATACAAAATTAAAGAAATAGAAAAAAAATTTTCTGTGTTAAAGACTCTTAGGATTTACTCTTAACACTTTTTGTATATAACATACAGCAGTGTTAATTATATTTATCATGTTGTACATTAACTCACTAGTACTTATTTACCTTGCAACTGGAAGTTAGCACCTTTTGACTGCCTTCATTCAATTCCTACTGCCCCATCCCCCACCTCTGATCTCTTTTTCTATGAGCTGGTTTATTTGTTTTGTTTTTGAAGTATAATTGACTTACAACACTATATTACTTCCTGATACACAACATAGTAATTGAATACATCTATACATTTCAAAATGGTCACCACCGTAAATCTAAATACCATCTGTCACCGTCCAAAGATATTGCATGGTTATTGACTATATTCCCCACACTGTACATTCCATACCTGTGACATTTATTTTGCAACTGAAGTTTGTACTTCTTAATCTCCCTCACCTATCTCTCTCCTCCCTGCACCTCCTACCCTCTGGCAACCACTTGTTTGTTCTCTGTATCTATGATTTTCTTTCTATTAAGTTATGTTTGTTCAATTATTGTGTTTTTTTTTAGATTCCACATATAAGTGAAATCAGACAGCATTTGCCTTTTTCTGTCTGACTTATTTCACTTAGTATAATACCCTCTATGTCCATTCATGATGTCACCAAAGGCAAGATTTCATTTTTTATGGCTGAGTAATATTTCATTGTGTATTGCTTCTATATCTTGGTTATTGCTGCAATAAATATGGGGTGAATTTATCTTTTCTAATTAGTATTTGTGTTTTTGTTGTTTTTTTGGATAAACACAAAGATGTGGAAATACTGGATCGTATGGTGTTTCTATTTTAATTTTTTGAGGAATATCCATACTGTTTTCCATAGTGGCTGCACCAACGTACATTCCCACCAACAATGCATGAGAATTCCCTTTTCTTCACATCCTCACTAGCACTTACTTGCTGTCTTTTTTGATAAATAGCCATTCTGACAGGTGTGACATGGTCACAAATATTGATTTCCATGTCCCTGATGATTAATGATGTTCAGCATCTTTTCCTGGGCCTGTTGGCAATCTGTTTGTCTTCCTTGGAAAAACGTCTGTTCAGAGCCTCTGCCCAATTTGTTGAGTTATATAAGTTTTTTGTATATTTCGGATATTATTGCCTTAATGCATATATCATTTGCAAATATCTTCTCCCTTTCAGTAGGTGTTTTTGGTTTTGCTGATAATTTCCTTCACTGTGCAAAAGTTTTTACTTTGATTTAAGTTCCATTTGTTAATTTTTGCTATTGTTCCCTTGCCTGAGGAAATATCTAAAAATTATTTTGAAGATCTTTGTCAAAGAGGTTACTGCTTACTGTTTTCTTCTAGAAATTTTATGGCAGCAGGTCTTACATTTCAGTCTTTAATCCATTTTGGATTTATTTTTGTGCATGGTGGAGAGAGTAGTTCAGTTTGATTCTTTGGCATATAGCTGTCCTGTTTTCACACCATTTATTGAAGAAGTTGTCTTTTCCCCATTGTATATTCTTGCCTCCTTTGTCATGTGTTTAATTGTCCCTATAAGTGAAGATTCACTTCTCTATTCTGTTCCATTTATCTATGCATCTTGTTTGTGTCAGTACCATACTGCTTTGATTACTATAACTTTTTTTTTTTCTTTTTTTTTTTGCGGTATGCAGGCCTCTCACTGTTGTGGCCTCTCCCGTTGTGGAGCACAGGCTCTGGACACACAGGCTCAGTGGCCATGGGCTCACGGGCCCAGCCGCTCCATGGCATGTGGGATCCTCCTGGACCAGGGCATGAACCCACGTCTCTTGAATAGGCAGGCAGACTCTCAACCACTGCACCACCAGGGAAGCCCAATTACTATACTTTTAAAGTATTTTTTGAAATCAGGGAGCATGACAGCTCCACTTTTGTTCATCTTTCTCAAGATTGTTTTAACTCTTTGTGATTTTATGTGGTTTCATACAAACTTTAGAATTATTTGTTCTAGCTCTGTGAAAAAATTGCTGTTGGTATTTAAATAGGGATTGTATTGAATCCGTAGATTGCTTTTGGTAGTATGCTTATTTTTAACAACATTAATTCTTCCAATCCATTAACACAGTGTATATTTCCAATTGTTAGTGTCTTGTTTGATTTTTTTCATCAGTGTCTTACAGTTTTCTAAGTGCAGGTCTTTTACCTCCTTAGATTTATTGCTAGATATTTTATTAATTTTGATGTAATTAGAATTGGAATTGTATTCTTAATTTTTCTCTCTGGAAATTTGTTTTTAGCTTATAGAAATGCAATAGATTTCTCTATATTAATTTTATACCCTGAAAATTTACCAGATTCATTGATGAGCTCTAGTAATTTTTTGGTAAATTAGAATTTTTTATGTATAGCATCATCTTACCTTCAAACGGTAACACTTTTACTTCTTCCTTTCCAAGTTGGACTCCTTTTATTTCTGTTTTCCTGATTGATTGTTGTGGCTAGGATTTTCAATACTTTGTTGAATAAAAATGGCAAGAGTGGATATCTTTGTTTTATTCCTGATCTTAGAGGAAATGTTTTCAACTTTTCATCATTGAGTATGATGTTATTTGTGGGCTTAACATACATGCTCTTTATTATGTTGAGGTATGTTCCCCTGTACCCAGTTTTTGAGAGTTTTTTTTTGTTTTGTTTTGCTTTTTTTGCAGTACGCGGGTCTCTCACTGTTGTGGCCTCTCCCATTGCAGAGCACAGGCTCCAGATGTGCAGGCTCAGCGGCCATGGCTCATGGGCCCAGCCGCTCCGAGGCATGTAGGATCCTCCCAGTCCAGGGCATGAACCCATGTTCCCTGCATCAGCAGGTGGACTCTCAACCACTGTGCCACCAGGGAAGCCTGAGAATTTTATCATTAAAACAATGTTAAATTTTGTCAAAAACTTTTTCTGAATCTCTTGAGATGACCGTATAATTTTTGTTCTTTAATTTGTTAATGTGGTGTTTCAGATTGATTAGTTTATGAATATTGAACCATCCTTGCATTCCTGGGTTAAATCCCACTTGTTCATGGTGTATGATCCTTTTAATGTATTGTTGAATATAATTTGCTAACATTTTCCTGTGGATTTTTGTATCTATAGTATCAGGGTTATTGGCCTGCAATTTTCTTTTTTTGCGATATCTTTGTTTTAGTTTTGTTATCAAGGTGATATGGGACATGCAGAATGAGTTTGGAAGTGTTCCTTTCTCTGCATCTTCTTTTAAATAGTTTGAAAAGGATAGGTGTTAACTCTTCTCTAAATGTTTTGTAGAATTCACCTGTAAAGCTGGACTTTTATTTGTTGGGATGTTTTTTAAATTACTATTACTGATTTAATTTCATACTTATAATTAGTCTGTTTATATTTTCTATTTCTAATGGTTCCATTTTGTGAGATTGTACATTTCTAGGAATTTGTCCATTTCTTCTATGTTGTCCATTTTATTGGCATAAAATTCTTCATGGTAATCTCTTATGATTCTTTATATTTTTGTGATAATGTATGTAACTTCTCCTTTGTGACTTCTGATTTGATTGTTTTGGGCCCTTGCTCTTTTGTTCATAATAAGTCTGAGTAAAACTTCATCAATTTTGTTTATATTTTTAAATAACCAGCTCTTAGTTTTATTGATGTTTTCTATTGACTTTTTAGTATTTTATTTATTTCTACTCTGATCTTTATGATTTATTTTCTTCTAACTTTAGGTTTTGTTTGTTCTTTTTCTAGCTCCTTTTGGTGTAAGGTTAACCTACTCATTGAGGTTTTCCTTGTTTCCTAAAGTAGGCTTTAGGGACAAACTAGTTCCTCACTAGTTTGAAGTCTCTCTAAACTAGTTTGAAGTCTTGCTAACAAACTTTCCTCTTAGAACTAATTTTGCTGCCTCCCATAGCTTTAGGCTCATTGTGTTTTCATTTTCTTTTGTCTCTAGTTATTTATTCCTTCTTTGATTTATTCAGTGAAACATTTGTTGTTTAGTAGCATATTGTTTAGCTTCCATATGTTTGTGCTTTTTTGCTTTTTTTTTTTTTGCAGCTTTTCTCTTGTAATTGATTTCAAGTTTCATAGAGTTGTGTTCAGAAAAGTTATTTAATATGGTTTCAATTTTCTGAATTTTACTGTGGATTGTTTTTTGGTCTAGCATGTGACTTATCCTGGACAATATTCTATGTACACTTGAAAAGAATGTGTTTTCTTCTGCTTTTGGCTGGACTGCTCTATATATATATCTATGAAGTTCATCTGGTATAATGTGTCTTTTAAGGTCAGCATTTACTTTTTAAATTCAGGTATGGATGATTGGTCCATTGATGTAAGAGGGGTGTTAAAGCCCCCTACTATTATTGTGTTAATGTGAATTATCCCTTTGTATCTGTTAATATATATTTTATGTAGTTAGGTGCTCCTAGGTTGGGTGCATGTATATTTACAATTTTTATAACTTCTTATTGGATTGATCCCTTGATGTTATGTAATGTCCTTCTCTCTTGTTACAGTCTTTGTTTTAAAGTCTATGTTGTATAAGTATTGCTACTGACTTCCTTTTGATTTTCATCTGCATGAGATACCATTTTCCATCCTTTCACTTTTAGTCTGTGTGGTTTTAGATCTGAAGTGAGTCTCTTATAGGCAGCATATATATGAGTCTTGTTTCATATCCATTCAGCCACTATATGTATTTTATTGCAGCATATAGTCCATTTACATTTAAAGTAATCATTGATATGTATGTACTTATTGCCATATTGTTAATTGTTTGGGGGTTGTTTTATAATTCTTTTTTGTTCCTTTCTTCTTCTTTTGCTCTCTTTCCTTGTGATTTGATGACTACCTATAATGTTATGTTTGGATTCTTTTCCCTTTTTTGTCTGTGTATCTATTATAGATTTTTGTTTGTAGTTACCGTGATGTTTATATATAGCAATATACCTCTCTCTTTCTCTCTGTCTCTCTCATAATTCTCTCTGTCTCTTTGTCTATCTGTCTCTCCATATTTATATATATATATATATAGTATATATATGTGTGTGTATATATATATATATATATAAAATTATATTAAGTGGCTGATCTCTTAATTTCAAACCTAGTTTAACAAACCCAACAATATTTACTGTTTTTGACATCATATTTTATATATTTTTGTGTATCCCTTAACTACTTATTGTGGATATAGATGACAATAGATGATATTGTCTTTAAACTTCCTACTAGCATTATACATGATTGATTCACTCTCTTTACTATATATTTGCCTTTACCAATTTGATTTTTCCTTTCATAATTTTCATCTTTCTCATTGTGGCTTTTCCTTTTTCCCATAGGGAATTCTATTTAATTTTTCTTGTAAAGCTGGTTTAGCAGTGCTAAACTCTTCTCATTTTTCCTTGTCTGGAAAACTTTTGATCTCCCCATCAAATCTGAATAGAACACTAACTGCGTAGAATATTTTTCGTTGTAAGTTTTTTCCTTTCATCACTTTAAATATATCATACCACTCCCTGTGGCCTTCAGAGTTTCTGCTAAAAAGTCAGCTGAGAGCCTAATGGGAGTCCTCTTGTAACTAACTTCTTCCTTTTTCCTTGTTGTTTTCAATATTCTCTCCTAATATTTAATATTCACCATGTTAATTACAATGTGTCTTGATGTGGTCCTCTTTTGTTTGATCCTCTTCTGGACTCTTTGTGAATTCTGAACATGGATACCTGTTTCCTCCCCCAGGTTATGGAGGTTTTCAGTTATTATGTCTTCAAATATGTTCTCTATCACTTTCTCTCTCTTTTCTCCATCTGGGACCCCATAATGTGATTGTTAGTATGCTTGATGTTGACCCAGAGGTCTCAGACTTTTTTTTTTTAATTCTTCATTCTTCTTTACTATTTAGCTTGAGTGATTTCTACCACTCTGTCTTCTAACTTGTTGATTTGTTTTTTGATATCATCTAATTTACTGTCGATTCCTTCTAGTGTATTTTTCTTTTCAATTATTTTATTCTGTGTCTCTGTATGGTTCTTCTTTATATTTTCTAATTTGTTAAAAACTTCTAACTTCTCACTCTGTTCATCTAATCTTCTCCTGAGTTCTTTGACTATTATTTTGATCATTACCTTGAACTCTTTATTAGGTAGGTTGCCTATTTCCACTTAGTTCTTCTTCCAGTGTTTAATCATTTGGAACATGTTCCTCTGTCACTTAATTTTGACTAATATGCTGTTTTTATTTCTGTGTCTGGTAGGTTGGTTATGTTTCCTGACCTTGGAGAAATGACATCTTTTAGGTGACATCCTATACGTCCCAGCAGCACACTCCCCTTTTGTCACCAGCATTAAATACTCTAGCCCTATGTGGGCTGCACGGGTCCTTCTGTTGTTGCAGGCTGACTAATAAAGGCAGACTGCAGGCATGGCTGACCCTCAGTCTGGTTGTTTGCCAGGTCCTGCCTTGTGTGGAAACTGCCAGCTACTGATTGGCAGGGCCAGTTTACCAGGCAGCTGGCTGTAGAATCCTGAGTGTCCTACGGCTAGTGCTGGCCCACTGCTAGGCAGAGCCATGTTCTGGGGTGGGTGGTTGCTGAGCCAATTTTCCCAGATCTATTGTCATCCTGCTGGTGGGCATGGCTGTTTCCAGACATAGCTGGCTGTTGAGTACAGGGTTTTCTATAGCTGGTGCTGTTCTTCTGATGAGTGAATCTGGATCCCAGTGTTGCTGGTTGGTGGAGAGTCTCAGAGCTGGTGTTGGTCTTCTAGTGGGCGGAGCCATGGTCCAGGGGCTTCTGAGGCTGGTGCCTGCCCACTGGTGTTTCAGGTTGGTCTTGGTGCTAGTGTCAGTCCACTGGTGGGTGGAACAGGGTTTCTGGCTGCAGGTCCCAGAGTGTGTGAGAATTTGTGTGTATCCTTTAAGAATGGAGTCTCTATTCCCCACAACCTTCTGCCTCTCAAAAATAAGGCCCTCTGACCTTAATGCCAAACATTCTGGGGGCTTCTCTTTCTGGTGCAGTCTGGGGAGACTGACAGTGGTCTAGGACTCCTTGCTCCTTGGGGAAGACCTCTGCAACTTTAATTATCCTCCTGTTTGTGAGTAGACCACGTGGCTAAGGGTATAGATTTTGACTGTACTCTGTCTGTCCCCCTTCTACTTGTCATCCTGCAGTTCATTCTTTTTGTCTTTAGTTCTAGATCTTTTCTCCTAGTTTTCCAGTCTTTTTCATCAATGATTGTTCTGTAAATAGCTGTAGTTTTGGTGTGCAATGGGAGGAGGTGAGCTCAGCATCTTCCAACTGTTACATTTTGGCCATTGAATATTTTCTATAGTTTTTCAGCCTTAACTTCACCAACATTATCTTCCAAAGCTTACTGATGAGGTTACACAATGTTGGTTTTTAACACAACCCTGCTCTTTATTTCAAATTGTTCTACAAATTGTCATACATTTTCCCTTTTATGTTTTTAAGGAAGAAAGAACATTTTTATGGGTAATTCTCCCTTTTAGGAGCCTTGAGCCTACCTTCAGATGTGTTCCTTGAACTCTCACATAATTTTTCCAATAGTTATTTTATACTCCATCTCTGTCTCTCTAGTTTCCCCCATCCTCTTTAGAGTCAGCTCATCTATGACACACTGTTACATGTTTTTCTAAAACTCCCACTAATATTCCAACAAATTAACTAGATATGATTTATTACAGTCTATATGGGTTCTCAAATGCAAGGTAAATGTTTGGGATCCTGTCATTGTGTGTGTGTGTGTGTGTGTGTGTGTGTGTGAACAACAGCAATACCATATGAGCTTAATTTACAAATTTTCCTTCACTAATTTGCTTTTAATCTTTTGCTTATCTTTTACTGAGAATCATTAACAAAAATAGCCAGATGTAAATTTTTTTCTGTATTTTCCCTATGATAAGATCCATTATCTATTTTGTAGTTCAAATAGTCTATATTAGGTCCCATGTGAAAGATATGTTAGAAAGTATGACTTCAGTTCATTTCCACTGAAAACGTCATGTGTTTTCACGTTTTATGTCTGTGGGACTTCTGGCTGAATGTAAAAAAGGGCCTGGGCTTCTAAAATAAATTCTTAACATAAGATCATCCATCTATTTATCTATCTATTGATAGACAGATACATAGCTAGTTAAGTAGCTAGTTAGATAGAGAGATTATAGATAATATGAGAGACATTTTTATATAGGGTTTGGTTTAATAAAACCAAATGATATGAATGAAAGAATAATACATCTGTCCATCAATGCTTTGGAACTTCAAAACCTAAATTGTCTCTGCCTCTGCTACTACATAACCTGTGGGAGAAATAATGCCATCTAAGGGCAAATAGTCAAGCATGACCTAGGACTATGGCATTGTGTGGTGCTAATTTAGACACAGGGCTCCTATGTGGAGAGTATTTCAGATTATTCTTCAAAGCTTTTGCATTTAGGGGGACAGTATCAAAGAATATTCTAGAAAAATTAGAAGCCATTTTAGTGTAGTATGTGGGAACAGACTAACAAAGAGAACCACGTTCTCTTGGTAAATGAACCTGTTCATTGAGAGGAACAAAACTGACAACTCTACTAGCTGCTAAGAGGACTTTGTAAAGAGCTGTTCTCATGGAGGTTGTTCTCACTGATGGTGGGTAAACTGCATTCCAGAAATAAGCAGTATAGGAATACATTTTCCAGACTTGCTAGTTTTTTTTTCTTTTTCCAGATTTAATGAAATATATTTGATCTATAACATTGTGTAAGTTCAAGATGTAAAATGTGGTAATTTTATCACACATATGTTACAAAAGGATTATAACAGTAAGGTTAATTAATGTGCCCTTCACATCACATATTTACTATTTTTTTGTTATGATGAAAAAAATAAGATCTATTCTCTTAGTAATTTTCAAGTGAACAATATAGAATTGTTAATTATATTCACCATGATGTACATTAGATCCCCAGAACATATTCCTCTTATGACTGGAAGTGTGTAAACTTTAACCAATATCTCCTTTCTCCCCTTCAACGTCTCCTGGAAACCACTAATCAACACTGTTTCTATGATCTGAGCTTTATAAGATTCCACATATAAGTGAGATCATAGTGTTTTATTTCCCTGACTTTCTGAGGGCCTAATGCCCTCAAGATTTGTCCATGCTGTTACAAATGGCAGGAGTTTTTTTTTTTTCTTTTTTAAGACTGAATAACATTTTATTACATATGTATACCACATCTTCTTTATCCATTTATCCTACAATAGACATTTAGTCTTTGAGAAAACTTCACATACTATCTGTTTGAGTTTCTTGTGCCTATATGAAAGAAGATGCCCATGACTTCTGTCCCTGCATGGAAGTCCCTTCTTACTGACTCATTGTACTAGTCTCTTTAGAGACACCCTCTTTTGTCTGTCTCTGGATGGGATTCTCATTTCAAGTCAGCTCAGCCTCTGGACTTTGATGTTGGTTCCCTCTGGCAGTTACCCTGACTGGAACTTTCCCAGTTAACTGCCTCAGGTCCTTCAGTTTGTTCAACAAGTACTTTCAACTTCTCTTTTTGATTAGGATGTCAGTACCCAGGTTCATACGATTCCAGAATATTTCTTTATTTTTTGGAAGGACTACCTCTACCTTATTTGCCACTTCAACACTAAGCAGTGTCAACTTTAGCCACTGGGTTTCAATAAGATGTGAGTCTTATTGCCAGTTCAAATTCTAGGATTTCTATCAGAGATTTCCACACAATAGCTTCTCATATGAAGCTGTACAAAGCCCTTTTACCAGAGCTGGTCTCTGGTTCTTTGTTTACCATTTGCTACTCGGATCCATGCCCTGTATACACTTCTCTTGTTCCAGAGTCACAGCCCCAACTCTCTGTAGCCTCTTCCTTCCTTTTTTATTTGAGCAGGATTAATCTCCCCTTACTTTCCTTCAAGAATTAGGACCCCATGGAGTCTAGTGAGCACTTACTTGGAGTCTTACTTAGAATTTTTAATGTTTTTCTTTAATTATTGTTTATGCACTACAGGTCCATATTGTTGAACAATGTGTATTTTCAATTCATAATACACATATAATTGATCCTTGCAAAGCATTTTCTCTGTTATAAACATTCATACCAAATACAAACTTCAACAATTTCCTCTCACTACTAACCTTAGTTACCCACCTTAGTTATATATATATATATATATATATATATATATATATATAAAATTTACATAAGATTGATGTATTGTTGACCCATAAACAATGTGGGTTTGAACTGTGCAAGACCAGATATACATGGATATTTTTCAATAGTAAATACTACAACACTGCACAGTCGATTTGTTGGATGTGGAGGAACCACAGATATGGAGGACCAACTATAAATTATATGCATATTAACCCCTGCTTTGTTCAAAAGTCAACTGTAGTATAAGTCTCAGTCTTACTCCATTTTTTTTAAATTTATTAGAATATTTTAAGATCTATCCATAACTTTTTGTTTTCAATTTATTGTTATATATTTATTCAGAATATTTATTGTATATTAAAGTTTGCTTTATACACAATTTTCTTAACATCTTTTATTTGCATTTTTCACTTGTTCAAAATCTTATGAAAGTTTTGTGTAATTTTTTAGTTTTTCCCAAGAATGAACTTTTAACTTGTTGATCCCTTCTTGTATCTTTCATTTTATATTTAATTTCTCTTATTATCTTTAATTTCTTTCTTCTAATTTATTTTGGACTTATTTTTAATAGTATAACTACTTAAATAGGATATTTATTTCCTTAACTTTTAGACTTTATTCTTCTTTGAACATAAATATTTAATGTTACCAGTTTCTGTTTGAGTATATCAATACAGCTGTATCCCATAGCTATGATTTTCTACATATTTTCTAAGCAATTACTATTTATTAATGTAAAAATTATGTTACCTTTACATTTTTATGCTACTACAGTAAGACCAGTTTTAGGCAAACCAAAATTGCCTTTGCAGTTTTAAATCTTCTATTGTTAAATTCCACATACAGTGGTCCAGTTATTTTTTAAGTTACAATAATGTACTACTTACAATTTAAATAAATATTTATATTATCTAAAGACTATAAAAACTATTCCTAATATTTATATAAAAATAATATTTACAAAATACTCTTTTAAGAGTTGTAATTCCATCTTGCCTCAATTTAAGCCAATATATATTCTCTTAAGTACTACCATAAATATTTTAAACTGACAATAGAGAAATAACTTTCCTATTGAAAAGAGCCCACAGAAATTCAAGTTTCTTGGAGAGATTCTAAAAGTCTAGATCATTGACTTGAAAGTTAAATTACCTAAGAATGGAAGTCCTATTTTCAGGATAAAATGGTAGTGGAAAATTTATAGCATTGAGGTCCACGTATGCCTCTTAGAGGATGAGAAAGAAAAAAGAGGTATTTTTCTCATGAACTGTGTCCTTAGATCCACTAGCAACAATGAACATCAGATTGAAGGAGGTGTGTGAACATAGACTGGTAGCATGGAATGGAGGGAATAGGAAAGCCCTGCTTTCAGATAAATGTTTCCCCCACATCTCTGGTTAAAAGGCCATAAAGAGGATCATTCTTGACCAGATACCCTGTTTAGTAAAACTGCTGGTAATGGGTGACTCTTTAGTAACCACGCAGTGACTGGATCATTGTTATAATTTCAGCAATCAACTCTCTCTTGTTCTGTGCATCTGAACCTCTCTACATTCAGTCCTTGTTCTTGGAAAGTTATTGCTTCCTTGAAGATTGAGTTGATCCCCTTCAGGTTTTTAAATTTTTCCTTCACACTCTTTTCTTCTCATGATTTTTTCTCCAGGTTAGTATTTTCTAAAGATAACCCCAGTTCTGCCTATTATTTTTGAACAGAACTAGAATAGCAAGGATATTACATATTTTGTGAATTAATTTTGCAATACTTTGGACAAGTTTTTTTGTCTTTTTTTATATAAAAATCTAAACAAAAATAAAAAACCCATAAAAAAGCTGAAGACAGGAGTTGACACCCATAGGAAGTCATAGATTTTTAAGTCTAGCTTAATGTAATTCTATCACATGGCTCTCTCCTTATGCAGTTTCCCATGGATATGCCTGAAGTCAAGATCCATGTGGTTTGCAGCTCCTCCATGTTGGCTCTGACTACAGAAGAGCTCATTCCAGCAACTTATGGTTCATATGTTGGCTCTAGACTATACAAATGTCCCAGCATTTTATCTGAAACCCAACCTCCATCTAGCAAACAAGATAGAATACAAATGGAGCTGGTGTAAGAAAGAAAGGCTACTATACAGATGGGAATATCTTAGGAGTCCAGTGTTCCCTCCTCTCTCTCTCTCCATCTGTAAAAATATTATCAAACTTTTTAAGTACAAAAAAAATTAAAGAGAACAAAACACTGATCACCCATATATCCATTATCCAGAGTCAATTTTTTTTAACATTTTGCTATATTTCCACAAATAATTAGTTATCTCTTTGTTTTAAGCATCACATATTGATATGTGCTTTGTATTCTGTGTAGATGGAACACACATTGTGTGCTTTTTTGTATCTTTCTTCTTCTTTAATTCACTGTTAGTTCCATCAGATTTGTCTGTGTTGTGTGTCAGCAATTCATCATTGTTTTGTTGCTAAGTAGTGGTCCCTTGTGTGAGTATGACACATTTCTTTATTTTTTAAAAAATGGTAATGTTCAGAGGATTCTAGGAAACTAAATCATTTTTTGGAAACAAAGAAAGTTAAATAACTAAATACTTATTATGCTTTTCCTATATGAAGTGTACCACTGGGTAACCAAAGAGAATAAGAGAGGAGATTTCTCTTTCTGGAAGTATTCAAGCTAATTATTGAAGAAGGAATGATAAAAATATAATATGTCATTTAAAAAAATAATCTAAATAATTATCAACTGGCAACTAACATTACAAAAATGAGACAACTGGACATCTGTACTTCCTGTTGGAAGTACAATGTATCATCATGAAATACTTTATTAAATTATAAGGCTTGAAAGTGATCAAAGATAATCTAATTACTAATTTACAAGAAAACAAGGAAATGTGGTGTGTGACATAATAAGGATAAAATGAACAAATGCAAAATATGGAAACTGTATAGGACAACCTTCATTCATCAACAAATAAATTTCAATGTATAAAAGAACCTGTAGGTTCTCAAAGCCTAAAAGATATTTCTTAAGATACATAACTAAATACAAATATACACTTATCTTAGCCACTGAGAAATGGAGAAATATTTCTCTGTTGGTATGGAAAAAATAATTGCCCCATATAATTCTCCAACAGACTTCTCATTTTCCATATGATTTGCTTTGCTGAATTTCTTTCAGGTCTTGGGGATATGTGCTATTCTCACTATCTCAACCAGTTGGTATCTGTGGTACAAACTCTTATTCTTTTTTTCAGATTTTACCTTGTCACTTATTTAACCTCTCAGACAAGATAAGTTTCCTGTCATATAATTTATTTTATAATTCTCCTTCATATCACATGTTAAATTATAGATATTCATTTATATTATTTGCTTAATATTTCTTTGCTAGTTCCAGAAATGTTGTCACTCCATCCTTCTAATATTTTGCTGCATTCTCACTGCCAGTGATGGTGGCTAGCATGTAATACATCTCTAGTAACTGTTTGGTCAGTAACTGAATAAATGAGCCATAGATAATATATACATAAATGGCAGTAGTTATTTTGTATGTTGTATACATTTATTTCTGTTAACCACTTAAGACTCACTTCATAATGTATTATATGTATTTCTTCTCAGTGGTTTTCATGGCCCCACTTAGGTACCTTTATTGTCTGTCTTGTTTTGTCTTTGACTTCTCTAACTTAACAGAGAGCCATCTTCCTTGTTAGGCACTGATGTCTACTATGGTTTTAGTTGATTGTTTGGTAGTTTGAGTCTAGAAAATACCAAATTACCATCAGGAAGGAAACAGAAAAGGTCTTCTACATTTTTTTCTTTGCAATTATTCAAAGTTGCAGTTACATTAGGACTTCTGCAATAGTGTTTCTTAGAAAAAATATTTTTAGATTTTAAGGAATATCCTGAAAAATATGTTTTAACCCTATGTCAAATGAAGGTTTAATTTAGCTATGGGCTGCCTCACTAGAATGTTGTGAACTCATTGCTGGAGAGCCCTGATAAGCAATCTGAGATCTAAGCAACAGGCAAATGAGCAAATCCAGACACTCACTACGTGACATCAATAAGGTACAATGGTTGCAGAGAAAAGTCGTGGAAGATGGTAGGACACATTATTAGGGCTTGTGGCAATACAATTGAATCAACTTAAGGAAACATGAGCCAACATTAAGTGGTAGGATTTATTAAGAGAGGAACATGTCAAGGCCTCAGGTACAGAAAAGTAAGACTAAAGGTACAGTGAGAAAATCTTGGTTAGAAGCTGGAGGATAGTCACAAGAAACAAATTAAATTACCTGAACAAGGATATAAAAGCCCAGTGAAGGGGTTTCCCTGGTGGTGCAGTGGTTGAGAGTCTGCCTGCTGATGCAGGAGACACGGGTTCGTACCCTGGTCTGGGAAGATCCCACATGCTGCGGAGCAGCTAGGCCCGTGAGCCATGGTCGTTGAGCCTGTGCATCTGGAGCCTGTGGTCCACAACAGGAGAGGCCACAACAGTGAGAGGCCCGTGTACCACAAAAAAAAAAAAAGCCCAGTAAAGAATAAATATGGAAATAGTGAGAAAAACTCTTATGTGGTTGTACATAGAACTTTTCTCAAAACTGACCTGCATCCATGTTCAAAAACTAGAAAGAAACTCATAAAACTAATAAGTATTAAGAGTAGCACATGTAAGAAAATATGCTAAAATATGAATCACAAAATTCATTGTATTATAAATCATATGTGTATATGTATATGAATAATTATACATTTTGCACCTTTCCTGAAGATTCAATCATTTGTTACACATATATTTCCACTGTATTGATGTTACAACTAATGGAAAGTTTAGATAAGAGGTAAATACAGTGCAGTACATACAAATCACTGTGAAAACACAGAAAGGGAACTCAGTACCAATGGTCAAGAAGGGTTTCCTTAGAAAGAACAGCATTTAAGTTGACTCATAAAGATATTTTTAAACAAAAGGTAGATAAGCATTTAACCAAGTAAAGAGGAAGATGCAATGACAAAACAATAGTACCAAGTGTTTGTGACAAGAGAAAGCCTAAAATATTGGTGTCACAGAAAGTAGTTTAATTTGGAAAGGGGAGATACCAAAGATGACAAGAGATTACATGGAAAAGTTAGCAGGGATGGGATTGTCATCTGCATTGAAAATACATAGATATGGAAGATGAAAAACTATTGGAAAGGTTAGCTGTTCTTTCAGAAAAACACTGAAGACAGCTACAAAAGGAGTTCTAGTCCTCTTTTCAGTAGATTGAACAATAAAGCCTTCATGCCATAATTAATATAATTTACATGGAGCCCTAAAACTCTCAATTTCTCTTTTCTTCCATAAATAATTTTTGAAAAATATTTTCAGAAGAATTAGAGGAAATATGGGTAATAAATACTAGTAAACAGTCACCTGATCAAGTTACATGATGTTAATTTTCCTGAAATGTAAAAATTCAATGGAGAACAAATCAAAAATGTTATTAAATTGTTACCAAAGAAAGTTCATGTAAAACTAGGTAAATGTACTATTAAGGTCATTTTAATTAGTGGGAATATAGAGTAAAAAAGCTGTAATTGAATACTATTCTAGAATGGATTTTTGAAAGAATTGCTTAAATATTTAGAATGAGACATAGTACATACTGGGACTCAGGCTGAGCTCACAAAAATTAATCCAGAAAATCTTTGAATTTTTTTAGAATATTAGTATTACTAGTAAATATACACATACTTATCATGGAATAAAATATATTCAATGTGGCAAGACTTAAAAAAAATCATACGTGTGCTTCTGATCCCCATTTTATCACTTCACAAAGTAAAAAATATGTACTTTAAAAGCTGATGATGAGGATGGATGACTACTATTACTACTAGCTCTATAAATTTCCTCTATTCAGAGATAACTTTGGGTCCTGAAGTTGTGTGAGGTTGTTGCTATTACATATTCTGGGGTTAGAATCAAGTCCACATATACAGTTTAAGTAGATTTTAGTTCAATATGTGGGAGAAACTCCCTAAAATTCATGTTCCCTAAAAGGCTCTCAATCAGTGTAGCTCTTTGCCAATAGAGGGAGTCAAGCAATATTTTTGCACATCCTTTTTTATCATTCTCTAATTTATATTTTCTTTTCAAATCTAACTAATTAAAATAAAAACTAGTCAACAGAAACAAGATTCTGTTAAAGTATCTAAAATTCTGAGAGAGTTTGCATCACAATGAATATCTGACAAAAACAATGAGAATGTTGCTTTTGCCTAGGAGAGGGATTAACAAGATGACAACTTTAGAGGAAAAGAATGTTGAAAAGCCTAAAGAAATATATGCATGAATGAATAAGGCCAGTGGCTAAGAATAATAGATTTTATTCACATTGAACTTAATTTGTAGCTTAGAATAATAGTCTCTGGAGTTGGAGGTCAATGTAAAAGTACACCAGTCAAAAGTCAATTTTATAGACAAGGAAGCAAATTTACCAAAGGTAAGTGACTTTCTCATTCATGTAAATAGTCAGTGTAAAAAATTTTTGTCCAGTCCTTACCTGGGCTCTTTGGTGGGGCTAACGGCAGACACTGGGAGGGCTCACATCAAGGAGTACTCCCAGAACCTCTGCTGCCAGTGCCCCATCCCCACGGTGAGCCACAGCCACCCTCTGCCTCTGCAGGAGACCCTCCAACACTAGCAGCAAGTTCTCATTGTATTGAGGCACTGGTATCCATCAAAGAAATGACATGGACCAGTCCCTCCCATCAGGAAACTTGCACAAGCCTCTTAGATAGCCTTAACCACTAGAGGGCAGACAATAGAAGCAAGAAGAACTACAATCCTGCAGCCTGTGGGGAAAAAAAACACATACATAGAAAGATAGACAAGATGAAAAGGAAGAGGGCTTTGTACCAGATGAAGGAACTAGATAAAACCTCACAAAAACAAATAAATGAAGTGGAGATAGAAAACCTTCCAAAAAAGATTTCAGAATAATGATAGTGAAGATGATCCAGGACCTCAGAAACAGAATGGAGGCAAAGATAGAGAAGATGCAAGAAATGTTTAACAAAGACCTAGAAGAATTACAGAACAAATAAACCGAGATGAACAATACAATAACTGAAAATAAAACTACATAAGAAGGACTCAATAGCAGAATAACTGAGGCAGAAGAACAGATAAGTGACCTGCAAGACAGAAAGGTGGAATTCACTGCTGTGGAAGAGAATAAAGAAAAAAGAATGAAAAGAAATGAAAAAACCCTAAGAAATCTCTGGGACAACATTAAACACAACAACATTCACATTATATGGGTCCCAGAAGAAGAGAGAGAGAAAGGACTGAGAAAATATTTGAAGAGATTACAGTCAAAAACTTCCCTAATGTGGGAAAGGAAATAGCCACCCAAGTCCAGGAAGCGCAGAGAGTCCCATACAGGATAAATCCAAGGAGAAACACACTGAGAAATATGGTAATCAAATTGGCAAAAATTAAAAACAAATAAAATTATTGAAAGCAGCAAGGGAAAAATGACTAATAACAAACAAGGGAACTCCCATAAGGTTAACAGCTGATTTCTCAGCAGAAACTCTGCAAGCCAGAAGGGAGTGGCATGATATACTTAAAGTGATGAAAGGGAAGAACCTACAACCAAGATTACTCTACCTGGCAAGGATCTCATTCAGATTCAATGGAGAAATCAAAAGCTTTACAAACAAGCAAAGGCTAAGAGAATGCAGCATTACCAAACCATCTCTACAACAAATGCTACAGGAACTTCTCTAAGTGGGAAACACAAGAGAAGAAAAGGACCTACAAAAACAAACTCAAAACAATTAAGAAAATGGTCATAGGAACATACATATTGATAATTACCTTAAACGTGAATGGATTAAATGCTCCAACCAAAAGTACAGGCTTGCTGAATGGAAACAAAAAGAAGACCTATCTATATGCTGTCTACAAGAGACCCACTTCAGACCTAGGGACACATACAGACTGAAAGTGAGGGGATGGAAAAAGATATTCCATGCAAATGGAAATCAAAAGAAAGCTGAAGTAGCAATACTCATATCAGATAAAATGGACTTTAAAATAAAGAATGTTACAAGAGACAAGGAAAGACACTACATATTGACCAAGGGATCAATCCAAGAAGAAGATATAACAATTATAAATATATATGCACCCAACATAGGAGCACCACAGCCCTAAAAGAGGAAATCGACAGTAACACAATAATAGTGGGGGACTTTAACACCTCACTTACACCAATGGAAAGATCATCCAAAATGAAAATAAATAAGGAAATAGACCAGATAAATTTAACTGATATTTGTAGGACATTCCATCCAAAAACAGCAGATTACACTTTCTTCTCAAGTGCGCACGGAACATTCTCCAGGAGAAATTGCATCTTGGGTGACAAGTCAAGCCACAGTAAATTTAAGAAAATTGAAATCATATCAAGCATCTTTTCTGACCACAACACTATGTAATTAGAAATGAATTACAGGGGGAAAAAATGTAAAATACACAAACACGTGGAGGCTAAACAATACGTTACTAATTAACCAAGAGATCACTGAAGAAATCAAAGAGGAAACCAAAAAATACCTAGAGACAAATGACAATGAAAACACAACAATCCAAAACCTATAGGATACAGCCAAAGCAATTCTAAGAGGGAAGTTTATAGTTATAAAAGCCTGCCTCAAGAAACAAGAAAAATCTCAAATAAACAAACTAACCTTACACCTAAAGGAACTAGAGAAAGAAAAACAAACAAATCCCAAAGTTAGCAGAAGGAAAGAAATCATAAAGAGCAGAGCAGAAATAAATGAAATAGAAAGAAACAAAACAATAGCAAAGATCAATAAAGCTAAAAGCTGGTTCTTTAAGAAGATAAACTAAATTGATAAACCTATAGCCAGACTCATCAAGAAAAAGAGGGAGAGGTCTCAAATCAATAAAATTAGAAATGAAAATGGAGAAGTTAGAACAAAAACCGCAGAAATACAAAGCATCCTGAGAGACTACACAAGAAACTCTATGCCAATAAAATGGAAAACCTGGAAGAAATAGACAAATTCTTAGAAAGGTATACCTTCTAAGACTGAACCAGGAAGAAAACGAAAATATGAACAGACCAATCACAAGTAATGAAATTGAAACTGATTAAAAATATTCCGACAAACAAAAGTCCAGGACTAGATGGTTTCACAGGTGAATTCTATCAAACATTTAGAGAAGAGCTAATGCACATCCTTCTCAAACTCTTCCAAAAACTTGCAGAGGTAGGAAAACTCCAAAACTCATTCTACGAGGCCACCATCACCACAATACCAAAACCAGACAAAGATACTACAAAAAAAGAAAATTGCAGACTAATATCACTGATGAATATAGATACAAAAATCCTTACAAAATACTAGCAAACAGAATCCAACAACACGTTAAAGGGATCATATACTATGATCAAGTGGGATTTATCTTAGGGATGCAAGGATTCTTCAATATATGTAAATCAATCAATGTGATACACCATATTAACAAATTCAAAAATAAAAACCATATGATCACCCCAGTAGATGCAGAAAAAGCTCTTGACAAAATTCAATACCGATTTATGATAAAAACTCTACAGAATGTGGGCATAGAGGGAACCTACCTCAACATAATAAAGGCCATATATGACAAACCCAGAGCAAACATCATTCTCAATGGTGAAAAACTGAAAGCATTTCCTCTAAGGTCAGGAACAAGACAAGGATGTCCACTCTCACCACTATTATTCAACATAGTTTTGGAAGTCCTGGCCATGGCAATCAGAGAAGGAAAATAAATAAAAGGAATCCAAATTAGTAAAGAAGAAGTAAAATTGTCACCGTTTGCAGATGACATGATACTATACATAGAGAATGCTAAAGATGCCACCAAAAAACTACTAGAGTTAATCAATGAATTTGGTAAAATTGCAGGATACAAAATTAATACACAGAAATCTCTTGCATTCCTATACACAAATGATGAAAAATCTGAAAGAGAAATTAAGGAAACCCTCCCATTTCCCAATGCAACAAAAATAATAAAATACCTAGGAATAAACCTACCTAGGGAGACAAAAGACCTGTATGCAGAAAACTATAAGACATTGATGAAAGAAATTAAAGATGATACCAACAGATGGAGAGATAAACCATGTTCTTGGATTGGAAGAATTAACATTGTGAAAATGACTCTACTACCCAAAGCTATCTACATATTCAATGCAATCCCTATCAAATTACCAATGGCATTCTCTACAGAACTAGAAAAAAAATATTAAAATTTGTATCAAGACACAAAAGATCTTGAATAAGAAAGCAGTCTTGAAGGAAAAAACGGAGGTGGAGGAATCAGACTCTCTGACTTCAGACTATAGTACAAAGCTACAGTAATCAAGACAATATGGTACTGGCACAAAAACATAGACATAGATCAATTGAACAAGATAGAAAACCTAGAGATAAACCCATGCACCTATGGTCAACTAATCTATGACAAAGGAGGCAAGGATATTCAATGGAGAAAAGATAGTCTTTTCAATAAATTGTGCTGGGAAAACTGGACAGCTACATGTAAAATAATGAAATTGGAACACTCCCTAACACCATACACAAAAATAAACTCAAAATGGTTTCAAGACCTAAACGTAAGACCGGACACTATAAAACTCTTAGAGGAAAACATAGGAAGAACACACTTTGACATAAATCACAGCAAGATCTTTTTAGATCCACCTCCAAGAGTAATGGAAATAAAAACAAAAATTAACAAATGGAACCTAATGAAACTTCAAAGCCTTTACACAGCAAAGGAAACCATAAACAAGATGAAAAGACAACCCTCAGAATGGGAGAAAATATTTGCAAATGAATCAATGGAGAAAGGATTAATCTCCAAAATATATAAAAAGCTAATGCAACTCAATATTAAAAAAAACAAACAACCCAATCCAAAAATGGGCAGAAGACCTAAAAAGATGTTTCCCTAAAGAAGACATACAGATGGCCAAGAAGCACATGAAAAGCTGCTCAACATCACTAATTATTAGAGAAATGCAAATCAAAACTACAATGAAGTATCACCTCACTCCATTTAGAATGGGCATCATCAGAAAATCTACAAACGACAAATGTTGGAGAGGATGTGGAGAAAAGGGAACCCTCTTGCACTGTTGGTAGGAATGTAAATTGGCACAGCCACTATGGAGAACAGTATGGAAGTTCCTTAAAAAACTAAAAATAACAAAGAAAATATAGGAAATATATTTACTTTTCTGTCCAGAATGAGAGAAGAGAATGAGTCAGAAACAATAGCTGAAAAGATAATGACTGAGAATTTTTGAAAACTAATGGCAGTTATTAATCTAAATGTTCAGGAGCAGAATAAATAAGAGCAATAAAATAACTACACTTGTGGTAGCCTGAAAAAGGTCCCTCTCCCAAAGATAGTCATTTCATATTCAGAGAATCTGTGAATATTACTTTATTTGGAGAAAGGTGTTTGCAGATATAATTGAGATAAAGATCTTGAGAAGAGATACTCCTGAACTATCTGTGTGAGCCATAAATCTCATAGAGTCTTTATAAGGGAAAGGCAGATGGTGATATGAGATAATGAGCATAGGAGAACACAGACACAAAGAGGAGAATGTGATGTGAAGATGGAAGAGACTGGAATGATGCAGCTACAAAGCAAGGAAGCCCAGAAATGCTGGGGCACCCACTGGAAACTGGAAGAGGTAAAGAAAGGAATTTCCCCTAGAGCCTCTCATACCTTGACTTCAGACTTCAGGCCTCAAGAACTATGAGAGAATAAATTTTTTTTGTTGTTTTAAGCCACCAAGTTTTTGGTAATTTGTTACAGAAGCCATGGAAAGCTAATACATATATTTTATGTTGAAAAATGTAGCCAAATAGTAAAGATAATGAGAAGAAACATGATTCCCTAAGACCTGATTGAGAACTGACTTCTCAGCTGTAAGTGAAGACAGTGGGGTAATATATTTAGTGGTTTGAGAAAGAAGTAACTGATAGCCTAGAATTCTATAACCATATCTTTCAAGAATAAAGATAACATAAGTAAAGGTGAGAAAATTCTTAATAAACAGGCATATGTTCCAGGCTGAAAGACAATAATTCTAGGTAGAATTTTCATGATTCAGGAAGGGATAAAGAACAATGAAAATAATTGTGTTTAATCTAAATGACTGAAAACAAAATTATAATGTGATGTTTACAACATATTTGGTATTAAAATATATGGCAAAAATAAGATAGAAATAAAAGAGGGGGTAAGTGTAATGAAAGTGTTCTAAAGTTAATAATTATCAGGGATTAGGGTAATGTAGCAACTTGTGAAATGAAATAAATGAAATAGGAGAAAAGAACAGACATCAAGCAGAAAAAATAGAAAATCATTTTGCAAATACCAACAAAAAGAAAGTTAGATCACCTGTGTTAAAGCCAATAAAAAATTAGTTTAAGACCAAATGCTTTAATATTAATGAATCAGTTCATCATATAAAAATAAAATGATTCTCCAGAAAGACTTAACAATTTATAACTTTATTAAACATTTCTAATAACATTGTCCAAAAGCTATAAAGTAAAAAACAAACAAACAAAAATTGATCAAACTACACCAAAAAATAGACCAAAACCATAATCACAGTGGAAGATATTAAAATGTGCTCTTCACTAATTGATACTATAAGAAAATCCAATGTCAGAAACAATGTAGAATTTCCAATGTCAGAAACAATGTAGAATATCCAAACAGCATAATTAATAAATTTGAGCTAATGGATGGATAGAGTAAACCTATCCAACAACTGCAGAATAAACATTTGTTTCAATCCATTTAAATGTCAGGAAATCTCAAAGGATTTAAAGAATAAGAATATATTATGTTATTGAAATCTAATTAAGCAAGAAGTGCATAACTAAATTGTTTGATGGATTTCAACTTTAATCCATGATCAAAACAATTCTTATCAAACTAGGATGAAAAAGTAACATCAGTATTTAGATAAAGTATAATTACAGAGAATCAACAGCAAACATTTTAGTTAATGTGAAACTGTCAAAGCTTTCCTTCTGAGATTAAGAACAAATTAGGAATACCGGCCTTTACTGATTTGATTCAACATTATACTACAGATCCTAGTCAGTAGGGAAGAAAAAAAAAAAAAAAAAAACAGTCACAGTAGTTGGAAAGGAAAAACAAAAAACTGTTAACTTTTTTTTTCTCGGATGATATGACTGGTAATATAGGAATTATAAAAAAAATCTACTGATAAATTACTTCAATTAATATTAAGAGTTTTATCAATGTGCTGGATATAAAATCAATGGATAAAAACACAACTGCATTTCCAAATCAAAATCACAATCAGATATCATGTCACACTTGTTAGGATGGTTATTATCATAAAAGCAAAAAAGCAACAAGTGTTGGTGAGCCTGTGGAAAAATTGGAACCCCTGTACACTATTGACAAAAATGTAAAATGATGTATCCATTATGGAAAACAGTATGAGGTTCATCAAAAAATTTAAAACAAAATACTACAGATCTAGCACTCCCACTCATAGGTATATATCCAAAATAATTGAAATTATGATCTTGAAGAGATGTATACACTCCTGTGTTCATTGAAGCATTATGCACAATAGCCAAGATACAGAAAAAATCCAAATGTCCATTAACAGATAAATGGATAGAGAAAATGTGGTATATACATACAATGGAATTTTAAAGAAAGAAAAGGGAAAAGAAATCCTACAATTTGTCACAACATGGATGTACCTGGAAGGCATGACAGTAAGTGAGTCACAGAAAGACAAATACTGCATAATTCCATTTATATGAGATATCTAAGATAATCAAATGTATAGAAGCAGAAAACAGAATGATGGTTTCAGGGGATGGGGAGAGAAGAAGATGGTATAAAAAAAGGGTATAAAAAACTGAAAGGACACAGGAAACTTTTGAAAGTGATGGATGTATTTACTACCTTGATCTTGGTAATACATAGTATCACTGATGTATGTGTATGTCCACATTCATCAAATTATATACATTAAATATGAACCTTTTGGTTAAAATTGTATTTTTTATATATCAGAAACAAAGAGAAAAATAAATGTAAAATGTATCGCTTACTATAGCATCAAAATATTAAAGTGGTGTGTAAAGATAATGTTATCTTGCAATGGTCTGGGATATCTTTATGTTTATCTTCAGTAGACCCAAAAGCTTTATCTCAACCCTTGGCCAAGATAAGGATGAGATGATCTGGCTAGTGATTTATAAAATACAATGAAAAGTTGGAACTCCTCAGAAAGTACCCTGTTCTAGCTTACTTACATTATTTGAAGATGTATGGATTGGTGGGTTTCAGTTGGTTTAACAGGTTACACAGTTTATTTTTAACTATACAAGTAGCAGGTATAAAATACCTCAGTGAAGTTGTGCATAGGCATCCTTGGAACTAAGATAGCAAGCACATAACTTAGTGGTTCATAATCCAAAGTTTAGGTACATTCTGTGCTACTGAGAAAGACCCCAGGAGATTGTTCCTGGAAGTCATGAACTTCTCAACAATTGCCAATATATTTTTTTCTTCTGCTATATTGTATCTGTTATCATTATTAAAATCTTATGTGAATATGCTATGCTGAGTTTCATGAGTCTATACAATTAACTGATTCTGTTTAACTGTTAGACTTAATAATAAATATAAAAGTTAATATGCAGGATTTCTACAAAGATAATTAGAAAATATTAAAAAATATAATTAAAATGAACATAGAGAAATACAATGTTCTTTGACTGAAAGTTACAATATTATCAAGATGCTAATTCTCCTCAGCTTATCTATAGTTTTAATTCAACCCTCACAAAAATTGAAATAGGAAGTTCTGGTCAAGATATTTTATAATTGCAGGATTTATCCTCATATATTTAAAAAATTATAAAACCAAACAAAATGTATGACACAATGATTTTCAGATGAACAACAGTTAGCACAGGAAAGTGATCCCTGAATGGAGGGAAACAAACAAGGTGGATCTTGTAATTTACCCAGCTTACTGCTTCTCTAACATGAGAAGGGATCCAAAGTGAGGATAGCATTCTTGTTTAGTTGAGGAGAAACAGATTGGAATTCAGGGAGGAGAAGGTAGCTAAAAATTTAAGGATAGATTACCAGAGAGCTGAGAGGTATGCATGTGCACATACGTATAGAGGAATTTTAAAAATCAGCAGAGGATTTCTATCAAACATTTGGCAGTGAATGACTGCACATTTGTGAAAGGAAAATATGCCAGACTGGAGAATGTACCATTGAAAAAGCAGTAGATCAAACAATTCCCAGAACTCACACAGAGCTAAGATCTTTTGGAATTTCCATCAGAATGGAAAGATTTCAAAATACACAGAGTATCAGGTATAATCCTCAGAGGCTTATTTTAGTAATAGAGTTAAATTAGCTATAGACAAACAGCTGCTCTGGAACCACACTAACAAATCTGAAAAGCAGACTTTGAATGTATCCAGTCGATTTCAAGTAAATTAACTCTGTGCCTAAACAAAATTTAACACAAAGTAATACCAAAAAAAAAAAAAAAAAAAAAGGCAAGAAACAATGAAAAACTTAAAACTCTAATCATTCAAACAAAAATTCTAAAGCATGCAGAGAAGGACAAAAAGTATGACCCCTTACCAGAATGTAATAAATCCATCAATAGAAGCAGGTCTATAAATTATAAGGATTATAGAACTAGCTGAAAATTAAAAAGAAAAATACAATATCAAAGCATAGAGGGCTTCCCTGGTGGCGCAGTTGTTGAGAGTCTGCCTGCTGATGCAGGGACACAAGTTCGTGCCCCAGTCCAGGAAAATCCCACATGCCTCAGAGCGGCTGGGCCCGTGAGCCATGGTTACTTAGCCTGCACGTCCGGAGCCTGTGCTCTGCAATGGGCAAGGCCACAACAGTGAGAGGCCTGCATACCGCAAAAAAAAAAAAAAAAAAAAAAAAGCATAGAGAGATGAAAAATGAAGACAGATTAAGTCCAGAGAAGCAAATAGATGATAGCAGATTTTTCAGAAACTGAATAATCAAAAATTAAATGAAGTGATATAGTTAAAGAACTGAAGGAAAAATAAAACCTTAGAACTATTACCTTGTAGAAATATAATTTTAAATCTAAGACAAAATAAAGATGTTTTCAAACAGAAACAATTTGAGATAATTTATTGCCATAATATCTGCACTATAACAAATTCTGAAGGAAGTTCTTCTGGTAGAAGAAAAATAGAATCAGATGATCTACATAAAGG
This sequence comes from Lagenorhynchus albirostris, assembly GCF_949774975.1. Taxonomy (NCBI): domain Eukaryota; kingdom Metazoa; phylum Chordata; class Mammalia; order Artiodactyla; family Delphinidae; genus Lagenorhynchus; species Lagenorhynchus albirostris. The sequence continues at coordinate 72,868,509 of NC_083103.1, forward strand.
AGTGAAGAGTGACAGAAAAGATAAATATGTGGGTAAAGGTTACTTCTCATTTTTAAAATATTTTCTTAAATGATAACTGGGAGAACACTCCAAATTATGGATATTTAATAGGGATAGGGTTGGCAATTCTACTTTGCAAAAATAAGTATAAATAAATGTAAAATTGATGAATTATAAGTATAAAATAAGCGTAATAGTTGTTATATTATAAACTGCAATAGTATCATGGTCTGGAAACTGATCAAAAGCAAACAAAAAATTGAGAAGAATTAATTCCTTAAAACAATACTAGAGTTTTGGGTAATAACAGTGAAAGTATTTTGTCTTCCTCCCTGTTCCCACCACCAACCTTAAACTTAATCAGTAAATTTACCAGTGTGAGGCAGACTTGGTGGGAAAACCAGCAGCTTTGCTGGAAGATGTGATGAAATTTACTTGAGTCTTGAACAAATATTTGCATCACTGTCAGGAAAAAGTTGTTAAATTTTGTTTTGAACAAAGGAGGGAAATACCACTTTGATTTCATAAGATTTTGGTCTAAATCAGTGCAAGCAGTGGAACAGAAAGAAATTTAAGTGGACAAATGCTGGATATTAGTGAGCCATAGAGTGTCAGCGATGAGCTCTGTTCACATCCCTGGCTAACTGAAAAACTATGAGCACACATAGGGAGGACCTGAGAGAGCCCAGTGGGGGGGGGGAAACAAGGGAGACTTGATAACTTACTGCAACTTGGAATGCATTAATCAATCCACACAGATATTAGGCAGAAGAGGGTGGAAGCCATATAGGCATAAAGTGTTTGAACACAACCTCTTCATAAAACACTGGCTAACCAATATGCTATCTAGGCACAGAAAGAAACCCTACAAAGCTAAAATTTTTTAAAAAAGTAAAGATAAGAATTTAAAAGGGCCCAGCATATATTATAGGGAAGACAGATAAGTTTAAGTGCAGGCAAGTTACAAAACCACAAATAAACAAAAAACTTCAGAACAATAAAACAAAATCCAGTTTCTATTTAAAAAAAAACAACTTCTATATGGGCTTCCCTGGTGGCGCAGTGGTTGAGAGTCTGCCTGCCGATGCAGGGGACGCGGGTTCACGCCCTGGTTTGGGAGGATCCCACATGTCGCGGAGCAGCTGGGCTCATGAGCCATGGTCGCTGAGCCTGCGTGTCCGGAGCCTGTGCTCCACAATGGGAGAGGACACAACGGTGAGAGGCCCGTGTACCAAAAACAAAAACAAAAACAAAAAAATCTACTATAAATATATTTTTAAAAAACTGTTCAAATAATAAAATAAAAATGTGATCACAATTTCTCAACAAATAAGGTATCTCAATAGAGAAACAAAAACCATAAATGAGACCAGATGAATATTCTGGATGAAAAGTACTACCGGATGAAAAAGAAATGAAAAGCACTAGAGGAACTCAATAGCAAACTTCAACACTATTAACAAAATTAACTGACATATAAAACATTCTACCCAACATTAGCAGAATACAAGTTATTTTCATGTACACCTGGAATATTCAGGATAGTAATATAATAGGTCATAAGACATGTCTTAAGAAATTTAGAAGAATTGAAGTCTTACAAAGTATTTTTTCTAAATACTATGGAATTAAATCTGAGATCAATCTGAAAAATATATAGAAAATTAGCAAATATTTATAAATAAACATGTCTAAATAATCCATGGGTCAAGCAAGAATCAAAATGGAAATTAAAAACTATACATCCTGGGCTTCCCTGGTGGCGCAGTTGTTGAGAGTCCACCTGCCGATGCAGGGGATGCGGGTTCATGCCCTGGTTTGGGAGGATCCCACATGTCGCGGAGCAGCTGGGCCCGTGAGCCATGGCTGCTGGGCCTGCACGTTCGGAGCCTATGCTCCGCAATGGTAGAGGTTGCAGAGGTGAGAGGCCCGTGTACCGCCAAAAAAAAAAAAAACCCCAAAAAACCCAAAAAACAAAAAACTATGTATCCTAAACTATATTACTAGAGTGATAGCATAGTAAAAAGAAGCTTTCTGACTAAATCCTGATCAATGGTAAATACACATTTAAATGAATAGAACTGTGATTCCTGGTACAACTCATTCCCTATTTTTTTTCCTAACATTTTAACAACTTACATATAGTATTTGTCAAGTTGTATGGTCTCAGAACTTGTGTCTGGGCATGTGTGTGTATGTGTCTGTGGTTTATGAATTGGTATATCACTTAAAACCACTTTCAAAACACTTTAGATGGATATTGCTCACAAACCTTAGCAGGAAATGCAATTTTAAAATTAATTTTTATTTTTTTGAAAAGTAGGTATCTTTAATTTTTTTAAAAAAAGTGTTGGAATACAGTTGCTTTACAATATTTTGTTCGTTTCTGCTGTACAGCAAAGTGAATCAGTTATAAATATAAATATATCCCCTCTGTTTTAGATTTCCATCCCATTTAGGTCACCAAAGAGCACTGAGTAGAGTTCCCTGTGCTATACAGTAGGTTCTCATTAGTTATCTATTTTATACATAGTAGTGTATATATGTCAATCCCAATCTCCCAATTCATCTCACTCCCCCTTTACCCCGTTGGTATCCATAAGTTTGTTCTCTACAACTGTGTCTCTATTTCTGCTTTTCAAATAAGTTTATCTGTACCATTTTTCTAGATTCCACATATAAATTAAGAAATACATGCAGTTAAGATGTGCTTATTTTATGCTAGTTCGCCATTTTTACTTCATAATTTTGAAAAAAAATAAGTGCTTATATGTGTACAGTTAAATTAATAAAGAAGAAAAATCAATTTCACTGTTAACTTGCTATATTTATATGCAAAATCTAAAAAGAAATGATACAAATGAACTTATTTACAAAGCAGAAACAGACTCACAGACTTAGAGAGCAAACTTATAGTTACCAAGGGGGAAGGATGGGGGGAAAGGAGAGTTAGGGAGTTTGGGCTTGACATGTAGGTACTGCTATATTTAAGGCTGATTTACTTTGTTGTACAACAGAAACTAACACAGTATTGTGAAGCAATTATACTCCAATAAAAATCTATTAAAAATAATAAAATAAAATGGATAACCAACAAGGACCTACTATTAGCACAGAGAACTCTGCTCAAAGTTATGTGACAGCCTGGATGTGAAAGGAGTTTGGGGGAGAATGGATGCATATATGTGTATAGCTGAGGTGCTTTGCTGTGCACCTGAAACTATCACAATATCGTTAATTGGCTATACTCCAATATAAAAGTTTTTAAAAAAAATGGTTAAAAAATTTCACTTGAAAATTTATTCTAAAGTTAAGCTGTTGGATATTATAAACTGTCTAGAAAATGGAAATTTTATTTAGCATAGATGAAAGGAGCTACAAATATTTCCTACTTACATATAAATTTTGCTAACATCAACCTTTTTAATATTCCCTCAAAGACTAAATATAAAGAGCATGAGATATTAATGACAGTAATGAAAAATGACAAAGTGAAAAATCTTCTAAATATGAGTTAATACCATTCAAAATTCATATATATAAGATTTTTATTAGCTCTTTCCTATATAAATTTACTTTCTAAATGTGGTAGTATAACATTTTTATGAAAGATCAATGTGCAATCTGATTTTATATGCCTTTTGCCTAAAATAAAGAAGAACACATGCTGAAAGCATGCAGTTTCATTGATCATAAAGAACTTAAAATATTAAAATGTAAGTTTAGGATGAAATATATGCCATGCTCTGACAAGTGACTGATTCCTGACACTAAAAGTTAGCCTTTTCAATTAAATATACATTAGTTATACAATAGTGAGTTCTATATAACTCTTATGTGATGTCTAGGCAATTAAGTTTACATCAGATGGCACATGTTTTCATCTCTGAACTGAATGATTATCTCTTGAGAAGAGAAATCTAACTATGGATTATTGACTATTGCTCTGAATGGCATTTAGATAATCTGTAAATTAGATGTAAGTCAATGTGTACATGGGATGTACAAATGTTTTTAAAGTCTATCACATGGAACCATATATCTTTTTTTTTACATCTTTATTGGAGTATAATTGCTTTACAATGGTGTGTTAGTTTCTCTTTTATAACAAAGTGAATCAGTTATACATATACATATGTTCCCATATCTGTTCCCTCTTGCGTCTCCCTCCCTCACAACCTCCCTATCCCACCCCTCCAGGTGGTCACAAAGGACCGAGCTGATCTCCTGCTATGCGGCTGCTTCTCACTAGCTATCTACCTTACATTTGGTAGTGTATATATGTCCATGCCTCTCTCTCGCTTTGTCACAACTTACCCTTCACCCTCCCCACATCCTCAAGTCCATTCTCTAGTAGGTCTGTGTCTTTACTCCTGTCTTACCCCTAGGTTCTTCATGACACACTTTTTTCTTTAATTCCATATATATGTGTTAGCATACGGTATTTGTCTTTCTCATTCTGATTTACTTCACTCTGTATGAAAGACTCTAGGTCTATCCACCTCATTACAAATAGCTCAATTTCATTTCTTTGTATGGCTGAGTAATATTCCATTATATATATGTGCCACATCTTCTTTATCCATTCATCTGATGATGGACACTTAGGTAGATTCCATCTCCGGGCTATTGTAAATAGAGCTGCAATGAACATTTTGGTACATGCCTCTTTTTGAATTATGGTTTTCTCAGAGTATACGCCCAGTAGTTGGATTGCTGGGTTATATGGTAGTCCCATTTGTAGCTTTTTAGGGAACATCCATACAGTTCTCCATAGTGGCTGTACCAATTCACATTCCCACCAGCAGTGCAAGAGTGTTCCCTTTTCTCCACACCCTCTCCAGCATTTATTGTTTCTAGATTTTTTGATGATGGTCATTCAGACTGGTGTGAGATGATATCACATTGTTGTTTTCATTTGCATTTCTCTAATGATTAATGATGTTGAACATTCTTTCATGTGTTTGTTGGCAGTCTATATATTCTTTGGAGAAATGTCTATTTAGGTCTTCTGCCCATTTTTGGATTGGGTTGTTTGTTTTTTTGATATTGAGCTGCATGAGCTGCTTATAAATTTTGGAGATTAATCCTTTGTCAGTTGCTTCATTTGCAAATATTTTCTCCCATTCTGAGGGTTGTCTTTTTTTCTTGTTTATGTTTCCTTTGCTGTGCAAAAGCTTTGAAATTTCATTTGGTCCCATTTGTTTATTTTTGTTTTTATTTCCATTTCTCTAGGAGGTGGGTCAAAAAGGATCTTGCTGTGATTTATGTCATACAGTGTTCTGCCTATGTTTTCCTCTAAGAGTTTGATAGTTTCTGGCCTTACATTTAGGTCTTTAATCCATTTTGAGCTTATTTTTGTGTATGGTGTTAGGGAGTGATCTAATCTCATACTTTTACATGTACCTGTCCAATTTTCCCAGCACCACTTATTGAAGAGGCTGTCCTTTCTCCACTGTACATTCCTGCCTCCTTTATCAAAGACAAGGTGACCATATGTGCGTGAGTTTATCTCTGGGCTTTCTATCCTGTTCCATTGATCTCTCTTTCTGTTTTTGTGCCAGTACCGTACTGTCTTGATTACTGTAGCTTTGTAGTATAGTCTGAAGTCAGGGAGCCTGATTCCTCCAGCCCCGTTTTTCGTTCTCAAGATTCCTTTGGCTATTCAGGGTCTTCTGTGTTTCCATACAAATTGTGGAATTTTTTGTTCTAGTTCTGTGGAAAATGCCAGTGGTAGTTTGATAGGGATTGCATTGAATCTGTAGATTGCTTTGGGTAGTAGAGTCATTTTCACAATGTTGATTCTTCCAATCCAAGAACATGGTATATCTCTTCATATATTTGTATAATCTTTAATTTCTTTCATCAGTGTCTTATAATTTTCTGCATACAGGTCTTTTGTCTCCTTAGGTAGGTTTATCCCTAGATATTTTATTCTTTTTATTGCAGTGGTAAATGGGAGTGTTTTCTTGATTTCACTTTCAGATTTTTCATCATTAGTGTATAAGAATGCCAGAGATTTCTGTGCATTAATTTTGTATCCTGCTACTTTACCAAATTCAATGATTAGTTTTAGTAGTTTTCTGGTAACATCTTTAGGATTCTCTATGTAGAGTATCATGTCATCTGCAAACAGTGACAGCTTTACTTCTTCTTTTCTGATTTGGATTCTTTTCATTTCCTTTTCTTCTCTGATTGCTGTGGCTAAAACTTCCAAAACTATGTTGAATAAGAGTGGTGAGAGTAGGCAATCTTGTCTTGTTCCTGATCTTAGTGGAAATGCTTTCAGTTTTTCAACATTAGGACGATGTTTGCTGTGGGTTTGTCATATATGGCTGTTATTATGTTGAGAAAAGTTCCCTCTATGCCTACTGTCTGCAGGGTTTTTTTCATAAATGGGTGTTGAATTTTGTTGAAAGCTTGCTCTGCATCTATTGAGATGATCGTATGGTTTTTATCCTTCAATTTGTTAATATAGTTGATCACGTTGATTGATTTGAATATATTGAAGAATCCCTGCATTCCTGGAATAAACCCCACTTGATCATGGTGTATGATCCTTTTAATGTACTGTTGGATTCTGTTTGTTAGTATTTTGTTGAGGATTTTTGCATTTATGTTCATTAGTGGTATTGGCCTGTAGTTTTCTTTCTTTTTTACATCCTTGTCTGGTTTTGATATCAAGGTGATGGTAGCCTCATAGAATGAGTTTGGGAGTGTTTCTCCCTCTGCTATATTTTGGAAGATATTGAGAAGGATAGGTGTTAGGTCTTCTCTAAATGTTTGATAGAATTTGCCTGTGAAGCCATCTGGTCCTGGGCTTTTGTTTGTTGGAAGATTTTTAATCACATTTTCAATTTCAGTGCTTGTGATTGGTCTGTTCATGTTTTCTATTTCTCCTTGAGTCAGTCTTGGCAGGTTGTGCATTTCTAAGAATTTGTCCATTTCTTCCAGGTTGCCCATTTTATTGGCATAGAGTTGCTTGTAGTAATCTCTCATGATCTTCTGTATTTCTGCAGTGTCAGTTGTTACTTCTCCTTTTTAATTTCTAATTCTATTGATTAGAGTTTTCTCCTTTTTCTCATGATGAGTCTGGCTAATGGTTTATCAATTTTGTTTATCTTTTCAAAGAACAAGATTTTAGTTTTATTGATCTTTGCTATCATTTCCTTCATTTCTTTTTCATTTATTTCTGATCTGATTTTTATGATTTCTTTCCTTCTGCTAACTTTGGGTATTTTTTGTTCTTCTTTCTCTAATTGATTTAGGTGCAAGGTTAGGTTGTTTATTTGAGATGTTTCCTGATTCTTAAGGTAGGATTGTATTGCTATAAACTTCCCTCTTAGAACTGCTTTTGCTGAATCCCATAGGTTTTGGGCCATTGTGTCTCCATTGTCATTTGTTTCTAAGTATTTTTTGATTTCCTCTTTGATTTCTTCAGTGATAATCTCATTATTAAGTAGTGTATTGTTTACCCTCCATGTGTTTGTATGTTTTACAGATCTTTTCCTGTTATTGTTATCTAGTCTCATAGTGCTGTGGTCAGAAAAGATACTTGATACAATTTCAATTTTCTTAAATTTACCAAGGCTTTATTTGTGACCCAAGATATGTTTGATCCTAGAGAATGTTCCATGAGCACTTGTGAAAAATGTGTATTCTGTTGTTTTTGGATGGAGTGTCCTATAAATATCAATTAAGTCCATCTTGTTTAATGTATCATTTAAAGCTTGTGTTTCCTTATTTGTTTTCATTTTGGATGATCTGTCCATTGGTGAAAGTAGGGTGTTAAATTCCCCTACTATGAATGTGTTACTGTCGATTTCCCATTTTATGGCTGTTAGAGTTTGCCTTAGGTATTGAGGTGCTCCTATGTTGAGTGCATAAATATTTACATTTGTTGTATCTTCTTGGATCAATTCCTTGATCATTATGTAGTGTCCTTCTTTGTCTCTTCTAATAGTCTTTATTTAAAGTCTATTTTGTCTGATGTGAGAATAGTTACTCCAGCTTTTTTTTGGTTTCCATTTGCATGGAATATCTTTTTCCACCCCATTACTTTCAGTCTGTATGTTTCTCTAGGTCTGAAGTGGGTCTTTTGTAGACAGCATATATATGGGTCTTGTTTTTGTGTCCATTCAGCCAATCTGTGTCTTTTGGTGGGAGCACTTAGTCCATTTACACTTAAGGTAATTATCAATATGTATGTTCCTATTCCCATTTTCTTAATTATTTTGGGTTTGTTATTGTGGATCTTTTCTTCTCTTGTGTTTCTTGCCTAGAGAAGTTCCTTTAGCATTTGTTGTAAAGCTGGTTTCGTGGTGTTGAACTCTCTCAGCTTTTGCTTGTCTGTAAAGGTTTTAATTTCTCCAACAAATCTGAATGAGATCCTTGTTGGGTAGAGTAATCTTGGTTGCAGGTTTTTCTCCTTCCTCACTTTAAATATGTCTTGTGAATCCCTTCTGGCTTGCAGAGTTTCTGCTGAAAGATCAGCTGTTAACATTATTGGGATTCCCTTGTGTGTTATTTGTTGTTTTTCCCTTGCTGCTTTTAATATGTTTTCTTTGTATTTAATTTTTGACAGTTTGATTAATATGTGTATTGCTGTATTTCTTCTTGGATTTATCCTGTATGGGACTCTCTGTGCTTCCTGGACTTGATTAACTATTTCCTTTCCCATATTAGGGAAATTTTCAAGTATAATCTCTTCAACTATTTTCTCAGTCCCTTTATTTTTCTCTTCTTCTGGAACCCCTATAATTCGAATGTTGGTGCATTTAATGTTGTCTCAGAAGTCTCTGAACTGTCCTCAGTTCTTTACATTCTTTTTTCTTTATTCTGCTCTGCATTAGTTATTTCCACTATTTTATCTTCCAAGTCACTTATCTGTTCTTCTGCCTCAGTTATTCTGCTATTGATCCGATCTGGAGTATTTTTAAATTCATTAATTGTGTTGTTCATCATTGTTTGTTTCATCTTTAGTTCTTCTAGGTCCTTGTTAAATGTTTCTTGCATTTTTCTATTCTATTTCCAAGATTTTGGATCATCTTTACTATCATTATTCTGAATTCTTTTTCAGGTAGACTGCTTATTTCCTCTTCATTTGTTAGGTCTGGTGGGTTTTTATCTTGCTGCTTTATCTGCTGTGTGTTTTTCTATCTTCTCAGTTTGCTTATCTTACTGTGTTTGGGGTCTCCTTTTTGCAGGCTGAAGGTTCATAGTTCCCGTTGTTTTTTATGTCTGTCCCCAGCGTCTAACGTTGGTTCATAGGGTTGTGTAGGCCTCCTGGTGGAGGGGACTAGTGCCTGCGTTCTGGTGGATGAGGCTGGATCTTCTCTTTCTGGTGGGCATGTCCACGTCTGGTGGTGTGTTTTGGGGTGTCTGTGGGCTTATTATGATTTTAGGCAGTCTCTCTGCTAATGGGTGGGGTTGTGTTCCTGCCTTGCTAGTTGTTTGGCATAGGGTGTCTAGCACTGTAGCTTGCTGGTCGTTGAGTGAAGCTGGGTGCTGGTGTTGAGATGGAGATTTCTGGGAGATTTTTGCCATTTTATATTATGTGGAGCTGGGAGGTCTCTTGTTGACCAGTGTCCTGAAGTTGGCTCTCCCACCTCAGAGGCACAGCACTGACTCCTGGCTGCAGCATAAAGAGACTTTCATCCACACAGCTCAGAATAAAAGGGAGAAAAACTAGAAAGAAAGAATTAGTAGAAGCAGAAAGAAAGAAAGAAAGAAAGAAAGAAAGAAAGAAAGAAAGAAGGAAGGAAAGAAAGAAGAAAGAAAGAAAGGAGGGAAGGAGGGAGGGAGGGTGGGAAGAAGGAAGGAAGGAAAGAAGGAGGGAAGGAAAAAAAAGGAAGAAAGAAGATAAAATAAAATAAAGTAAGATAAAATATAAGAAAGTTAATAAAATAAAAATAACTATTAAGAAAAAAATTAAAAACAAAAAATAAGAAAACAAACAAAAAAAATAAAACGGACAGATAGAACCCTAGGACAAATGATGGAAGCAAAGCTATACAGACAAAATCTCGCACAGAAGCATACACATACATACTCACAAAAAGAGGAAAAGGGGGAAAAATCATAAATCTTGCTCTCAAAGTTCACCTCCTCAATTTGGAATGATTCGTTGTCTATTCATGTATTCCACAGATGCAGGGTATATCAAGTAGATTGTGGAGCTTTAATCCACTGCTTCTGAGGCTGCTGGGAGGCATTTCCCTTTCTCTTTTTTGTTCTCACAGCTCCCAGGGGCTCAGCTTTGGATTTGGCCCTGCTTCTGCATGTAGGTCGTTGGAGGGTGTCTGTTCTTCGCTCAGAGAGGACGGGGTTAAAGAAGCAGCTGCTTCAGGGACTCTGGCTCACTCAGGCCGGGGGGGAGGGAGGGGCACGGAGTGCAGGGTGAGCCTGTGGTGGCAGATGCCGGCGTGACGTTGCACCAGCCTGAGGCGTGCCATGCGTTCTCCCGGGGAAGTTGTCCCTGGATCCCAGGACCCGGGCAGTGGCAGGCTTCACAGGTTACCCAGAAGGGGGTTGTGGATAGTGACCTGTGCTCGCACACAGGCTTCTTGGTGGTGGCAACACCAGCCTTAGCGTCTCATGCCCATCTCTGGGGTCCACGCTTTTAGCCATGGCTCGCGCCCGTCTCTGGAGCCTCTTTAAGCAGCGCTTTTAATCCCCTCTCCTTGCGCACCAGGAAACAAAGAGGGAAGAAAAAGTCTCTTGCCTCTTCGGCAGGTCCAGATTTTTACCCGGACTCCCTCTCGGCTAGTCGTGGTGCACTAACCCCCTGCAGGCTGTGTTCATGCTGCCAATCCCAGCCCTCTCCCTGCACTCCGACTGAAGCCGGAGCCTCAGCTCCCAGCCCCGCCCACCCCAGCGAGTGAGCAGACAAGCCTCTCGGGCTGGTGAGTGCCAGTCGGCACCGATCATCTTTGAGGGAACTTCTCCACTTTTCCCTCTGCAACCCTGTTGCTGTGCTCTCCTCCGCGGCTCCGAAGCTTCCCCCTCCGCCACCCACAGTCTCCGCCTGCAAAGGGTCTTCATAGTGTGTGGAAACCTTTCCTCCTTCACAGCCCCCTCCCACTGGTTCAGGGTCTGTCCCTATCCTTTTGTCTCTGTTTTTTCTTTTGCCCTACCCAGGTACGTGGGGGGTTTCTTTCCTTTTGGGAGGTCTGAGGTCTTCTGCCAGCGTTCAGTAGGTGTTCTGTAGGAGTTGTTCCACGTGTAGATGTATTTCTGGTGTATCTGTGGTGAGGAAGGTGATCTCCACGTCTTAATCTTCCACCATCTTCCAGAACCATATATCTTAATGAGTAATTGGAAACTTGTACTGAGGAATATATTAGATAAAGCCTGAATTCTTTGTAGTTCAGTCAAAAGCAGGAAGACTAGTATACTATGTATATGTACAAACAGAGCAGTTTGAAGGTAAACTCTGTTAGGTTTATCTTCTATGCTTTTTTAGCTTTAAATTTTTATTCCCTGATGTAACCCCTATTCATAAGATAGTGCCTTCTTTCTTTCTTTACTTATTTCCCCTCCTTCCTTCCTTCTTTCCTTTCTTCTTTGCAAGTTATCATTTAGTAAGTACCAGGAACTGTTCTTAGTACTGAGGATATAAAAATGAATAAATATACATCCTGCATTAAGGGCTTAAGGAATGTAAATAAATAAGTGTAATAATATGTACCAGGAATTATACATATATGTACCAAGTTCATTGGTAATATAAAAGACAATAATAAATTATAAGTGCATAGTGGAGGGGGATATCTCATAGACAGTATGAAGGAAGTGACTCAGGAGATCTTACAGAATTTCCTTGGTGAAATATAAGTCCGCAGTTATAATTTGAATTTCAATAAAATATTTCAGTGTTTCCTAATGTATATTACATATTTAATAAACTAACAAAAGAGAGCTTCTACCATGACATATCTTTTCATTGATGTAAAATGAACAACATCAGTGAATTAGATGTCAGAAAATATGGTCCCAGTTTTAGATGCACAATAAATTGGGAGCAGGAAAAACAATCACACAGAAAGTAGAACTAGGACTGACACTTGAATTATTGGTTAAATTTGAATAAAATAAAATAGGAAACATTCTTAGTAACAGAAAATGATAAATGGTTATTTTATATTACTCATTTATGGTTAAAGTGCCTATTATAAGAGAGATAAATAAATTGTAGAATAGTTGATTGAATGGATACATGAGTTTCTATAGACTTCCTTTTAAAACACAGGTCTCTCACTTAGGGGAAATACATTAAATGCCTAAATGTATTATTATGGTTGAGTCAACCACCTTCTTTTCAACTGGGTTTAGAAGCATGACTAAGAGGGCTTTTTCAGCATGACAGAGTGTGATGCCTAGTTAGCTGAGATGCTGAAGAGGACAAAAAAAGCCTGAAGATAACCATCATCTTCTCATGAAATTTCCCTAATATCAGTTTATGTAGCACTCTTACCCATGGATATTCCATGTACCAACTGACAGCTTGGGCTAGGGTGTCAATGAACTTCCACGTTACTTCAACTACTCCTTTGTTCTGATGGAAGAAACCTCCTTCACGCTTCTTCAATTGTGTAGTCTCAGATGCAAGTATTTATTGTTTTTTAAGGTTTAGGCAATTTTTCATATTATAAAGCTTTATTTAAAAAAAACTCTTACATTTTAGAGCACTTAAGAATTTGAGTTATTTTCAATATTCTGTAATAACCTAAATGGGAAAAGAATTTGAAAAAGAATAGATACATGCATATGTACAACTGAATCACTTTGCTGTACACCTGAAACACACCATTGTTAATCAACTATACTCCAATATAAAACAAAAATAAAAAAAAAGAATTTGAGTTATTTGTACATGTACTATTATTTGGAATTCATAAAAAATATATGAATTAAATAAGTCATATCCTACAAACTAACTTTATATTTTCCTTTACAGTTCTATTTGATGTGTAGTTAAATACCATATAGTTCACACATTTAAAGCCTATGATTTGATAAGTTTTGTCTTATATATGTACCAAGGAAACCATCACCACAATCACAATAATGAACATATCTATTGCCACTAAAAGTTTCCTTGTGCCCTTTGTAATTCCTCCTTCCCTTATCTCCAGGCAACTGCATATCTGCTTTCCAATATTCTAGTTCATTTACAAATTTCCCTTAAAAGAAATTAAGAGACTTGTCAAAGATCAACATAGCCTATATACAGTGGAATTAATACTTGAATGATATTCTGATTTTTAAACTAATGATATTTTCATTACTTATTTTCCTTATTTCATTACTTATTTGCATTGCATTATTTTTATTACTCACAATAGAAAAACCAGAACACTCCTGAGAATCTCTTCATGAGAACAAAGTGTCATCCCCCTAATGTCGGAAAGTTTCTTATTAGGGAACACAGTTCTGTGAGCAATCATGACCCATTGAAATGAGTTTAGGAAAAGCTGAAACTGCAGAAATCAATGAGATTGCTTATGTCCTTGCATTTGAACTTATTTCAAGCTTCTTTTTCTCCTCAAACCTCCTCTGACACTCTTCTTGACGGACTCACAGCTGATGAGTTTGCTTCAAAATTCGAAGAGAAAATAAATGTAGGCTGATGTAGAAACTCTATATCTTCTTTCTAATCCATACATTTACTTGATGAAACTATACTTATATTTTTGCTTTCCCTCCTATAATAATGAAGTATCCGTGCTTTGATCAAAAGTCAAAACTTTCATTGTTTTTTGGATCTGTGCTCAGTCACACTTATTTAAGGAATCATTCCTAAAATTAACCCTTCCTCTCAGTTGAATCTGGTGGTATCCAATCTCACCCCTCATCAATTCCTCCCTCGCCTGAGCACTTCCATTTCATCACCTAACATTCTCTTGCTCTAGGTTTTTGTCACTTTAAAATCCCTTTCTTAACTGCCTTCAGGTGCTACCTACCTATTGAAACTATTTTGCATTTTGAAAGAAGGAGAGAATCATCTTGTATTTACATTAAAAAATACATAAATAGCAAACTCTTTTCAGCTTGTCACTATGATATCATAATTTTTAATTTTTAGAGTTTGAGGAAGTAAAATAAGAACCTTATTTTATTTGTTCAAGAAGAAACAACTAGACCCTGAAACAAAACAGAAATTATTGCTCTTGGTTTTTCACCTCTAGACATCTTGAAAACTTGATCTATATAAGGCCTACAGGCTGCTCTGTGTCATTTAGTATAGAATTGTGAGGCTCGTTCTGTTTAACACCTGCAGGCATGGTTGTTAACTGGACAGTTTAACTACAATATAGCAACATGGCAATGAAATGAAAGATGTCTTTGTGGTTTATTCAGGAGTTTAATTGATAGAAAAGGGTCATGAATGAATACATATCTCTTCATTCTGAGCAGCTTGGCCAGTGGGAACTGATCAGTGTCAAAGCAATCCCAGTGACTCACTGCTCTTGTTATCTCTATCCTTCTGGGAAGTTAGTACACTAATCAGTCCTTGTTCACAAGCTGATCTGTGAGAGATAGTTGTCAGGTTGGAATGTGTGGTGTCAGTATAACAATAAAAATATCTCCCTTTTATATGTTATCTTTCTCAGGGCAGGCACTGACATCATCCAACTTCCTTCACAAGACACCCGTGATGTAAATCCAAGGACAAATGCCATTATCTTTGATGATTTGATAAAGAAGCAGAGGTAGTGAGATAGCAAGTGACAACCCCAAGGTCACCCTAATAATGAACATGTGGAATGTTCCCTGATTCTAATATCTTGCCTTGTGCCTCTCCAGATAGCAGCTGGAGATATCTTATCAAAACACAAATTAAATCATGTCAGTCCTTGTAAATGCCTTCCCATCTAAATTCTGAACTATTTTCCATGGACTGTGAGGCTTTATATAAACTGGCCTTTGCCCACTCTGCACACTCACCTGTACCCCATATTCATTCTGCTCTTAACTCTATGCTTGTCATTTTTTTCCTCAAGTTTGACACACATAGACAAAGATACACTGCGGTAAATTTTAAAAACTGCTCAGGATCAGTGAATTTGGGCCCAGGAGCTCAGGACACATGCATCATGACCAGCTGTCTTGAGGACTAAGTGTATTGATATCTCCATACATCTCTAAGCTGTTTGCATCATGCCGTTGTGACTTGGTCTGGTTGGGAAGCTGCTTTAGTCTTACTGCCCTTCTTTCTCTTCCTCAAATGTGCTGAGCTTATTCCCCTGGTTAAAGTATTTGTACCTACTGTTTCCTTGTCTTGGATGCTCATTTTTTGAAACCTTGCATAGTTCTCTATTAATCCAAGTCTCAGGTCAAATATTAGCTTGACAGAGAGATATGTCCAACACTCAACCTAAAGAAACCCTTTAGTCATCCTCTGTAACATCTCTAGCTTTGCCTTATTTTCTTCCTAGTGTTTAGGGCTACCTGAGTTTATATTTGTTTCCTCATTTGTTATCTTCCTTTCTCATACAGAATGTAAGCTCATGAAAGATGGAACCTAATTTTTCTTGTTCAATGCCATTGTCCCATTGCCTATTATGTTTTCTGGCATATAAAAGAGGCACAGCATTTGTTGAATATACTGCATAAACTCTAGAATTCCCAGAATCCCTGCTTTGCAATAATATTTCTAGTCTTTACAACAGAGAATTCCAGAACACTGGTGTAGACAGCCATTGGTCCTCCACTGAGTTTTAATAGGAATGGATGATTATATCTCTGTACTGAGATGGATTATTTACTGTGCCATAGTATCATAGATCATAAAGTTTTCACTGAGAATACAAGAAGAAATCCATCTTTCTATGGAAAATGAATGCTCCAATTCTCCAGGACAAGTTCGCATTCCCGTTCTGAAGATTTAAACAATTCCAAGAGGGCAGGACATTAACACATTTCCTTATTAGATTACTTGACTGTTATAAGGGCTCCCATCTTCCCTAAGCATCTTTCAGATACTTTCATCTCTAGGTAGATACTAAGAGTTGATATCAGCACTGTGGTCTATAAGAGCAAGTACACTACAATCGGAGTCAAGATTCTTAGCTACTAATCTTGCCTTTTTTCTGTCAAATTAGGAAAACATTTCCTTCACCCCCCCCACCCCAGGATGCTCAAATGTAAGTTTAGTGATTAAGATTAAGGTATAGATAGGAACACGGTGACAAAAAACTGAGAAGTATACAGAAAGAATGTTTTATAGTTATAAACGAATGCAATGCTATCTAAGTACAAGTAATGCCTTTCTTAAATAAAATAACTTTTGGTTTCCTTTACCACTCTGACTTTAATTCTAGCTAAGTTTGTGGTATAGTTGTTTCATTTATTTTATTATGTTCCTCAGCTCCATATTTTGAGATATGATTTGCTTTCCAAAATGTTTAGACTAGTTAATGATTTCATAAAATCTTAAAAAATTGTCAAAGTATTTCATGGGAATAATTTAAAAAGTCAAATAGTAGTAATAATGAAGGCTTATAACACAAAGAAGCAGTCCCTTGCCTTCAGTCATTCCATAGACTCAACTCTTCTCCTACCACACCATGCCATTCCCAATAGGAAAACACTCTCAACTCTTTTGTTCTTAAGTTCATCTTTTTAATTAATATTAATGTATGGTTATGTCTTCATTAATTCCTTGAGAAAAACTGCTCTATCATATTTCAGCCCAGGCATTTACTATCAAAGTAATATAGGGCTTGCAATTTAGCCTTACTCTGCATCATTTTCCGTATCTGTAAATGAGGATAGTAATTTTAACCGTCTCTTTTATGTGGGTTAATTAAGTTAATGTGTTTAAATCAGCTAGAACATTATGTAACTCATAATAAGAATTCAACTGATGGTGGTGGTTGTTGTTGTTGTTCTTCTTTACTAATCTATATCCCCTTTGTCTTAAACCTCATCCTCCCAATAAATCATATCTCATTTTTGGATAAATTAATTTTTTTAGTATGTTTGTGTAGTTATTCATTGTTCCCCCAAGTAGTATATTAAATACATTTCCTTTCTCACACAACTTTTAGGCATTTTTTTCTAGAGTTAATCATTCATATTCTCTCTCTCTCTCTCTCTCTCTCCCTCTCTCTGTCTGTCTCCTCTCTGTATCTCTTACATGCTGTGTTTTCAAAGAAAATCTGAAATGGCTATCTGATAAAGTTTTTCTTAATGTCCTATAGCTCTATAAACTGTTTCTCAACTCAATCACCCATACAGTTATATCTCTCAAATAATTTTTCATATTATTTTGCTTTCTGAGGAATATCCATTCTGGGTTCCTCCAGCCTTCTGCTCCTGTCCAGCCTGGTAGCTTTTGAAAACTGCTACATAGCCATCATCCTAGGAATTTCTATCATACTATCATTTCATGAACATCCTTAACCCCATTCTCTTCTTCTGTGTATCATGTCTTTTATTTCTCAATTTTATCCTAGTTTTATTGGAGTATATTGTCCAGTAGCTTGCAAAAGTTGATTGGAATATTTTATGTTCTTTCTTTTCTCTTTGTTTGAGAATGCCATTAAAATAGGGGCCCTCAAGTTACTATTATAAAGTAATATTTCCACAATAACTGCCTTATTTTATTCCAAAATTTTCTGTGACTTCAGGTAAGTCATATCTCTTTATTGCACAATTTTGTTGTCGTTGATATTGCTTGTGGGTAAGTGGGGAACTGCAGAATTCCTATCCTATAAATAAACCTCAGTTTATTCCTCTGTTCTCTATCCCATATCTCACTTCTCTTTTCTATTGCATTTGCCATTCACAAAACCAGTTTTGGGTTTCTAAGCTACTGTTTGTCAACAAGTTGTCATCTATTTTCCTATTCCAGACATTTGCCTACAAAAATGCATGTGAGAGCGTACTTGTGTATTTGTGTGTGTGAGAGAGCATGTGTGTGTAAACCTGGATGTGTTAATGATAAAATAAAACGTTTTCAAATATGTATATACCTACATAAATTAGTAATATAGGAAAATGCACAGCTATCCTTGTCTGTTAATAGCTTTCTTTGTTAGCATTACCATGTTACTTATTCCTCAAATTAAAATTAAACAACATATTTTCTCTGTGTTCCCTCTTCAGCTACCACAATTTCTGCACAGTAATTATTGCAAAAATTAAATACATGATTTATACTCCTATTGAAATTGAGTGTGCATAAGTAAGGATAGTGGTTGGCTGATACTAGAATCATTTTGATAACTTTGAAAATATCAATACAGTGTACAGGATCAACCCATAAGTATTTTGAATCAATTATTTTATGGCAAGAACAAGACATCTGTACTTTAAAACAATTTCCTATACTTATGCTGAGCAAACAGTTTTTATTGGTATATTGTAGATGATGGTTATTTTGGGCCATCATACCTTCATGTAATTTCATAACGACAGTCTGAATTCTTCTAAATTGATTAACTATTCTAAAGGGTCACAAATATTTTTACAAGCTATAATTTGTTCTTATATAAGCTTTCAGATTATACCACCTTAATATATGCTCTTGTTTTAAGTTAAATAACCAAACTCAGTATTATTTTCAAGAAGTATGAGTCACATTTTCATATCATCTACATTTTTAAAATACATGACCAGCAGGATAAATTTCTTAATTTTCCACTTCTAGGGACTTGTTTTGAAATATATTTGTTCCATCCATAAAGATAGGTGGTCGTTTTAATGTGCTCAGTGTTTATGCAATAACTTTTAGTTTCTGTTATGTTTAATTTTGATAATCGAAGTTCCTAAAGGGCAGATATATTCAACTTTTGCCATGTGCTACTTTTCATATTCCTCTGCATAAATCAAATTATTGGCTTGGTAACTATGAAACATCAATTAATAATAGAAAATAAAAGACTTCTTTTCAGCAGGCAGGATTTTAACCTCCTTAAGAGTTAAAAAAATTCAGTATGATTGGATTCTCCTAAATTACAAGCTATTTAAGAACTAATCCTATACCTTTTAGTTACTTTTATCTTCCTTCCATGAGTATCCAGTGCTGTTAAATGAGAGAGAATAAGAAGGATCTTATTTTTCATTCAGACATCACTAGACTTCAAGGAGTGAGGTTTACAATTTCATTCAGCTTCCTATATCCTTGCTGGAAATCAGGAAAAAATGAAACAGCCACTATATTCTGAAAAGCCAGTCTAAGATTCAAAGGCTGATTCATGACTCTAAAAAAAAAAGTAGGCTTAAAGAGGGAAGATAACATGGGCTTAGAGGATAACAAATCACACTGTTTGGGAGCTAAAGGGAAAAAAATGATGGAGGCAAGCAATGTTTTGAGAAACAAGGACTAAAGGAGAGAAGGTGGAGAAGCTTAATTTAATTTTGTTTTGTTTTGTTTTTTTTGCAGAAGCAAGATGATTCTATATACTAGGATATACATGTGCCTTTTAAGTGCATGTTGTCTAGAAGTGACTTACAGAGTACTTGATGCAAAGTAGACCCTCTATAAAATAGTTTAGAATAAATAAATGAATAAATGATTCAAAATATATATTGATTAACTCTTCTGTAGGTGAGTTGTGAAATTCTTGCTTGTTGTCATTTACAAATTTGGTGGGAAACACAAGCCATCAATACTCTTCTTGATCAACATTCTTCTCCCTCTTACTGTTCCTCTTAAGGAATACTAGACTACAGACCTACCAAGGAATAAAATATAATTTACCAATTTTATAAATCATATAAAAGCTATTTAAGATACTACATTTTTTCCATGAAAATCAGTCGTTTGATGAATGAAGCCAATTTTTGTGTTTTAATGGTTTAGTGTTATTTAGATTGTAGATACTATGATTTGATGATTTATCCTTTTTGAACTCTTTAGCAGTATATACTTTCTGGCCATTAAGATATAATTTAATCAATTATATTCAATGCCATATTAGTTCTTGTGAAAAAAAAAGTACTTTGCTTAATTTAGCTTTATTTCAGATCATGCCATTAAGTTAAAAATATTATTACATTCTTCATGGAGAAGTGTGTGTGTGTGTGTGTGTGTGTGTGTGTGTGTGTGTGTGTGTTTAACCCATTTCCAGGTAATAGGTATAAAATTAAGATTCTCAGTTATTGTCATCTTACTAGGTACTATGCACTGTGGGTATCAAAGTCAGACATTAAATGAATGTGGCACTTTCATAGGAGATGTAATTTAGATTCAAGTCTAATACTTGAAATTGTGGAAATGAACCAGATTTTGTAGACAAAACTCTTCTCTATTCTTAGTTATTTGAAATCAGTAAAATTGTCTTGATTTCCAGATTACAGGGAGGATGGCTGCTGCTGTCAATTCTTCAGCGTTACAAAGAGAAGACTGTCAGTACCAATGAAGATACCATAAGGCCATTTGGAAAAGAAGCCCTTCAGGCAATTTCTCTTTGTAGGAAGAAAGGTTATCAGGCCTGTACTCCAATGCTTTGTCAGGACAAATTCTCAGAACTGAATTAAATGGAATCCATCCCTGAAACAAAGCTCTGTTAAGGAAATATTTGAAGTAATGTTAGTAGAATTCTAAGCATACTAAGTTGACAATTATGAAAAAGACCTATTTGTTTACACTAAGGAGTACATACTAGATAAGAAAGTTCTAAGTAATTTATTATAAAATTATAGGAAATAAGGACAGTAAACATCCATAAGGTCAAATAAAAGTAAACTGCTCTCTCCTGCATGTTTATGTTGCCCTAATTTCCCTAATGTACCCGCTGACAGAAATAATTTCTGACATTGAGCTTGAAATTTCTTTTTAATGTTCTTATATCATCTCCTTACCATTTTTTAATTATAAAACTTTAAAATTATATTCTGTGTAGTTAGAATTTACGCACTTCAATTATCGGCACGTAAAATTGGCATCTCTTTCTAGCTATCACTTAGCTAAAATATGTAACTGCTGTTGTAAAACTGGGCTTATAAATAGATTTTGATGTTTTCAAATTTATTGTTGTTATTCACTGAGTGGAAAGAGCATTGTACTGGTTATCAAAATCCACAGATTATGATTTAGATCACTTGTGAGTTATATACTTTCAGCAAGAAGTCCATTTCAACTTCCTGGGGCCCAATTTTGAAATGTATTAATGTATTAAGCTGGAGAGACAGAGACAGAGGAGAGAGAGAGAGAGAGAGAGAGAGAGAGAGAGAGAGAGAGAGAGAGAGAGAAGAGAGAGATTTGAATCAGATTATACATTTGGTTCTCTTTAATACTTTTATTCAGTTTTTGGAGGAAGGTTTCATACTACATATACCGTCTTTCTCCTTTCAAGTATGTGTAGGGTGTACATATGACCCAATGACCAATTTTGCCCAACCTACATCTGAGTTCTTGTATAATTATTAATAGCATCTACTTTTATTCTCAAAAATGTCTCAGTTTGGATGACAAATTATATGCTAATCTTACTACTGTGAGCTAATTCCTTCCACATGCAACTCAGGCCAAACAGCAAATAAAGTAAAACTAAATAAAATAAATAAAACTAAATAAAGTAAAATGTAAGAAGTTTTTATTGTGCTCCGCAAACATCATTAGAATCTAGTGTTTGAAAATTTGTGGATTTTGAAAACGAAGACACTTTCAAATTTGCATCTGTATATTCGTGAGTAAAGCCTATATACTAATAAAAGAGTATAATGGGGGCTTCTCTGGTGGCACAGTGGTTGAGAGTCCGCCTGCTTATGCAGGCGATGCGAGTTCGTGCCCTGGTCCGGGAGGATCCCACACGCCGCGGAGCGGCTAGGCCCGTGAGCCATGGCCTCTGCGCCTGCGTGTCCGGAGCCTGTGCTCCGCAACGTGAGAGGCCACAGCAGTGAGAGGCCCGCGTACTGCAAAAAAAAAAAAAAAAAAAAGAGAGAGAGAGAGAGAATAATGGAACCAAGTAAGTAGCCATCTTGAACGCTTCCCACCATTAAAAAAACAAAACAAAACAAAACAAAATCCTCCATGATAGGAAGGAGTCTGCCACCTGTTGTCATGACCTCTAGATTTAAAAGATCTATCTTCTGTCCCCATTTTCCAGGCATTACTCTATACACTTAGAAAAAAACAAAAATTTAATCTCAGCATATACAGAAGTAGAGAAAATTTTATAATAAAATTACACATATTCACCATCTCTCTTCCACAATTGTCCAACATTTGCCAAGCTGTTTCATTTGTTTATTCCTCTTTCACCATCATGCCTTTGCTGTTGTTGAAGTATTTTAAGGGAAATCCTAGGCATAATGTAACTGTACCCATGATTTAATATGCATCTCTATCTAATAAAGATAACTTCTTTATCTCCAATTCAATTAATGAGAGTGTAAATGAAATATTACAATGCATTTTATGCAATTTTAATGTGCTAAATAGACTTTCCTCTATGAAAATCTCTTACTAAAACCTAGAAAATAGTTCTTTGCATGGCCACATTTATTCAAATGTTCCCATATTAATCTCCACAATATGTCCAGAAAGCAAGTACTGGAACATTTTTATTTTACTTTTGTTAGAAATAGGAAGAGGGTATGTGATCTTAGGCTTAAATCCTGTTCCTAACTGGTGTTTTCTCCATTATTCTTTCTAAAGTCTGACTCAAACATTCACATTTTTCAAAAAAACCCTAATATTTGCCTTTTATAAATGTTTTCCAGATGCCATCTCACTAAAACCAATATATTAATGCATGTGCTTAATTTTCTGTTTATAAAATCTTGTCATATATTATTATATTTAATCACAAACATCAGTCTGTGACATAGGTATTGTTTCTTCATTTCATAAATGGTGAAAGCTGAGACTAGGAGTTCCACTTCTGGGATGTCAGCATAAGGAGTTCCACAGACCCACTGCCCTGCAAAACAAGTAAAGTTAGTACAAAATATTAAAAAAAAAATAAAATAAACCATTCTAAGGATATGCAGCAAATGAAAAAAACACATTCAAAAAAATCTACTGAAACTCAGTAAGGAAACAAGATTCTTTGGCATTTTAGCCATGACCCTGTCTTCCTGCCACAGACAACTCAGACTGGCAGAAATTGCACCTGTGCTCTGGGTGGCCATGGCCAAGGGGCCACTCACTGTCATCCCCCCTCAGCTAAGGCTTACTCTATATCACCAGAAGAAGCAAAATGCCAGTATTTATCATCTCCTCCAACTCCAATATGAAGAGGTTGAATCCCTGGTGAGTACAGTTGAGAGCTGGAAGCTTCTTTCTGCCACCCAGCCCTGACATACAAGATTGAGGCGCTACTCCAGGTGAAGCCAACTGAGAAAAATGAGGCCTTGATAACAACGTTCATCTCACAGAGTGGAGGTCTCACCCAAGACTGAGAAGACCAGAGGATTTTGCCCTTCCCAGCGCTCAAAGTATTATTCAAGGTATGACTTCAAAAATTATTCCAGAGGTCACGTGTTAGGCGGGCGCTGGGGGCAGCGAGAGGACCTGAGCTCACACACTCTCCCGAGATGCACTGGGGTCTCTTTTCTGCTGCGGGCTCTGTGTTGGGGCAAGCCGCATTCACGATGTCAGGGTCAGTCCCAGATCTTAAAAAAAAAAAAAAAAAATTCCAGGAAGAGAGGAAGTCCGTAAGGAATAGAGCTCCAATACTCTCCCCAAAGGAATTAATTTTGTTAGAAACAGCGTGAGGAAGGTGGAGACTAACAGCATTCTCAAAAACAATAGTTCATCTTAATTAAGAGCAATAAACTAAACCATAGTTTGGCTAGTGAACCAGAGAGACAGCAATGAAGAAACAGGCTGGAGTCAGAAAAAAATTCTCATAGACTGCTCTTAATAACTGCCTTTGCCCAAATTTGGTTGGATCAGAGTGCTGAGAAATTTGTGCTCCAGGGCATTGTGAAAAACAATAGAGTATTAGGCTGGTAATTAGTGGAGCCTCAAATGTGGGGTGCAATACAATGGAGAGGTCCCGGAGAAAGATAATCAGACCTCTACGGACACCACTGTTATCCCAAGGTGACTGTGTACATACTCAAGGCTGAGACTTCTGATGAGCGAGACCAAAGTCTTCACTATGTGGGTAAAATACACTTCACTAAAATGTGACTTTTACCACAATAAAATAAATAAAAACATTAACAATAATAGTTAAGTTACCAAACAGGTAAATGAACAAACAATACCAAAAACAAAAGGATAGGGGAGTTAGTATCCAGAGCCTCTATAAGATATTAGTTAAATGTCCACTTTTCAATTAAATAGTGAGACATGCAAAGAAACAGGAACATGTGACCCATACACAGGATAAACATATAGACAATAAAAACTGACTGTGAGAGGAACTAGCTGTCAGGTTTAAAAAGTAACCATTATAAATTTGGTCAAATACAGCTAAAGAAGTAAAAATGTATAATCAAATAGAGACTATCAGTGAAGACACAGCATTTATGAAAAAGAACCAAATGTAAATTCTAGAGCTGACAGGTGCAATAAGTGAAATTAAAACTCCACTTGAAGTGTTCAAGAGTGTTTCTGTTAGAATAAAGAATCTGAACTTTAATAGAAAATTAATATACCATATTGTTTTGTGCTCCTTCTCTTTATTTGATTAGATGTCTTTGAAGACTAGACCATGTCTTCTTTATTTGGATTTGCTTGTTTTTAAGGGTTTTCAAAGTAAAACTTCAAGGTAATCTTCCCTAATATACGGTATACTAATATACAAATAGGTATACTAATACATGTATACTAACTTTTATTTTCCCAGTGCTTTAATATACATTATCTTTGCAATACATATATCCTATAGCAAAGGAAGAAAGATAATATACTTACTTCACAGGTAAGGGAACAGAGGTTCACTGAATTAGAAGTAGCCTTACTAAAGTCACCTAGGAAGAAAACCAAGGCAATAACAAAAGCAATGAGTCAAGCCAGGTCACAAACCTGGTCTCTAATCAAAGATTGGTTGGAATGACTCATTAGACTCAGTTCATGTTTGCTCCATTTTACTACTGAATAGGCAAACATGCAGACCAGATAAGGAAACAGATGAGTGAACAAAATGCTCTGATGTCTCCATAGGTCTTCATGAAGGTGTACCCAGGTCTGTTGGCAAATCTAGTTCAATATTAATTAAACAACTCACATGAAAGAAAAGCTCAGAACTGAGGCCTTCGACTTTTAAATCATTATTCTAGGGTAGTTGCTAAATCATACTCAAGTTTCTACTTTAATATGGTATAAAGGATTCCTTGTTATATCTTGTTACATAATATTGGGTTCTGTTTTTCTGTATCATCAAATCAAAAGGCCTAGCTATAGCCTATTCATCAAGTTACAGTCCTAGTGTGATGTTATTTCAATTATACTGTTTACATCTATAGAAGCAATTTTTTTAAACCAAGTGAATCAAAAATTTAAATTAGTGTCTATCAGTTCTATATTTTATTTTTTAACTGTAACTTCCATTGAACACTACTTATTTTTCCTAAGTAGTTTTTCTGCATGTAATTAATTGTTCACTCTAGACTTGCAATTTTTAAATTACTAAGAAAAGTAGCTTAAAACAGCAGTGTGACTTAGAAATTTCAACTGCACATAAATTTACAGTTTCACTCCATTTCCAGATCTGGAAGATACTTCAGTAGGAGGGACTAATTATTTTTCTTTTTTGGAGACTTAGTATCCCATTAAGCTAAGTGAGCATATTTGGTAATTTTATAAATAAGTCACTGTGCTTCATTAATAAGGGCCACTTGCGATCTTTGTGGTTCCTATGTGGCACTCTAAGGCATCCCCGTAGGAGAGTCATGGTGTTCCTAAGAAAAGCTGTAAGTAAGTGTGTTGTGTCAGCGTGGTACCATTTTAAATGATGTGTGTACTTCTTATGTGTACAATATGTGCACTTGTTATGGTTTAGGTAAAGAAGTCTGGCACACAGCAGGTGAAAGTAAATTCCCTTTACTTGGATGTTGCTGAAGTTTCAGGGCAGTGAAGGAGAGAAAATAGGAGTAAATATCTGAAATAATAAAAGAAAGTCATAAAGACCTCCCTAACTTTTTTAGATTTCATTGTTATTGTCTATGACTTATATCTAAAACAAAACGGCTTCAACTAGCTGCATCTGATTAACCCAATCTTCCTTTAGCAAGGTGCTTTAAATAACCTCTGCTAAATTTTTTGTGAAATTCCCTAAAACATATATAAATAAGAAGACATTTTGTGGTTCAAATTCAGTTTTAAATGTGGTAACAAGTTCTTCCAGTTTATTGAGTCAATCATTCAGTAGTACTTTTGAACACCTATTATGACCAGATTTGATATTAGGAACACAATAATGAAAAAAGAAGGAAAGAGTACATGATGTCATATGTCAGACCTTGAACCCTGTGCCTCCTGTGTGAGATGTAAATCTTCCTGTTCCACTATGCATGCTGACTGTACTTAATAAGATATAGTCCCTTCTTGTGATAAGATTAACATCTCCTGTGACAGTGAAGTATAATAATAACTCAACTGCAAAGCTTAAACACACACAGATATCTGTAGAAATATTTTTCATGTCTTGATACATTTGTTTGCCTAATATTTTGAATCACATCTCTCTCCTCCAACTTTCTTTTTCTTATTTTGTATCTTCTCAATTTCTAGATATAATAACATTAAGGGTCATCACGAATTGAAAACCAGGAACAAAATTCTTAAATTCTATATATTTGATTTTATGTGAAAGGGAGGATTTTCTGGTACAATATAGCCAAGAACATACAAATAGTTTAATGAAACTATTTTGAAACTTACTGCTCAACTGGCATGGAATAAGGCCTGAGGGGCTCAGCCAGTAGATAGTCTGGTATCTCTGAGCAAGATTGGGATCTATAAATGATAATTGCCCCATGACTGGTACTACTTCATTTTTGAAAATGAAAGTTTCTTGTTTGCAAATGAAGGGTATATTCTGAGAGAAAGCTGTGGAAAAGCTTGGGATACTTTAGGAGATGTTGCAAGCACCTAAACAGATAAAGAGAGGGGAAAGAGAACAGTAAGAAAAAGACATGTGTATGAGATGAATCATGAGAATCTGTTCAGAGAAAGAAATGTTGAAGGAACAATAACAGGAAGAGTGGAACCTAAGCCTCATCACTCCCTCCTGCTTCCCACACATTCACTCTGGCCTAGCTCAAGCCAGAGACATGATGAGCACTATTTTTTTTTTTCTTTGCGGTACGCAGGCCCCCCACTGTTGTGGCCTCTCCCATTTCGGAGCACAGGCTCCGGACGCGCAGGCTCAGCGGCCATGGCTCACGGCCCAGCCGCTCCGTGGCATGTGGGATTCTCCCAGACCGGGGCACGAACCCGTGTCCCCTGCATCAGCAGGAGGACTCTCAACCACTGCGCCACCAGGGAAGCCCATGATGAGCACTTTTGATATGAAATTTTGGGGAAAAAAATGAAAGGGAGAAGACTATCAATAACTTAATAATGTGTAGAACTGGAGGGAAAAGTTTAAAAAATGACAATACTTATTTTGGCTTTACCTACCACAAAGGCTATTATAAATGAGAAATTCTGAAGAAAGAGACCTCTTAAAATGGAAAAGAATGAGAGAAAAGACCTTAATGTTGAGTATCGTCTGTGGAGTACAGAGTTCATGTGCATTAAATTATTAATTTTCACATTAATAATACATTTATTTTTCTTCCTATTTTTATATAGGAAAAGTGAGGCTCAAGAGACTTAATTTTGTTTATCCTAGGTCATACAATTTACTGAATTTCAACTGTGTTTATTTGTCTAATGTTGAATTTAGTACTATCACTCAGTAAAATCCTGTAGTATTCTGCTCAGAGTAGTTGAGAGAAACATATTTAGTGTTCAACTTGATTCATTTTATCTAGCGTCTCTACATCCACCCCCACATAAATGTTTAAAAAATAGCACAGGGTCATGAATATCGAGCTCTATAAGTTGTCTGTTGAGCGTTCCATATGTTGTTGCAGGCTAAGGTTGGGAGAGACTGGAATACATATTATATGGATGAGTAACGCAGATAACTAAAAACCTGGAGGGGACCTGAGTGAGTCCTAGTATAACTTAAAAGGAAACTGATGAGTCATGTAAGTCTTAAATTACATGACCAGGCCACATGAATGGCAGCTAGACTACAATGCCACATTTATTTTAAAAACCAAGAAATTAAGATTTACCAGAGCTAATAAAGTGGTACAGCTTGTCCTACAACATAATTGAGACATTAGTTCAATCATTCATAAATTAAACTTTTATTTAGTACCTTCTGCATGACAAATCAATGTTAGCCAACTGGAGTATAATCATGATTAAGGACTGAGAATGACTATTCTAGCCATCAAGGAGCGTGCTATCTAGTGATATAAACTTAACTATTATGATGTGTTAAACATATTAAGAATATGAGACCATCAAGGAGAAGCATTAACTCATTTGTAGGAAGTTAGGGACAGTTTATCGGAAAGGATATACATGGATACAGATATAAGTATGTAGATATTTATTTATATATTTCATAGAGAGATTAAGTTTTAGTCAAATTAAAATGATGGGGAAGAACATTCTAGATAAAGAGGACTTTAAGGAGGAAATTGGGGAATTCTTGGGTGAAAAATGCAAATATGATTTGAATTTTTACTCTGCCACTTGGTTGAGACCTTGGTTAGTTTCTTGACTTCTCCAAACTTCAATTTTCTCATCTATTAGAGGATTATACACAGGGAACTCTGCTCAATATTATGTAACAACATAAAGAGGAAAAGAATTTGAAAAAGAATTTGAAAAACTCATCTGCGGTGTTGACATTGTCACACATTAATCTTTTATATGAATAGGTCTGTTCTTTGGATCTCCACTATGTTTTAATGATGAATGTGTCTATCCCTTAAATGGTACCACAGTGTCTCAATTGGTATAATGTTATAAAAAGTATTGAAAGCAAAAAAAAAAAAAATTACAATAAAACTCTCTACAGAAAATGGTTTGTGAGACATAACCAGTGTAACTCACTAGGATGTTCAGACTACTATAGCTGAAACTTGATGATGATGTTTCTCCATACATGTTGCCTCCATACGTCTGATGTCCTGAGAGTCTACCTTCAGTATTGCTTGAGGAAGGGCAAACCTAAAGGTATTTAAAAATTATGTTAGTTACTCACTGCTATGCTAGATGGACCATAGTTCTGATTTAGCATGATAACTCCTTTTCATTTAGGCCTGTCCTTCTAAATCACTTAGATTCGAGCAGTAGCCTGGGTGAATGTTTTGCATGTCATGTAGTACAAATAGCCACATCACACAACTTGTTTAACTTTAGAATCCCTATATTAAGAGTTGCTACAACACACCTACTTTGCTTCAGGAAGTGGTGTTGTGACAGCTGAGATACATAAATTCTGAAGCAAAGTAAGGAGCTTAGGGGACTCATTTGCATGTCAAAACACAAATTTTGCTTCTTCCTCATTTTCATTGACAATGAATGTGTCTAGCTAATGGGAGCAACCTGACAGAGTTAGGCATTTCAATGAGTTCTCTAAATGCTTTGCTATAGTAGAGTCTTCAAATTAAAATAAAACTTTAATCATGTAGCCACCTCCAAGTTTTAGAGTAATAATGACGATTAAGGACCTTAGTCTGCTTCTCTGTGCTACAAAAGAATTGACATCCATGGGGGAAAGAAACCAAAAAACTTCTTTCATTTCTTTTTTGGCAGTTTTTGTTGAAATCTTAGAATCCTGGGGAAACCTGGGAATCTGCCCACTTTCTTTATAGTCAGAGAGTACACTTTAAATTTCATCATCCTCGTGCACGTTTTTCTTGAGAAAAACATCTTTATAAACTACCTATGAACAGTGCTTCATTTATCATGCATGTTAATTTTTGCAATGTGCATCTTAATTCTAAAGTAAGGGGCTATACCATATTTATAGTATGTCAAAACAAAAATGTTAAAAAAAAATGAGTTTTGAGACACTTAGCTCAACATCCAACTTCAGGATACAAGGTGGGATTAAAGGGACCTTCTCCACTCGCAAATGATGAGCCCTGAAATGAAGCACTGAAATGTGTTCTTATTCTCCTTGATTTGGATCGCCAAATGGTATCTACATGAGTTTTGAAAATAGAAATCAACTACTCGCACGCAACATATTTACATTATAAGACTTTAACTTTCAGCTATAGACACTAACATAATTTTATTATTCCACCATCTCTAACAACCTGACTCAACTATTTCAGGAAACTCTTATAAGAAAGATAAACAATTGTCAATGACTTCACTGTCCATTACACATACCCACTTCAACTCCCCTAGCCACCCTTGCAAAGACTTTCTCTTTGACCAAAGTTGAGTCCAGCTCCTCTTAGCCCTCTTGGGCCTCTACTAGGCCTTGGGTTCTGTCCTTTGCCCAGTTAGTCCAGTTTTAGCAAGAATCCTGCTGAGTAGAGATGACTTAACAAAAATCCCCCACCCTTGCTGTCTCATCACCCTCCTCATCTGATCAAATTCCTTATCCCTGGATATCTTAGCATGCTGGCCTTCCTTCAACAAGGATCCTATAAAGTTGGTTTAGCCAGAATCCTCCGTACTCCTGATGTTTCCTCTTAGTAATTTTCCATCCACAGACCCCCACCCTGTTCCTTGTCTATAAATTCTCACTTGTCCTTGTTGTATGCAGAGTTAAGCTTAATCTCTCTCTCCTACAAACCCCCCATTGCAATAGTCGCTCTTTAATAAAGTTATTCTTACTGCTTTTAACAAGTGTCATGAAAAAGTTTTCTTTAACAACTTCCTGCCAAAAATTTTAAGTCAACAGCAAACTTCAGTCTCTATGCTATAGACAGCATTAAACAACTGTTTATTCCCAAGCCTCTTAAAAACCCTTGCCTTAAAATCCTTCTCTTTCTGTGTTCACCAGCCCCAACCAATTCTCTCATGATCCTTTCTCAATCCTAATCAGACCTTCATGTTGGAATACCCACTTTACAACAGAATTGAAAACCATGTAAATATTCCAAATTTGCCCAACGTTGCCTCAGACAGTAAGAATCTATCAAGACAGTTCTCTCCCTTACTGTACTAAAAATAAGCTCATAATTACATTGTTGACAAATTATTTTGGTGATATTTTGTGGGAGCCAATATTTGACAGTCTCAGTTCCCATAAAAATCTAATTGAAACCTTCTCAAAGCTATGGCCCAAGACCCTGTCTGGGAAATAGTACACTCCTCTGAGGCCCCTTGAGCCTCCCACCTGGGAGGCTCTACGGCTGTGCCAGTGACATAAGTCTCCTATTGGATACAAGCTCTGAATTCTTTCTTCCTTCCTTTTTCCCTTTCTAATTATCATGAATATTTTTAGCTCTTATATGGGAGATCTGGACAAGCCACTGCAGTTCTGGCTCAATGCGTGATAATCATTAGAAAGCAGAAGCTCACTATAGTCTCACTCTTGACTCATCTTGCATAAGGCAGTACCCTCAAACACCAAACTACTAGATGCATATGCTAACTTGGTTTTAGGTTTTTGGGGTGGTTTTTTTTTGTTGTTTGTTTGTTTTTTAAGATTGATGTTTTCTCTGCTGCTTACTGAAAGTAACACCATGTTTCTCTATAAATAAGCTTACCTCCAATGAACTTCTGTTGCAATTTCTCATATATTTCCATACATTATTATAATATTTAAAGCCTGGAATCTCTTCTTCCATTATATGATAAAGAGAAAACTCATAATTGTCTAGCCTCTTCTTGCAAGCTATTCCTGCCATAAATAATTTTATTAGAAACTCCTTTCAGTTACCTAGATTTAATGTGTTTGTTCATGGGTCATATGTGAGAACTGAAACAGGAAACTATTAAGCAGGACATATTGTAATAGATCTCACTTTATCAGAATAATATCCTTTACCATAGGCAAATAGTCCCAGATAATTCATTGCACTCACCACAAACTTTGGCTAGTGTATCAGTCTGAGTCCAATCATGAAAAAGAAAACACATAGTGAGTTAAATGTGAATTTTAATGAAAAGAATCCTTAAGCTTTGATTGGAGAGGAGCTATAACATAAAGAGAACTTTTAGGATTTCATAGTGCTGAGAGAGAGTACTCATGAAGAGTTAAACTTGGAAGTGGGACCATACTACAACAGGCCACTGTCAGATTTGGCGAGTGGGCTGCAGTTTGCTGACTTCTGACCTAAGTAAGATATTTATACTGGCTTTAATGATAATAAGATCAATTCCTCTGTGCATAACTTTTCCTTTATGAGTTAGCATATGGTTGACACATCAAGAGATATTTCCTATTCTCAGCTCGACACTATTGCAAAGCAGACATGGGCAAATACTGAAATAATATCATGCAACATATATAGTCTAATTAATAAGAGGTATGCTCAGCTTTTCCTAAATTACCAAACACTGTGTTCTCATTAAGAAACATCCATGAAAAGCAGCTCTTGAATTTTGAAGGAGAGGATCCTATCAAACATTAACAATTAGTACAATAGTGATATTCTAATGAATTAATCCTTGGATTTATATATCTCAATTAAAAGAAATATATTATTCTCACAGAATCACAGGAAGTTGATCCCTACCAGAGACCTCAAACTGAACATTATTAGGACTTCTCCAGCTATAGATACTTTTTGGAAGGAGATAGTTTCTATCCAAGACTCTAGATTAATTAGACAACTACAGTAGATGTAGGCATCTCCCACCCAAGATCCATGGAACACTAACACAGATAGTAACAGTTTAATATGCATTAATTTATTCTTTCTGCTGTATTTTCTCATGCTTTTCTTGTCTAACGCTACCTTTAACTATCTTACTTTTAAGACCTATATACTAAATAATCTTTTCTGTTTCCTTAATCTCTCCTTGGTTTGAATACAATATCTGGTTCAAATTTGCTCATAAATGGGTCAAAGCATACAACCAAACTCACGATATTTTACACATTTCATATAGGAGTTCTGTATCTTCCCTTAGTAACAGTTTTTCTTTATTTGCTTCTGTTATTTTTTTGTTAATGAATTAGTGTTTTTTTCTTTATTTCCTTCTGTCATTTTTTTGTTAATGAATTAGTTGTTTCCTGGGTAGTAAGATTCAATTGTTAGATGATATTTTATTTTATTATTATTGTTTTTTTTGCTGGTTCTGTATGATTTTCTTTTTCTTTTTTTTATTGAAGTATAGTTGATTTACAATGTTGTGCCAATCTCTGCTGTACAGCAAAGTGACTCAGTTATATACATATATACATTTTTTATATTAATTTCCATATGGTTTCTCACAGGATATTGAATATAGTTCCCTGTGATATACATTAGGACCTTGTTGTTTACCCATCCTAAATGTAATAGTTTGCATCTGCCTACCCAAAATTCCCAGTCCCTTCCTCTGCCTCCCCTCCTCCCCCTTGGCAACCACAAGTCTGTTCTCTATGTCTATGAGTCTGTTTTTGTTTTGTAGATAGGTTCATTGGTGCCATATTGTAGATTCTACATATAAGTGATACAGTATGATATTTGTCTTTCTCTTTCTGACCTACTCCAGTTAGTATGATACTCTCTGGTTGAATCCATGTTGCTGCAAATGGCATTATTTTGTTCTTTTTTATGGCTGAGTAGTATTCCATTTTATATATGTACCACATCTTCCTTATCCATTCATCTGTCAGTGGACATTTAGGTTGTTTCCATGTCTTGGCTATCATGAATAGTGCTGCTATGAAAATAGGGGTGCATGTATCTTTTTGAATTATAGTTTTGTCTAGGTATATTCCTAGGAGTGAGATTGCTGGATCATAAGGTCATTCTATTTTTACTTTTCTGAGGAACCTCCATACTGTTTTCCATTGGCTGTACCAACTTACATTCCCACCAACAGTGTAAGAGGGTTCCCTTTTCTCCACACCCTCTCCAGCATTTGTTATTTGTATAATACTTTTTAATGTTGGCTATTCTGACTGGTGTGAGGTGGTACCTCATTGTAGTTTTGATTTGCATTTCTCTAATAATTAGTGATGTTGAGCATCTTTTCATGTGCCTACTGGCCATCTGTATGTTTTCTTTGGAGAAATGTCTATTAAGGTCTTCTGCTTTTTCTATTGGGTTGTTTTGTTGTTGTTGAGGTGTATGAGCTGTTTGTATATTTTGGAGATTAAGGCCTTGGCTGTAGCATCATATGCAAATATTTTCTTCCATTCCGTAGGTTGTCTTTTTTTTTTTTGGCTTTATTTGCTGTGCAAAAGCTTGTAAGTTTGATTAGGTCATTTTTGTTTTTATTCCTATTGTCTTGGGAGACTGACCTAAGAAAACATTGGTAAGATTTATGTCAGAATGTTTTGCCTGTGCTCTCTTCTAGGAGTTTTATGATGTCATGTCTTATGTTTAAGTCTTTAGTCCATTTTGAGTTTATTTTTTGTGCATGATGTGAGGGTGTGTTCTAACTTCATTGATTTACATCCAGCTGTCCAACTTTCCCAGCACCACTTACTGAAGAGACTCTCTTTTACCATTTGATATTCTTGCCTCCTTTGTTGATTAATTGACCATAGGTGGGTAGGTTTATTTCTGGGCTCTCTGTTGTGTTCCATTGATTCATATGCCTGTTTTTGTATGAATACCACACTGTTTTGATTACTGTAGCTTTGTACTATTGTCTGAAGTCTGGGTAGAGTTATGCCTCCTGCTTTGTTTGTTTTTTTTTTTCCCTCAGGATTGCTCTAGCAGTTCTGGGCCTTTTAGGGTTCATGTAAATTTTTGGATTATTTGTTCTAGTTCTGTGAAAATGTCATGAGTAATTTGATAGTGATCACATTAAATCTGTGGCTTGCCTTGTGTAGTATTGCCATTTTAACAATATTAATTCTTCTGATCCAAGAGCATGGGATATCTTTCCATTTCTTTGAATCCTCTTTTATTTCCTTTATTAATGTTTTATAGTTCTCACCATATAAGACTTTCACCTCCTTGGTCAGGTTTATTCCTAGGTATTTTATATTTTTGGTGCAATTTTTTTTTTTTTTTTTTTTTTGCGGTACATGGGCCTCTCACTGTTGTGGCCTCTCCCATTGTGGAGCACAGGCTCCAGAAGCACAGGCTCAGTGGCCATGGCTCACAGGCCTAGCCGCTCCACAGCATGAGGGATCTTCCCAGACCAGGGTACGAACCCATGTCCCCTGCATCGGCAGGTGGGCCCTCAACCACTGCGCCACCAGGGAAGCCCTGGTGCAATTTTAAAAGTTTTTTTTTTTTTTTTTTTTTACATTTTCTTTCTGATATTTCTTTGTTAGTGTAAAGGAATGCAACCTATTTCTGAATCTTAATCTTGTATCCTGCTACTTTGTTGAACTCATTTATTAGCTCTAGTAGTTTCTGTGTGGAGTCCTTAGGGTTTTCTATATATAGTTAGATGATATTTTTGATGGTAAACATTACAGTTAGTCAGGAGAGCCAGAAATCTAAAACTGGCTCTCATTTCATTTCTAGATAAAGAAGCTCCTTTCTCTTCTGAATTAATGTTCAGGGACCTTTTGAGGAAACTATTCATTGTAATAGAACTTTCACAGAAACAGTAATTGAAAGAGAACTAAGAAAGGCTTTGTTTGTAATATCGTACATTTGAAGGCTGTTGTAATTTTTTACATCTTAAAAGTAAGATGTACTACTTCTCTTTTGTTTTAAATATACAAAGTGACCTCAATAGCACAGATATTATTTCCTGTCACCGGACCATTCTTAATAAATGAGAGGGGTCAAAGCATTACAAAAATAGATTGTTGATGGTCCCCAGTGACTGGTATGCATTTGTAGCAAAAAAGTCTATTGGCTACTACCTGAAACCTGGACAAGTTCATCTTCACACTGTAAACTGATTGCTGATTTCATGATAGCACCTGACCTGACATCACCCAGAATCCATTTTGGCTTATTATTATTTCCTCTGTGAAAAGAAAGTTGTTAGACAAATTAATTGAAGAAGAAAAACAGAAGAAGGAAAAACTAAATTGGAGAACCAAAACCCTAACCACTCAAGATGAATTCTAACTTTTTTTTCAATCTTCAAAACTCTTTACTTCATGCTCTATAAGAGCCTCAGAAAGTAGGAAAACTGTTATATGCATGAAAGTATATTAAAGAATAGCACTATAGCTAGACAATGCCTCCAGGGCAGCTGAACTCCTGAAACATGAAGTTCATGAAATCAGGCAGGTGGTGTTTGAAACTAGAGCCATTTTAGATACACAATTGGCCTTCAGAGAGAGACCTTGCTGGATATTTGTAACAGATACTATTTTCTCTATAAATTTAGAAGTGAGGTCACTGATAAAATTAAATGGGCATGATTATAGGATAGGAAGATCAAAGAGAGCAGAGATATTTTGAAATAGAAAATTTGATGAGCAGAAGAAAAGACTAATTAGGGATGGAACATACCAAAAGGCATTGGAAAACCATGTGGGTTTGGAGGCCATAAATTTTCAGCATTGTAGTTAGTTGTATGATATCTCTTCTGTGCTGTTCAACTTATTATCTAAGGTATAATAGGAATCAAGTAGAGGGGCAGAATGAAAAATAATTGTGCCTGTTTTTAATAATTGATTATGCTGTATGTCCATTTAATGTTAAACATGTCTTATTATATTAATATTACTTAAACTATTTAAGTCAGATGGGCTGCCTATAGGAATTCTAAAGTCTTTAAACATAGGGGATTTTAGTCAACAGTACCCTATAAAATTTTAATTGGGCCTGAACTTTAATGCTATTTTAACTTTTAAAATTGGAGTATTAACAATTTTAATTTAATTTATTGAAGAAAATTCGAGAGGGCTTGAATCCTCAAGAATTTAGGAAACTCTGCTTAGTCTTCAAAATAGATCATCAACATAAAAGCTTCCAGTTCAGTTATTATCATTTATTAATGATTTATTAATGAAATCTGAAAAGTTTTAAAAGTCAGACTTAAAACATTTTTGTTATACTCACTTCTTTCCAAAGACTAAAGTTTTTAAATATGTGGAAACAGATGTGCCCCTTCAGCAAGAGTTCACTAATGCACACACTCATACAAACAAATACACACATAAATGTTCATTTTAATGGGTTCAAAAAGAAATTTTGAGAAATGAATACAAAAGAGTCATTATGAAAGTTATATGGGTGTGAGAGGTCTACATATATGAGCTTATAATCATTAGATTGCTTTGGTTTCTAAGATATTGTTCTTAGCAAGCTTCATTCAAGTGCTTAAAGAGGAGTCTCAAAATTAAGCATTTGTCTACTATTAGTTGTGATTTACTTTTTTTATTTACATGTTTTACATGATATACTACAAGATTTGCAACTTTACTTTCTACTCCATTAGTTTATGAATTCTTGAAGGAGGGACTAGCTTTCTTCATAATTACATAATCAGTGCTTAGCATATGGCTAGTACAATCAGACATTCAATAAATGTTTCTATTTAGGAGTTAGATTAAGGAAAGAAAATTACAGGGATCAAATTATAGGTGGACATTTTTCTAATAAAGATGTAGTTTGTATGCAAAGCTAACTAGGCATAGCACCTGTCAGCTTCTACTTACTGGATGGGAAAAGATTGAATGAGAAAGGGTTGAAACATTTCCAAGAGGGTTCACAAGTAAATTGTGAAACATTTTTGTTATCACCAAACCATATGGAGTTGTTTACTGGGAAAGTACTGTTGACATTACAGCAATATTGAAAAATTATTATTATTATTTTTAACATCTTTATTGGAGTATAGTTGCTTTACAATATTTTGCTAGTTTCTGTTGTATAGCAAAGTGAATCAGCTATATGTATACATATATCCCCATATCTCCTCCCTCTTGTGTCTCCCTCCCACCCTCCCTATCCCACCCCTCTAGGTGGTCACAAAGCACCAAGTTGATCTCCCCTGTATAATGCAGCTGCTTTCCACTAGCTATCTCTTATACATTCAGTAGTGTGTATATGTCAATGCTACTCTCTCACTTCATCCCAGCTTACCCTTCCCCCTCCCTGTGTTCTCAAGTCCATTAAGACTGAGCAATTATTAAAAAAAAAAAAAAACTACAAAAGGAGAAAGAGATAACATCTTACTATTACAAGCAGTTGGTATACCAAAACTTATGTCTTGATCATGCTGTTAACTGGAAAACCTGGAGATGAATTTTGAAAATTGGTAATTTTAATCATAATAACACTGACAGAGACCACAATAGACACTTTTGATTTAAATTTTATTTATATACACATAGTTAAACACACATAAATTGGAATTATTATGTATCAATTAGCTTTTTACTGTGGAAATGATTGATTAGCTTTTATGATTATGCAGGAATAAGAAATCATTTTTAAATGGTAAGCCTGTAAAGCTCAGTACCCAATTGAAGCCCCTTATAGAGGGGCAGAGTGAAAAATAATCGTGCCTGTTTTTAGTAACTGATTATGCTGTATATCCATTTAATGTTATTATTTAATGTTTAATTATTTAATGTTATTATTTAATGTTATTCAGGCTAATTGTCCTCCTGAACACCGCAAATGTTTTGTGATTGCAGAACAGGAGTGGGGCTGTTGGATCATATG
Source organism: Lagenorhynchus albirostris (assembly GCF_949774975.1). Taxonomy (NCBI): domain Eukaryota; kingdom Metazoa; phylum Chordata; class Mammalia; order Artiodactyla; family Delphinidae; genus Lagenorhynchus; species Lagenorhynchus albirostris. The sequence continues at coordinate 72,907,143 of NC_083103.1, forward strand.
GTAACGCTATCTAGTTTTTTAAGGAAACTCCATACTGTTCTCCATAATGGCAGAACCAGTTTACATTCCCACCAACAGTATAGGAGGGTTCCCTTTTCTCCCACACCCTCTCCAACATTTATAATTTGTAGATTTTTTGATGATGGCCATTCTGACTGGTGTGAGGTAGTACCTCTTTGTAGTTTTGATTTGCATTTCTCTAATAATTAGTGATGTAGAGCATCTTTTCATGTGATTTTGGCCATCTGTATGTCTTCTGTGAAGAAATGTCTATTTAGATCTTCCACCCATTTTTTGATTGCATTGCTGTTTGTTTGTTTGTTTTTACATTGAGCTGCATGAGCTATTTGTATATTTTGGAGATTAATCCCTTGTCAGTCAATTTGTTTTCAAATATTTTTTTTTCCCATTCAGAGGGTTGTCTTTTTATTTTGTGTATGGTTTCCTTTGCTGTGTAAAAGGTTTTAAGTTTAATTAGGTCCCAGTTCCTTATTTCTTTTTAAATGTTCATCACTCTAGGAGGTGGATCAAAAAAGATCTTACTGTGATTTATGTAAATTTTCCAATTTGTATGCAAACACAAAAGACCCCAAATAGCCAAAGCAATCTTGAGAAATAAAAATGGAGCTGGAGGAATCAGCCTCCCTGACTTCAGACTATTCTACAAAGCTACAGTAATCAAGACAATATAGTACTGGCACAAAAACAGAAATATAGGTCAGTGGAACAGGATAGAAAGCCCAGAGATAAACCCATGCATCTATGGTCAACTAATCTATGACAAAGGAGTCAAGGATATACAGTGGAGAAAAGAGAGCCTCTTCAATAAGTGGTGCTGGAAAAACTGGACAGATATATGTAAAAGAATGGAATCAGAACAATCCCTAACACCAAACACAAAAATAAACTCAGAATGGATTAAAGACCTAAACGTAAGGCTGGATATTATAAAAGTCTTAGAGGAAAACATAGGCAGAATACTCTTTGATATTTGGATATTTCTAAAAGACATTATGAAGATATGTTCATCATAAGCAGATACTGAGCCTGACCCATGGCAGGGTATATCATGATAGCAGTGTCTGAAACTTATGTACTTTTATATATTTTGAAAATTATTTCACTTAATCATAGGTTGAGTAATGTTCAATTACCAAATAAACAGAGCATTTTCTAATATTTCTGATATTCAAAATGAATTAGGTTGTTAAAACCTAGCTGTAGTTGAAAAACATAAAGTTCAATCAAAGTTATGGGATCTCCCACTTTTTTTTTTAATATACAGACTTTATTTTTAGAATAGTTTTAGGCTTACAGCAAAACTGACTGGAAAGCACAGAAAGTTCCTATACCCCACCTTCCCCCACATATGTACAATTTTCCCCTGACATAAACAACCCCACCAGAGTGGTGCATTTATTACAATTGATGAACCTACATTGATACATCATTATCACCTAAAGTCCATAGAATGCATTAGGATTCATCGTCGGTTGTAGTACATTCTGTGGCTTTTAACAAAAGTATAAGGACACATTTCCATCATTATAGTCATATAGAATATGCTCACTGCCCTAAAAATCCCCTGTACTTCAACTATTCATCTTTTCCTCTCTCCTTGGGCATTTTGTTTTACACAGCTTATCTACTTAATTAATTGGCTACATCAATTTACGTTCTCACCAACTGTGTAGGAGGGTTCACTTTTCTTTACACCATCTCCAGAATTTATTATTTGTCAACTTTTTGATGATAGCCATTCTGACTGGTGTGAGGTGATGTCTCATTTTGGTTTTGATTTGTATTTCTCTAATATTTGGGAATGTTAAATATCTTTTCATGTGCTTATTGGCCATCTGTGAGTCTTCTTTGAAGAAATGTCTATTTAGATCTTCTGCCCATCTTTTGACTAGGGTTTTTTTTTTTTTGAGTTGTATGAGCTGTTTGTATATTTTAGATATTAACTCCTTGTAAGTTGCATCATTTACAAATATTTTCTCCCATTCCATAGGTTGTCTTTTTGTTTTGTTGGTGGTTTCCTTTGCTGTGTAAAAGCTTTTAAATTTGATTAGGTCCCACTTGTTTATTTTGTTTTTATTTCTTTTGCCTTGGGAGACTGATCTAAGAATATATTGCTATGGCTTTTGTCAGAAAATCTTTTGTGTATATTCTTTTCTAGGTCTTTTATAGTGTCACTACTTATACGTAGGTCTTTAAACAATTTTGAGTTTATTTTCATATATGGTGTGAGGGAGTGTTCTAATGTCACTGATTTACATGTAGCTGTCTAGCTTTCCCAACACCACTTGTTGAAGAGACGTCTAATCTCTACTGTATATTCTTGCCTCCTTTGTAACAGGCACTAGGTTTTCAGTATGGCCATTAAACTCTGGGAAACATTGCTCTAGAAGATGGGCAAATAGTGATATGAAGCTGCGTTGTCAGTTCTATGATATTTGAAGTGTGTTTCTCTAAGAGATGAGACAGAAAATTTCTGATATATATATAATAGATACCAGTTCTCAGATATATCTAAGCATAGGGAGATACTAAAGTCCCTTGAAAGAATTTCTTAACCAGAGAGAGATGGTCACAAAGGCTTGCCAGAACATGATTTTCTTAGTCTCTCTTCAGGAATATATGTGAAAACTAAGCAAAGTGAACAAGATGGAGTAGGATCAAGGATGGAGGAGATTCATACAGTTGAGGGGTTTGATGTGACAGATGTTAAATGTAAAGGCATATTGATTTTATATCAATACTCAGTATATGTGGATATATACTGTATATGAGTATACTAAATATATATGGATATTTATATATCTATATCTATACTAATGTGGGTATGTATACTGACAAACATATATACATAGTGTATTAGTGAGTATATATGTATATGGTTATATATATTGTTGCACAGGTTAACTAATGAATACACACACACACAATGTATGTAAGTATTCATATTGTGGTTTGGGACTTACAATTCATGGTAGTTAGTGTTTGTGTCTAATAATGCTATTATGATGGTATGTATGCAAATCCTTTATTATTTATAATTAGATTCTTGAAGATAAAAATGCAATATATCTTACTGAATGAGGATTAATAAATTATATCACCATCATTTTAATTAATGTTCTTGTCCTAATGATTACACCAGAGAATATATTGATGCTTTGGATTGTCTTCACCATGTTAAGAGAAATTATAAACCTCTTAGGCAATTTTAATTTTGTCTCTAATTGAAAATTATATTATATCACATAGAATTCATCACAAACTACACTGGAACCTAAAAAGAAGTGTAGATTCCTTCTATAATTAATGAACTCACAAATGAATAATGTGAATGAATTTATAAAGGTGGGAAATAATATTGTTACATTCATTTGATATACCAAATATAAGGGTCACATAGTTGAGAAAGAAAATGCTTTATTCAAGTATTTCTATTATAACTATATTTCCTCTTAGTCAGTGTTCTAATACTTGACATGTAATGAAAACTATTACACAAGTTAACTAAATAAGAGGATGAATGAAAGATTATTCTACTCAAAGCAGAACTAAAAATTTGGAATTAAAATAAAATTAGGATATATTGTAAGAGAGGTATAAGTGGCAAATTGCTTTTGATTTTAAATATTTGTATTTCAAGTATAGATGTTTTCATGAGTAGGGAAATAGAAACATTTTTTTAAATTATAAAGTTAATATAAGTGTTCTAAGTTAAGATTTTGAATACAATAATTTTTGAAACTCTGCTCTAAATAAAGGGATATGCTAGATAAAATGTAAAAATAATATTAAATATACACTGGTGTTAAAAAAATGTCCTTATGGAGCAGAAATATAAAATATAAAATGCACAGCTCTATAGAGAGTTGCTTATGAGGTGCTCAGGCCAGGATGGGATCCCACTGCTTATGAGAAGATGGGGTCAAATTAATTCTTTACTTGATGAGAGACATTGCATTCTGCATATACAACTTAGGTAGAGGGCAAGGAAGACAGCATAATAATTGCTATTAGAATACCTTACCTGGCTTCTGAGTTTGTAGCTGAAAAAGAAAATCTGCCTGTGACTGAGAGCAGAAGCATAGCCATGCATACATGGTTGAGGAATTGATTTTTCCTCATGTGTTTAAAGCCCCAGGATAACACATCTCTGTTGGTTGAGAAATCAAATTTGATTCACTAAAGTAAACTTGGTTTATGTTATATACCTTAATGGTCTTTGAAATCATTTCCCACGGATAACATACATATGAGGAAAAAATATCTTTAAATTAGAAGCTCACAAATAAGAACTACAAGGTACAAGAGAAAACTAACAAATTAAACACTCAAAATAATCATTGGTCAAAATAAAATATAGGACCAATATAACAATTTGAAGGTATTTTAGATAGTTGTGTTTAAATTTTAAAAGAGGTAAAGGAGGAATTAACATAGTGATTAAAAAATAGAAGCTAATTAAATAAAACCTGTTGGTTTTAAAACTGAGGACTACCTAAACAACTACTAACAGTGTAATGGATACATAAATTGTGATGTATTTGGAATATTTTCATTATGGAATCCGGTACAATAATAAGGTATTATGCAATGCCTGAAATGAAGAAAAGGGAGATTTTGCGATCCTGATAATACTATGTTTCTTGATTTGAGTACAGATTATGAGCTTTTATTTTGGGCAAATTCATCAATCTTTACAAATAAAATATGTGCACATTTTTAGAATTATATTAAACTTCATTAATTTTTTAAAATTTTTATTTATTTAATTAATATACTTTTGGCTGCATAGGGTCTTCATTGCTGCGTGCAGGCTTTCTCTAGTTGTGGCTAGCAGGGGCTACTCTTTGTTGCGGTGCACAGGATTCTCATTGTTGTGGCTTGTCTTGTTGTGGAGCATGGGCTCTCAGCATGTGGGCTTCAGTAGTTGTGGCACGTGGGCACATTAGTTGCAGCTCGCAGCTCTAGAGTGCAGGCTCAGTATTTGTGGCACATGGGCTTAGTTGCTCCGTGGCATGTGGGATCTTCCCGGACCAGGGCTTGAACCCATGTCTCCTGAATTGGCAGGCAGATTCTTAACCACTGCACCACCAGGGAGGCCCCTTCAATAGTTTTTTAAATATTTAAAACATGTAGTTATTTAGAATAATAATAACATATTGGAAATGCAAAATGGAATCCCTAAAATTATAAAAGCGTAGCTTGTCTAGTTGACAGACCTGAGACAGCTAAATAGGGAATTAGCAGATTAGCAGTAGACATTGCCTACTCTGTGCCAGGCAATGCTCTAAGCACATTATACATTAACATCACAACAAACTTCTATTATCCCCCTTTTTGCAAATAAAGAAATTAAAGGACATAATGTATCCAAAAACATTTGGTATATTTTTAACAGAGAGGTGGAAGCTAAATTCTCTTCAAGGTATTCTGGTACCAGAGTCCATTCTTTTAAACACAAACCTGTACTTAGTGCTCTAGTTATAAGACTATAACTGGGGAATTCACCAAGAACACAGCGAGACATTATGCATTATGAATTTTTTCATTCAACTAATATGCACTGAGCACCTGCAATGTGCTTACAGCTATCCTAGGAACTTGGGATGAATTAGTGATTTTAAAAAAAAGACAAGTGTATTTGTTCTCAGGGAGCTTATATAATTTGATAGAAAATATGAAAGATACATAAAAAAACAGGAATTGAATCATTTTGTGTTGGGTGAGAAATCAAAACTCAGATACTCCAACAATAGTCTAATAGCATTTTCAGAAAAAGATAATGAGAACGGTGTAAAGGGAGGCAAAATTTTAAAATATATGGACTAAGAATTTTCTAGAACTGAAGAAAATCTTGAATTGATCATTATTAATACCAAAATTTATGCTAACTTATTAATGACAAAAATCAGTGAAAGTTTTAGTTTCTAATTATCATTTTATACTTTTTCCCATAACATTCTTGCAAATATTGGATAGATTTGCTTCTATGTAACTTTTACTTCTGGGACCAATTGTGAGTGGTATTATTTTCCAAATGATATCTAATTGCTTATTTATAATGAATAGGAATTATTGAACATTGTATATTTTGTGCCAAGTCATTCTATTAAACTCTTTTTATCAGTTCTAACATATTACTAATTGGTTCATATATTCTCTTGATTTTTTCTATATGGACTATTAAAATTCTTAAAGAACAATTTGTTTCTTCCTCACTTCTCTTTTTGCCTATTGCATTAGTATTTAGGAGATAAGTTTATCATGCTTTTTGGCTAGTAAGAATCTTTGAACACTCTTATTTTGTTTGGAGAGTTTTTTACTTTATTATTCTCCCTCACCAAGGTAAAGAAAAATTAATTGTCCTAGCATAACTTACAGCCAGAACTCAGGGATATATATTATGTTTTTTATATCTGAATTACCTTTTTAGATATTTAAATATACTGAAACATAATTTCTATACAATAACATGCATTAACTTAAATGTAGAGGTCAATTAGTTTATTTTTTAATTGTTTATTTAAATATAGTTTATTTACAATGTTATATTAGTTTCAGGTGTACAATATAGTGATTGATTTAATAAATGTAGAAAAAATCAATACACAAACTGTATCATAGCTGAGTACACAAATTTCCCCCTTCCACAAGAGGGTACAGGTTAACAATTTTGTTACTGATATACATGTAAACTAGAATTGATCAATTAAGTAAATGGTGAATGATGGGAGCCTGGTTTCTCAGTCTTGGAGTGGGAGTATACACATAAGCAAGGAGGAAGCCAGAGAAATCCATGTGGTAATGGATTACATTCAAAGATATCAATATGAATTCATGGTTAGCTTAATATAGATATAAGTGGTTACATATAGCAATATTTTATGTGTGTGAATATATACTCTTTAGGATACACACATGCATTTCCTTGCTTCTGCTCTGAGAAGGCCTAGAAGCAATGACATCTCAGTAACAATGAGCGTATCTTGCACCTAGACCTTGGTTTCTAATACCATTCTGCAATAAAGGAACCAGAATTCCTCAGGGGGAAAAAATAGCTGATTCTGACACTGGTGCAAAAAATATACAAGATGAGGTTGGAGTAAAAAAATACTTGAAAATAATGAAATACTTGAAAAATTAACATGTGCTTTGATGGCAATATATCAAAGGGACAAATAAGCCAATTGAAAGAACTCTCAATGGCCAGAGCCAGAATTATTTGAGTGAGAAATGTTCTTCTTTATTCATTTATCCATTCAGGAGCACTTAGGCTGCTTCCATATCTTGGCTATTTTAAATAATGCTGCAGTGAATATAAGAGTGCAGATCTTTTCAAATTATGTTTTCATTTTCTTCAGATAAATAACCAGGAGTGGAATTGCTGGATCATATGAGAGTTCTAGTTTTAATTTTTTGAGGAATCTTCATGCTGTTTTCCATAGTGGCTGCAGCACTGTATGTTCCCAACAACAGTGCACAAGGGTTCCCTTTCCTCCACAACCTTGCTGACACTTGTTATTTGATAACTTTTTGATGATAACCACCTTAAATTTCCCTTCTGATGTCCTTGTTACTTTTTTGGAGACCCATGGTCTATTTATAAAAAGTTAGGACAATACACCCATGGATTCCTTACTGATCTGTGGACATTACTATGTTGTGTCATTTTTTGTTGTTGTTGTTCTATATGCAATAGAATAGTTATGTATGGTGAGTTACCATGGCATTCTTTGACATTAATTTTATTTCCAATATTTTCCTATTACTCTGTGGTACTCTTCTGATTGTTCTTTCTTTTTAGCTTTCAATAAGTCTCTTCTGTTAGGGTGTCTTTTGCCTGTTATAACTATGTCCATAGTCTAGTTTGTTTACAACTTCATTTGTTCCATAAGCAAATATACCTGGGAGTTTGACTTTGAATCTACTTAAATGTATGTCACCACCTAATTCAAGTTTCTCTAGAAAAATATATCTAATTATCCATTTTAAGGTTTCTTATATATAATGTGGGTATGGAAAAATTAAAAGAGATAATGGTTGAGAGTATCCTAGATTTGAAGACAAGCATGAATTCTGACAGCAAAGGAACACACCAAGTAATTAACTGGACTAAACACAATTCCATACACAATGTTTTGAAACTAAAAAATATAAATATATCTTTACAACAACAATCATTAAATAGTATATTACAATCAAAATAATAATAATGTTTCTAACATCAGACTTCTCACCAGATTCAAAGGTGTCCATAAAACTGTTAACTAATACCTTCAACCAACATGTTGAGAGTAAAAAACAACTGTCAAACACAGAAAAAAAAATCAATATTAAAATAAAAATAAAGCCAGTGTATTACAACAAGGAGGAAATTAAATTCATAAGAAAAGATTGGGTAGTTATCAGTGAGGGTGAACAAAGAAATTGGTAAACATGTTAGTAACTCAGTATGGTGGTTGACTCTCGTTACTATTAATAATAATTTAATTATTATGTTGAGTGATTTTGGAGCTGGAGGAATCAGGATCCCTGACTTCAGACTATACTACAAAGCTACAGTAATCAAGACAATATGGTACTGGCACAAAAACAGAACAGATCAATGGTACAGGAGAGAAAGCCCAGAGATAAACCCATGCACCTTTGGTCACCTAATGTATGACACAGAAGGCCAGAATATACAATGGAGGAAAGACAGTCTCTTCAATAAGTGGAGCTGGGAAAACTGGACAGCTACAAATATGAAATTAGAACACTTTCTAACACCAGACACAAAAATAAACTCAAAATGGGTTAAAGACCTAAATGTAAGGCCAGACACTATAAAACTTTTAGAGGAAAACATAGGCAGAACACTCTTTGACATAAATCACAGCAAGATCTTTTTTGACCCACCTTCTAGATTAATGAGAATAAAAACAAAAACAAATGGGAGCTAATTAAACTTAAAAACTTCTGCACAGCACAGGAAACCATAAACAAGACAAAAAGACAACCCTCAGAGTGGGAGAAAATATTTGCAAAAGAAGCAACTGGTAAAGGATTAATCTCCAAAGTATACAAACGGTTCATGCAGCTTAATATCAAAAAAACAAACAACCGAATCAAAAAATGGGCAGAATACCTAAATAGACATTTCTCCAAAGAAGTTATACAAATGGCCAACAAACACATGGAAAGATGCTCAACATCACTAATTATTAGAGAAATGCAAATCAAAACTACAATGAGGTATCAGCTCATACTGGTCAGAATGGCCATCATCAAAAAATCTACAAACAATAAATGGTAGAGAGGGTGTGGGAGAAAAGGTAACCCTCTTACACTATTGGTGGGAATGTAAATTGATACAACCACTATGGAGAACAGTATGGAAGTTCCTTAGAAAACTAAAAATAGAACTACCATATGACCCAGAAATCCCATTACTGGGCATATACCCTTAGAAAACCATAATTCCAGAAGAGACATGTACCCCAATGTTCATTGCAGCACTATTTACAATAGCCAGGACATGGAAGCAACCCAAATGTCCATCAGCAGAAGAATGGATAAAGATGTGGCACATATATACAATGGAATATTACTCATCCATAAAAAGGAACAAATTTGGATCATTTATAGAGATGGGGATAGACCTAGAGACTGTCATATAGAGTGAAGTAAGTCAGAAAGAGAAAAACAAATATCGGATATTAATGCATATTTGTAGAATCTGAAAAAAATGGTATAGATGATCTTATTTACAAAGCAGAAATAGAGACACAGATGTAGAGAACAAACATATGGATACTAAGGGGGAAAGGAGGTGTGGAATAAATTGGGAGATTGGGATTGACATATATGCACATTGATACAATGTATAAAACAGATAACTACTGAGAACCTACTGTATAGCACAGGGAACTCTACTCAATGCCCTGTGGTGACCTAAATGGGAAGGAAATCCAAAAAAGAAGGGATATATGTATACATATTTTTGATTCACTTTACTGTACAGTAGAAACTAAACAGCATTGTAAAGCAACTATACTCCAATAAAATTTTTTTAAAAAAAGCTAATGAGGAATAAACATCAAAGCTATGGAAAAAAAAAGAAAGAAAGAAAGCAGCTTAGTTTTTTTGATTTTGTTTTTTTCTTTTCCTGAAAGGGTGAGGGTTACATGCTAAGAACAGACATTGGAACAATGTGATTAATACAGAGCTTTCTGAAACCTAACTTAGGAAAAATGCAGGATGTGTTCAGTAACTTGAATAATAAAGTATGAGGATTGTACTCTGGATTCATAATAAAATAAAATTTTCCAAAAAGATAAGAAGCCTGTAGTGTATTCAAAATAATAGAGAAGCATATATGATAGTTTCTTTAGTTTGGATGTGCTGTGAGGGTAAAGGAGCTGAGAAATTGGATAAGTTGTAGCTTAGAGTAGTATACACAGCATATACACATTCAGTCTACACTTCAGTGGATGGATGAATAAATTAATATCAATATAATTTTTGATATATAAAGTTGTAGATTTATGATAGGAGCTAGGCCAAATGTGCTGAAATGGAAATATCCTTTTCCTCTAGAACTATTAAATACCACCAAGACTGGTGCTAGCCTTCCCACTTTGTCCTCTACTCTGCATTGATCTTGTCCTTGAGAAATAAACTTTATAAAATAAAAACTCACAAATTTCCATTTGATTTTTGGATAACTTTGTATACTAGATGTGGTTAGTTTTGCTGACATAGTTATCTATCTGCCAGATATTTAACAAAACTTTTATCTGATACTCTGTGTCAAAAGAAGTTCCGAAGAATCTGTTGGATATTACCATATGAAGTCTCTGAAAAAATGGCCAAGCACAGATATAAGGAATCAAATCCCTAAAAGCTTTACAGTTTAAGCCCTAATGTGTTCAATAAAGCACAGTTGTATGCATACTTCCTTGTCAATTTACCTAATCTATAATGTGTTCAATGAAATGATTCAGTATGTTTGGTTTCTTAACTCTGTCTCATGGAATTATTTATATTATCATTACAGTCTTCTTAAAATTATTTTCTTTTACCTCCATCAAAGTGATTTCTTGATACATTTTAAATCTATATTAGTTATTCCCTTCCATTTTGATAGAGATTTTTAAAAAATGGTACTTGGCTGGGTGTAGAGTTGAGACTGTTTTTTTATTAGTAGGAGTATTTGGAGGGGCTCAAATTAATAGCCTTGTTTTCCCACTCTGGTTAAAAGTGAAAGAAAACAAATAAAAAAATCATATTGATTGTCCAATATAAAAGTATACCATAAATATTTTATGACAACTTTGATTCTATAATACCTGGAATTCTATTTGGCACCACCAATATTTTCCAGAGTAAAAACTAGTAGGTTTTATACTGGCATAAGTCAAAGTGTATCTTCCCCGTAGTTTCTGTCTGCCATTCTTTCATATTTAATTGAAAGTGATCTAATGTCAGATTCTTGAATGTTCCTTGTGAGGAAAACAAATAATGCAATGCACCATGAGGAACAACATGAATCTGTGGGTAAGGGTGAGTGTTTCTATAACATCAGCCAGTGTTTAAAAAAATATATTGCCACCTGCTATGGGTATATAATTAGTTGTGACTGCAAACACATGCAGGCATATTCATTTCTCTTTGCCAAAACTTTAATATTATTTTGGCATTTTATTTATAAGAAATGTAGGGGATGATCAATCAATCCAATGAATGAGAAAAAGCAGTTGGTAATGCAAGCATAGTTATTGTGAAGGAGCCTAGATTTTAGAAAGACACTTTAACAAAAAAAAAATATTTTCACTAACAGTATGATGTAAGAGATTCTAACATAGCTAGCTTCTCATACTTGAGGACCAGGGAAGACTGACAAATTAAATACAGGTCGGGGTTTTCCTTCCTGTAATGCCATAGGTATTTACGTGTTTCCACCTTAAACACATATGCTTCAGAAGACAAATGTAAAAAAAAAAAAAAAAAAGACTAGGCAACATTAAAGTTTTATAACATAATTGTAACTCTAGTAATGAAGTGAATCGCTGCAAATTTTCTTTTTGTGTGTATGTCTCCAACATTTAATACAAAAATAGCATTATGACAACTTTAAAATTACCCTGCTGTACCACTATCTTTCCATGTATTTTTCTTCAAACCTTATATAAACATTCTTAGAGGAGTCCAATTTATAGCCATTTTGAAATGGTGGCATTTCAAAATCATAGAGCTTTGTTGTTCTGGGCTAGATATTATCCTCTAAATAATACAATTCCAGTGAGCTGGAACAATCTCCTGCAGTGAATGTTTTAGCAAACAGACTTTTCCCTGAAGCACAGATGAAATTTCATCCAACTGTCAAAATGATCCACAGATTATATCTAAGTGTATGTATTGTCTAAGGATCTGCATTGTCTACACTCAGGTAGGAGGTCAGCAGATATCATTCTTAATATTTTCTGGTTGTTATTTGGACCTCCTTTCTCTAGTTGGAAAAGTAGAAATTCAGTAATGAGTTTGTTATCTCAAATAACATTGCCTTATTTATTTATTTATTTATTTATTTATTTTTGCAGTACGCGGGCCTCTCACTGTTGTGGCCTCTCTCATTGTGGAGCACAGGCTCCGGACGCGCAGGCTCAGTGGCCATGGCTCACGAGCCTAGCCGCTCCGCGGCATGTGGGATCTTCCCGGACCGGGGCACGAACCCGTGTCCCCTGCATCGGCAGGCGGACTCTCAAACACTGCGCCACCAGGGAAGCTCTTATTTATTTATTTTTTAAAATATATTTATTGAGCTCCTGCTATGTATCAGGCATTGTATAAGGCACTGGGGTCCTACCTGTGAATATTGTCCCTGACTTTGTGTAACTTAGAATCTAATGAAGAATATTGACTGGAAAATATGATTTCATGTTCAATTATTGATGATACTTGTGATAATTCAAATGCTTGGAATTGTGTCTATGAGTATATGTTATAAGGGGAACTGATTTTGTTTCTTAGAAATTGAAGAAGGACTTTCTTGGGTAAATAATGTTTCATCTGAGTACTGAAATAGCACTTAACAGGTGTCCAGGTACGAATGAGGGCAATGATCAATATGAGGAGGCTAAAGTAACCAAAGAAAGTGTTTTGGCAAGGCAGGAAGGAAATACATTGATTTGGACTAGGGTGGGTGGGAAACTTACAGATGTAGATACTAAAGGAAAGTGATAACTCTCCCACAAGTATTCCATATGTCTTATTACCATTGGTGGAATAAGAAATATAGCATCATATAAAGAAAAATAGCTTTGAAATGAGACAGGTATTTATTTGAATGTTACCTATTCTTCCTACTAACTTTGTTACCTAAGGAAACAGCTATCTTCTCTCACTCTTAAGAAGTTTAAAATGGACTGTTTGCATGGTTGTTGTGAGGATTAGAAACAATTTGAGTAAGGTTCTTTGACAAAATGTGTTCAGAAAGAGCTTGGTATCATTAATGGTACTATTATTAATACTATTATTTAATATCAAGATGTCACTTTACTTTAGAACACTCCAGGAAACTGAAAGTTGGAGACAGTTTGCTGTTCCTCTATTTTCAGGAACTTTGAACAATCAAAATCTTTTGCACAGTTGAAATCATTTTCCCACATGGCCTTTACATAAATGTAATAGTTTCATGTTTTTCTGTGCTCCCATTTTTTCTGTTGTTACTGTAAGAATTACTCTAACCTGGATAAGGAACATATTCCTAGTCCTTGACAGATATATAGATAGAAGGAAGGCAGAAAACATACTGGGTGTTCCAAATCGTGAATGATTTTGTAAAACTCAATCCTCTTATCCAGCTGTTGTTCAGTGATATGTTTTGGAGAATGCAAGTCTGCTTTTCATAGTGCACGTATGTAGTGCACTGGTAGAGGCCATTAGACACCTCAGTAAATAAACAGATCTGCATATAAATTAGTACCTTAATTGACATGCAAAAGTTTGTGATGACAGCTGGAGCAAATGAATTTTTCAGTGAGGGTTACAAATTTGTATGAAGGAAAATATAATACTGTACACTCTTTTATATGTTTAAAAGTGTCTATGGAAACAACTTTATAATATAATTTGGTAAAGGATTATAAAGCAGTTTCAAAATATGAATTGATGATAGATATAATTTTTATTATGAGGCATTGAGAGGTAATGTGACTTCCTTGTAGTCATAAAGTTAAAATGAATAATACAACTGTATTTAGCCTTAAACTACTAGGCCATGGGGCAAATAGTTTGTAAGACTATAACAGATAGTTATAAGAAAAATACATAAAATAGGTAATAGGAAAGCTAAGCTTTTTTGCAAAACTTTCTTTTGTTGTTTGAATTTTGTCTGTTAAAAAGAATTGTTCCTACTAAAACAAGAATGTGTGTGAACATGATACATGTGCAAATGAATGCAAAAATTAGTTCTAAATCTTTGACAACTTTTGAGTTCTAATTTTAAATTTGTCTGAAGGATTATTATTTGTAACTAGTTGATTTTCAAAACTTTAAATTAAATATGTCCTTCTACCGTGGTGATTATATTTTTGACATGAAATGGCATTGTGTAGACAATTGAATGCTCCATAAAGGCTAGCAGAGAAACATGTTGATAAAGGAAATCTGAATTCATTAAATTTACCACATCAAGGGAAAACATACCTTGATAATAGTGTCTCAGAAGTAGGCTGGAGAAGGATATTTATAGATTTTTGGTGTCTAGGCTCTGGTGTTTTAAGGTAAGTCTTTTAAGGTGGGGTGCTAATAGGGATTGGATAAAAATAACATAATATTTTTGGAAAAGGTATTAAAAAAAACTGTTGTCTGGCAAGTGGGCTGTGTTCCTGTGAGCAATCTGTTGTTGCAATATGAGAGAAGTTTGTCCACATGAACAAACTGTTTGGCTAGACAAATTCGTTTGTAAGAATTTCTTTAAGAAAACAGTAAAATTTCTTATGTACGTACCATCCTATTTTCCCCAATAAAAATTTCTTGTAACAGAGTCGTGTTAACACAGATGCTGTCAGTTGAGTACTATTGATGCTGGTTATATCAACTGTCAGTAACCTACTATGTGTCATTCTCTGGCCTAAGCTGGAAGATGTACCTGTACTGTGTGGAGATGATCATTTCAGATGTGCATCTTTATATGAGAGCACCAGCATCTACTTGTCAGATTCTTTTCACTGATATTTTATTATTTTTATGCCATATATTCATGAGAAGGATTGATCTGTAGTTTTATGTACAGTATTGTATTTGCTTTAAAAAGGGCTGGGAAGTGTCTCTACCTTTTTAATGCTTAGGATAACTTATACAACATTTGGACTATGTGATCTTTCATTATCTGGCAGAATTTTCTTGTGAAGTCTTCTATTTCAGCTGATTTTTTTGGGGGGGTATTTTCTTAATAACTATCACAATTTCTTTGATTTCCTTTTGGAATATGTAAGCTAACTCATGAAATCAATGTTGATAGTCTATATTTTGCTAGGAAATTATTGATTTCATATAAGGTCTCATATTTTCACAGGGATCTACATATTAGTCTCTTACAATTTTTTAAGTCACTTGTGTTTCAATGGTTATTTCTCCCATTGCATTTCCTATTTTGTTTTTTTTGTGCTTTTTTTCTTTGAACAAATTAGCTAGCAGTCTCTGAATGTTGATCTATTAACTATATATTTTTTCGTTTTCTCTAGCTCATAATATTTTGCTATTATTATCTTCCTTTGATTTCCACATACAGCTTTACTTTGTTTTCATTTATCTAGTCTTCTAAACTATAAAGAGTAACTCACTAATTTTCATTCTTTCTATATTACTGGTAAAATTTTTAGTGATATGAATTTTGTCTATTAATAAATTGAATGTACCATGTATTCTGATGTGAATTGGTTGCTTTGTGATTAACTTTTTAAGTCTGTAATTTCAGTGCATAGATTTGTTTGATAAAAGGTTAAAAAATTTCTAGGTAAAAAAGACCTGTCTGTTTTTTTACTTGTCTTCTCTTTGTTTTTGTTAGTAATTTCTAGGTTTTTTTGTATTTGATGAGAAAATATTGTTTGCAATATTTCTAATTTCTAAAAATTAATCATGTTTCTTTTAAACCTATTATAAAACTTTTTTTTTTGTAAATATCTCATGGACACTTGGAAAAAAGATGTATTCTCTCTTATCAAGGGGTTGAGTGTGAAATATATCTCTGAGTCTACCTTGTTTTATTGTGTTTAAATATTTTATATTCCTAATTTTTTTTGTCCACTTGATTCACTTTGTACTGAGAATGACATATTAACATTTCTTATTATTAGTGTGATTCTATTAATATGTCCTTGCATCCTCTGCAGTTTTTGCTTCAGGCAGATACTATGTTCTTTGGTTCATAAATTGTAATATATATTATGTGCTCATTGTGAATTGTGGCTTTTAGCATTAATAAAGTGTTCTTTGTCAGGATTAATGTTTGAAGTTTATATTCTACATATATATTCTACATATTAACACACTCACTCCTGTTTTTTTTTCATTTTATTTACCTGATATACTTTTCTTTAACTGAAGTGTAATTGATTTACGGTGTTGTGTTAATTTCAGGTGTACAGCAGAGTGATTCAGTTATATATAGAGACATATATGTATATGTACATGTATATGTGTATATATATATATTCTATTTCAGATTCTTTTCCCTTATAGGTTATTACAAAAGATTGAGTATAGTTCCCTTGTGTTATACAGTATGTCCTTGTTGGTTATCTATTTTATATATAGTAGTGTGTATATGTTAATCCCCAAACTCCTAATTTATCCTTTCCCCTTCTCCCTTTGGTAACCATAATACTTTTGTCCACTCTTTATTTGTAGTGTTTCTGAATTGCTTTTAGGTGTGCCTCAGAGTAGAGCATAGTTAGATTTCGATTTGTGAGACAAATTGATAAAATATTTTTAATTACATGAGTTAATTCAATTGACATTTATTGATACTTATATTACTGTCTTCAGTATAAGCTCAGTCACAATTTTTATAATTATGTATAATTTGTTTTATGTGCTATTTGTTTCCTTGCAAGATGTGGTGTTTTTTTTGCACATAGGAAAAGGTTTGTACCTTTTTAGGAACTTTTATTATTTAATTGTAGTGGTTACTCTTGTACATGTACACATCTATTGTCTTTAGTCTTCTAGTCTTTTTAATATTTTACCAATTTTCCACTTTCTTTTATATCATTTAATACCACCTATTGACAATACTAAAAAGGTTTACAATAATTTCCCATTTTCCTCCCCTTCTCCTCTTACTTTATTGTTGTATTATTTCTGTTTTATCAAAACTTAATTTTAAAATTATTTTTCCATCCTCATATCTTTTTTTTTTTTTTGGCCTTAAGTGTACATTTAGTCATTTTAAAATACTCACCATTAGGACTTTTGCTGAGTTGTTTTCAGGCAACATTTTTTTGAAGGAAGGTCACCTCTGGTATATTACTCAAGAAGTGCTGATGGATGCAGAATTTTCTAAGCTAATGTTGAAAAGATTTTCTTTATAATATTGATATTTTAATGACAGCATGGCTAGATATAAAATTCTTTACCTTTGTTCATTGGATTAGAAAAAAACACCTGCTTTATTGTTATTTGCTTTGTATGTTGATTTTGAAATTCCTGATGCCAGCCTAATTTTTTTGCCTTTGAAATTTATCTGACCTTTGCCTTGAAGACTTTATCTTTACTTTTGAAAGCTAAGTATTTTATTTGGCTATTTCTCAGAATGGATCATTCGTCCTCCTCTCTCCCCACTCTGAAGTACTCAATGAGCCCTTTCAACTTTCAGATTTTTTTTCTGAAAATATTTATTGGATTATAGTTTTAAATGTTAGGTCTCTTCTATTGGTTTCTTTTACTTTTTAAAAGATTTTGATAATATGTTGCTCTTTCTTTGTCTTCAATTTCTGTTTTCTTTTTGCCTTTTTTACTTCTTTCTTGATATTATTTTCTTTCTCTTATTGATTGCTCTCCTGTCTTTGTCCTTTACTTTCTTTTACTCTATCCCCTTTTATGCATGATACAATTTATTTTCCACTTCTGAGATAATTATGTCTTTCTCTTGAGTTCAATTAACTCTTTACATTTTTATTCCTATTTTTTGTACATTTCTGTTTTTAAATTTTGGATTTAGTGTTTCTAGTTGTCTTTCATACCCTCACATACTTATTTTTATATATTTTATTCTCTTTGGAGTGCTTACAAAGTTTTCTTCTGGTTCGTGGTTTTATTCAGGGGGAAAACATTTTCTTCAATTGATATGTATGAAATTTTTCTCGTTTATTTTATGGTTTGGGGGTTACGATATTCTAGTTTAATGACACATACAGATCTAATTATATTGAAGTCATTCAGCAGGTTATATTTCTTTGGTTTTCATGGGGATGGAGTTGTGAGTGTTCAAATTTGTGGTTTTCTTTTGTCTTGCACAACTGTACTTTTCTCATTTTTCTTCTATCTTCCTCACATGTGAATTGCTAAAGGGTGCTTCTTCCTTCTTTTTATCTTTCTCTCAGAACCAATATGTTTCTAAGACTTCCTTTTCATTTTACTCCTGCACCTCTAAATTTTTACTACCCTTTAATCATGACTGTTCTTTTAAATTACACAAATTTTATGGTTTATTCTATATAGTCTGTACTTTTGTCCAGACACTTGAATTTTGGAATTTCAAGATTTAGTGTGGACTCAATCTTTCTGACTGACTTTTAATATCAGTATTAGACCCTTTAACTATAGTTTTCCTTTGTCCCTTGACCACATTTACTGGTTTGTTTTGTTTTGTTTGTTTCTTGCCTTTGCTTAACACAAAGTCTTATGGTGAAGTGGATGTGGGATAGCTAAACTAGTGACTGCGCATGGGGATTTGGTTATTATTTTCTTGTTACTCATAGTTATTTTTGATTCTAGGCATTCTCTGCCTTTATGTTTTTGAGAGCATGGCTCTGGTATAGATTCCCTTTCCCTTTTTGTTGTTTATATTATTTTGGAGGAAATTTTAAGAGAAACAAACTTGGCTACAATGTTGTCTTTGGCTAAAGTAACTTTCTTCACTATCTTTTTTTTTTTTTTTTTTTTTTTTTTGCGGTACGCGGGCCTCTCACTGCTGTGGTCTCTCCCATTGTGGAGCACAGACTCCAGACTTGCAGGCTCAGTGGCCATGACTCACGGTTCCAGCCGCTCTGGGGCATGTGGGATCTTCCCGGACTGGGGCACGAACCCATGTCCCCTGCATTGGCAGGCAGACTCTCAACCACTGTGCCACCAGGAAAGCCCCTTCACTATCTTTTTTAAGAGACAAAGTGTCTGAGTTTCATGCTGAAACCACTAGGTGGCATTTTGTGGGGCTCTGAGGAGCTCCAGTTCTTTATGTCTCAGTGCTGAAAGAATTCAGTGAGAGGCAAAGTGACAGATAAGAAGTGATTTATTAGAATAGGACTTGTGACACAAGTGGACAAGGAAGAAGTTGCCATGCCAAGAACTTAGTGGGCTACAGTTTTATTACCAAAAGAAAAGTAGGGTGGAGGAAAAGAGCACCTTCTTCTTCATTCTTGAGTAGGCGCCATGCTTATGTGATCAGTTCCTCCTCTGTGTCGGGCAGGGGAGTTTTCTTGTCCCTACATGGTCAAGTTGGGACTGTCATGGCACTTGGAAAAATTATTTCAGGTCTCAGCACAATGAGGATCTTTCACTTTGAAATGTCACCTTTCCATGAATTATTGTTTTTTATGTGTGCAGAAAGCATGTCCTAGGGGTCATTAATTTACCAAGTTCAATGGGCAAGATATGGGTCTCATGCTACCATTGTTTTGGGGCATGTCTCATGCTCTGTTGCATGGTTTTGTTGCTAAGCAAGCCTGTTTTGTTTTGTGATTAAGCAAACCTGCTTTCTTGAGTGATCATTAACTTACAGGGGTCTACCATATTTTTTCTTTACTTAAAATCCCTTAGTGGGATTAACTAATTACCTACTTTGTTCCTCTACTCTGTTCCTATCAATTTCATGAATAGTCTACTTTAGAGAATAAGAAGGATAGGCAGCTTATATAGTTTGCAATAATTCTGTGTGTATTACGTGAATCTTCTGCAGTATCCTGCTCCACCAGAAGCAAAGTCTGAAATCAGGGAAAAACACACAAATTCACAGAAAACATGTTAAAACTTCATCTGATGAGATTTGAGGAATAATAAAGGGTTTGGGTCTCATGGCCCTGAGGACCAGGGGTAATATATTTAAGCAGGAAATCTGTGAATGTCAGAGAGTTTGGCCAGTTTGATTTTTTTGAATGCCATCAGTTTTGTATTTCTTTCTGATTGAGACTGATGGCAACAATAAATTTTCCAAGTAAATGATAGAATTTTCAAAGTTTCTTAATAACAGTACCACTAAAAATGGGTGCCATTGTAACTGGAGGTTGGAATACCCAGGTTGAGCATACAAAAATCAAGAAATTTTGTTGCTACTGTCAGAACTGTATTTCTCCAGCTTAAAGGACTTCAAATCATCATAAGGATAAGAAACACAAATGACAAAGAAAAACTCAATTCCATTTGTAAGTTTCAAAGAGACTGAAGCTTGGGTTACTGTTAACATACAAACTTTAAAATTCTATTGTGATAATGCTGGTGACACGTGAAAACTGTAACAGAGATACACTCAGCAATTTTAGTAAAGATATCTAAACATGTTTACCTCTGTTGCAATCACACAGATATCGTAGACATGCCAAAAGTTATTTTTATATAATTTACAACCAGATTTTCTGTACCTTACTGATTTCCTCTTTACTTTTTCTATAAATAGAAAAAGGTGCTTTATTCTATTTATTTATGCCTTTTATTGTGGATATATCTATTTCTTCTTGCAATTCTATTTATTTTTTCTCATGTACTCCAAGCTTATTATAAACGTAGTTCCTATTGGTGAATTTACCCCTTTAACATTATTAAATAATCTTTTTATTATCAGTAATATTCTTTTCTCTGGAATATATTTTGTCTGATGTTAATATTACCCCTTCAGCTTTTTGTGATTAGTGTTATCATGAATTATCATTGCCCATTCTTTTGCTTTTAATCTAATTATGCCTTAAAATGGATTTCATAGGCATCCTATAGTTGAATCTTGCTTTTTTATACACACTACTAACTTCTCCCTTTTAATTGAGGTCTTTAGACAATTTACATTTAATACAATTGTTAATAAGTTTGGGCTTACATCTATCATTTTTCTATTTGTTTTCTACTTGTATTATCTGTTTGTTTAATTCTTCCTCTTTTACTTGCTACCTTACGATTAATTGAATATTTCTGTGATTCCATTTTATCATTTTTTTGTTTTTATCTATAGTTTCCATATTATCATTTTAGTAGTTTCTTTTAGGAATATATTTTTCATCTTAAATTTAGTATAGTCTATCTTCAAGTGATATTATATCACTTCATGCATAGTGTAAGAATCTTCAAATGTTCTAATTCTTTCCTTGATGGTTGCACTACTGTTAAACATCTTACTACTGAGTATGTCATAAACTTGACAATACATTGTCATTATTTTTGCTTTAATCAATTATTGTTTTAAACACAAAAAAGTTACATTTTCCAGTTTTCTTTGTTTCTTCTTCTTTTTTTTTTTTTTTTGTGGTACATGGGCCTCTCACCACCGCAGCCTCTCCCGCCACGGAGCACAGGCTCCGGACGTGCAGGCCCAGCGGCCATGGCTCATGGTCCCAGCCACTCCACGGCACGTGGGATCCTCCCAGTCCGGGGCACCCACACCCCCTGCATTGGCAGGTGGACTCCCAACCACTGTGCCACCAGGGAAGCCCTCTTCTTTTATTTAGATTTCCTTCTGGTCTAATTTTTCTTCTGCCTGAAAGATTTCCTGATAAATTTATTTTAATGGAGGTCTGCTGGTGATGAATCAGCTTCTGTTTGTCTGAAAGTATTTTTATTTCTTTTTCATTCTTTAAATATATTTTCAAGAAATATAGATTTCTAATTTGACACCTTTTATTTTTATAACACTTCAAAAAATTTTAAAATGTCTCCTGCTTTATTAAATGAAGATAAATCTGCTATTAATCTGATCTTTTATCCCCTGTAGCTAATGTATTCCTCCCCATCCCCCAGTTGCTTTAAACATTTTTCTCTATCACTGGTTTTCAGCAATTTGGTCATAATATAACATGGTGTACTTTTCTTCATATTTATTCTGTCTGGGTTTTATTGAGCTTCGCTGATATGTGAGTTTATATTACTAATCAAATTTGGAAATGTTTTAGCCATTATTTCTTCAAATAGTTCTTCTCCTTTCCAACTACCATCTCAATTAAGGAATGTATATAAAGTCATTTGGAGTTTTCCAGAGATCATTAATGCTGTACATTTTAAAAAATCTTTATTCTTATTTGTGCTTAATTTTGGATAGATTCTAGTGCTGTGTCTTCAGGTTTACTAACCTTGTTTTCTTCAATGTCTTATGTGCCATTAATCCCATCCAGTTGTATTTTTTTTTTTCATTTTATCCTTGTAGTTTCCATTTCTAAAACTTTAATTTGGGTCTTTTTAAAAATATTTTTTTTTTTACTTAATATTTTTAGCCTTTTGTATAGCATCTTGGACAATTGTGAGTTACAATACTTGTTTTTTTAATATTCTTTGTGTACTAATTCTATCATATGTGTAATAACTGGGTTGATTAAATTTCTCTTCATAGTTGGTTCTATTTTCCTGATTTTTATACTTTATATTGTTTGGTGCTTGATATTTTTGCATTCCTAGTTATGTTTTGTGTTTAATTCTGGTACATAGTTAAGTTACTTGGAAACAGCTGGGTTCTTTGTAGTATTTATTTTAAGCATTATTGGTAGGACTAGAGGACTATTAGTCTAGGGCTAATTTTGAACCACTGCTGGCAAAATTCCTCTTAATATTTTTCAGTATCTTGTTATTTATAAGGATTTTGGTTATTTATGGTGGGAACCAAATCTATTCTTAACCCTGCATTACCTAAGGGTATTATTCTCTCTAATTGTTTGGGGGCATATCTTTTCCTAACAATGGGTAGCTTCATTACATACTTGCACTGATTATTGCTCAGCTAAAAATTTCAGGGTGATTCTCTTCAGATCTCTGGAGCCCCCTCTATGTGGATCTCTTTCCTCTCTGACATTCTGCCTTATGCGATTATAAAGTGGTTTGTGTTTTTCCCCAGACTGTTTCCTTTATCATCTGCTACGACACGCTGTTCTCATATCTAAATATGGAAACTTTATTATCCTACTTTTAAATTTTTATTTTATTTTACTTTTTTTTAAGGAATACTTTTTATTTTTTGTGCTGCATGGCATGTGGGATTTTAGTTCCCAGATCAGGGATCAAACCCATGCCCCTTGCAGTGGAAGCATGGAGTCTTAACCACTGGACCTCCAGGGAAGTCCTCATACTTTTTAAAATTAAAGTGAAATTTAATTCAAGTCTATAGACATAGATATACATATGCACTAACATATACATATATAGAGATTATTGTTTCTTCTGTGAATAAAACATTATGAGAACTGATATATGAAGAAAGGATGCCCTATCTTATAATCAAATAATATCCACCTTCCAAGATGCAAATCTAGTAAAGCCTCAGTCAATCACTTCCATTGTCCTGCAAATGGATATTTTCTATTTTCTGAATTCTAGTAGTTCCTTGTAACTATTGCAGAGTAAATCATTTATTTCTTCCTCATGTAAACAAAATGATAATTTTACCTCTCCAGTATTTATGGGTATATATCAGCAACCTCTTTTTAGTGTGTGTTGTATAGTGGAGCCTGGAAATCTGAAATCATATTTACTAGTATTTATGGGTATATATCAGCAACCTCTTTTTAGTGTGTGTTGTATAGTGGAGCCTGGAAATCTGAAATCATATTTACTAGACTTCCTTTGAAGTTAGCATTCTGTCTGATTATATGCTCTTAATATCTAAATTGAGTTGACTTGGGAAAGATAAATGTAATGAGGAATCAATTTGATGGTATGATTCTGAGTAGATGGGGAAAGACCCTGGTGGTTTTCAATTTTAGCACTATTCTTATGTTTTATCTTTTGAATCACAACAAGACAAGAGTTCCCTTGGCAACTTCACTTCTGTGTTTTATTTTTTGAGAATTTTTCCTGAGTGCTCACACTAGTTTCCATTTCCTTAGTCCTTCCAATGATTATTTAAATTATTAATAGGTAATTCCCAAAATTAATTCACTTCTAAGAATAAATATCTTTAAACTTTAACTGTGAAATTGAACTTGCACTGATACTTTTCCCTGCAACATAGACATGCATTGGAATTCTGCAAGTAGAAAAGTTTATTATTTTTATTTTAGCCATGTCTCCAGCTATACACCAGATAGGTGGATGTGAAAATAAATGACTTAACTTTAATTTAGCTCTTTATATTTTCCTGTATATAAAAATATAATCCTTTCATCAGGATTTTTATTTGATTATGTGTACTAATATGCAAGAAATTGCTTGAATTACATGGCATATAGAAGTCACACAAAAATGATTTATGTCTTTGCCAAAAGCATTAAAGAAAAGCTTTCTAACCAAGCTGATTTTATAAATTGAATCTTTTGTAATGTTAAAGCCAAGAGCATTTCCAGTATAGGCAAAATGAAGTACAGTAGTTTCCCCTTATTTGTGGTTTTGCTTTCCATGTTTCCAGTTATTCACATTCAACCATGTCTGAAAATATTAAATGGAAAATACTAGAAATAAACAATTAACAAACTTTAAACTTAGTGCCATTCTGAATGGCTTGCTGAAATCTTGTGCCATTCTGTTCAATCTTGTCCAAGATGTGAATCGTCCTTTTGTCCAGTGTATCCTGTCCATTAGTCACTTAGTAACCATCTTGGTTAACAGATGAATATCGTGGTATCACAGTGTTTGTGTTCAAGTAACCCTTATTTTGCTCACTAATAGCCCCAAAGCACAAAAGTAGTGATGCTGGCAATTTGCATCAGCCATAAAGTGCTTATTTTAAGTGAAAAATGGAAAGTTCTTGACTTAATATAAAGGAAAGGAAAAGAAATGTATACTGAGGTTTCTAAGATCTACAGTAAAAATCATTCTTCTATTTGTGAAATTGTGAAGAAGGAAAAAGAAATTCATGCTAGTTTTGCTGTGGCACTTCAAACTGCAAAAGTTATTGCCACAGTGAGTGATAAGTGCTTAGTAAAGATGAAAAAGTCACAGAAATTTTATTACTGTGAATTGTTATAATTGCTCTATTTTGTTACTAATTATGGTTGCTAATTTCTTACTGTGCTTAATTTATAAATTAAACTTTATCATAGAGATGTATGTATGGAAAAAAAAGAAAAATGTGTGTATAGAGTTCAGTACTATTCCTGGTTTTAGGTGTCTACTGGGGGTCTTGGAACATTCTTACCCTGGGTAAGGGGGTACTACTATAGATTCATTATCTCTGCTCCTCCCCACTAAGTACAGTATGAAACCTGAAAAAAATACCAGTGGCAACCAAAAAAAAATAAAATGTTTTTTGAAAGATGGTAGGAAGAAAGTGAAATGCTTTGCAAAAAACAAAAAAAAACAATGGGATACCTTATGTTCCCACCCAATAGGAAAAGGTAATTCAGGATTGGTATTTCCTGACTTCCAACTTAGCAACAGGAAGCAGCCCAGGTACCATAATTTTTCCCCAGATTGACTAAAGGTCTTGAAAAAATACTAGGCAAGAATCTGCATGCTAAACCTAAATAGAGTGATTGCCTGTTAAACAACAGAACCCAGAGTCTTCTAACATTGTGGACTAAATGTCCAAGATACAATAAAAAAAATCACATATCATAGTAAAAATCAGGAATCACAACTTGAATGAGAAAAGAGAATCAACTGACACCAACGAGATAGATCAAATGTTTGGATGATCTGAAAGGGATTTTAAAATAGGCATTAAAAAGATATTTAGTTACAAATTGTTTCTAAACAAAAACAAAAAAAGAAACATCAAAAAATAGAACTATTAAAAAAAACTTATAAAACAGAAAAATGCAATATCTTATATTTAAGAATGTGTTGGATGGGCTCATAGTAGAGTGGCAATAAAAGTGGATAGAATAATTAACTTGAGGAGAAATCAACAGAATTTAAACAATCTGAATGACAGAGAAAGTGGAATTTAGAACAATAAATAAATGGAGCTTTGGGAACCTGTTGAACTGTAACAAAACTTATTTATAATATCAGAATCCCAGAAAGAGAGTAAATAATGGCTTGTAAAGAGTATTCAGTTAAGTAATAGCTGAAAATAAAATCAAATTTGGCAAAAGACACAAATCTACAGAGTCAAGAAGCTGATCAAAACCCAAACAAGAAGGAAAACATCAAAGAAATCCATGCCAAGACATGTCTAAATTAAACTTTTGAAAACCAAAGACAGGAAAAAAATTTATTGAAAGTTTCCACAAAGAAAGGATGCATTACCTATTGAGGGGGATATATTGAATGACAGCAGATTTTCTGCTCAAAACCATGGAGGACAAAACAAAGTCCAACAATATTTGTCAAGTTCTGAAAGAAAATACATTTCCACCTGGCATCCTATATCCAGAAGAAGTATATTTAAGGAACAAGAAGTAAGTAAATACATTCTCAGACAAATGAAAAATAGAGGAATTTGCTTAAAAGACACCTGCCATTAAAGATCATGGATGAATTTCTTTAAACATAAGAATATAATTTTTTAAAAAGGAAATTAGACTTCTGATTCTGGTTCAACATATAAGGATCTTAGAACTCACCACTACTTCCTAACAGCAAGTAAAATGCCAAAATGAAAAAAACACAGCAAAAACAATAAAACTCTTCTTAGGTTCATCAGAAAAATGATGCCACAGTGCAAACTGATTCTCTCAAATTTTGGGGGAGATACACATACAGAGAACAGAGAATCACAACTTACCAGAGTAGAAACTGATCAGCAGATACCTTCACATGAACCAGTGCCAGGGCAAAACAGAAAACAAAAACACAGAAGTATAATTGAAAAATTGCAGAAGCTCAGTGTGGACAATCTGAGAGTTTAAAAGTCTCTACCTTATCCTCACAAGTAAAAAGCTGAACAGAGTGAAAAATTAATTCTTCTAATATCCTTACAAGAGGCAAGGACACAGGACTCCACAGCCACAAAGACTGGAGAGACAGACAGCAGATATTCGGAGACATTACTTACTAGAACAGAGACTCATGAGTGGAAACTGTCCTGGGAACCAGTGCCAGGGTAAAGAAAGCTAAACATTAAATGACAAGTTGCTAGAGGCTCAGAGTGTAAGTCTCAGAGAGTTAGAATCTCCAGGGGGACTCCATCTAGGGAATCCCACAATATTGTGAGATTTACCACCAGGAGCTTGAACAGATTCTCACAATAAATATTGGAGAAAATTCCTGTCATAATTAGGCAGTGGGAGGTGAAAAGGAGCCATTTTGAAATACAGCAGAACACACTGTTCTTTGTAAGACTTACCTTCAGAGGAAACTAGTTAGCCAGAGCCTAACTTACTGGGGTATTTATTATCAGAGCCTAACTGACCTGGAAGAAAGGAAATATCCAACTCTACTGCACTCTAGTTATTATTTCATACTTAAAGGGGGTGAAAAAACTGAGAAACACTCATGAAAATGGCACAGACTCACTAAAAGACTGAGAACTAATCAGAGTACTATAGAATTCTTCCCCTTTCTATATGACTCACAACCAAAGTACTAAAGGCCTATATACAGCAATTCCTTTTGCCTGAATCATCATGTCTTGCTATCAAGAAAATAATTACAAGGCATGACAACAACAACAAGAAAAAACATACTTTAAGACATTGAACAGGTATCAGAACCAGAGTCAGATATGGAAGAAATTTTAGAATTATTAGACAAAGAATTTTTTAAAACTATGGTTAATACACTAAGGAATTAATGAAAAAATAGACAGCCTTCAACAACAGATGGATGAAGTAAGCAGAGAGATGGAAATTCTAATAAATAATAATAAAAAATGCTTGAGAGAAAAAGAAAACATTGTAACAAAAAGAATGCCTTTGGTGCATTAATAGAGTGGATATGGCTGAGGAATGAATCTCAGAGCTTAAGACTATCTTATTAGAAACTTCCAAAACAGAAAAGCAAAGAGAAAAATAACTGAAAACATGTAACAGGATATCCAAAGATTGTGAAACAATTACAAAAGGGATAGCATATGCATAATGTAAATAACAGTAGGAATAGAAAGAGAAAAAGTAACAGAGCAATAATTAAAGCAATAGTGACTGAAAGTTTCCCATGTAAATGACAGACAACAAACCACAAATTCAGGAAGCTCAGAGAACACCGAGCAGGATAACTGTCAAAAAGGTCTACACCTACTCATATTGTATTCAAACTTCAAAAAAATCAAATTTAAGGAAAAAAAAATACTGAAACAATCCAAAGGGCAGAAAATCATCTTATTTATAGAGAAGTTAGGGCAAGATTTATATCTGACATCTCTTCGAAAAACATGCAATCAAGAAGAGAGTAGTACAAAATACTTAAAATGTTGGGATTAAAACAAAAAACCTAACCTAGATTTTTGTACCATGTGAAATTATCCTTCAGAATTGAAGGAGAAATAAAGACTTCCTAAGACAAACTAAAACTGAGGGAATTTGTTGCCAAAAGACCTTTCTTGCAAGCATTTTTTTTTTTGTGTGTGTTATGTGGGCCTCTCACTGTCGTGGCCTCTCTCGTTGCGGAGCACAGGCTCCGGACGTGCTGGCTCAGCGGCCATGGCTCATGGGCCTAGCCGCTCCGCGGGATGTGGGATCTTCCCAGACCGGGGCACGAACCCGTGTCCCCTGCATCGGCAGGCGGACTCTCAACCACTGCGCCACCAGGGAAACCCAGCATTTTTTTTTAAATAAAGCTTTTTAGAGAGGAATAAAAGGGTCAGAAACTTGAAAATATTAAATAAGTAAAACAATAACTTATTGTTTTACATTTTAAACTGATCTAACAGGTAAAAAAAATTTTAATGTATTTGATCCTCTAGGCTTATATATATGCTTATGTATGCTTATATATGTGAAATGAATGACAGTAGTGACATGAGGGATAGGAGAGAAATTAGGATTTAAAAAAAATTTTATTATAAGGTACTTGTACCACAGGTGAAGGAGTGTAGTGTTATTTGAGAGTAGACTTGGATTAGTATTAGGTGTGCAAATTCTATGTCAACTACAAAAAAATTTTTAAAAAGACATATACTATGATAAGAAAATTACAAAAAAAACAATCATTTGAACTGCACAATTAAATCATAAATGACAGAAAAAGAGTGGAGAACAAAAATAGAAAAAAAGGGTAACAAAAATAAAACAGTAACATGTATGTTAGATACAAATTCAACTATATCAATAATCAATTTAACCATCAATGGTATTTATACATAAATTAAAAGACAGGTTATCAAAGTGAATCACAAAGCAAGAACTAATCATATGTAATTTAAAGAAACTCACTTTATATATAATGGCATATATAGATTAAAAGTAATAGTATGGAGAAAGATATACCATACTAACACTAATCAAAAGAAAGAGAGAGTAGTATATTAATTTTAATCAAAGAAGACTTCAGAGCAAAGTAAGTTATCAGGGATAAAATGTGGCATAATGATAAAGGGATCAATATTTCAAATAACATAGCAATCTTTATTGTCATGTGCTTAATAAAAGAGCATCAAAGTGTATGAGGTAAAAGCTGACAGAATTGCAAGAAGAAATAGATGAATCCACTATGAACCAAGATGAAATAGTTGATCAGAATCATCCTATAACAATTAAAGTAATTGAACTTATATTTAAAACACTCCCTAAAAAACAAATTTCCAGGTGCAGATGGTTTCACTGGAAAATTAACAGTTTAAGAAAAATGAACTTCAATTTTACAAAATCTCTTCCAGAGAATAGAAAAATAGAAAACACAACCTGACAAATTTTATGAGAACACAATTACCCTGTTACCAAAATCAGAGGTAGTACACACACACACACACACACACACACACACACACACACACACACACAAACTACAGATGCACATAGCTCATGAATTTATAAAAAATATTCCTTGTACACTTATATACAAAAAAACCCAAAATATTAGAAAACAAAATTCAATAGTGAATAAAAAGTTTATACCATGACCAAGTGAGGTTTATTACAGAGAGGCAATGTTTGATCAAAATGTGAATATCAATCAATGCAATCCACTATATTAACAGGTTAAAAAGAAAAAAATTACATTATCATGTGGATTGATGCAGAAAAATAATTATTTGAGATAATTCAATATCTATTAATGATAAGCCTCTTGACAAAGTCAGAGTAGAGGGGAATCATTTACAATTTGATAATGTGCATCTTTAAAGATCCCTGTAACTAATAGTATCATTCTGTGAATAATGACTAATTGTTTCTCCCTGTGGATCAGGAACAAGTCTAGGATGTCCATTCACATTCAACATAATAGTGGACATTCTAGCCACTGAAATAAGCCAAGGAAAAAGAATACATATTGGTAATAAAAGTATCCCTATCTGTACATGTCATGATAATCTATGAAGGAAGTCCATAGGAATCTACATTTGAAAAAAATCAAAAACCTGCTAAAGATGATAAATGAATTCAACAATGTCATAAGATACACAATCAACCCATAAAAATCATTATTATTTATAATTCTATATACTAACAATGAAAGTTCAGAACCAAAATTAAAGCCACAATAAAATTTACAGTCACTCCAAAGAAGGTGAAGTACTTAAAATCTAAAAAGCATATACTTAATAAAACACATAGAAGGCCTTTTATGCTGAAAATATTAATGAAACAAATCAAATACCAAAGAAATAGATACAGTGGGTCCATTGATTGGAAGACTAAATATAATAAAGATGTCAATTCTCCCCCAAACTGATCTATAAACAAATAAAATTCCTATTAAAATCCCAGAAGGATTTTTATGGACATAGACAAGTTAAGGTTATATAGAATGGCATAAGACCTAGAATAGCTTTTAAAAATCTCGACAAAGAAGAATAAAGTGGTAGGAATTCCTTTACCCTTTGCTCAGGTTTATTAAATACCTCCAGTAATCAAGAATGCATGGATTTTGTAGAGGTGGAGATACATAATTCAATGCAACAGAATAGAGAACTCAGAAATAGAACCACACAAATATGTTTGAATGATTTTTTATAGAGGTGTGAAAGGAACTCAATGGAGAATGGTTAGTTTTTTCAACAAATGGTGCTGGAACAATTCGAAATGCATGGGCAAAAATAAAGCCATTATCTAAACCTCACACCTTATACAAAAATTAACTCAAATGGATCCTAGATTAAATATAAAACATAAAAGTATAAAACTTCTAGAATAAAACAGAATTATTTTGTATTTAGAACTAGGAAAGTGTTTTCTGACTTGACATCAAAAACATGATCCATAAAAGAAATAATTGATGAATTGGACCTCAATAATTTGTTTTTTAGTTTAAAACTTTTGCACTGTGTAAGACCAGTTGAGAGAGATGAAAAGACAAAATACATTTAGAAATGGAGGACAAATAAGTTATTGCCAGGTATTAGAGAATTGTGTACAGGAGAAAGTAGGAGAGGTGGGAGAGGAAAATGTGTTTATAAAAGGGTAACATGAAGGATGTTTGTGGTAATGGAGCTGTATATATCTCAACTATGATGGTAGATACACAAACCGACACAGGTAATAAAATATGTACAGTTAAACACACATGCACACAAATACACAGGAGAACAAGCAAAACTTGGGGAAATTAGAACATTAATAAAAACATGTATTACTGTCATATCATGGTTGTGATACTGCATTATATTTTCTAAATCGTTACCATTTATGGAAGGTGGAAAGGTTTTTCACACTGTATATTATATTTTACAATTGTATGTGGAATACACAATTACTATAATAAAATTAAAATAATTATATAGAAACAAATTATTAATACAATGCAAAGATTCTTCTGTGTCCAGCAAAATGCAATACTATGAACCATTCTACTATAAAACACAAAGAAATGCCTAATAAAATCTAATAAATTATCTTTCTAACATCATAACTTTGGTCAAAAAAAGTAAGAAACAATCCCTAGGGACAAAAATTGATGCAGGATAATAAGGTATTATGCTGGCAATGCTAAGCAAATTTATAAATTTCTGAAATATATAGAAGTGTTTATTTTAGCAGCCATGAAAGTAAAAGGAGTAAAAGGAAGAAAAGTGGAACTCTAACATAAAACTAGGAACCACAAATACATTTTCCCTCATTATAAGCATAGACTAAAATAAATCAGTCCTCAAGAGAAAAAAAAAAAAGCAAAATTAGAAAATTAGTTTATGCACCTTGTTTCTGGCCTTCCCTCATGTGCACTTGTGGTTAAATATGTACTCCTTACCTGATCCAGGGACCTCAAGCTACTCCCAGCTTGATTAACTTGAAGGTCTTCTGGTTTGGAAGAGCTCAGGTATAAATTTTAATATTATATGCCTCAGCATCATAATGACAGACTATAAAAATTTAAAGAAAAGACATTAAAGGTAATCAAAAGAAGGAAAGCCTGCTTACAATGATACAATATTAAAATGTAAAGTAAATTTCACAACACTATCCAGAAAAGCCAGAAGAAAATAAAACACTATCTTCAAGGTGGTAAGAAGAAAATCAATTTTTTTAAAATTTTATAGTCATATACTATTATCTTAGACGTACAAAAATTAGATACGTTTAAGTATATAAACATTAAAAATTTTCCTCCCCAAATAAAAATGGTAAATCATCAACTTAGAATCAGATCTTTACCAAACATACAAAAATTACTAATACCAAGTCTTTAAAAACACAAACCGTTAAAAAAAAGAAAAGACAAAAGCAATTTTGCAATATTTAGTAAAGAAGAAGATGTTAATATCCTGGAATTAGTAATTTCCCTCCAAATTATTTAGCCTAGAAAATGTCTCATATGCGCAAAAATGACTCATATGTGTCTGAAAGGGAATCAATATTGTGGAGTAAGAAGACCCTGAGCTTACCTCTCCCCTCAAACATCAAAACTGTGACTACATAGAGAGTAACTCTTGCTGAGAATGACCTGAAGATTAGCATAATTAGAATGGCTTTCCTGCAACCAAGGCTATAAAGAAAGAACAAAAATGAGTATGGTGAGGGAGAGGTAAAGCAATACAGTCAGGACACACGTCCCTAACAGGTGACCCAGAGAGGAAGGGATACCACAGGTTCTGGGATTCTCCCTAAAAAAACAATGGGTATGAGCCCCATATTAGGCATCTAGACCTGGGGCCTGGCACTGGGAAGACAAGCCCCCTTGATTGGTTTGAAAACCAGTGGGGTTTACCAGAGGATTGTAAGAAATCAAGATTCTGCTCTTGAGGAACATGCAGACTACCTGCTCCCAGTCTCAGCACAGAGACAGCAGGTTGAAAACTGCCTGGTGCTCTGGCCAGCCTGCCAGGACCACCACTGTGTACCCCCAGCCTGCTACTGCTCTCCACTAAGGTGGAGACTGCCATTTCATGTACCAGGAAAAAAAGCCAGCTCAGAAGTACAGCTCCAGCCCCTTGGGCCCCAACTCCACCCCTAACCAAGGAGGCAACTTCAACCTAATCACCATCACACTCATGTACCAGGGAGAAATAGAACCAGTTCAGAAGTGGGGCTGTAAATATTCTGGACCTGGTCCTGTTCCCAACCAAAGTGGAAACTGCTGTTATTACAGGGAGAAACCCAACTCCCTCAGGGCTCCTGATCCAGCCCCTCAGGCCCTGGACCTAACCCCTAACACCGCAGCAACCATCAGTGAGCCTGGGAGGAGCTCCAGCTCATACCTGCCCCCAGGATAGAGCTGTCTTCAGTCCATCTCTCACCAAGACAGTGTTTGCCAGTGCACCTAGGGGGAAGACATGGCTTTTGCTCACTTCAGATCCAGCTCTCCCACCAAAGCCACTGAGCACACATAGACTGCATAAGGATGCTCCCACATAAGACTGGGATAGGTAACTCTTCTGCCTAATTTCATAGAGACAAACAGAGAAAGTCTAATAAAATGAGAAGACAGAGGAATATATTCCAAATGAAAGAGCAAGATAAAACCCCAGGTAAACCCTAAGGAAACAGAGATAAATAATTTACCTGATAAAGAGTGCAAAGTGATAGTAATAAAATCTCTCACTGAGCTTGGGAAAAGAATAAAGGAACACAGTGAAAACTTCAACAAAGGACTAGAATATATGAAAAAGAAGCAATTAGAGCTGAAGAATACAGCAACTGAAATGAAAACTACACTAGAAGGAATTGACAACAAATTAGGTGATACAGAAAAACACATGTCACTTAGAATAGTGAAAATCACCCAATCAGAGCAGAAAAAAGAAAAACAAAACAAGTGAAGATAGTTTAAGGGACCTGTGGGACAGGAAGCACACTAACATTTGCGTTATAGGGGTCCCAGAAGGAGAAGAGAGAGAAAGAAAGGGACAGAATATGTATTTGATAAAATTGTAGCTGAAAACATACCCAACTGAAGAAGGAAACAGATGATCAGGCACAGGAATTACAGAGTCCCATTACCCTGATACCAAAATCAGAGAAAGACACTACAACAATGGAAAATTGCTGGCCAATAAACATAGTTACACATTCCTCAACAAAATATTAGCAATATGAATTCAACAATACATAGAAAGGATCATACACCAAGATCAAGGGGGATTTATTCCAGGGATGCAAGGATGGTTTAAAATTTGCAAATCAGTGTGATATACCACATTAACAAAATGGAGGATAAAAATCATATGATCATCTCAATAAATGCAGAAAAAGCATTGACAAAGTTAAACATTTATTCATGATAAAAACCCTCATCAACTTTGGTATTGAGGGAACATCTCTCAACATAATGAAGGTCATTTATGAGAAACCCACAGCTAACATCCTAAGATCCAAAACAAGATGAGAATGCCCACTCTTGCCACTTCTATTTAACATAGTATTGGAATTCCTAGCCACAGATATCAGACAAGAAAGAGAAATAAAAGGCATACAAATTTGAAGGGAAGAAGTAAAACTGCCACTATCTGCAGATGACATGATATTATGTATACAACATCCTAGAGATGTTGTATAACTAATAACTAAACTTAATAACTAAAAGTTATTACAGTAAATTAATCCAGTAAAGTTATAGGATACAAAATTTAATATACAGAAATCTGTGCTTCTATACACTAATAATAAAATATCAGAAAGAAAAAAAATCCCTTTTACAACTGCTTCAAAAAGAATAAAATATTTAGGAATAAATTTAATCAAGGATGTAAAATGCCTATACTCTGCAAACTAAGAAACATTGATGAAGAAAATTGAAGACTATAAAAACAAATGACTATTCCATGGTCTTGAGTTGGAAGAATTAATATTGTTAAAAGGCACATACAATCCAAAGCTATCTACATATTTAATGTAATCCCTTTCAAAATACCCATGATATTTTTCACAGAAATAGAACCAATAATCCTCAAATTTGTATGGAACCACAAAAAACCCTAAATAACCAAAGCTATTTGAGAAAAAAGAACAAATCTGGAGGTATCATGCTGTCTGACTTTAGTCTATACTTCAAAGCTACTGTAATCAAAACAGTATTGTACTGGCACAGAAACAAACACATAGATCAATGGAACAGAATGGATAGTCCTGAAATAAACCTGGACATATATGGTCAATTAATCTATGACATTTGAAGGAAGAATAGACAATGGGGAAAAGACAATCTCCAATAAGTATTGTTGGGAAAACTGGACAGCTAAAGTAAAAATAAAATTAGAACATTTCCTCACACCATAAACAGAAATAAACTCAAAATGGATTAAATATCTAAACATAAGACCTGAAACCATAAATGTCCCAGAAGAAAACATAACCAATATAACCAGTATGCTCTCTGATATTTGTTTTTTTAAATATTTTTTTTGGATCTATCTCCTCAATCAAGGGAAACAAGCAAAAATAAGCAAATGGGACCTAATCAAACTTAAAAACTTTTGCACAGGGAAGGAAACCATCAATGAAATGAAAAGTCAAGCTCCTAAAAGGCAGAATATATTTGCAAATAATATGTCTGATAAAGGGTTAATATCAAAATATATAAAGTATACATACAACTTAATATCCCCAAACCCCCAAAAGCCTGATTAAAAATTGGGCAGAGGACCTGAATAGGCATTTTTTTCAAAGAAGACATACAAATGGCCAACAGGCATATGAAAAACTGTTCAACATCACTAATTATTCGGGAAATCCAAATCAAAAGCGCAATGAGATATAACCCTCAAAAATTAAAAATAGAACTGCCGTATGATCCATCAATTTGTCTTCTGGGTACTTACCCAAAGAAAATAAAAAATAATTTGAGGGCTTCCCTGGTGGTGCAGTGGTTGAGAGCCCGCCTGCTGATGCATGGGACGTGGGTTTGTGCCCCAGTCCAGGAAGATCCCACATGCTGCAGAGTGGCTGGGCCCATGAGCCTGCACATCTGGAACCTGTGCTCTGTAACGGGAGAGACCACAACAGTGAGAGACCTGTGTAGCACAAAACATAAAAATAATAATAATAATTTGAAAAGATATATGTACCCCAATGTTCATGGCTGTATTATTTACAATAGCCAAGATATGGGAGCAACCTAAGTGTCCATCAGCATTTGAGTGGATAAAGAAGATGTGGTATATGTATGCAATGGAATATTACTCAGCCACAAAAATAAAATTTTGTCATTTGTGACAAGGATGGACTTGGACGGTATCACACTTAGTGAAACAAGTGAGACAGAGAAAGACAAATAGTGTATGTTTTCTCTAATATGAGCAAATTAATAAAATAAAACGAACAAATATAATGAAACAGAAACAAAATTACAGATACAGAGAACAAATTAGTGTTTACCAGAGGGGAAAGAGGTAGTGGGAGGGCCAAAATAGATGAAGGGGATTAAGAGGTACAAACTACTAATTATAAAATAAATAAGTTACAAAGATGTAATGTACAGCACAAGGAATATAGCCAATATTTCATAATAAATTTATA
Source organism: Lagenorhynchus albirostris (assembly GCF_949774975.1). Taxonomy (NCBI): domain Eukaryota; kingdom Metazoa; phylum Chordata; class Mammalia; order Artiodactyla; family Delphinidae; genus Lagenorhynchus; species Lagenorhynchus albirostris. Next base: position 72,944,480 of record NC_083103.1, read on the forward strand.
TGGAGTATTATCTACAAAAATATTGATTCACCATGTTGTACATCTGAAACTAATATTACAGTGTAAGTTAACTATCCTTCAATAAACAAAAATGAATATATGTCTAGGAATATTCCCAGACCTGTTGTTTATAACAGCAAAAAAATTTAAACTCCTATGCATATGTAATGTTACCTTTTTATAAAGTTTCAAAATATGATTCTTAGATTCTTAGCTACATATATTAAAGAAAGATGTGATTATAAAAACTACCTTCAGCTATGCCATTACCTCTGGGCAGGAGAGGGGGAAATGCTGCCATAAAGAAGAAAACATTTCCCCTTATGAATAATGTTTCATCCTCTAGGTTTGTCATTGGTTACTGTATTCTTTACATATGTGGCATGCCTTAAACATTTCATACATTAAAAATTTTCAGTTATTTTCCCAACTACATCTGGCTTCCTTCATATTGAAATCAATGATGGTAAGTTGTGGTATACCTTATTTAGGTATATATGCAGAAACATGCTATAATAATATAACAGAAATTAAAGTTTTGTTATAATTATATTTTATTAAAAAGCTATAATTTAAATTACTTACAAAATGATGTGACTGAGTTTGTACATGTTTAGTTTCCCTGCTGAACACTTTTATATTATGACTTTTACAGCAGTAAAAACTTGGGTCCTTTTCTTAGATAAAGGGATTTCTCTTATTTTAATTGTTTAATTTGTTATCCTTATATTTTTCTTCCTTTTGGAGCATGTATTGTTCACATTATGTCTTTGAATCTTTCTTCCAACTGTCTCATCTTTTTCCTTATGTTATCTCATTGTTTATTCTATTTTCTGAATTTTTTATTGGATGTTTGAAACCATCAATTATGTTATCAGTAGGGTCAATTCTTTGTTTTTTTTCCCCACTTTTTAAAAAATTCAAATTTCATTGCATAAATTATTTTTGCTTTATTTAAAAAAACATTTAATTTATTTTTTTCATTTTGACAATCTAGCAGTACTTCTTTATTAAACATTTCTTTGTGATATACAACTTGGATCTCTTCCCTTAGGTTGTTGAGTTGTATATGTGCATATGTATATGTGTATGTATGTGTCGTGTACATATTTATGATGGTTTTAAATCCATTGATACCTATACACATTAGGCCTTTATAGTTTGTCAAAAAGTAGGAAAGCAATGCAAGCAGTGAAATAGAATTACTACCGACATAGGCTGGTGGTAAATTAAATGAAAAAACTTTATTCCTCTTCAAAAGGTCTAGAGAAGTTTTGTGCTCTCTGATCTTCTCAAGTACATATGTTGCCCCCTCTTCCAAACCCAGGAAGAAGAATCAATCAGCTACCATTCTGGCTCATCACAGATCCATCAAATTCTGTCAGTTCAGGCAGACTCTTCCAAGTACCAATGGAAGAAGCAGTCCCTCCATTTTGGAGATTCAAAGGAATCTGCAGCTGAATGCCCTTGGATATTCTTCTCTTTACCTGAATCTTCTATGAAAAGCAAAATTTCCTCTGTATCATGGGTCGTTCAGCTCCCATCAACTCTAAGAATGCCTGATCCAGGAGTCCATGCAGCCCTGGATACACTCTTTAGGCTTCCTCCGTTCAAGCCATTAATTTTTATTTTTTGTACTACCCTCAACAGGAGTCTAGAGGTTGAGATAATCTGGCACATATTTCAAGGGGATATTTTTCTGTCCTTTATTATTTTAAAAGAACACAAATTATGTGAAGATACAGTTGCCCCTTGAACAGCACAGGTTTGAACTGGGCGGGTGTACTTATAGGTGGAATTTTTTCAATAGTAAATACTGCAGTAACACATAATCCATGGTTGATTGAATCTGTGGATGTGGAACTGCAGACAGGAGGAACTACATATAATGACAGCCAAGTATAAGTTAGTGGCAGATTTTTTATTGCAGGAGGGTTGGCATCCCTAACCCTCATGTTGTTCATGGGTCAACTATACTTGAAGTAGGATGAAATGACTAATAATATATATATTATTAGTCATTAGATATTATATATCTAGTATATAATAGATAGGAATGCTCCTGCTAAGTACAAATATTAACCAGTATTAATATTTAATCATGTTAACTAGTATTAAAATTTTCTCTCTTTTAGATACTCTCTTTCAAACCATATATAATTTCTGGGACCTAATCATGTTAGGATTTATGCAAGAAAGGAATCTCTAAGTAGTTTAAAAATGGGAATGTATTTAAGACATAGCAATATGATACTGAAAAATAATTTTTAATCTAGATGATACTTCACAGGCTGTGATTAATCTTGGCACTTCCACAGCCCAACGTTTTCACTGGATGTATGTTGGTTCTACCTCTCCTTTTTTTCTCTTTACTAGTTCTGTGTGCCCTGTGCACATCCTCTCAAAGGCTGATATTTCCATAATATATATTTCCTTTCCTTTTTCTTCATTTTGGAGAAGTCACATATAAATTTCATAAACTATAATGTAAACTATTTCTCCTAAAGTCCTCTTCACTTCTGTGACAGGCGTTAACTATTTTTTAAGTCTTCTCAAAGACGTAATTTATATTTTCTTGGGGTAAATGTAGAAAATGTTTGAAGTAAAGATTAATACCAAACAGAGAAATCAAATGACTGGTTTATGTAATTCATAGTTGATTGCTCTGGAAGACTTGGAAAGGAATGTCAGTGTCAGTTCATATATTTGCTACAAGTCATGGAGGTAAAAGTAAACTGCTACTCCAAAATTTGGAGAGAGAGGTGCATACAAGAAAGCAGACAAGATATTTTCATCTGAAGCAAAAATCCCTGGAGCTGTTAACTGGTAGGAATGCTAGAATTGCTGGAGAGTATGAATAAGGATGGACTAGCATGAGAGTGAGAAACTCCAGGGGAGGCACACTTCCATGGGTTCTAATTCTAGGAATCTAGTAAGTTTTCACAGTGAGGAGTCACTAAAGATCCCCTCAGGATGAGATGAAAGTAACCATTTTGAAATACCTTCAAGAGATTTTCTATAATAAAGACTTATTTTCTAAGTGATAAGACTTTAGAAGAGTCTTCTCTCACCTGGAGGGAAGGGCAAGTACCCAATGACAGCTATGCTAGATATTTCTATCTCTTATAAAAGACAGAGGGGGAGAAAATAAACACTCGTGAAGGGGTCATTATATAGCCCAAGGACAAACACCCACCAAAAAATTCAGTTTAATCATAAGATTATAAAAGCTTCCCCTCCTACACACCTTACTAAGACATCAGCAGAGCTCCAGTAAAATTATTGTAAATTGCAAATGAAAGCGCTATAAGACAAACTGTCTATTTTAAGAAGAGTTCTTAGGGAAGGACACAAATAAAAGGAGAGGGAAAATCATGGATCCTAGAGCTACAGCTACAGTAAACATTGTAGCCCAACTCCTAGCAACATATTAACCTCAATTAACCTTAACCGACCACCTCAATTATCCTTATATCTTAAATATAAGTTCACAAAAAGTTGATAATAGAAGGCTGGAAAAAGATATACTATAAAAATACCATTTATAAGGAGGCTGGTATTGTATATTGAAATAGGAACTCATAAACTTTGAGACAATAAATATTAGTTAAGATAAAAAGGAATCATAATTATAAAAAAGGGTCAATTTAAAACTAAGACAAAGAAGTATTAAATATGCATGTGTCTTATAACATGGCTTTAAGATATAGAGAGTAAAAACAGAAAAATTAGCTGAATGAATTGAACTAATCTAAAATTACACTTGAAAATTTTAACAAATGTTCCTTAGTAACAAGTATAGAAAACTACCTTTTGGAATATAGAAAACTTAAACCATGAAATTAACAAGACTGACATATAGAACATAGCAGCAGATAACTGTAGAAAGGGTTCCTTTCATCTAAGGGTGGCAAGATTCTGGGCTGTGGCCCTCACAGTCCCACACAGCTGCCTTTGTGACCAAAGGAATATACCAGTATCTTAATGATGACACAAATACACACCACCACAGCAAGATGATAAGAAACTCTGGCTTAGAGTAAGACCATGGAAGTAGGTGACTGAGGTGAATTGTGTTGGCATGAGGTAAAGAAACTGAGAAGATAGGGTGTTCGATGGAAATATGGGAATTGGTACTCTAAATAGTGATGGCAATGAAGCTAGTAGGGAAGATGTTAATATCTTCAATTAAAAACGGGAATTAACCATGGATTTGATAGCTTAGAGAGTATGGGACATTCTGTAGAATGTGCATTCTTTTTAAGTGACTGTGGAACAATTACCAAAATTTTGCTCAACTAATTTCAAAGTTTTATACTGATACTGAATATGTAGTCTGATTATACTAGAATTAAACAGGGAATCAATAAGAATAATTTGAAAACTCAGAATATTTGGAAATTAAGTAATGTGTCTTTACCTAATTCATGGGTCAAAAATAAGTCATAGAGGAATTTATTAAATGTTTTGAACTGAATATAAATGAAAAAATATATATCCAAGCCTGTGACAATAAAGCTTATATAGGGAAGGAATGTTATGCGTTAAAGATAGTGCTGAAACATAATCTATATAAATAAAAGAAAGGAAATTAACATCAAATCAATACTAATAGAAAAAATGAAAAGAAATTTTTTTTATTTTAAAGATTAATACAAATGATACATTCATAGACTAATCAAACTGCGATATACATATTATCAATATAAAGAATATAAAAATGTACATCACCATAGACAGAAAAGAACAAAACCAAAAGGAGAGTAACTTCATGTTAACAAAGAAAATAACTCATATAAAGTGAAAATTAATCTAGAAGAATATAACTTATAAAACCTGATACAAGAATAAATAGGAATATCTGAAAAATCCTGTGTCTATTTACAAAAATTAGGCTATTACTAAGAACCTTTCCTCAAATAACTATAGCACAAGATGACTTCACTAGTGAAAACAATTGAAGTAGGGAAAACACGTCTTACATATCTAGATCAATTGAATATCTACATGGAAAAATCAAATACAGTATGAAATATACAGAAATAAATTCCACATGGATTATAGACATAAATGGAAGAGGTAAAGCAGTTCCTTGAATGGTACCATACAAGAACATCTTTATTACCTTGCAGAGGTGAGGGTAACATGTCTCTGACAGGATACAGAAAGCACTAAAAATAAAGGAAAAAATAAATAAATAGACCTTTATAAAATTAAATGCATAATCATCAAAGCACACCAATAAGGGAATATAAGGTCAGTTAAATAAAGGGAAAAGATATTGCAATACATATATCAGAGAGAGGACTCATATGTAGAATATGTAAGGAATTTCCAAAAATTAATAAGAAGAGACAGTCACCTCAAAAATTGGCAAAAATGTTGAACAACTCTTTACAAAAAGAGGATATTTAAAAATTTGATAAGCATATCGGAGAAATGCAAATGAAGACCATAATAATATATGACTAGGCATAAAAGAGGCTTCTGCATTGTCAGTAATACTCTATACATTGATCTGTCGAGGTAGAGAGATATCATTTCTATCCTCATTTTTCAAATAAAAAAAAAAAACTAAAATCACAGTCACTAGGTTAATTACCTGAGTCATAGAGTCAGTGAATGAAGAATACAGAGGATGTAAAATCTGATTTTCTTATATTAACCATTGACATATGGAAATATAGCCTAGGGGCATCTGTGGAAGGGGTGGGAATCTGAAAGACTGATTTGGAGAATGAATGAAGTAGTAGAGCATAAGAATATCTGATTAACTGGAACATTCCACTCCTGGGATCATGCTCATAGCAGATTTTTCTTTACCAATGTAAAGTGATGAAAACATGTAATTTGGTATTCAGGGGTTTCAAAGTCATAGAGTCTCAGAAGCAGCTATATATTACCTTTCAGTAATGTGGGAAAACAGTGAGAATAGCTTAGAGTGAGAAACAGTGAGAATTTCAGTACTGAAATTACCTTTCAGTAATGTGGGAAAACAGTGAGAATAGCTTATATCATTACTAAGGGGTCCAGGAAGGAAAAACTTGTAAGCCACTGTCCTACAAACATATTTCCCTGTCTCAGAGAAAATAGTGTTATCCTAATAAGGGTTGACACTGAGTCAAGTATACTTGTTTACTTGTTTTATAATGGCAACGTGAGCTCTGATTTTAGATCCCTGCAGATTTTTTTTTTTTTTTTTTTTTTTTTTGCGGTACGCGGGCCTCTCACTGTTGTGGCCTCTCCCGTTGCGGAGCACAGGCTCCGGACGCGCAGGCTCAGCGGCCATGGCTCACGGGCCTATCAGCTCCGCAGCATGTGGAATCCTCGTGGACCAGGGCACGAACCCGTGTCCCCTGCAAAGGCAAGCGGACTCTCAACCACTGCACAACCAGGGAAGTCCCCTGCAGATGTTTTGAATTGAGAATATACAACTCCTAGAAAAATCTATATTGCAAAAGCAAACACTAAGAAAAAGTACTCTATTTTTTTTTTCTTGCAGCTCATATTGTACCTCAATCTATTTTCACATTAAAGTTTTTGACAAGTTCTTGTTATAGTTGATCACATATAACAATGATAATCTGAATACTAGTTGTTTTAAATAAAAAGAGATAATAACAAATGAAATATAATGTCTTTATTCTTAAGAGAAAAAGCCCTTCTATTGAGTACAAAGTTCATCTTTTGAGATTTAAATTTGCAATTTATTTTTTAATCTCTATGCATTTCACTTCCACATTTGTGTTTATGGCAAGGTAAACCAGCTTCATCTAAGTTTTTATTTTGTCATTAATTTTTTGTGATTGAACAGAAATTAAAAGAAAAATGTCATTTTGGATCATTACTCAAACTCAAATTTGCATGCTCCTTCCTCTGTGAAGCCATCCACAACTCTTCTAAGTAGTGTTATTAATGCTCTATTATTGTAGTGAGCTGAACACAACAGCATTCGACATTTAGATACAGTAATGTAATTAAATGTTTATATATCTTCCTAACCAGTTTTTTTTTTTCAGGTACTATTTAATTTTTCTGTATTTCTACTTCCTATAAAAGTACCTGATTCACACAAAAATTCATTTCAAATTTGTCGAGTGCATGAATGAAAATCTATTTCCCTCAAAACTCTCACTGGGGAAAGGACAACCATATACTGGAAAGAGATTAATAGTTGATATACAAAGAATCAGTCACTGAATGTTTCAGAAGAGAGAGCTGAAGATTAGAGGATTAAATCATACGTTAAAAGGAGACAGAGGGCTTCCCTGGTCGCGCAGTGGTTGAGAGTCTGCCTACCGATGCAGGGGACATGGGTTCGTGCCCCGGTCTGGGAAGATCCCACATGCCGCGGAGCGGCTGGGCCCGTGAGCCATGGCCGCTGAGCCTGCTCAATGCACAAGGAAAAAAAAAAAAAAAAAATGGAGACAGAACCCTGACTGGTACCGATGCAATGCTACTTCAATTTACCTTTTGACATATACATTTCCAATATATTTTCCTGAAAAGTTACAGACTCCTTTCTCTATTGTTCCTTAACCAAGTTCTTTTAACATACTTTTTTCTGTTTTTTTTCTTTTTTTAATATAATTTTACCTTAGTGAAACCATCCAAATGTATAGCATGAAATATGTTCTATTTAAAAAACTGCAATTTTTAAGATTACAAATTTTTTTTATAATGGTTTGCTATTTTTATGTGCATTCCCATACCCCCAGTATGACAATTACAATATCCCAATGATTGAGAATATTGTTTCATTTTTATAATGGAGAATGTCATTGAGAAATTGCAATATTTGTCTGAAGTCAAATAGCTAATTCGTGCATTTTAAATTCCTAATTTAAGAAAATCAGCAACTGTTATAACACCTCTACCCAGATATACAGATGTCTCTCTTCCTCCCTCCCTCCCATCTCTTTTTTTCTCTCTTACCCATCCATCTTTGTTTGTTAATGCATCCTTCATCAGGCTTAAAACAGTGATAGACTTAATTTATACTTTTATAAATTGTCTCTCCATAGTAATAATCAAATGATCTCAAAGTATTCAGTGTGTGTAAGGCTAACACAGAAAATATTTAAAGTGTCTGGGACATGACTTAATAGATCATCTCTATTACAAGTATTTACATTAATATAGGAATAAAAAGGAAAAAAAAAACCTATATAGCACTATTCTCATATTAGCATTTTCAAAAACAAAAATAATTGAACTCAAATGATTTCTACTTTCACATTAAACACACACCAGAGATTTAGTAGTCAAGAAGGAATTTTAAAAATAAGGCAAAATATTAACTTGCCTCAAAGTGCAAGATATTGCTATCGGTTCTTAGATATTTTTTCAACTTTAATGCAGTCGATGCGGTTCAGCATTTGTGTCTGTGCCTTATCATATATTTCACTACTGTGAGAACATCATCCAGTTAATTATAAGAATTGTGCCTCAGATTTACTGGTTTTAACTTCCTGTGCATTTAAATATTAAAATTATGTATCTGACTCTAGTGTTAAGTAGTTTATATATAACAGTACTAATGATACAAATAATAGCTAGTTGTACTGAATACTTAATATCCTGTAGACTCTTTTAAGAATATTTATTTACATAATTTTATTAAATAATTACAACGATCCTAGGAGATAAACACTAAAGCTTTTCCCATTTTATAGATGAGAAAAATAAAGCCTGAGGAGGTTGAATAGCTTGTTTAAAATCATGCAGTTTTCTAAGTAGTGTAGCTAGAATTAAACTCTGAAAGTTTATTTTCAAAGCCATTTTTTGTAATATATGGTTCTCTTTGTCAAACATATTTGTTTATTTTTGTATAAACATGGATATATAGTAAAAAGAACAAACACAAAATAAGAAAAAAGACCCCAAAATGCAAACTGTTATATCTCTGGTATAACCAGAGATATCAGAAAATGAAGAAGTGGGCACTAATAAATTTTATTAATACATTTTGAAGGTCATTGATAAATTTTCAGTGTGTCTCAGAAGTGAAAAAAGATGATAAATAATCAGAAATTATTGTAAAACAAAGGATATTGCCCACCATCCAGTTCTACAAGGATTGAATCATTAGCCACTGTAGACACTGACCAGCAGTGCACCCTGTGAGAAATTCAGGACTAAAAACAGGATGAGGGACTCTGCATTTCAGAAAAACAGGCATTAGATAGTTAAATGTACATTTCAGGAAGAATTTTAATGAACTCAGATTCTTGCATCTTCCCATACAAAGAAAAGCATTAAAATCATTGAGATATCTGTTTCTTGTTACTAAGAGTAACCTCTTATGGAAATGCTTGCTTGACTGCACGTATTCCCTAGCCAAAAAATCATATACATACTGGCTTCTCTCCCTACCTACTTGGAGCAGTTCTCTCAGAGCTACCAAGACACTGTTTCCTGGGTTATAATTCTCAGTAAAGTCCCTGAATAAAACTGAAACTCACAGTTCTTATGTTGTGTGTTTTTCTTTTACTTAACATTAATTATGGTGAACACAATCCATTTTATAGAGAAGAAGGACCTCTCAAGGGTGTGCTTTCCCAAAGACTCTGGGATGTTACAGAGCCTTTAAAATTGTATGTAAGAGATATATCAAAGTAAATGTTTTAAATATATGTTTTAAATAGGAAAGAGGCATATATTTCAAATGATATTAAAATATTAAAAGAAAGAATTGAAAGGAAACATTAAAATATTAATTAAATTAACATTAAATTAAACATTAAAGTTAAAATGCTGTAAAAATTGAGCTATATTTTTCTTCAAGTCACCCACATTAAATACATATTACTTCTATAATCTCTAAAACAAATACTTACAGAAATTGTTAATACATAATTCCTACAGTAATTCTACAATTCTAACATTCCCTTCTGATTCCTTTTAATAAACAACTTTTCTATAGTGAAATCTCCCTGCACAGTAATTTCATTGGCACCTTCCTGTCTTTGGCCTCTTTCATAAGTAGAAAGTTGACACAAAAAAATTTAATTTCCTCTTCCTACTTCTAAACTTTCTGGGGATTTGTGTCATTACAGTGAATTCCATCTTCTGGGGAAGCTTGCCTATCAGTCTCTTTTGAGAGGGGTGGGTAGAGGTGAGAGAGAGAAGACCATTTGGGAAAAAGAATATCCTAATATTCTCCTTTAACCTGGGCAGTCCCTTGGGAAGCATTTTAAAGTTGATATTAAAAATCATTGATGATATCCAGATGTTTTGTTTTGAGTAATGGGGCATTTTCAGATCGGAATCAGTGGTTACTTGGTGAGATGAGGCGTCTTTCTATGGTCTATGCCTTTTATTTCCCTAGATTAGGTTACTTCAGTCTTTTACTGACTAGCTTTTCTTTTGGATCACAAAATCACACAAATTCCTTTGGATATTTGTCCCTTGTACCATGAGGCTCTATGTTTCTAATTGCATTTTACCAGGGCTAGTAAGTAAGTTTGCCCGCTCCTTTATGACAGTTATATTAAAATAATATTAAGTGTATAAAGTGTGAAGCATTCTACCTTCTTAAATCAGTGTTCAAGTAGACTATTATTTGCAGTTAATGCTACATGGGCTTAGATGTCATTGGAAAAAAGGCTAACTTTTGTCAGGAAATTTTTTTCTCTAATACTTGGATACATTGAACTTAGGAAATGATTGTTGATACTAATATATTGTTTAAAAGCAAAAAAAAATCAAATATCTTTTTGCTACTAGACAGCTTTATCATTTAAAATATCGCTTTAAAATAGTATACCAGGGGACTCCCCTGACAGTCCAGTGATTAAGACTTCACTCTTCCACTGCAGGGGGCACAGGTTCGATCCCTGGTTGGGGAACCAAGATCCCACATGCTTCAGGGCATCCAATCAATCAATCAATCAATCAATCAATAAATAAAATAGTATACCAATCATACAAGTTGAGACAACTAAGATTCAGAAAGTGTCATGACCACTCATTAATTGATTATTTACTAATAACATTTATGATTTACTGTGCATCAAATGTAATGCCAGGTGCTGGGAATACAATGATAGATAAAGGTAGTCAAGAATGCACTGAAATAGGTTACAGTTCATTGTAGGAGATCATAGACTAAATAGGAAATTGAAATATTTGGTGATAAGTCTCTGACATAGAGGATTATAACATAGTGGGATTATAACTTAGACTTCAAGCCTATATTTTTCTGTTACACAATTATATGTCAATAATACATCAAAATAAATTTGAGAATGCCATAAACGAGACCTGCTTGGGGAACATTAAAAGCTTTGGATTTTTTGCAAATATTTTGAAAAGATCTACACATTCTCAAAACAATGTTGCACAAAGTATTTTATCCTAATCAAAAGCATTTGTCATTTGTATTATGTGTGGGAATTCCATTGACCAAATAGACTCATTTATACTGTTCAGTAGCCTCATCTTTAAATTCTGAAGATAATGACATATATTATACATAATTTAAAGATGTTTCCAGAGATCTATCACTATCTCCTCTTCTCATATTTACATATAAAATTATCTCATTTATATGATAATCATTATCATATTATACATGAGATAATGATTATCATATATTAAAATTTTATATACATATATATCATAAATATATACATATAAATAATATACCTCAGGGTTTTCTTAGTAGCTCTAAAGGGAAGCAGTCTCTGAACACATGTTCCATTCCACCCAATCAAAAGTAAACCAAACTCTTTTATGTAAAACCCATAATCTAAAATGGGAAGAAATCTTAAATCTTAACTAAGCATACAGTATTAGAATATGAATTGTTAGGGAAGTTCATAGTAGAGTTTGATCTAAATGAAACAAAGGAATGGGAAGAGCAAACATTCATTGAACATTTTTCTTATATCATGGCTTGTGTTAAATATTTATAAATATCATTTCATTTAATCAATATGAAATATTTAGTTAGAAGGCCCCTGAATGACGTATTACAGTACCAAAATGAGACAAGAAAACAGAAAACCGAAAGCATAAACTGAAATCTTCCAGAAATCTTGCATATTTGTTTAGCGACTTTTTCTTCTTCACTTTTTCTCAAATTAAAGACCAGAAAGATTGATTTACAATAATGCTATTTACACCACAAGTATTGACTTGCATACTTAAATTTATAGCAAATGAGGTTTAAATGCATCTGACAAAACTATGTAGAAATGTGTATGCTCTTTAAAATATATATTGTATTTTATATTGCACACATACATGTCCCAATACACACATACACAAATCCACATGACTTAAGAAATGAAAAACCCAATTTACAATAGTGTCCTCTATTTAGTTGGCACAGATGGCATATTCTTTTTGAGATGTAGTTGGGTTGAATTTAGTGACCTAACAACTGTCCTCTCATTCTGTTAGAAAATACCCACAATATTCAGTGAAAAAGCTTACACAACAGAAAAACATAATGCCATAAGACCATATGTTAAATAAAATTTCCCAGAATGAAGACCCTGAACTTCTTACCTAGAGCCTTTTTTTTTTCCTGGCCAAAAATATCCTATGAAATCCTCTTTATCCTCAAAAATGAATATGTCACCCATCTGCACCCACCGGAAAGGAAGCACAGTTCTATAGAACTCCTGTAGTTCCAACTTCAAACTCTATGACATAATTGAAATAGCTGCTAGAATAGCCACTTCTAAATCACACAGTGTGCATTTGATCCTAGACTTTCTATGCAGGTAAATTTAGAGCAAAATTTCCATATGCTATCAAAATGGGGACACACATCAACAAAGTACAATTATAGGCACCAGTAATTTTGTGGGAAAGTAATTCCATGCACCTTTTTTTTTCCTGCACTTGATCTGAGGAGCAGTAACCTATTTGATTCATTTATAACTAGATTTTTGTTGCTTAGTCCACAACCTCCAAGGGGTCACTGATTGCCTATTCCTCCCTGGGGCACTGCATGTACTGCTTGGGCTCTGAGTTGCTGGGCTCACATCCCAGGACACCTGGGCAGTCTGCAACATCCAAGTCAAGACCCTCCATCTGCAACAAATTTTCTCAGGTGATAGAAAGTATAAGCTAAATCTCAATTTAGTTACCCTGAATACTTTTGTTTTAAGTGTTACTTGTACTGTCCTTTTAAAAGCCAAAGTTTTATCAAGAGCAAAATAAAACTTTCAAAACAAATGGAAACACTGTCCACTCAGAAGAAAGAACTTATAATTTTTCAGTGACTTTGCTGTTGATGTCAGCACATGCCTTTGAGGAAAGTTTACCCTGGCTTCACATGCTTTAGCAACCAAGAGGACTGGGAAGACCGCATTCCTTTTTCATTCATCAATCAAATATTTAATTGATACTAGGCACAGTGCTAACACGTCTTTATTCTCTAATTGTGTTTGTAATTGTTTTCATATAAAAATTGTGATACATTCAAAGCCCTGATTGGGAAGGTTCTACATTGTGTCAATATAAAAAATAAAGTAAAAATTACAGTATCATCCCATGGGTACTTTGTAATTTATTAGGACAGTTAGTACTTACTCTGTGGTCTTACCCTGCAAGAAATTCATCAATCTTGTTAGAAATTAAGACTTTTAATTTTACTGGTAAAGTGCTCTTCCATTACAAAGGTATAACCAATGCAAATGACAGAAATGAGGGAGAGCATAGGTTATTTAACATAAAGAATCCAAGTTCCTCTATTTGACAACCATTTCTCTGAAGCCATCTTATTGTAATTAAGAAACAAAATATATTGCATCATCTTGTTCCTTGTCTCTTACACATGTGACTAACATTTGCAAGACATGAATGTAGAAAGGTTACTATAGTATTTATATTTAATAATTATAAATTCGCTTATACAGTATCCATTGTGGGCATATTATAACATGCAGGGTCAGAAAAACAGCTAAATAAATACTGTGAGCAATCTTTATTCAAGACACTGGCTACAGCAGATAACATACTCTGGGAATTTATACTTAAGCAGCATGATAAAAATGAGTTTATGCTATATTCATGGAAGTGAAGTGGGACTTCTGATAAATACAAGCAATAAAAGGAAAGTAGCCTAGACCTTGTTGCCTACATTGCATGCAAGACCCTCATAAAACTCGCTTTGCTAGTTGACCTATATCACTACCTTTGACATCAAATTCCTCTAAATTGCTGGCATGGCCTTTAGTATCTAAGAGCTAGAAGGTGACTACTGGAGTCTGATGCATTTTTAATAATGGCAACCCTAAGATATCTCACGGCAGAAATTGCAACTGAAGCCAGGGTGATTAGCATATGTTCCAGCTGCAGCCAGCCCGTCTGCTGATTTCCCCAATGAACTGTGAACCTCAGAAGCATTTTGCTGACCTTGTATTGACTGTGCTGTTCAAGAATTCCCTCTTGGAAAGATACAAATTATATTTAACTCACAGTGGCAGCTGTCTTTTGCTTACTGGTGAACTTGAGGTGTACTAGCACTTGGGTCCAAATCATAACAATATCATCTTGGATGAAAAGAGATAGTAAAATTCTTGGAGAAAGAGATATCTAAATTGTAACTATAAATTAACAAGTGGAATTTTTAAAACTGTACAAGAATTTGTCATCCAAATACTGTGAATTTGTTCAAAATATTCGTCTGCAATGGCTGTCCACTTGTCCCAACACTATCATTGATATAGACAGTTTTGGAAAATTGAATTTTATTGGTAAAATCTCTTATACTTTTAAATGAATTACCTTTATTTACATATTACTTCTGTTGTAACCAGTATTAAGTCTACAAACAAGCTTTAACTATTTTGGAATTACAAGGAGCTGTACCAGTAAGATGATAAAATGGAATTCTAAATTATTTTCATGAAAGGTCAGTTTTAAAGTCTACCTAGGGAAATTTCTACTATATTTTATATAGGCCTATCCTTCTGTTAAAATCAAATTACTCCAAGGGTCACACTAGGTAAATCTATAGCATCCATTAATATACTATTCTTAAATTCTTGGATGAGATGACAGCAAATATAATGAAAAATTTCATTTGACATTTATATCATTTTGTGAAGGAAAAACCTGTCCCTTTTAAAAACAAAATGTAAAAATAAGTGTCCCATAGTCTGAGACACAGAGATTTTCAAATGTAAATTTTTTTTGAATAAGCTAAGGTTGTAAAAGCACAACAGTATTCATACAAATCTTGAGACTTCTTTCATTCAATCACACAGTCATTTAGCAAAATGCTTACTAGCTGCCTAGTATGCTAGATTATGCAGAGATGGAGACTTTTAGATAAAATCTAAGTCATAGAAATGAATTCCAGGGAATTTAATATATAAATCTGAAAAGCAAGACAGTATAGCTTTTCCAAAAATATGAAAGAATATCTGCATGCTGTTATGACTGATAATTTATTAACACAACAGAAAAGAAATGCAGGCAAAAGACTTAAAAAAGGTTAATGAAATTGGAAATTTTTATTGATCTTAATATTTGTTACAGTTCTGGTTGTCTGGGGTACATTAGTTGAAGAAAACAAAGATCTTTGCTCTCTTGGAGCTTATATTACAGTAAGAGAGAGAAACTGAATTTTTAAAAAAATCACATCATAAGTGTTATTACATAGCATGTTAGGAAGTTATAAATTCTACAAGGATAAGTTAAAAATAGTCTAGGGTAGAAAGATCAGCATTACTGAAGTAAAAGTTAAGGACAGTTGCAATTTTAAAAAAGGTAACCTGTTTAGGTCTTGTTGAAATGGTGACATTTGATCCAAGGTTTGATAGACAAAGCATCAATCATGCAAATCACTATGTATTTGAGGAACCCTATGGAAGTAAATGTGGCTGGAGCAAAATGACCAAAGGGGAGACTATTCGGAGACTCTTAGGAGTTGATGTGAGAAGTGAAATGGCAGCTATGGCTCATATGGAGCCATTGGTCTCTGTGGTATGTTTCAGAAATTCTTTCTTATTCCAAGATGAGAATATTTGCACATATTTTCTTCTCAAAATTTAATGTTTTGACTTTTACAGTGATATATTTCATCATCTGAAATTATTTTCTGTGATGAGAAGAAATTAATTATATATATATTTTTTCTTATGGAAAATCAGTTGCTGCAGCAGTGTTCCTTGATGGGCCCTCCCATCTCCACTGATTTGTGATGCCGTCACTGCCATATCAAGTTTCATTTATGCATATGTTGTATTCTATGCTGTCTATTTTGCTCCATTGGTCTTACTCGGTCTATTCTGTTACAAAACTACATAGTATTACTCACCACTGCTCTGTGGTAAGTCCTAATATCTTGAGGCTTTATCTTCTACAAAATTGTCTTGTTCTTCTTAGTCCTTTGATCTTCCATTAAAGAAAAAAAAAAAGTAGAACTGATTGCAAAGTTCTACCAGAAATAAACAGTTTAAAGAATTTGAATGGAATTTCACTAACTTTATAATTTAATATAAACAAAATTGATATCTTCAGAAAAATGTGTTTTTAAATAATATCTCTAATTCTTTGTTTACTTGGACTCTATAAATCTTTTTAAATATACTTATTCTAATAAATTTATACCTTTTAAATTGTGTAAGAGTTTAAGGTTATACTTCTAATGCTAGAGTATAAAATAAATTTTAATTGATTTTTAATATATGTATTATATATAGTGAACATTAAACTTTTCTTCATTTAATAATTTAACTGTAGATTGTTTACATTCTGAGTAGAGAATCACAGGATCTCTGAATAATGTATTTTTCTTTAATATGACTAATTTATTATTTTATTGTTTTGCTTTTCTTTTTTATATTTTTATTATCCCTCTATGTAGATCCTCCAGTTTAGTGTTGATAGAAGTTGGGTTGGTAGACACCATTTTTAATTCCTGATTTTAAAAAATATATATGTTTTTTCAATGTGTGTGACTTTTGATATAGAATGTTTGTTGATACACTTTAACCTATTAAAGAAATTCAGTTCTATTTCAAGGTAAGTTTAATTTTTAATCATGATTTTTGGTATTTTTGCAGATCACTTTGTATCTATTTCAATAATTATATATTCCCCTTTAGTTTATTGATGTGAATCATGCACTCCTGGGATAAATCCAACTTAGTCATAATGTATTTTTATATACATTTTAAGATTTGATTTGCAAATATAGTACTTTATTTCTTTAAATAATCTGTAGGCTTTCTTTCCAGTATGTAACATGTATATTTTTCTATCGTCTTAGCCTTAAAAGAACATTAGTGCTAGAAACAGTGCAACCAGTGTTTGTATTTCTAAGACAAAAAAAAATGTGATGCATTTATTATGCACCAATCTTAGAACAGGCATCACAAAGTTAAATACAAAAGTATTCACTAGAAATGTGCTGTTTGGCCTGATCAGTGTTTAAAAATTGTGAAAAGAGTATTTATCAATCTGGAGATTTTATATTAGTATCCATAGTCCCAGCTTTTCTTGAAAAATCTACAGATTTGCTAATACAAGAGCTACCTCCCTCATTACAATAGTTCTCTGAAGCTAAGTGGCAACTGCCACACTTAGTAAAATAAAATGCAGATTGTCAAAGACTTGACTACTGTCTGTGGTTTACTGTCTATCCTACTTTCATATTTTTTTAAACATTCCTGACATATACAGACCCCATCTTGCACTCCATCTATGATTTCCTCTACTAACATAGATAACAGAGAATTGAATCTGTGCACATCTTATTTCTAAAAACATGATCAATTGTTTTTTTGTAAAAATTAGGGTCAAAGCGAATTTTATGTATATGATAATATATATATATATCCTTTTATTTAACAATAGTAAATATAAGATATATTTGAATATTGTGCTTGGCTGCTAAAATGGTCAGAATTAAATTTAGTGTTTTATTGGAGAACATTTCTAACTGGTATAATAGAGCTATGTCTCTATAAAATAGCAGTCTTGAATTTTGTCCAAGTCATATAGTGTGATGTTAACCTACAGACTTTATGTCTCTATGTTTGCAAAATGGAGATAATTTTAATTTCCATGATCATTTCAGAAAACTGTTTAAGTATCAGATATATTCAGAACACATTGAAACATCTGACAATCATGAGATATTATGCTAAAGTAAGTTATACATATGATAACCTTATGTTCTTAGGACATTTGTCACTCTACTTGGCACATCATTTTTTCTCTCATAATTTTTTTTATTGAGATATAACTCACATACCACAAAATAAACTTTTTTTTTTTTTTTTTTTGCGGTACGCGGGCCTCTCACTCTTGTGGCCTCTCCCATTGCAGAGCACAGACTCCGGACGCACAGGCCCAGCAGCCATGGCTCACGGGCCCAGCTGCTCCGTGGTATGTGGGATCTTCCCGGACTGGGGCACGAACCCATGTCCCCTGCATCGGCAGGCAGACTCTCAACCACTGTGCCACCAGGGAAGCCCCAAAATAAACGTTTTTGAAGTGCATAATTCAGTATTTTTTATTGTATTGACAAGGTTGTGAAAGCAAGCTAGTATCTAAATCCAGGATATTTTCATCTTCCCTAAAACAAACTTACCTATTATCAGTCACTTCCTATATTCCTAATCCCAACCCCAGGCAAAGACTATTCCTGTCACTATATATTTGCCTGTTCTTGAAATTTCAAATAAAGGAATCTTAGAGTATGTATCCTTTTGTGTCTAGTTTTTTAACTTAGCATAATATTTCAAGCTTCATCCATGGATAGTATGTATCATTATTTAGTTCCATATTATGCCTAAATAATATTCCATTGATTGGTATACTATTTTTATTCCTCCATTCATCAATTGATGGACATATTGGTTCTTTCCATTGTTGGGCTATTATGAATAATGTTGCTATGAATATTCATGTACAAGGTTTGCTTAGTCTTAGTTGTAAGTTCTCAACAGTTGATTATTAAGCCTGGGAATGGAAGTGCCTGGCCCTCTATGTTTAGAGGACTTTTTGAGAAACTACCAAACTGTTTTTCAAAATAACTACATCATTTTACATTTCCCATCAAAAATGTATGAGAGTTCCAACTTCTTCACATCCTTGACATCACTTGCTATTGCCCATGATTTTTAATATAGCCATCCTAGTGTATGTGAGGTGGTATTTCATTGTGGTTTTGATTTGTATTCTCCTAATGATGAAAGATTTTGAGCATTTTTTCATGTGCTTATTGGTATTCTTACATTTCTTTGACCATTTATAGCTATAAATTTCCCCATTAGAATTGCTTTTGCTGCATTCCATAGGTTTTTGGTTTGTTGTGTTTTCATTTTCATTCATCTCTACATATTTTCTAATTTCCTATGTGTTTTCTTTTTTGATGCATTGGTTGTTTAAGGGTCAGTTATTTAATTTTCGAAATTTTGTGAATTTTTCAGTTTTACTTTTGTTGTTGATGTCTATCTTCATTATTTTGTGGCTAGAGAAGATACTTTGACCTCTACTTTTTAAATCTGTTTGACTAAATTTGTGGGCTAACATATATACACTTAAGAAGAATATGCTTTGTTACTAGACAGTGTTCTGTATATGTGTATTAGACCTATTTCGTTTATTGTGTTGTTTAAGCCCTCTATTTCCTTACTTATCTCTGTCTGCTTGTTCTACCCATTAATGAGAGTAAGGTATTGAAGTATCTATTATTGTAGAACTGCCTATTTTTCTCCTCAATTCTGTCAGTTTTTACTTCCTATATTTTGATGGTTTTTTATTAGTATGTAAATGTTTATAATTGTTACATCTTCTTGCTGCATTGTATTAATATATATAATGTTCTTTGTCTCATAAACTTTTCTGATTTATAACCCATTTTGTCCGATAATAGTATAGCCAACCCTGCACTCTTTTGACTGCTATTTACATGGAATAAGTTTTTTCATCCTTTCTTTTTATGTATTCATTTATGTTTGTTCATGAAATAAAACATAATTCAGTGACAATAATAAGCTGTGGTTTATCCTATGCACAAATGTTAAGATGGCAGCATATTTACACTGTCTTAATATGCATCTATAATTATAATCTTAGGATCATTAGTACAGCAGTGATTAAAAACATGCACCTTGTCATCTAAGAGACCTGGTTTTGAATCTCAGTTCTGATATTTTGTGGGAGTATAACATTTTGTTACTTATTTAACATCTCTAACTCTCAACCTCCACATCTGTAAAATGGGAATAACAGTGATTTCCTTCAAAGGGTTCTTGGAAGACCATATGGAGTAAGCCATGGGCAACATTATGCCCAATTTCTGTGAACACTAAGGATTCAATATAAGGTACTTATTTATTTATTTGTTTTTTGCATCTTTTCAATTTCAATGCATTTGTGTCTCTAGATCTATAATGAATCTCTTGTAAACAATATATAGTTGGATCATGTGTCTGTAAATTTGTCTTTTGATTGCAGATTTTAATCCATTTTCATTTAAATAATTATTGATAAGTAGGGACTACCTTTTATCATTTTTCTATTTGTTTTCTGTATACCTTATAGCTTTTTTTGTCCCTCATTTCCCACATTACTATACTATTTTGTGTTTTGTTGATTTTTGCAGTGAAGTTTAAAATTTCTATGTTCTTTCCTTTTGTAGTGTTCCATAGCTATTTTTTTTTATTTTTGGTTACTACAGGCATAATATTTAATATCCTAAAGTTAAGACATCCTAATTTGAATTTATACTAGTTTAACTTCAATAACATATAAAAATTCTGCTCCTTTAAGCTCTGTCCCCACTCCTTTCACTGTTGTCACAAAATTACATCTTCGTATATTTTGTGACAAAAAACATAACTCTTTTAGATGCATTAGTCTTTTTTATATAGAAACCAAAGTGTGGAAACAAATCAAAGTTACAATAATACTAGCTTTTAGATTAATATATTTTTAATATATTACTCTGTTAAATCATGTAGAAAACAGAAAGTGAGTTACAAATTATTGTTAGAGTAATAATAGCTTTAATAATTGTCTATGTATTTACTTTTATTGAGATCTTTATTTCTTCATACAGCTTGAGTTATTTTCTTGTCCTTTGTTTTCACCCTGCAGGACTCTTTTGAGCATTTCTTGCAGGGAAGGTTTAGTGATAATGAACACTTTAAGCTTTTGTTTATCAGTGAATGTCTTAATTTTTCCTTTACTTTTGAAGGTCAGTTTTGCCAGATATGGGACTCTTGGTTGACAGTTGTTTCCTTTTAACACTCTAAAAATAGACATATTTTGTTTTATATTGCTTCACTTTATTTTGCTTTATAGATATTTCATTTTTTACAAGTTGAAGGTTTTTCATAACTTTGCATCAAGCAAATCTATCGGTGTCATTTTTCCAACAGCATTTGCTCATTTTGTATCTCTGTGTCACATTTTGGTAATTCTTGCAATATTTCAAAACCTCCCTCATCAGAACAACTATGAATCACTAAAGGCTCAGCTGATGGCTAGCACTTTTTGACAATAAAGTATTTTTTATTAAGGTATGTGCATTTTTTAATGCTGAGTGATACTGCACACTAAATATACTACAGTATAGTGTAAACAACTTTTCTATACACTGGAAAACCAGAAAATTCATGTGACTCGAATTATTGCAATATTCACTTTACTGTGGTGGTCAGGAACCAAACTCATAATATCTTCAAGGTATGCCTGTATATCAGCCCTCTGACTTCTGGTCTCCAAAGTTTCTGATGAGAAATCTGCTTATAATCTTATTGAGGATAATTTGTATGTGACAAATTGTTTCTCTTTTGCTATTTTCAAGATTTTCTCTTTGGGTTTGGCATTTGAAAGTTCGATTATAATGTGTTGCAATGTGGGTATCTGAGTTCATCTTGGGGTTTGTTTAGCTTCTTGGATGTTTGTCTACATGTATTTCATCAAATTTGGGAAGTTTTCATCCATTACTTATTCAAACATTCTCTTTCATTTATCTCTCTCTTCCCCTCCTGAGACTCACACAATGTGCTCACTGGTCAGCTTGATGGTGACTCACAGGTCCCTTAGGCACTGTTCACTTTTCCTTTCTTTCTTTCTTTCTTTCTTTTTTTTATTGGAGTATAGTTGCTTTACAATGTTGTGTTAGTTTCTTCTCTACAGCAAAGTGCATCAGCTAAACCTATACATATATCCCCTCTTCTTTGGATTTCCTTCCCATTTAGGTCACTGCAGAGCACTGAGTAGGGTTCCCTGTGCCATACAGTAGGTCCTCATTAGTTTTCTGTTTTATACATAGTATCAATAGTATATATATTCTTAACCCTGTTTCTTTCTATTCCTTGGACTTAATAATTTCTACTGTTCTATATTTAAGTTTGCTAATTCCTTCTTTGACCTGCTCAAATCTGCTTTGGATCCCTCTAGTGAATTTTTTATTCCAGTTGTATTTTTTCAGCTCCAGAATTTCTTTTTGCTTTTTGAGATGTTCTGTCTCTTTATTGATAATTCCACTTTGTTACATATTATTTTCTTGACTTTCTCCACATCTTCCTTTAGTTCTTTGATCATCTTTATGACACTTCTTTTAAAGACTTCTTCTAGTAATTGCACCATCAAATCTTTTTCAGTGACAGTGTCTGTTGATTTTTTTTGTTTGTTTTAAATGGGATATATTTTCCTGTTTCTTTGCATGTCTTTTTTTTTTAATTGGATATTTGAATCTAATAATGTGGTAATCAGATTCTTTTCCTTCCCCAGGGTTTGCTGATTTTATTATTATTATTATTTTTTTTTTATTATTTTTTTTTTGTGGTACACGGGCCTCTCACTGTTGTGGCCTTTCATGTTGTGGAGCACTGGCTCCAGATGTGCAGGCTCAGTGGCCATGGCTCACGGGCCCAGACGCTCCACGGCATGTGGGATCTTCCCAGACCAGGGTACGAACCCGTGTCCCCTGCAGCGGCAGGCGGACTCTCAGCCACTGCACCACCAGGGAAGCCCTATTATTATTATTATTATTGATTGCTTTAGACAGTCTCTGTGATAAGGGTCAGCCTGAAGTATAAACTTAAGTTTTCCTCAGGTGTTTTATGAGCCACTTTCCTGGCATTTGTTGCCATTGTATAATTATCCCCTTACATGCCTTTACTTTTGAATGTCATAGTCTTAATTCTGGCTCCCAAAAGGAAGAGAAGAGAAAAACAAAGTGAGGGGGTAGGATGCCTGACTTTGAATTTCCTGGGAGTCACTTCAGATTGAGAAGGAGGAGTTTCCAACCATGGGGGAAAATGCATCAACAATTACTGCCCACGTATTTGTCTGCACCACTGTGATCAGAAGCCACATGAACAATCAGGGAACAGATCCCTGATATTTGGAGGACACGGTCTTTTTTGCCCACCTTGGCTCCCACAAAGTGTGTGTAAGCTGAGAGATGGATGAGGGAAAACTGCTACAATGTTAGGAGCTAACTTGATCTAAATTAACCATATAGTACTGTCCAATTCTTCTCCTGGAAGTTCCAAGACTTTAATAGACTCCACAGTTCCAAAATAGTTCCATCATTACATCAGAAAGATTCTGCCAGTGCAGCTGTTGTTTAGGTGGGAATACAGATTCCTGGTGCTTCCTACTATGCCATCTTCCCAGAATTCTCTGCTGATTTTTGTATGTTAGACAACCTATACCTTACTGGGACAAGTCCCATTTTTTTTTTTTTTTTTTTTTTGGTACGCGGGCCTCTCACCTCTGTGGCCTCTCCCATTGAAGAGCACAGGCTCCAGATGCGCAGGCTCAGTGGCCATGGCTCACGGGCCCAGCCGCTCCGCAGCATGTGGGATCTTCCCGGACCGGGGCATGAACCCGTGCCCCCCGCATTGGCAGGCAGACCCCCAACTACTGTGCCACCAGGAAAGCCCCAAGTCCCATTTAGTAATGGTATATAATTAGCCTTATATGTTCCTGTATTCAACTGGCAACTAAATTGTTACAGATTTTTACACCTATATTTATACATAATATTGGCTGCATTTTTTGGTTGTAACATCTTTTAAATAGTTTTGGTATTGGGGTGATACTTGTTTCATAGATTGTGAAAAAATATTGTTAGTTGTTTAAATGTTTGGTAGAATTTACCAGAGAAATCATCTGTTCCTGGGTGCTTCTTTGTGGCAAGTTTATGATTATAGATTGAATGTTTTAATTATCACAAATCAATTCAGGTTTTCTATTTTTCCTTGAGTGCATTTCAGCAGCTTGTATATTTCTAGAAATTTGTCTGTTTATTCCATGTTATCTAATTTGTTGATTTACGGTTGTTCATATTATACCCTATGATCCCATTTATTTCTATAAGATTGTAATCAGGTTCCCTTCTTCATTTCTTATTTTAATGATTTAATGGTTTTACCTTGTTTACCTCTTGTTTTACCTCTTGTTTACCTCAGTCTAGGTAAAGGTTTGTCAAATTTGTTAATCTATTCAAAGAATCAATTCTTAGTATCTTTGATTTTCTGTGTTGTGTTCTATTCTCTATTTCATTCATTTGCACTCATATTTATAATTTTCTTCTTTCTATGTACTTTCGTTTGGGGATACTATTCTTTTTTGAATTCTTAAGATAGAAGGTTAGGTTTATTGATTTGAAATATTTTTTGTTTTATAAATTCCCTCTGGGTACTGTTTTCACTGTATCTCATAATTTTCTATATGTTGTATTTAGGATTTATGTCTGACACTTTGATATTTGTTTTCCACTTATGTCCTGTCTGTTCCTCAATTTTTCTTTGACTGTCTGTTTTCTTTGTTAAATACATATTTCCTACTGTCCTATTTTAGTTCCTTTGTCTTTTTTTACAATGATAGATTTTAGAATTCTTTCAGTGGTTGTCCTAAGGATGACAATTACCATATTAACTTATAACAATATAGTTTTGGTATTATGAATTTATTTCAGTAGTATACAAAATTTTGCTCCCATATAGCTTCACTTCTTCCTTTGTGCTGTCAGTCATAGAACTCATATCTTTATGTATCATGTGCCCAACAACACATGTTTATACTTATTTGTTCATGCAGTTGTCTGTTCAATCAGAAGAAAAAATATTTGCAAAGATAAATATATTTATACAGTCTTTTATTTAGTTAACTTTCTCAGTGCTCTTCATTTCTTTATGTGGATTCAAGTTCTTGCCTAGTATTCTTTCATTTCAAACTTAACAACTCTTTTTAATATTACTTATACTGAAGGGATGGTCTGCTAGCTATATATTTTCTCAGTTTTTATTTATTTGGGCATGTCTTTGTTATTCATTTTGAAGAATAGTTTTGTTGGGCATTGAATTCTTGATGTACACTATTATCCTTCTAGCACTGCTAATATGTCATTCTACTGCTGTCTGCCTTCCATGGTTTCTGATGATAAATCTTCTGCAAATCCTATAGAGCATCACTTATTTGTGATGAGTTGCTTTTCTCTTGCAAGTTATTTTTTCTTTGTCTTTCAACAGTTTATTATGTTTCCTTGATGGTATTCTATTTGGAGTTCATTGAGATTCTTTGATGTGTAGTTTACTAATTTTTCAGCCATTATTTCCTCAAATATCCTGTCTGCCCCTTTCTCTTCCATCCTCTGGACCTCCATTATGCATATGTTGGTATACTTGTTAGATGCCCACATGTTTCTGAGGCTCTGTTCATTTTTCTTTATTCTTTTTACTTTCTGCACTTAAGATGGGATACTTCAATTTCACATCTCTTTTTTTTTTTTTTTTTTTTTTTTTTGTGGCACGCGGGCCTCTCCCATTGCGGAGCACAGGCTCAGCAGCCATGGCTCACGGGCCCAGCCTCTCCGTGGCATGTGGGATCTTCCTGGACTGCGGCATGAACCCGTGTCCCCTACATCAGCAGGCAGACTCTCAACCACTGTGCCACAAGGGACACCTCAATTTCACATTTTATAGTTCATTTTTTCTTTCTTATGCTTTCCCAAACTTGAAGTTGAGTCACACTACTAAATTTTTTATTTAATTTATTGAACTTTTCACCTCCAGAAATTTACTTTGTTCTTTTTTAATATTATAATTTCTATCATTTTATTGATGATATCTTTGGTTACACATTGTTCTCATACCTTCCTTTAGTTCTTGAAATATAGGTTAATTTATACTTTTTGTTGAAATTTTGAATTTTATTTTATTTATTTTATTATACAGCAGGTTCTTATTAGTTATCCATTTCATACATATTAGTGTATACATGTCAATCCTAATATACCAATTCATCACACCACCACCACCCCCCACCCACCAATTTCCCCCCTTCGTGTCCATACATTTGTTCTCTACATCTGTGTCTCAATTTCTGCCCTGCAAACCAGTTCATCTGTACCATTTTTCTAGGTTCCACACATATGCATTAATATATGATATTTGTTTTTTTCTTTCTGACTTACTTCACTCTGTACGATAGTCTCTAGATCCATCCACGTCTCTACAAATGACTCAATTTCATTCCTTTTTATGGCTGAGTAATCTTCCATTGTATATATGTACAATATCTTCTTTATCCATTGATCTGTCAATGGGCATTTAGGTTGCTTCCATGTCCTGGCTATTGTAAATAGTGCTGCAATGAATATTGGGGTGCAGGTTTCTTTCTGGATTATGGATTTCTCTGGGTATATGCCCAGTAGTGGGATTGCTGGGTCATATGTTAATTCTATCTTTAGTTTTTTAAGGAACCTCCATATTGATCTCCATAGTGGCTGTATCAATTTACATTCCTACCAACAGTGCAAAAGGGTTCCCTTTTCTCCTCACCCTCTCCAGCATTTGCTGTTTGTAGATTTTCTGATGATGCCCACTCTAACTGGTGTGAGGTGATACATTATTGTAGTTTTGATTTGCATTTCTCTAATAATTAGTGATGTTGAGCAGCTTTTCATGTGCTTCTCGGCCATCTGTATGTCTTCTTTGGAGAAATGTCTATTTAGGTCTTCTGTCCATTTTTGAATTGGGTTGTTTGTTTTTTTAATATTGAGCTGCATGAACTGTTTATATGTTTTGGAGATTAATCCTTTGTCTGTTGATACGTTTGCAAATATTTTTTTCCCATTCTGAGGGTTGTCTTTTTGTAGCTTCCTTTGCTGTGCAAAAGGTTTTAAGTTTTGTTAGGTCCCATTTGTTTATTTTTGTTTTTATTTCCATTTGTCTGGGAGGTGGGTCAAAAGGATCTTGCTGTAATTTACATTTTAGGGTGTTCTGCCTATGTTTTCCTCTAACAGTTTTATAATATCTGGCCTTACATTTAGGTATTTAATCCATTTTGAGTTTTTTGTGTGTGTGTATGGTGTTAGGGAGTGTTCTAATTTCATTCTTTTACATGTAGCTGTCCAGTTTTCCCAGCATCACTTATTGAAGAGACTGTCTTTTCTCCATTGTATATCCTTGCCTCCTTTGTCATAGATTAGTTGACCAGAGGTTTGTGGGTTTATCTCTGGGCTTTCTATCCTGTTCCATTGATCTATATTTCTGTTTTTGTGCCAGTATCATATTGTCTTGATTACTGTAGCTTTGTAGTATAGTCTGAAGTCAGGGAGCCTGATTCTTCCAGGTCTGTTTTTTCCCTCAAGCCTGCTTTGACTATTTAGGGTCTTTTTTTCTCCATACAAATTTTAAGATTTTTGGTTCTAGTTCTGTAAAAAATGCCATTGGTAACTTCATAGGGATTGCCTTGAATCTGTAGATTGCTGTGGGTAGTATAATCATTTTCACAATGTTCATTCTTCCACTCCAAGAACATGGTCTATCTCTCCATCTGTTTGTAACATCTTTAATTTCTTTCATCAGTGTCTTATAGTTGTCTGCATACAGGTTTTTTGTCTCCCTAGGTAGGTTTATTCCTAGGTATTTTATTCTTTTTGTTGCAATAGTAAATGGGAGTGTTTCCTTAATTTCTCTTTCAGATTTTTCATCATTAGTATATAGAAATGCCAGAGATTTCTGAGGATTTATTTTGCACGCTGCAACTTTACCAAATTTATTGATTAGCCCTTGTAGTTTCCTGGTGGCAACTTTAGGATGCTCTATGTATAGTATCATGTAATCTGCAAACAGTGACAGTTTTACTTCTTCTTTTCCAATTTGTATTCCTTTTATTTCTTTTACTTCTCTGATTGCCATGGCTAGGACTTCCAAAACTAGGTTGAATAATAGTGATGAGAGTGGATATCCTCGTCTTCTTCCTGATCTTAGAGGAAATACTTTCAGTTTTTCACCATTGGGAATGATGGTTGCTGTTGGTTTGTCATATATGGCCTTTATTATATTGAGGTTGGTTCCCTCTATGCCCACTTTCTGGAGGATTTTTATCATAAAACAGTGTTGAATTTTGTCAAAAGCTTTCTCTGCATCTATTGAGATGATCATATGTTTTTTATACTACAATTTGTTAATATGGTGTATCACATTGATTGATTTGTGTATATTGAAGAATCCTTGCATCCCTTGGATAAATCCCACTTGATCATAGTGTATGATCCTTTTAATGTGTTGTTGGATTATGTTTGGTAGTATTTTGTTGAGGATTTTTGCATCTATATTCATCAGTGATATTGGTCTGTAATTTTCTTTTTATGTAGTATCTTTGTCTGGTTTTGGTATCAGGGTGATCCTGGCTTCATAGAATGAGATTGGGAGTGTCCTTCCTCTGCAAATTTTTGGAAGAGTTTGAGAAGGATGGGTGTTAATTGTTCTCTAAATGTTCGATAGAATTCACCTGTGAAGCCATCTGGTCCTGGACTTTTGCTTGTGGGAAGATTTTATTTTTATTTTTTGCGATACGTGGACCTCTCACTGTTGTGGCCTCTCCTGTTGCAGAGCACAGGCTCTGGATGCACAGGCTCACAGGCCCAGCTGCTCCATGGCACATGGGATCCTCCTGGACTAGGGCACAAACCCATGTACCCCACATCGGCAGGTGGACTCTCAACCACTGCGCTGCCAGGGAAACCCCTGTTGGAAGATTTTTAATCACAGTTTCAATTTCAGTGCTTGTATCAGTCTGTTCATGTTTTCTGTTTCTTCCTGTTTCAGTCTTGGAAGGTTTTACCATTCTAAGAATTTGTCCATTTCTTCCAGGTTGTCCATTTTATTGCCATAGCTTTGTTTGTATTAGTCTCTTAGTATGCTTTGTGTTTCTGTGGTGTCTCTTGTAACTTCTCATTTTTCATTTCTAATTTTATTGATTTAAGTCCTCTCCCTCTTTTTCTTGATGAGTCTGGCTAATGATTTATCAATTTTGTTTATCTGTCAAAGAACCAGCTTTTAGTTTTATTGCTCTTTGCTATTGTTTTCCTTGTTTCTATTTCATTTATTTCTGCTCTGATCCGTATGATTTTTTTCCTTCTACTAACTTTGGGTTTGGTTTGTTCCTCTTTCTCTAGTTCCTTTAGGTGTAACTTTAGATTGGTTATTTGAGATGTTTGTTGTTTCTTGAGGTAGGCTTGTAATTGCTATAAACTTCCCTCTTAAAACTGCTTTTGCTGACTTCCATAGGTTTTGGATCATCATGTTTTCACTGTCATTTGTCTCTAGATAATTTTTGATTTCCTCTTTGAATTCTTCAGGGATCCCTTGATTATTTAGTAACATATTGTTTAGCCTCCATGTGTTTGTTTTTCTTATGTTTTTTTCCCCTTAATTGATTGCTAATCTCATAGCATTGTGGTCAGAAAAGATGCTTGATATGATTTCAATTTTCTTAAATTTACTGAGACTTGCTTTGTGACCCAAGACATGATCTATCCTGGAGAATGTTCCATGTGCACTTGAGAAGAAAGTGTAATCTGCTGTTTTGGGATGGAATGTCCTATAAATATCACTTAAATCTATGTGGTCTATTGTGTCATTTAAAGCTTGTGTTTCCTTATTAATTTTCTGTTTGGATGATCTGTCCATTGGTGTAAGTGAGGTGTTAAAGTCCTCCACTATTATTGTGTTACTGTTGTTTTCCTCTTTTAGAGCTGTTAGCAGTTGCCTTATGTATTGAGGTGCTCCTATGTTGGGTGCATAAATATTTATAATTGTTATATCTTCTTCTTAGATTGATCCCTTGATCACTATGTAGTGTCTTTCCTTGTCTCTTGTGACATTCTTTATTTTAAATCTATTTTATCTGATATGAGCATTGCTACTCCAGCTTTCTTTTGATTTCCATTTGCATGGAATATCATTTTCCAACCCCTCACTTTCAGTATGTATGTGTCCCTAGGTGTGAAGTGGGTGTCTTGTAGACAGCATATATATGGGTCTTGTTTTTATATCCATTCAGCAAGCTTGTTTCTTTTGGTTGGAGCATTTAATCCATTTACGTTTAAGGTAATTATCAATAT
Source organism: Lagenorhynchus albirostris (assembly GCF_949774975.1). NCBI lineage: Eukaryota > Metazoa > Chordata > Mammalia > Artiodactyla > Delphinidae > Lagenorhynchus > Lagenorhynchus albirostris. The sequence goes on from NC_083103.1 coordinate 72,974,832, forward strand.
GTATGTTCCTATTACCATATTCTTAATTGTTTTGGGTTTGGTTTTGTAGGTCCTTTTCTTCTCTTGTGTTTCCCACTTAGAGAAGTTCCTTTAGCATTTGTTTTAGAGCTGGTTTGGTGGTGATGAATTCTTTTAGCTTTTGCTTGTCTGTAAAGCTTTTGATTTCTCCATCGAATCTGAATGAGATCCTTGCCGGGTAGATTAATAGTGGTTGTAAGTTCTTCCCTTTCATCACTTTAAATATGTCATGCCACTCCCTTCTGGCTTGTAGAGTTTCTGCTGAGAAATCAGCTGTTAACCTTATGGGAATCCCCTTATATGTTATCTGTCATTTTTCACTTTTTGCTCTCAATAATTTTTCTTTGTCTTTAATGTTTTGCCAATTTGATTACTATGTGTCTTGGCATGTTGCTCCTTGGGTTTATCCTGTATGGGACTCTGCATTTCCTGGACTTGGGTGGCTATTTCCTTTCCCACATTAGGGAAGTTTTTGACTATAATCTTTCAAATATTTTCTCAGGTCCTTTGTCTCTCTCTTCTCCTTCTGGGACCCCTATAATGCAAATCTTGTTGTGTTTAATGTTGTCCCTGAGGTCTCTTAGGCAGTCTTCATTTCTTTTCATTCTTTTTTCTTTATTCTGTTCTGCAGCAGTGAATTCTACCATTCTGTCTTCCAGGTCACTTATCCGTTCTTCTGCCTCAGTTATTCTGCTATTGATTCCTTCTAGTGTATATTTCATTTCAGTTATTGTATTGTTCACCTCTGTTTGTTTGTTCTTTAATTTTTCTAGGTCTTTGTTAAACATTTCTTGCATCTTCTCGATATTTGCCTCCATTGTTTTTCCGAGGTCCTGAATCATCTTCACTATCATTAATCTGAATTCTTTTTCTGGAAGGTTGTCTATCTCTAGTTCATTTAGTTGTTTTTCTGGGGTTTTATCTTGTTCCTTCATCTGGTACATAGCCCTCTGCCTTTTCATCTTGTCTATCTTTCTGTGAATTTGGTTTTTGTTCCACAGGCTGCAGGATTGTAGTTCTTCTTGCTTCTATTGTCTGCCCTCTGGTGGATAAGGCTATCTAAGAGGCTTGTGCAAGTTTCCTGATGGGAGGGACTGGTGGTGGGTAGTGCTGGCTGTTGCTCTGGTGGGCTGAGGTCAGTAAAACTTTAATCCACTTGTCTGCTGATGGGTGGAGCTGGATTCGCTCCCTGTTGGTTGTTTGGTCTGAGGCGACCCAACACTAGAGTGTACCTGGCTCTTTGGTGGGGCTAATGGCTGACTCTGAGAGGGCTTATGCCAAGGAGTACTTCCCAGAACTTCTGCTGCCCACGGCCTTGTCCTCATGGTGGGACACAGCCACCCCCTGCCTCCACAGGAGACCCTCCAACAGTAGCAGGTATGTCTGGCTCAGTCTCCTATTGGTTCAGTGCTCCTTCCCCTGGGTCCCAGTGTGCACACTACTTTGTGTGTGCCCTCAAAGAGTGGAGTCCTTGTTTCCCCCAGTCCTGTCAAACTCCTGCAATCAAATTCCCCTAGCCTTCAAAGTCTGATTCTCTACAAATTCCTCCTCACTTTGCTCAATCCCCAGGTTGGGAAATCTGACGTGGGGCTCAGAACCTTCACTCCAGTGGGTGGACTTCTGTGGTATAAGTGTTCTCCAGTTTGTGAGTCACCCACCCAGCAGTTATGGGATTTGATTTTATTGTGATTGCGCCCCTCCTACCATCTCACTGTGGCTTCTCCTTTATCTTTGGATGTGGGGTATCTTCTTTGGTGAGTTCCAGTGTCTTCCTGTCACTGATTGTTCAGCATTTAGTTGTGACTCTGGTGCTCTTGCAACAGGAAATGTTTACTTTAGATCTTTGAACCTTTTAAAAATAGCTGGGTTTAAGATTTTGTCTTCAAAGTCTAATATCTGAGTTTCCTCAGTGACTGTTTAATATTTTTTTCTTTTTGTTGTTCACATATATATACTTATATACACATATAATTTTATTTTTTATTTTTATTTATCAATTACTGAAAGACACGGATTAAGGTACCCTATCACTATATTGGATTCATTTATTTCTATTTGTAGTTCTATCAATGATTATTTTGTATGTTATTGTGAAACACTGTTATTAGGTGTATACAAGTTTTAAATTATAACTGCTTCTTAGTAAATTCAACATTATTGCCATGTGGAGATTTGATTTATACATAAAACCTTTTTTGCATGAGAGAATATTTTGTCAAATATAAATATGAACAATAATGGCCAAATACTTGCAATATGTACATATACATAAGCATAAAAATTTCACGCATATATGTTACTATATATAAACTTATCTCTAAGTCAGTACTATTATTTTGCCCATTTTTAAGTAACGAGCAAAGTTAAGCAGTTAACAAGGGACAGACTATAATTTAATTCTTGACAGTCTAGTTACAGAATTTGTGTTCATTTTCTGTTTCTTTTCAGCATTTGCTTTACATATATGGTATTTCATCATTTTACTTTTTAGTTTTCCCATGGTTGGAAAGTGTCTTTTATAAACAATATGTAGCAAAAGTTTGAAAAATTCTCTATCAATATCTTCTTTAAATAGTATTGTTTTCAGAGCTTACCACTCTGGTATTAGTAACTATTCCTTGTGGATTTTTATTTACTTTGAGGTTATTATTCATTGAAATGGTATGTTTATTGTAATTTATGCATATCTATATATTTTGTAAGAAGAGAGGTTTTTAGACTGTTGCAGGTAAATTTCAATTTTCCTTTATGATATTTGTGTTTGGTTGTAAATAATAATAAGTAAAAGCAACACACTTTTTTTTTAAAAGAAATCAGTAAATTAACTTCAACAACTATAACCATTTAAGAATTGTATTAACAATTTAATCAAATGCTTATACCAGGAAACAGGGGTGTAGCATCTTTACTTTCTTCTTCTACTTCTTTATTTCTCAGTTAAAATCCACCATCAATGTCTGTCTTTTTTTTTTTTTTTTTATCTCTTGGAATCTCTTTCCAATGTAAGATCTCTTGGATCTTTTTTTTTTTTCTTTATCCATTCACCACCATTAATCATCTGATTTTACAATAATAACTATTCAATATAGTAGCTTCTTAATTTGCATGTCTGCATCTCATTTTACCAATTTCCCTCATTCCTTCTCTACAATGCAACCAGGACAACTTTTCAGTTAATACTTGATAACAGCTCTCCCTATTTAAATCTTTCTGCCTTGCAAGATAATTAATGCATTTTATCTGAACTTAGAGTATCCTCATAATCTTATTGTTTTACTCCTTGCCTAATTACTCTGTAGCCTCTCTATATTCTGTTCTCCAGCAAATTTGGCCATTGCTCATTCTTTCAAACCCTTCAATAGTATATCTCACTGACATTTGCATGTGGTATCCACATTAACTGGAGTTCTCTTATAGTGGCCCTTCACATAGCTGGCTCATTACCTTCCCACAGATCTCTGCTCACATATTACCTCCTCAGTGTGTTCTTTACTAAGTAAACTCTCACAATCCATCCGAACATTATATTTTCCATTAAAGTACCACATAGTTTCTTTCTCCTTATGAACCTTCATTATTTTATAATCACTTACTTGTTTATGGTGTTTTGTTTTGTTTTGTTTTTCTTTTTTTTACTTTCACAGTGTACTGTATGCTAGACAAGAATAGAAACCATGTTAACTCCTAGTATTCCTCTGTATATGGCACTATGCAGAGTGGTCACTCACATCTATCCCAGGTGAATTATAGTTCTTTGGGAGTTGAATGCAATGCACTTCCTGGTAATCTTTTTAGTGAAATAAAAATCTTCTATTATTTGTGGGAAATAAGATTTAAGTTCAAAGTGCACTCTTATTTATAAGCTGTTTGCCCTTGGTGACTTTAGGTGAGGTCTCAGGGCTTCAATTTTCCTCTATAAAGTGTAGAGAATAATTTATATATTGTTATTATTAGAATAAATTATGTAAAATGTTCTTCACATGAAGGTTCTTACATAAAATTCTATTATTATTGACTACTAAATTATTCACTGAAACTGTATTGGGTGATGGTCTGTCCCAAAGGGTAGCAGTGGAGAGAGGATGAGTAGAGAGTGTTAGTTAAAAAAAATGTAAAAAATAGAATTTTGTAAAGACTTAGATCAGAACTTGCTTAGTGGTACTCTAGGCTAATGCTTACTTATGGTTTATTAATTGTAAAAAGATGCTCTCAGAATGCAGTTAAAAATATGCAAATGTCAAAATAACAAAATAAAGCACATATTAAATGTGTACATTTTATCCTCTCCCTGCCAGTACTAGTCAGGTAAATCTTCCAAAATATTCCATTTATGATTTCTCACTTATAATGGATATTGTTTCCTTTTCTGAGTGAACTCATTATTTAACTAAATCAGCCAACTTATCCTCCATTTTGAAAACTCTGTTTGATACTCTCTTTTTTAAATTTCACAATGCTAAACACCAAATTAAGAGCTGAATTCTCAAGATGTTATCATAGAAATAGATTGCCTTTTTTAAAGTTATGGCTTTCTTATCCTCTTCAAGTTGATTAAAGTTTTTTTCTGAAAATTTTAATTTATATTTCTCTATTCATTCTGAGGTAGAATTATAAGTAGAAGTAAAAATCATATTGTTTTAATACGATTATTTGCTAATCTAGTTAAACCTCAATATAAATTCTAATATATTTTTATAATAGTGCTCCATGACTGGAATAGGAGCCAATGCAATGCAGTTGCTAAATAAAAAAGAGATCCAGAAACAGTTATTTCTGGTTGTAAAACTTGACTCTCTTGATGACCCTGTGGGTATTCTTAAGCATATTTGCTTGCTTGACAAGTGTTATGAATGGCATGGGATCTTGCCTACTTTCTAACTAACAAGTTAGCTTGCCAGCAGAAGATGTAAGATTCCTGGTTGGAGACAAAGGACTTTACATCTTCTGGTACAGAGAGCAAAATGAGCCTCATGATTGCATCATTTTTCCATGCTTCTACCAGTTTTCCATGTCTTCCAGCCCCATGGTTGAGACAAAAGTGGGCTTAGATGCATGCATCACCACGCCTAGTAGATTTGCATCTAAGCCAAAGAAAGTCAAACCTTAAGAATCCTCCTTTTATATTGAGCTCCAATCAACCTGCCCAAACCTTCCCCAGAGGGACACATTATATTTATTGTACTGAACAGCAAAGACAACTGCCCTCTACTCCAGTGGGAAATACGGTCTCTGTTTTTCAAGGCAAATATAGTTGGTAACAATATGTTAGTACTTTACTCATAAGATATACAATTCTCTAATGGAGAATTTTCTCCCATTATTGTTTACCCTCTCTTAAGCTTCAGTTTTTTGTGTCTGGTAGGAATAGTAAATATACCCAATCCCTAGGATTTTTAAGATAATAATCTTTATAGTAAATAAATGTAAGAACTCATCTAATATGAAGTAGTTATAGTAGTAGGGTGTGAGTAACTGAGTAGCTACAAAGTATATCAATATATATAAATAAGTACATATATATATAAAACAAAAGATAAAATCTAGTTAAATGGTAAACTAAACTCAATAACTTACTTTAACTTATAAATTAAAATAAATCTCAAAAATTTTTTTCTACCTCCATCTGAAAATATTTAAGTAAGAAATATGAAGACAGGTAATACTTCTTCAAAGATTACAGGTAAAAATTTGCTCATTATAAAAATAAAGCTCCACTTGTTAATTAATGAGTATAAGTACACAATTTTTTATGTCACTGAGGAAAGATACATGTTCTCCTCAGCTAAAATCTTCACAGGCATCGTTCTTGGGCTTTGCTTCCCAACTTCCTCCCTTAAATGGTTCCAGTATACTTTTCTGCTTACCTCTGATATCCTATGTCTAGGCTCTCCATTTACGTTTTAGGTCATTTCACAGTGAGTGGTTCTCATTTTTAAGCTTCTTATGGAAATGAGAAATATTTTCTTCAGCTACTTCTTTATTTAGAATTCAGTGGATTTATTCATCTATGAAAAGTATAGCTTCAATGAAGGACTCTTGTAGAATTTAGTATCCTCCATAGTAAGAAAACTATTCTTAAATTTTGTTTATATTTATATTATATTATTCAAGATTTTCAGGATGAGCATGTTCCTGAGGACAGGCCAAATACTGTAATCCATTTTTCTGATTACGGCAATTGCTTTTGATTATTCAGTAAGCAGAAAGTGCACTCGACCCTTTCACAAAAGTGAAACCAATGTTTCACAAAAGACCAACAAATGTCATATCAGCTATTGCAACATAAAGTACTCTCACTGGATTCTTATTTATGAGCCAGTATGTATAGCCATATCCACATCTGCTCTATCTATTAAGAATATTTTGTAATTTGTCCATACAACAATATATTTAAATATGAGGAGGGAAAAATACTTTTAGCAAGTAAAAAGTATTTATTGGCTTATCTCAAGGTTTTCCAAGGATGATCTGCCTTGAGATAGAGCTGTATTCGGGGGCTTCACTACTGTAATTATGAACATTTGACCATATATCAGTTCTACATGGTTTGTCCTAAATCAAGTCTTCATGTATAATCTTTCTTCAGGATATACAAGACAGCTTTAACAGTCAGAGATGAATGTGCAGAATATTATATCCCTTTGTTATAATTCACTCACTATACGCTTATTCCAACACATTCAATTTACCATAATATAACTTTCCAACATGGACTAGAAACAGAGCTTGTCATCTCCACAACAGAATCAAACCAAATTATTCCCAAATATGTCATTCCAGGGTGATAATAGTTGATAACAAGGTGAATCCAAGATACACATCTAATTCTGTGGTGATTCCTTTTCAGTATTCTGCAATCTATTGACTAAATGAAGAATTTAACTATGATCTCCATTCAGTATTCAAAGGTGAAAAAGCAATAGATTAAGGAGGAAAAAGAATAACATAAGGCATTTAATATTTTTTAGCATACACCATTGTCTGTGAGCCAGGTTCAATAAGGCTTTCCTTTCTACATACTGAAAGTCCTCCTATTAGATTTCTCAATATGGCTAATTGAGAAATCTTGTCTATGCTCTTCCATGAACCAATCTGGATAAGCAGAGGGGGGTGGTTTCTCTTCAACCAGGTATGTAGAGTTTGCTGTCTACTGCCTAAATGTACTATTAAGGAGGGTTGGATGATTTAAGGACTGAACATTAATATCACCCATGTACAAGCCTTCCGCTGGTAACATATCTCTAGAAAACCACAGAAAGCCTATGACCAGCTTTGTTTTTGCTTATCTCAGGAATTGTAACCAAAGTCAAATTGAGTGGAGCCACAAATCTTGAATTTGGACACCAACGATAAGATTTCTGTCCCTTAGAAACAAGTCTTTATGTGCCATCCATGTCCTAAGCCCACAGCCTAATAGATTTTATCTGAGCATAGGCTAAAGCAGTAAGATAGACCTAATATTTCCCCTACTTCAATAATGTAACCAGTTTGGGAATTAAACTTAGCATTTCTTTTTTTCATCCCGTGTCCCAGTTTTGTATTCCTCTGCTTCCCTTCTTCATGCTGAATTTTTCCAAAAATACATACAGTTCTGTAAGGATATGATTATCTTAAAAAAATTTTGGTAATTTTAGTTCTTTGATTGTAGGCAGAACATGTGCCATATTTCAAAAGCAGCATCACATCGCTTCCTTCTCTTTTTTAGAGTGGGTTAGTCTAAAAGAAGCTTGAAACTTCTTTAAACATTTAATTGTAGGTGAAAGAGATAGCCAACAGTTTAAGACTAATTTTACAAGAAGCCACATAAATCTTTATATTTTATGAATGTATAGTGTGAATTCTAATACAATGTTTCACAAATAAAAACTGCTAACTTGTCAACCCAAATTCATTTGGTCAATTCTGTATTTTAAGATCCATCGCTTGTAACTTCACATTTCTGAGTAACACTGTTACTTGATGCAAGTTAGAAAATATAAATTAACTTAAACAAAAGACAATTTACTAACTCACATAGATGTGAAAATTGAGAGTAGAATACTGAAAGGCAAAGTGTTTCAAATTATTTTATAGGATCGCTTTGTTATCTCTGCCTCTGTCTTTCATAATAACTCATTTGCTCCAAATCTAAATCCACTACTGGAAAAGAATATTACTTTTTTTTTTTTTTTTTTTTTGGTGGTACGCGGGCCTCTCACTGTTGTGGCCTCTCCCGTTGCAGAGCACAGGCTCCGGACGTGCAGGCTTAGTAGCCATGGCTCACAGGCCCAGCCGCTCCACGGCACGTGGGATCCTCCCGGACTGGGGCACGAACCCGTGTCCCCTGCATTGGCAGGCAGACTCTCAACCACTTTGCCACCAAGGAAGCCCAAGAATACTACTTTTTATTAAATGGTCATATACCACTTGCATAGAAAAACTTCTAATTAGCTTTGCTTGGGTCATATGCCTTTTCTTAAATCATTCCTAAAGCCAAAAATAAATTTTTCTATTAGTAAATTTCCTTGGATTTCTCTCTCTCTCTCTCTCTCTCTCTCTCTCTCTCATACACACACACACACACACACACACACACAAGCCATATAACAAGAAAGAGAGAATCAAGTTATTGATGACAGCCCCAGAAGAACTCTGTGGAACAGGAGAGGAGTAGGTATCCATGGAAGTATGTTATAAGCAAAGGCAACATACATGAACATACATGTTTACTTGAGCTACTCTGTGCAAGATACTGCTTTAGATACTGGGTGTGATGTAGAGGAGTAGGAGGGACAGTTAGCCAATAGAAAAATATGTACGGCACATTCTTTCTTTGAGGCATATAAAAGCTGGCTATTTAGTTAGACAGATACGGGATATTCACAAATAACTGTAATGCAAAGTAAAATATGGTAAGGCTATCATGAAGTCTTTGTGGCTGAAACACCTTTGAAAAGTGGGGGGGGTTCAGTGTTTCTCCTAGTTTCTGTTGGCTTGAGACTAATATTTCTGAAGCATTTTCTGTGTTTATTTCTTCTCTTTCACATTTTTTTTCCCTTTTGTGCATATTTCACTGCTAGCTAACACTGCAATTCTTTTATTTTCTTAAATGACCACAAACACAAGGGAGGCAACATTTTACTGAAGAATTAGAACAATGAATTTGGGTATTTATAGTACAGGGCAGCACTTTGTACTGTTTAAAATGGAATGTTATCTCTTTAAAATCCTTTGTTAACTCCTGCCACTTGTTCATTTGAAATACCATTGTTTCTTCCATTATGAGATAGTGAAAATATTTAAATAAGCCCCTTCTAATAACACTTGGTGTAAGTCATGGTTCAGTCAGAGAAGCAGAGCTCCTACAATTGTTATAAGAATAAGAAATTTCTTATAGCAATTATGATTTCAGATGCATGGAGCAGTAACAGGCAGCTTGCAACAAGCCCCAGAGAGCAGTAGCTGGAAGCAGGAGTTTAGTTCCCGGACCAGGAGTTCCTAACTGCTAGACCACAAAGGCCAGTGGCTAAGGCCTAATCCCCCAGTTCTTGCCTGCCTTGTCAAGAGAGAATTCAGGCAAGGAGGCAGAAGGTAAAGAAAAAAGTTTATTGGAAAAGAAAAGAACATGTGGAAAGATGCACGGGTGAACTCAGAGAGAGAGTTGTGCCTTTGGGAAGTTTAAGTCCTTTACAAGGGAGCGGTTTTCCAGGTCTTTCTCTTCCTTCTGTCAGATCATCTTGCTTGGTCCCCCCTGGCTAATTTGTCTCAGGACCCTCACCTTAGGCGTGCATGCACCTCTCAGCCAAGATGGATCTCGACACAAAGGCGTCTGGGGAAAGCAAAACTCATTATGTCCTGGGGTTGTCTCCTGACTGTTGACCCCCAAGGAGCCCTTCTGTGTATGTGTAGTGCCTCCCTTGCCCCAAGGAGATGGGGAGCAGAGATCTCTTGATCCTTTACTCAAACAAGATTTTTCCCCTCTTTGTTCTTGCCATGACTGTTATGTTACGGCATCCACAAGAGACAAAGCTTAGCTATTTACCCTGTCTCTGTCATTGCTTCCATTTCGGAGGGCAAACAGGAGGCTGATTTTAAATGTCTAACCTGAAGCCCACTTATCTCGTGTCTCAGGAAAGGCAAACAGGAGGCTAGTTGTAAGTGGCCAGTCTGAAGCACACTTTTTCCTCCCAAATGAAATGTAAACAGAAGGCCAGTTGTAAATGTCTAACCTGCAACCAATCTCTCTCCTGCCTCAATTAGATCTTACACAAATATGGAAGTTGCTGGGGGTGTGAAATTATGGAAAGGATGTTATAGTATTAGGGAAAGAGTGAATAACTGGCTCACAGGAAATCAACTCAGGGCTTGCAAGGAAATTTGACAAGCAAAACATGTCAGATCACCTGAGTAAGATTGAAGTGAGAGCTCAAAGTGATGTCTATGGGGAATGGTTACTTCTATAAAGTTAAAATGTCTGTGATCTGCACTCAAGCATCTGGTTAGGTTCTCTGGATGCTGTTTATCAGCAGGGACATGTCTGAGAAGATAAGGTGGATGAAGAGCAGAAAAGAGAAGATAAACTAGAACCAGCTAGGTGAATCTGCATCTGTCCATTGCATATCATCACTACATTTTGATAGTAGTAAGTATTCCTCACTTCTACCTTCCATATATTACTCACATTCTTCTTGTGGCCAGCTCTAACCCCAAGCCTTAAAGGGAGGAAGGTTTTGAGAAATGTGTTTCCCAGCTCCAATTATGTTGATTAGCAACATCCACTACAGACTACCATTTTTCAATTTGTCATTCATGTACACTTCATTTAGTAGCCGTGTTTCAGTCCCACATGAAGGAATATAAAAACTTGTCTCCACCTTACAGGATTTCTCTATACCTTGTTAGGTAAATACATGTTAAATAAATACATGTATGACCTACATGTTACTTTAATCACTATTATGTAATGTTTACTCCTCCTGAAACTGATTCACTCTGTCTTTGATATCTGGCAACTTAATAGAGAGAATATTAACATTCATTACATAATAGGAGTGAGGAGATAGAAAATAATAAACACACACATATGAATATATTCATATAAACACAGTGAAGACAAGCAAATGCTACTGGTCATATTGTGTATTAATTTTCACTTCCATAACTGGTCATATTATGTATTAATTTTCTATTGCTGCATAACAAATTACAACAAATTTAGGGATTTAAAGCAATACCCATTTATTATCTCACAGTCTTGTCATTCAGATATTGGGCATAGCATAACTGGTTTCTCTGCTCAGTATCTTACAAGAGTAAAGTAAAGATGCCAGCCAAGCTGCACTCCTTTCTGTAGCTCTGGGTCCTGTTTCAAATTTATGTGGGTGTTGACGGTATTTATTTCCATGTGATTGTATGATTGAGGTCTCCACTTTCTTGTTGGCTATTGTCTAGGGGATCACTCCCAGGTCTTATGCCGCCAACATATTTTACCAGCTTGGTCTCTGTACAACTGAAATCCACCATATTTACAGTCCCTCCCATACTCAAAGGGGAGCAGCAGGCAGTGAGACCAAGTGGCTATCTTAGAATTCTGCCTGCCATATATGAACATAGCTTTGATTTATTACTCATATCTTCTACTCCTTACTCCATATCCCCTTGGCTTTCAACAAGCACCTCAGTTTTTGTGTTCCCTTAGATGCTGGAATGACCTAAACTTTCTTTGAGCATTAATTTTATGTGTGTACTTGACTGAACAAAAGGATGTCCAGATGCCTGGTTAAAGATTATTTTTGGATGTGTCTGTGAGGTTCTTTCTGGAAGAGTTAGCATTTAGATTAGTTGGCAGAGTAAAGGATGTTGTCCTCCCTAAGGGGGTAGGCATCATTTGATTCATTGACATGAAAAAAACAAAAGGATGGAGGAATGTTGAATACTAACTCTCTGCCTGATTCCTAGAGCTGAAACATCAGTCTTTTCCTGCTCTGTTACTGGGACTTACACCATCATTGGTGCTCCTGGTTCTCAAGCCTTTGAACTTGGAGTGGAGTTTATTTTTTAACCACTTTATTGAGGTATGATTGGCATACAGATAGATATGCATATTTAATGTATATAATTTGATGTGTTTGGAGATAAGTATAAACCCATGAAACCATCACTATAATCAAGGCCAGAAACTTATCTACCACATCCAAAAGTATGGCTTTCCTGGGCCTCTGCTTGCAGATGGCAGGTCATGGGACTTCTCAACTTCATAATTCATGAGCCAATTACTTATAGTAAATCCCATTATATACATAATTATCATATTTCTATAAATATATATTTATATTACATTATGTTATAATTATATTAACTTATATATAATGTGATATATAATGGGATATAGAGGGTACACATATATATGTATATATATACACATATATATATTTTATATATATATATATATATATATTTGTGTGTGTGTGTGTGTGTGTGTGGTACGCGGCCCTCTCACTGTTGTGGACTCTCCCGTTGCGGAGCACAGGCTCCAGAAGCGCAGGCTCAACGGCCATGGCTCATGGGCCTAGCCGCTCCACGGCATGTGGGATCTTCCCAGACCGGGGCACAAGCCCGTGTTCCCTGCATTGGCAGGCGGACTCTCAACCACTGCGCCACCAGGGAAGCCCGGGTACATATATTTTATTGGTTCTGTTTCTCAGGAAAATCCAGACTAACAAACCTTTAATTACTGAAGGTTTTTTTAGTTTTGCCTGTTTTTGGGACATTTTTAGTTTTGCCTGTATTTGGGTAATCATCTCCATCTAGCTTTCACAAAGGATATGAAAATATTAGACAGATCTTCAAAGGATCTCTTGGGTTCTGGACACACACTTTGTCTCCATTATGCAGTAACAACACATTCCCCCCTTGATTTTCAAGATTAATCACCTGAGGAAGTAAAGTAGTCCCTTTCTTCTTATCCTAGTTTAATGGCATAAAAAAGAATGTTTTGGTTTGTTTTCTTCACGTGAAATGAAGAGAAGACTGCTATAATACATGGTTGCCATGCAAACTACTCAGCTTACCTCAGCCACATGACTCAGCAGGTCTAAGATAACACAGAACAATGTTGTATGGAACTTCTGGCAGGTTGCTGTAAGTGAAGAATAGGGCAGACCTTTGCAATTTTGGAGCAAAGTGATTCCACCCTTTGCAGACAGCTATTCTACTTCTGAAAATATCTTTTGATTTGCCATTGGACCCTAGTCAGCATAAAAATAGCTTGGCCGTAGCCCACTGATTTTTCACACAAACTGAGCTATTCATCGTGAATTCAGTGTAACCTGGTACATCGGTGCAAAAAAATTAGGTATACAAAACATCACTCTGTCACTGAGAGGCTATGATATGTAAAAGATCTGACTTGAGCCTTCCTGAAGGCACACATAAGTTGCATGGGCAAGTGACTCCAATTCATATGGCTGCTTCTCCTGCAATATTGATGTCTTTATCTCAGAACACATCTATGATCTCCTGAGGTATTCACTATGAACAGTTGTACGAGGAAATAAAAATTGGATCTTGTTTACAGAATGTTCTGCATAATATACTGGCATTACCCAAAAGAGAACAGGAGTAGCATTACAACCCTGCTTAGGGTTTATATGAGAGACAGAGTCAAAGATAAATCCTCCCAGTAGACAGAATTTAAAGCAGTGCCTAAGGTCATGGATTTGGAAAGAACACAACTGAAAGTTGGTTCTGAGTATCTCTTGGAGAGATGCGTGGAGAAGCTTCTTAGAATGGTTATAGGTATAGAGGCAATGAGAGATGCTGAGGGTAGATTTTAATGAGAACTAGCATCTGCTATAAAGCAGCTACCTAATAACTGTTCTTTAATTTCTTCAGAAAAATGGAAATCCACCAACTGAAGCAGGGAAGGGACTCTGTTTCTAGTGGCAAAAGGGTCTCAGAAAAAATTTAAAGTAAAATTTTCATCTTTATATGAATCTGTCCATGTGTTTCCAACTCAATTTTCAGGGTCTCATTCATACCCAATCATTGTGCTGACATTAACATAAAAGAAATTGCAGTGCTATGAATATAATTTGCTTTATAATTCTGCTAGTAAAATGCATTTATGTACAGCTTCTGAATTGTCAACTCCCAAAACTGTGAGCTCTATCAAATATCACCTCTACCCACATTTGAACCTCGGAGCCATAGTAAGGACAAGAGAGAGGAAGATATGTAGCTCCCTGACACAATTGTATTAACACCAGGCAAAGCATAAATTCACCAGAAAAATAAGTTTCCAATGTTATGCATTCCAAACACACATGGTGTGTTTCCAGGACTGAACACATGACCAATGTGCTGTTTTGGTTCTGTTATCTCTCAAAAGCATAAATAAATAAATAAATAAATAAATAAATAAATAACAAAGAAAACAAAACAGATTGGTATTATAAGCTTCAAAATATAAAGCATTGCAAAATTAATTGCATGCAGTTTTCAATCTTGTTTAGAGAGAAAACAATAGAATTATCAAAATCCTTTCACAGACTTTTTCGAACTACATACAAGTCCCTAAGGCTTTCAGCCCTCCCACTCCATTTTCTTCCCTCCCCCATCCACAACACATATATACACTACCAATATAATAATAGACCACATCATGGCTGTATCATTTTACTGTTACTGCTGGGGATGGGTCTATCATTCCATTGTGCTAAAGTTAAGAATATGCAAACCTAACTACCTAAGAATATTTCATTACTTTTTTAAATAGCCAAGATCTTAACTTCCTCACAAAATAAATATTTTTTCTACAAATGATCTTGAATAAATTGGCATTTGTGGAAAATACAAGAAATATAATTAAATGTTAGATTATAAAGAAATTTAAAAACAGTAGACAGACTGAAATAAAGATAATGTTGAAGGTTCTCAAATTTTTTTTAGACTCACATATATTATTCAAATTAAAACAATTAACCATATTTATTTTCTATGTATTACAATTTTGCAAATAGTACAAGTATAGGATAATTCTCAATTGCCAACTTTTCTTATGTAAATCATCAAATTTCCATCTAATTTTATAATGTTTTAACACATAAAACAAGTACATCTTAAGGATATAATATACATGTTACAGTGCGCTATTATTTATAAATTTATTTATGAATGAGTTAAATACTTATATTAAAATTGATTATTGCTTAAGACTGTTATCAAAAATAAATCACTAAAATAATGCATGATATTTGAAAAACTTCTCCACAATAACTAAAAATGAATGTTTCTAGTGCATTGTGGGAATATATATCAGTTCCTATCTTGTTTCTAATTTTAATTCTCTGCAGATACTTGGAAAAGCCAAAGTAGTACTAATTGACAGAATGTTCCCACAGTGTAACAACATCTGCCTACTAAAACCTGAATGGAGACCTCAGGTTCCTAATAAATAAATGCTAATAGGAGCAGTGGCTTGGATTGGCTCAATATGACATTATTGCATGAAATTACTAAGCTATTTTTTATTTCAAAGTTTTTAAAGTGGAATATTAGTCAAGGTTTAAATCATAAACACCAGTGAGACTAGATACAAAGTATCAGTTTTTCTCACTACATAAAACTTGAAAGCTGGAATTTTTCTCCTTGTATACCAAACATTTGTAAATGATTTTTCTTGATAAAGTTACAACTATGAGAACAATTTTACTGTGATTGAAATGACAGAACAAATAATACTGTTCCCTTAATTTTCTCCAAATGTATTCTTGAGATATATGATGTCTAAGTAAATATTCATAGAAAAATTCAGGGATTTAAAAAATGAATCCAAACTGTGTATTTCTATTTTTTGTTCGTTAGCTGAATTTTTGACACTACTTTCAAAAATGACTTACAGTTTTTACTTAGTGCTTTTTTCTCTATTTCATACAGGCTTTCTGAAATTCATCTATTCCATTGATTAAAAAATAGAAAGTAAAAGAACCATACAACTGTGTAGATTATGGTTCCAACCTGATTCCAAATTGGATGCTCTACACAGAAAAGTGTCAAATGGGTCTACAGAAAACATATGCATGCCATTAATCAGGGACATTTTGTTATTCACTGATTTCCATAGCCTTTCTCACTATCAGTCTCAAATTTTATTGCATGCTGCATCCCTAGGGAATTTTTCTATTCTCTCCGTTCTTCTTTTTTTATAGAAAGATATTTTTAAACTTACATATTCCCCTCTGAATTCCACTCCCATTAGCTTCTGTGCACAGCTTGCCAGAATGCAAACATTTTCCTCTGTAAAAAGATACTTTATTTTCAGTCTTAAGGTAATGATTTATCCAAGTTTGGTCCATTTTATGTGTGAATAGTACTTAGTCCTGTGAATAATTAAAGTATATTCTTCTAAGGAAAGATAACAAGATGATAACTTGGTTACCTATGTGTATTCAAGTTTATAAATTCTTAAAATCTGTGTTGACATGATAAGGATCAGTTTGAAAATTTTTAGAAAAGAGATTTTAATATCTAACTTGTTCAAGACATTGTTGTGAGGGGAGCTAAGATATTTTGATTATATACTAAATATTTACACCGCACTAGGTGTCTTTTATGTATAGAAACACATTTTATAATCACACCAAAGCTTTGTAAAAGGATTTATCATGTTATGCTTATAGAAAAGAAATTGGCTCAGAAAGTTTAAGAAATGTATTCATGATCCTATAGATATGAATTTTTGCATAGAACATGAAAACCATAAGCTTACATTCTTATTAGTACTACTAATTTGGAAATTATTATGTTGTCGCAAATTACAAAATCAAGGAATATAGAAGCAAAATATTTTAGATTTTTCACTGAAGTAAAGTATATTTCACATATGTCTTAATTCACCACAAGAGCAAACCTAAAGTGTTTCATTAGTCATGTTTCCCACATAATCTAATAAAATGAACAAACATATAGTTACAAAACAATAGCTGTTTTTGAACTCCCCATGGTCCTCCTGGCTATGCCAGATTTTAACTGTACCAATAGCTATCTAACTTCACTTTTACTAGGTCCTTCAGAGGTAAATAAAGAGATTTTATTTTCTGCCACCTAAAAGGATACTATGGTATATGTTGGAAAAGGAATCAATTACTTGCTAAGACTTTTGGCCTAAAATCCTATATAGTTACAGGTACTGTTAGGCTGTGTGAATATCCAGGATTTACTCTGCTTAGATCTATGGCTAATCAAAGGTAGACATCTTGATTTCTTGCACCTTGTTGCCAGTTCTCCAAGTAGATTAATTTAGGAAACTAAGTTTCAAGTGAGAAAGATCAACAAACACTTGAGTATAAATCATATTTCCAAGAAATAATTTTTAAGCTCTTTTCTTGCATATCTAAAATTTCTTTCTAGAGCTATGGTCCAATTGCTTTCCTTTTTTAACAAGATTCACCTCTTCATTGGCATGCAAGCATCTGGGGGGTAAGAAATCAATATTGTTATTTATGGTTATTTGTTATATTCTCTTTCTTACCTCAGTGCCTGTCACAAAGTAATAATCAAAACAAAATGAGTAATTTTATTAAATACTGAGCAGGTATTATGTGAAAAATTCTTTGCAGAATATTATTGAAAGATAAAGATGAATGGCATAAAGCTTACAAGCTAAAATAATCTATAATTTTGTGCAGGAAATAATTTAATATTTGTGTGCAACAAGTATAATAAATTAATAAAAGGAGATCTACTAGAGTTAAAAATACATGATGTTGGACAAATCAAGGAATTGCTCCTAAAGAAGTAGTGTTTGTGATGAGCTTGAAGGAATGGTAGCATTTTCACATGTAGGCATAAGAAAGTAGATTTTGGGGATAAAATGGGAGAGAAGACTGAGAAAATTGTTTACTTTGGCTAGTGTTGAATAATAAAGAATTTGACTGACTTTTCCCCTGGTCCCTGGGAGGCAACTTCTAAATACTGATTTCCCAAATGACTGGAGTGTCTTTGTTACTCACAGTGGTTCCCTAGGACCATATCTAAGTTTATGCTAACAAAATTATCCAGAATAGGAGTTGGCCATTCCAAAAAGGCCAAAGATGTGGTTAGAGTTTTAGGACTTTGAGCCACAGGATAATAGCATGACTTCTGGGGAGGATAGGAGGACTGGAATTTGAGCCAGGTGGATGATGATTTAATCAACCATGCCTATGTGATAAAATCCCAGTGGAAACTCTGGACACCAAGGATCAAAGCTCAGATTAGCATTGCAGCTGGAGAAAAGGTTTGTAGATATAGTCTTATGTTTTAATACGCTTTGGTATATGATTGTGGTAGTATTGTATAGTTAGCATAAATTGTTTTGATTTTTTTTCTTTAGGTAATAGAGAACCATTTATGACTTTACTTTTTTATTAATTTTTATTAGAGTGTAGTTGCTTTACAATTTTGTGTTAGTTTCTACTGTACAGCAAAATGAACCAGCCATACATATACATATATCCCCTCCCTTTTGGGCTTCTTTCCCATTCAGGTCACCTCAGTGCATTAAGTAGAGTTCCCCGTGTTGTACAGTATGTTCTCATTAGTTATCTATTTTATACATAGTATCAATAGTGCATATGTGTCGATCCCAATCTCTCAATCCTTCCCACCACCCCTCTTTTCCCCTTGGTATCCATACATTTGTTCTCTAACTCTGTGTCTCTATTTCTGCTTTGCAAATAGCAGCATCTATACCATTTTTCTAGATTCCACATATATGCATTAATATATATTTGTTTTTCTCTTTCTGACTTACTTCACTCTGTATGACAGTCTCTAGGTCCATCCACATCTCTACAAATGACCCAATTCTGAGGAACCTTTTATGACTTTAGAATAAAGGAATAATGGAAACAGTGTGATGATTTAGAAATACTAATATATGATAGAATATAAACTAGAATGTTTGGGAGACAGGAGATACTACAGGGGATACCTAATTAGGGAATTCTTACTACAATCATATCAGAAAAAAATTGTATAAATTTGACAGTGAAATAGAAAGAAGGAGAAAAAATGTGTCCTTGATATTTAAATAAACATTAAAGAAGAATGAAGAATCAAAATAAATACAAGCGTTTAGGATTTGAAACACTATTTAAGTGAATAGGAGTAACAGGAACAGAAAATTCTAGAGCCAGAGAACTTGGATTCTGGTTTGACTTAGGGCTTATTAAGTTGATCTGCTCCTAGAGTTTTTTCATCTAAAATAAAATAACTGGAATTTAAAGAGTATTAATTAAATATTTTACACTACTAATATTACAGCTTTTCTTCATAACACGGCTGTAATATATTTTGAGATACTCTTATGGAGACAAACTTCTAAATACCTTTATGGAATATTTATTACTTTTATCAATATTTCCTTGGAAGTAAATAATAGGCTATTGAGATATTTCATATAATGTTGCCTGCTAGTATTTATCTTTCACATTCCATTCTCCTCTCCTCAACTAGATTATAAACTCTTGTGGGACAATGCAATCATTTTAGTCATGGTAAATACTGATGAAAATAATACATGTGATAATTTTGGCACTCACAATTTTTTTCAAAGTCATGTAATTTAATGTCAGTTCAGTGTATAATTAGGGGAAAAAGGGATTAATGGTTGCACACTGGACTAAAAATCACACACGTGCAGCTCAACTAAATCAGACACTTTAAATTTAATGAATAGTGATTCTCATTTACATGATGATATCAGTAATGTTAGGCAATTTTATCCTTGGCAATCTCCTTGGACATGCACCTATATAAATTATGATTTTATTCTTGGGAAATATTGCAGAACTAATCATAAGGTAAAATCCTGAACAAGATGACAAAGAACTATGCAAAAACTCTGTGTTCTTCATCTAAAATTGACAAAGTTTGGGCTTCCCTGGTGGTGCAGTGGTTGAGAGTCCGCCTGCCAATGCAGGGGACATGGGTTTGTGCCCCGGTTCAGGAGGATCCCACTTGCCGCGGAGCGGCTGGGCCCGTGAGCCATGGCCACTGAGCCTGCACTTCCGGAGCCTGTGCTGCGCAGCGAGAGAGGCCATGGCAGTGAGAGGCCCACACACCGCAAAAAATAAAATAAAATAAAGTAAAATAAATAATAAAATAAAATTGACAAAGTTTAATATTTACGATGTGGACAGAGTGTCTTCTCTTTTCACAAGCCAATAAATAGGAAAATGCCCCACATAACTATCACTGCCAAAGGAAGGAATGCAAATTATTCCATATAATGATAGTGACATTAAAATATTTTCCTACACATAAGCAATAGTGCCTCTTACACCAGGAAACCCAAATCCAGTACAAGTATGTGAAAACAACAAAATCATTTTCTATACTTTAAGGAGACTTATGGTAGTCCAAATAATTGATAAGTGGCGTCAGTACTTCTAAAGTTGATTTTAAAGACATTATCACATGAAATTTTTTCTACTCCACTTGTAAACAGTAAAAATATTTTCATGAAAATAATAATCTATGATTCACTTATTTGAAAGAAAATTGTAAAGTTACCAAATGTTTTTAGTGTGAGTGGCAGACTGATGATTAATTTGTCATTTTAAAGGATTCTAAATTCCTTGGTATCCCTTCATTGTACTCTAAAGGACGTAAGCACAGGACCCTTCTAATTCTACTGAAAATTGGCCACTGAAAAGAACTTCCACAAATCAAACTTCAGAATAGGAGTAAAACTTAAGCTTTAGAAACCGTTTCTTATACATCTCTCCAATTGTCAGTTAATGCCAAAGGGAATACAACTCACTTGAAGAAAAGTAGTATATCAATCAGGCTATAAACATTCTGCTTGTTTCTGCCATTTGATACATCACCACCACCACTCACCCCACCACCAAAAAAAGAAAAAAAAAATGAAAGAAGAAAAACTTATGGCTTCCAGCTGTAAGCACATTCTGTCCCTTGCCCTTAAAGAGCACATATGCCCAGTAATGTGAAACAGAAAATAAACATGACATGAATGTAATAATTTGAGATTCTGGTACGTAAATATTATGAAGGGATTTTTAAAAGTATTATGATACCTAAAAATAGCCTCCAGGAAGATTGCAATTTTGGATATAGTGACATAGATCAAAGGGCTTTGGTAGGTAACATAATTAATCCATTTGTCATCTGTATGTGGACCAACTGAAGAATGTTCTTATAAGGCATCTAGGAAGGCAGAGCAGGGAAGGGGAGACAAAAAGTTGACTAGTCTTAACAAATATATGCTGTCTTTGTGGTATTTGTTAAAACAAGATATTGACCATAAGAACCCAATGCCTTCATTTAAGGCACATCTTAATCATATGTACAATAATTGCCCTCAATAGATTAATGAATAAACTATGTGGAACACATCTATACAATGAAATACTATTCAACAATAAAAATGAATGAGCTCTTGATTCAAGCAACAACATGGATGAATATTAAATGTATTTTGTTAATGTCTTCAGAAATAAGTTACAATAAGATTGGATTATAACCCCCTCAAACTATATATATATATATATATACACACACACACACACACACACATGTGCACACACACACACACACATATCCACGACAGCATACTGCTATAAATAAAATATTAAATAAAAAGAGGACAAAAAGGACAAATCTGCTTTGCAGAATGATTACAAATGATAAAGTTAAAAATATAAAGGGAAATAGAAAATCACTATTAGTAAACTAGATATTCACAGACAAGATCCACTGATGAATGCAAAATTGGAGGGCTGGACTTTAAGAAGAGGGTGGTTTTGTAGCTTCTAAATATTTTTCCCCAAATGCTTGTTAATTATTGTGGCTGTTTTAATATATGCCAATAAATAGTTTTATATTCTTTCTTCCAGGAGGTAGAATTTAATTTCCCTCTTATTGACTATAAGCTGGAGCTGGACTTAGTGACCTGTCTTTAAAAAAACAATATGAAAGGAAATAATAGTAATTTTACAGTGGAGAAATCTGGCAGACACTACCTTACCCAAGTGATCTGCATTAAAATCACTAGCAACAAATCATGTTGTTTTAATGTACCTCTTGATATAAGGAGCACTAGAATTCAGGAGTATTCCTCTAAAAATCCATAACCCCAGTCTAATCCTCAGAAAACTTAAACAAATCTATATTCTGGACATTCTACAAAATATCTGACCAGTACTGTGCAAATATGTAAGGATCATGAAAAACAAGTAAAGTCTTAGAAACTTTCACAGATCAGAGGAGACTAAAGGAGATATGATGATTAAATGCAACATGAAACCCTAGCTTAGATGCTGGAACAGAAAAAGGACATTAATGGGAGTAGTATGGAAAAAAAACAAATAAATATAAATGATCCAACAAAGAAATAATTATAAATCATGAAGCTTGAACTCAAGATTCTATACCAATCCTGCTAACCAAATCACTTTTACTCTCTTCCCAGTTTTAGTTAATGGAACCATAATTTCTCTGAATTCTGTAGATTATTTTCTAGATGTTTTCCTTGATTCCTCCTTTTTTCCAACTACTCCATCAGAAAATTTCCTTAGCTCTAATTTCCCAATGTATTTAAAATTTAGCCATGTCTCAACATTTCCAGTACTGATACATAAATACACATCATCAGTGTTTCTCGTCTGGGCTATCCGAATAGCCTCCAAATTGTTTGCCCTAATTTTACTCATGGCCACCTATGATTAATTTTCACATGACAGAGTAATCTTTAAAAAATTTAGACCATTTTGCATACACCTAGCTTAAATCTTTTCCAAATCTTTCCTTTAAACCAAAAATGGACATCTTTAACATGACCTATAAGGACCTACATGTCTGCCCTCTTCTCATATCTCCCATATCAACTTTAAACACTTATTCCTTGGCTCTTTAAAGTCTATTTACAATGAACTTCCATCATATCTTCAAACATTAAAAATTTATTCCTGAATCAGAGCTATTGCTTCAGCTATTCCCTCTGTCTAGAATACTCCCACCTCACATTTCTCATGGACTGCTCCTTCTTGTATTCAGGCTTACACATGTGGCCTCCCCAGTAAAGTCTTTCCTAACCACCCAATCCCTCCTACTCTCTATCACGTTAGTTTCTTTATTATTTTCATAGCACTTACTACTCTCTTAAAATAAATTATTCCATTTTTATTATTTTATTGCCCACTATAATATATGCTTTATTAGAGCAGCAACTTTGAGTGTTCTTTTTGTGCAAGAATAGACAAATAGTGAAACAGAAAAGAATAGATAGTCCAGAAACAGACAAATCTACATGATCATTCAATACATGACATATATAATAGCTCGGTACAACAGGGAAAAGAATGATCTTTGCAAACAGTGGCACTGAATTAATTAGCTATTCACATAGGTAACTAATGGGGTACATTTTCCTTCATTTTTATATGCCAGTTCTAGATGGAATATATAATTAATAAGAGGATTAAGACAATTACCCTCTTAAAAGAAATATAAATATCTTCATGATTTGGAGTACGTTATAAATTCTTACATAGGCCACAAAAGCACTAACCTAATCAAATATATATGTATAGTTAAGAAATAGTTAACTTATATTTATAAAAAGACACCATTGAGAGAGGACAGTCAAGACACAGAATGAGGAAAAATGTTTGAAATACACTTATTTGTATAACAAAGAATTTTCCTTAGTATATATAAATAGCTGATACAAATCGAAGTCATATAAATCAGTATATAGAAGGCAGAGAACCCAGTAGAAAAATAAGGCTAAGACTTGAATAGGCATTTCACAGGAGATATCTAAATTGTCACTAAACATATGTTTGGATCCTCATATTCCTCAGTCTTCAAGAGAGTTGCAAATTAAAACTATAATTTTATACCACTATGTACACTGGAGAATGGCTAAATGGGAAAACAAAACTAAAACTGAATATAACAAATTTTATAGGGGTGTGAAACCAGTTCCACAGGTATACACTCCTGGATGATATATAAGTTGTTTTTAATCATTTTTGAAAACTACCAGAGAGTTTTCTACTGGAATTGAACAAATGTGTAACTTTGACCAATCAATTCCATGTCTACATACATACTCCATGTCTACACAACATACTACATATGTTCACCAAAAGATATGAGTAAGAATATACATGGCAGCACTATTTAAAATAACCCAAAATTATTAAAAAAAATCAGATCCCCATTAGTTGCTGTATAGACAAATACATTTGGTATATTAATAAAATGAAATACTATACAGAAGTAAAAATGAATCAGCTACAACCAAGTGCAAAAATATGGATGGATTTCACAAAAAAATATTGAGACAAAGATATCGCACACAAAAGAGCACCTCTATACTGTTATGTATAAAGTTCAAAGACAGCCAAATTATTCTATCGTGTTTCAAGTTAGGAGATTAGGTTAGTTAGGAAGTTGGGTTAGTATTGATAGCATTATGAGAGAGGTATCTGAAGAGCTAGCATTATTATATATTTTGAATTTGGCATGTTTACTTTATGAAAATTTTGTGTTTATTTTATAAAATATTATTCATGTTGTAGTATATAAATAATAACTACAATAGTACAAAAAATTTCACAATAAATTTAGGATTTTGCCCCTGAAGTTTTATATCAGAGCAACCTTGTTAAACATTTATTTATTTTTCCTGTGAATATATTAGTTTTGCTGTAAAATTCTCATTTGTTTAAAATATCAGAATTATAAAAAATATTAATTATGGATTATAATTATATTTATCTTTTATAAAATATGATTTGATTGCTAACAAAATAACTACTTGGGAATATATCCTTAATGCAAATGTATTTCTTTCCTTATATGTGTCTGTCTTACTGTTTGTCTTTCTGTTAAATCCCTTTTTTCAAATGCTCTTATATTTGCTCATTTTAAATGTTTATTTTGACAGAAAAACCTGGTTCTTGAAACAATTCTTAAATATCAAATACTGATAAATGTATCATTAAAAATTTTTAGAATGTTTTTCCTACAACATTCCAGAACAGTGACCAGTAGAAGACTGACTGTATACAATCACAATTATGGTTTATTTGATAAACTCTATAAATGAAGCTAGAATTTATCTGTGCAGTTTGATTTAAATTATTGATAAAGTAAACAAATAACTAATAGAATAATTGTTATAGTAATAATAATATCTTCTATTCTTTTTCTTTCATTTAACCTACTTTCAGTAGGTCATAATTAGACAATAATTAAGGAAACTTCAGGAGGGCTTGCTTGCTTTCATTTAGTTACAAATTATGGTTACATGGTAATCTCAGGTTAACATTAAAATGATCACCTAGAGATAATAATTATACAACCATCCACTGGTGGTTATATTTCCACTTCACTGATCATTTAGATTTGGTCATAATATATCAGAAAGGAATCATGAAGAATAAGTCATGTCAGTGAAACAGAAAGAAAATATTTGCATTGTCTTATTAAAAACAAATGACATCCATACTATACCATGGCATTTATTGTCATTATTTTAATAGTGGATATCGTTATGACTTATAGTATAGAATATAAAATTTTCTCAGTCTTTTCTTTTGCTTTCAATGAAAAATAGACTGTGCCTTTTAATGCATGCTATGATAAGCTGGCAATGATAATTGGCTCTAATTACAGGTCAACTTAGGCAAATTCCATCACCAGTAATTAAGTAACCAAAAACATTAAGATGAAGCTGATAGGAAAATATCATTATAGTTTATTTACACCAAGATCATTCATTTCCAGAGTATATTAAATGAAAAAGAACGTGTACTTGGAAGAAATTGGTCAGTTTATCATTTTTAACTAGTTTTTTCCTTGAATACCTTGCAAAAGATAAATGAAAAATAAACTCTTACCTGAAGTTGCATTGTAAAGTTCTAGAGATTCTTATTCTCAATAATGTTTCTAGATTGTAAAAGTTATTATGTAAGTTTTCTTTCATGATTTTGTCATTATAACTGGTAAAGTTATATTTTAACTTTCATGGTTTGTCCTTGCACCTTGATGGCAATATTGATATTATTTCCAGATTTTCTTTTTCTTGTAAAGAACAGATGTATGTATAAATTAGCTGTAAGTAATGCTTTATAATATTGTCCACATATGCATCCTTCATACACAATTTGTCCCATCACAGGCACAATCTAAATCCTGGAGTCATCCTAAAGAATAAAATGTAAGAAAAGTGTGCTTCTGATTTTGTCCTGCAGAGATTGCTCTTGTTTGATCTGTGTATGCCTAGAAAGTTTCTATTATCAAGACGATTTTGTAGAGAAAATAAAAATAGTATTGAGGCCATTTTGTTATTGCTTATGGATCACATGGGATTTCTTATCTGATTTGTGCTCCCTACCATAACATTAAGCAAATGCCAACTTTACCCTGGCTATGGGACCCAGACTGAGTATATTAGTGTCATATATTTCATATGCAGTTGTGTTAACCAGAACTTCCTCCTTAAGCATTAAGTAAGCATTCATAAGCTATATTGTGCAAAAATATTAACATATTCTAAGACTTATAATTTTATAATCAGATACTCCAATGACAGAGTAGAGGGGTGAGAAAGCATATCCTGAAAAGTTTGGGGCTAATAGTGAGACAAGGTTCACAGCAAGCATAAATTGTATTTCAAATTGCTTTTTTTTTTAATTCAAAGGAGTTTTACCTCCTGCTTCATATTATGTATGTATTAGTAAAGATATAAAATAAAAACAACAAGTTTTCTCCTGAAAAAAAGCTATCTACAAGTTATTTCAGTAAATGGCCAGGTGGTAAATATGTTTGCCTTTGCAAGTCACATGGTTTTTCATCATTGTAGTGAGAAAGTAACCAAATCAATATGTAAACTGATGAACACGGTTGTGTTTCAGCAAAACATAATTTACAAATTAATACGTCATAGAACTAGCTGTTTGAATGTAATTTATTGACTCCTTTTCATGGAACTCTGATTTGTGGAAACCTAAACTATAGTGAAATAGTCCAACAAAATTTATATTTAAAATTTCAGTATCCTGCAGTATTATTTTATAATAAATAACTGCATTTCTTAGCCATCCCAATCCCACCCCCCAAACTGAAAATATATTCCACTGTTAATATTTATTTAGAACTCTACTGCTCAGTTTTTAGTTGGGAAATATAATGAAAATAGTAAAATTGCACAAGGATATGAGTTTCAATTTCTACAATATTGTAGAATTATCAAATGTAACCCAAATTAATGTAAAATGACTGTGAGACTGATTTTAAATATATTTTATAAAATTAATCTCAATGCATTATAGATACACCTTGTAAGTTTTAAAAACTGGCAAGGAACCCAGTTTTTCTGTAAACTGTAGCACCTGTTTACTGTAATTTTCTGTAAATATCTAAGCTTTTAAATGCTGTTTGAATCCATCTTAACATCTTCCTTCTTTCCTTAGTAATTAATGTGTTGAAAGAAACATTTGACAAATGGCATTTTATATTTGAAAAATCATGATTTTACCAGTTGAAACTTATAGCTTAGCAATTTTGAGAGTTCAAACAAGATAGCAACATGGACTAACTTGACAAAGCCAATCAAACTATACTATTGGCCCAATTAAGCTGAACCTCTTAAACATCTTATATTGTATTGGTTTACTGATAAAATAGATAAAATAAGCTAATGTTATACTTCCTTAACATTTTAGAATATGAAACTGGTAAATTTCTAATGAACTATATTGAACCATACTTTTGACAAAAATTTTACAGCATTAATTGTCATATTTAAAAAAATTTGAACATTTCCAAGAGCCTTAAAAATCTTAAAAGCTAAAACTTTGGAATAATATAATATTGGGTTAATTAATGGATAATCATTATATAGATAAATAGTTCCTAATAAAATGAAATATTAAAACATTGACTATTAAGCAAAATTTTAATGTTATGTACCTTTGCTTCTTAAAGTTATATGCTATTTTTTTGGATCATGTTAATTTACATGATAATGTTTATCAGTATTAGGTGGTCAAGAAGGGATGTGAGTTATATTGAATAGAAATTTATTTGTATTCATGTGCTTTGCTTTCTGCTAAATCTGACCGTATGGCAGTCACTTTACAAGCACTCACTCAGATTTCTAAGTGAAACACAAGTTGATTACTTTGTTACAATTATATTTATTATGATTTCAGTCTTTTGGATTAGTACATGATAGGTAATGAGAATTTTTTTCTAGTAAAAGCAGAATCATTTTGTCCTATGGAAATACAGTGGAAATTTGTTTCAGTATTTTAAAATGCATAGTGAAAGATAAAATCTGTGTATGTCTAACAATTTATAGAGGGAAGACTTTAAAGTCTTAAAATTATACTTTACAAAATATTCAGGTATGCTAACAGTAATCTCAAAGACTGTCTTTACGCAGCTCAGAAATCAACCTGAAACATCCTAGGAAACAAGATGACAAGCTCTAGCTCTAGCTCCATCTCCTTCAAGTGGAAGCACTTTGTGTTCACAGCTCCCTAGATTCACACGGATACATCAAAAGAGAAGTTTTAACACTGAAGAAGAAAAGATCAATGACCTCGAACATTTGAAGACAATGGCACCTGTCCAAAGTAAAGGACAGCGCAAAAAATGGACAACACGAAACCAAAATTTTTTAAGAGCTTCAGTGAGCTGTGAATATAAAGTTGATTGACATTCATGTAATTGCTGGCCCCCCAAAAGAGAGGAGGGATATTTAATAAAATAATGGGTAATTTTTCCCAAATTTAATGAGAACTCCAAATCCACAGATACAAAAGTCTAAATTAAATCCAAGAAGGATAGTCATAAATACAAGCACAGGGAAGTATAGCTTAATCAATTTGCTGAAATTAGTGAAACAAAACCTAAAGCAGCTGGAAAAAAAAAAGAATGAATACATACAGAGGAACAAATAATAGGAATGTCACACTTTTCAGAAACTGTAAAACTCAAAACAATGGAACAGCATTTTTGAAATGTAGGGGAAAAAAATCAACCTAAAATTCTTTATCCACTGAAGTATTCTCTGTAAATAAAGGCAAAACCAGGTTGATTTCTGACCTACTAAACTAAATTAATTTATTCTCAGCTGACCTGTTCCCAAGTAAATAAAAAGGAACTCTGTCATATGGAGGGAAATTATATTAGACAGAAAAGTGAGCTATAAAAGAAATAAAGAACCAGGAAATAATAACTCTACAGATAAGTATAAACAAAAGGTTTTGTTTTTTAGGTTTTTTTGGTTCATTTTCGTGACCTAAAACAATCATTGACAGGGTGAAACAAAACTTAACAAGAAAATTTGTGATTTTATAATATATACTGAAGGTACATATTCATGTTATCTAAAAGAAGAAGGAGCAAAAATGGAAGCATATTCTTGTACATTCTTAAATTACATGTGAAGTAATATATCAATATAGAAAGTGGTAAGTCAAAGATGCATATTATAAGCCCTAGAGCAATCACTAAAAATAAATAAAACAAAGAAGTGTAGTCAAAATACCAAGAGTGGACACCAAATGGAATGCCAATATTACTTAATTCATCATAAAGAAGGAAGGATGTGAGGGAAAATGGATGGGGACAAAAAAATGATAGAATGCAACTCAACCATACTGACAGTTATATTGACTTTTTCCCCTAGCAAAAATGCATTTTTTTAATTAATTTTTATTGGAGTATGGTTGCTTTGCAATGTTGTGTTGATTTTAAGTAGACTAAATACCAAAGTTAAAAGGTACTGATTGCCAGAATAAATATTAATTTTAAAAAAGCACATCTCTACTCTCTCCAAAAGAATCACACTTTATATTTCCAGATGTACGAAATAAAAATAAAATGGTGGAAAAATATATATTGTGCAAATGCTACTCAAAAGGAAACATATGACTATGTTAATGTTAATATCATAGGACATAAACTGCAGAAAAAGGAATATGACCAGATATAAAGGATAACATATTATGGTAATAAAATTGTCAGTTCATCAAGATAACAAAAATGTATGTTTCTGCATCAGAAAACAGAGTGTCAAAATATATGAAGCAGAAAAAGGACTGAACTGAAGGGAGAAGTATAAAAAGTCTATAATTATAGTCTCAAATTTCAACCCTTCTTTCCCAGAAACGGATAGAACAAGTAAATAGAAAGTCAATGAAGATAGAAAATACTACTATAATACTACTGAATATACTAGACCTGAATGCCACTTATACAACATTCTACTCAACAACAGCAATATATATATTCTTACCAAGAGCACAACTAATATTCACCAAGACAGACCACATGAATTATTAAATGACTCAAAACATTAAAAAAGATTGACATTGTGCAGAAAACACTCCACAAACACATGGAATTAGACACAAATAACAAAAATAAAGCTTCAGGAGTCAAATCAAAATGGTGGAGTAGGAGGATGTGGAACTCATCTCCTGTCATGAACACATCAAAAATGAATACATCTACACATGGAACAATTCTCACTGAAAACTAACTGCACATAAGCAGAAAGACTCCTGTATAACAAAGGCTGTAAGAAAGATTCACGCAGAATCAGGTAGGAAGGGAAGAGTAGTGATCAAGTTGGGACCTGTGCCCCTGGGAGGGACCTCACAGGAAAAGTGAGATTATATTGGCAGCGACCTTACTTGCGAACTGAGATGTTCAAGCCACATAAAGTGTGCCCCAGCCCTGGGGTCTGACAAAAAGAAGGTAAACCCCCTTGGCTGGTTGGCTACCAAGTTTATTCCTCTGGTTTTTATGGCAAAAATATAAAACAAACAAACCACATACACACAAACAAAAACAAATAACTATGAAGAAATCTATTTGTGTCAAATATTAAACTTCACTCTCTGGGTACAAATTCTATTCTCCTGTTACAATTATTTAAAGATTGAAGTCAGTCAATTCCCCAATTACAAAAACTCATTCCTAAGTAAGGTATTTATACCACTAAGATGTGATGCTATCAATACTTATTTTCTTAACATCATAACTTTTGAAAGGATAGTTAAATTTTCAAAGGAGTCAAAGCTTAGAACTAAAGAAACTGGTAACTATCGACATAAGAGTACCAAAAGGTAAATAAGCCTTACTTGTGAAAAGGGGAGCCAGTTTCTCTTCTTGGACATTTAAAATCCCATCATGGGGAAACTACTCAGCATCTCCACCTGTTCAAGTGGCTCAGAAACACCTAACAATTGATAGACAGATGTCTGCATCTGCAACTATGCACTCCCATATGCAAACATAATACATTTGATTATGTTGTATTATCCCAAGCTTAGCACTGATTACAGGTTATATTCTGAAACCACTCTGAGCAAACTGCCAGAAATATATACAATGGAATATTACTCAGCCATAAAAATAAATGAAATTGAGTTATTTGTAGGGAGGTGGATGGACCTAGCGTCTGTCATACAGAGTGAAGTAAGTCAGAAAGAGAAAAACAAATACCATATGCTAACACATATATATGGAATCTAAGAAAAAAATAAATGTCATGAAGAACCTAGGGGTAAGACAGGAATAAAGACACAGACCTACTAGAGCATGGACTTGAGGACATGGGGGAGGGGGAAGGGTAAGCTGTGACAAAGTGAGAGAGTGGCATGGACATATAAACACTACCAAACATAAAATAGATAGCTAGTGGAAAGTAGCCGCATAGCACAGGGAGATCAACTAGGTGGTTTGTGACCACCTAGAGGTGTGGGATAGGGAGGGTGGGAGGGAGGGAGATGCAAGAGGGAAGAGATATGGGAACATATGTATATGTATAACTGATTCATTTTGTTATAAAGCAGAAACTAACACACCATTGTAAAGCAATTATACTCCAATAAAGATGTTAAAAAATGCACTTTATTATAGAGGGTTTAACGCAAGAGATTTTTAAAGTTAATTTTTATTAAGTTAACAGTAAACACAAAATTAAAATAATCGATTTAATAAAGTTTATGTTATACTGAATTTGTCCTGCTAGTAACTAGTGTGTGATCATGAAAAAGTATCATTTCCTCTCTGGATATGATCTTGTCATTTGAAAAGTAAGTAAGAAGCAGGAAGATTCATTTTAAATCTATACTCCCATAATTTATGTGTAAGTTTTGCACAGTCCCTGGATGAGTGGTGATGTGGTTGATGAGATGCCATGAAATACAGCACACACATGGAATACTCTCTCTTTCCATTTGTTTTAAGGGGAATTTAAGTTTTATTATTTATTATTCTAATTTTTTTGGGTAGAGCGTAAGAGTAGGAGCTTGCTTTTATTTGTCTAGTAAGAAGCAGTAAAAAATTATGGGTTCAGCAAGAGTGTCTAATAAGTTTCTGAACTAGGAGACCAAGATATGAAATCCCTACATTTCAATTTCTAGTCTTCTTAGGATATAGAATTTAGAGCTTCAGAATTATAAAGGAAATTTTAAAAAAAAACAATATCATATGGGAAATTATATGAACTGAATTTAATATTAATCCTTAGTCTAGCTTTTTTTTATCTTCCCAGTAAAAATCAAGATAAAATATGTTAACATTTGAGTTTTGAGAAAAGTTAAGTAATATATTTGTACCCAAGATAAAACACTTAAAATGAAAATAAATATACAAAGATTGGATAATGTAATTAAACAAAATTCATTCTGAAACAACATCGAAAAGACCAAATAATTTTTTAGAGCCAGATTTTAAAGGTAGAATGAGAACATTAGCGAAGAGTGAAGGAGAGCTTGTCTTAGTTACCAACAATTTTTAGAAAATACATGCTTGTGTGGAAATCTCTTAAAGGTCTATATTCTAAGAAAACAACAACACAATCTGTTGTTTATATAACCGGGAAACTGATCAGAAATGGAGGGTACACACATGGGAATATTTACTCTCAGAAGAAAATAATCATGTACTAGTTGGGGAACAACATCTGCTCAGCTAGCTGCTGACTATCAGTTGTGTCACCCAGGAGAGGAGGAAAAGCCTCAGGGAAACAAGTAGCATAGATGTGGCTTGAGTCAAATTAACAAAGTGGTTACTTTACAATAACAAGGATTTATGGCATTCAAGTCTTATTTTGAAATTAAGGTGTTTTTCATAAGGTGAGGAAGGAAAAATCTAGCAATATTTGACCAAGAACAATTACCTAAGTATCTTACTTTAGTTTTACATCAGGAGCAATGGCTAGGACTCATATTTTTTGGATAATCCTAGGACAATTTTGTAAGCCTTCTGCAATGATTCTATTCCTTGAAATTGGCCACGCCATCCTGCAAACCGACAGTTAATTCAAAGCAGTTAATCCTAAATTTAAATTCTGTATCAGAAATTATTTTATTTATTTAGGAGTTGTTAGTATTAAACTTGTCTAAATCATGCCACTGCTTTAATACTTTTATTCCAAGTGATGTACGACTATCTTCATTTCTTGAAGACCCACATTTAATATGCAAATAAATCCAAAAATAATTAAAAATTCATACTATGCCTGGATTATACATATATATCAGACATGAATGAATGAATGTAGTGGAGAATAATAGTAATAATATAAAAATCCATGTCTCCATAACCAAGCTTTACCAATAACTATGAGCATCACAATGTTCCTATTAACAATTCCATGTATTCCTTAAAGACGAAATTATACTAAATTTTGTTTTCATCCGCATACTCTTTAAAAATAATTTTTCCATATTAGAATAATAGTTTTGATTTGTGAGATTTTATACTTCACAATAAAACAACTGGCAGATAGAATTTATCAGTTTAAACACAACTGGCACCTTGATGATGCATTAAACAATAGAGCATGAGCCATTGCTCTTTTACTATTTGAATTATATTTAATCATTCTAGTAAGAAAATAATACCAATATAATCATGATAGCATGAATGTAGAAGCAACCTTTATATCACAAACTTAAGAAGACTTTTTATTTCAAAACTAAATGCTTCTGTGTTGTCTTTTTTCCTCTTATTTTCTATATTTAACCACCTATATTTAGGAGTAAACATATAGCTTTCTTTCTTTAATTTTTATTGGATTGTAGCTCATTACAATGTTGTGTTGGTTTCTGCTGTATAGCAAAGTGAATCAGCTAAACGTATAAATATATCCCCTCTTTTTTGGATTTCCTTCTCATTTAGGGCTCCACAGAGCATTGAGTAGAGTTCCCTGTTCTATACAGTAGGTTCTCATTAGTTATCTATTTTATGCATAGTAGTGTATATAAGTCCATCCCAATCTCCCAATTCATCCCACCCCCCTCCTCCCACCCCCAGTTATCCGTATGTCCATTCTATACATCTATGTCTCTATTTCTGCTTTGCAAATAAGTTCATCTGTATCATTTTTCTACATTCCACATATAAGCGATATTACACGATATTTGTTTTTCTCTTTCTGACTTACTTCACTCCGTATGACAGACTCTAGGTCCATCCGCATCTCTGTAAATGCACAATTTCATTTCTTTTTATGGCTGAGTAATATTCAATTGTATATATGTACCATATCTTCTTTATCCATTCTTCTCTTAATGAACATTTAGATTGCTTCCATGTCCTGGCTGTTGTAAATAGTGCTTCAATAAACTTGGGGGTGCATGAATCTTTTTGAATTTTTTTTTTCTGGGTATATGCCCAGAAGGGGGATTGCTGCATCATATGGTAGTTCTATTTTTAGTTTTTTAAGGAACCTCCATACTGTTCTCCATAGTGGCTGTATCAGTTTACCTTCCCACCAACAGTGTAAGAGGGCTCCTTTTTATGCACACCCGCTCCAGCATTTATTGTTTGTAGATTTTTTGATAATGGCCATTCTGACCAGTGTGAGGTGATACTTCATAGTTTTGATTTGCATTTCTCTAATAATTAGTGATTTTGAGCATCTTTTCATGTGCCTCTTTGCTATCTGTATGTTTTCTTTGGAGAAATGTTTATTTAAGTCTTCTGCCCATTTTTTGATTGGGTTGTTTGCTTTTTTGATATCTAGCTGCATGAGCTGTTTGTATATTTTGACATACAAGATTAATCCTTTGTCAGTTGCTTCATTTGAAAATATTTTCTCCCATTCTGAGGGTTGTCTTTTCATAATGTTTACAGTTTCCTTTGTTCTGCAAACATATAGATTTCTTTCAGGGACTACATGTATGTGTGTAAAATAAAAATATATTTTCTTTTAGACCATTCTGAAATATATTGAATTCCATATCTCATCCATTGCTTCTTTTTAGGGGAAGGGTGTCTTTTAATCATTTAGGAGAAGCAATACTCAAAGCCAATAGCAAACACACACAAAAAAACATAATCTTTTTATCCTTCAGAAAATTGAAGTTCATTCCTCAGGTGATGTTTGTTATACTTTTTTTATTAGTTAAGGGATGAGGGATTTTATAAAATTTCATGTGTGCCTGTTTTTAAGCTATTGTCTTTTAGCTTCAAACTCACTCTTCTAGGCATTTTGTGATGCTAGGGCAGGGACTTGGCAAACCACATTTCACCTTTGCAGGCTGGCTCCCTGTTATACCCTGCCATTTGGGAGGTGCTAGGAAATGAGATTAGTAGGCTTGAGGAGGAAGCCTTTCTGTTTGTTTCCTGTTCCTGAAACCTTCACAGAAGCAATAACTATGCACCAAGGCAGTGGCTGTTCATTCCAGTAACAGCCATTGGTTTCAATTTCCAGGATTTTTTTTTTTGGACTACCAGAATCAGCAACATTGTGCCCCTTAAATTACTAGTCTAAGCCAAGCAGTGCCCTCTTCTTAGAAATTCATGCCCTGGTTCCATCTGGTGTTTCCTCCAATCTCAAAGATATTAGTGCAGCCGGTGAGGACCTGTTCTTCAGAGATCTCAGTCCCAGCCCTGTGGGTCCCCTGCTTCAAAATCCTTTGTTCTCTTTGTTCCCACAGTTGTAGGGATGGTGGCTATCCCATATGATTATCATCTCTGTGATACTTCATTATTCCATTTTTGAAGGTAATACATGTTTAAACATTTTTTATAATAAGTCCTATTTGTTAAAATACATGTCATCATTTTCATTTTTCTGAAGTAGACCTTGACTGAGGCACCATAGTTAAATTTCCTTAAGAGGACCTTCAAAAATTAAGATGTTCGTCTTTCACAGTAATGTGGCTTCAGGTGAGTTTGACTCTATTCTACTGTAACCATCAATAAAAATACTATTATGGTTGTTCTCGTTCAAAAACCAGTTTCTCCGATCCTTTTAAATTTAGAAATCTAAATGAATGAGAAAGTCAAAAGATTTATTTGTGATTTTGGGACTGGGACTTTGAGGGATGATTTCCCCTCTCAATTCTTACAATAAAACATGTCACAGTACATACAGATTATAAAATATAACGCATGTCTAAACACTGGGAATAAAGAAGGGCTGACAGGGGAACTGATGTTGTTCACTGAGTACTGCCCGTTTCACAACTACTGTAATTCTCTCATTTCCAAATGTGTCAACGGCTTTTAAAGTAAGAAAATTGCTTTGTAGCCATTCTGTTATCATATCTGTAAACAATCTTAATTAAATGGTATAAGCACTTTAAAAAAATGTAGAATGTAGTACTTTTAATAGATGGTAGGTTACTTCCTTCAAGCAAAATGAAAGAACAAAAAAATCTCTTATTCTCTCCATTCCTATATATCTTGTGAGTAAACCTCTGGAGTTCTTTAGAAAAAGGAGATTTACTTATTTATACTTTGTCCATTCGATACATGCTTAATTAACAGGCCCTGGAAAAATATTATTAATAAGAAAATATTGAAAAGGCCAGTAATATCATTATTTTCCTGAGACTAGAAAATATTAAAAGGGGGAGAAGACAAGAAAAAATATTAAAATGAGGAAAGACTGATAAAAACTTTAAAAATGGTATTACTTAAGTAATGTAAGAGTACATAAGTCATACAACTCAGCATATCATAATGATAAAGCAACACTTTCTGAACTAGTAAACATGGGAATTCATGGAATTCATATATCTTTTGTAATGCACAAACACACACAAATACACACATTTTTGACATATCTGAGTAAGATGAAATGTGTAACCTATGACTCAGCTATTCCACTCTTAAGGTTTATCCCATAAAACCTCATTTTCCAATGAGCATACATAATGGGCCTGAAGCAGTATTTATAATAGCCTTAAAATGGAAACAACCCAAACATCCAATGGAAGCAGTGGAGTGGATAAAAAAAGAAAATTGTGACATATTAATACAATGAAATACTATTCTGGAAGCCACAAAAGAGAAAGTATGGCATGATTTCACTTGTGTAAATTTTCAAAAGCTGGCAAAACTATATTGTTTAATTCTAAAAAGATAGAGCAAGAACAAATCCTTTCCAAATCAGAGAGTAGTTATAATTCTTTATAATTCTTCTGTCCAGTATGTATTTATGTTGTATATACTATTAATGTAAATGTTATCTTCAAAATAGAAAGCATGACAGTCACAGTTCAAATCGTATTTTGTGGTTGGATTTCAGGATAGTGCATGTAACAGAGGAACACTTCCTTAAGCCAAACATCATTTTATGACATTAAATAAAAGCAAATAAATGTGGGGTCATGAATATAACAAGAATGTTTTATTACAGCTTATTTAATATATAAAACAACTCAGATTGGAGAGACAAAAACAATTTTGTACTTCACCCTTAGTGTTCATGACAGCTTATTTTTTAAAAATATATTGACTTCTAGTGTAATGTGGAAAATGCTAAGTATTTGTTAGATTTGAGGTTATTATATGGTAGCTGTTATAGTTTCTAAGTAACACAAGAAGTTTTTAAGAAGTTCATTACTTCTTAGAAAAATTTGTGCATATACTTAATTGGATACCTTTGGTATGCACTTTATAATGACTTACTTTTGTTTTGTCATTTCTTTTGTAATGCTGTTTTGCATTTTTTATTTTAACAGGGAAGGTATAAAGATAAGTGAAAGCAAAAGAGAGATTTTAACCTGTTCATGGACAGGCTAGACTGAAATTCCTGTGTAATGAGCCATGTGTTCAAGTCACAATTCCTGCTGTCTCTTTAAATAACACAAAATCACTAAATTTTAAATTGACCATCTGATTGACATTTCTGTCTTTGTCTTTGTCTTTGTCTTACAGTGGACATTGTGAGTTTGTGTGAGAGTTACAGTGGACTTCCCTGTGAGGAGAAAAGAGCTTTAACAACAATAAAATATCTAGCACTGTGCTCCCTTCATATATATTACGTATATATACTTAATTTTTTACTCTCAAAGGCAACTATGTTTCATCTTAACACACACATAAGGGTTTCAAACAAGGAATACATAATCTGACTTCAAAGGAATTGCCTAGTAGAATGAATTGAAGAAAGCTAGCAGAATGTCAGATATATAAAAAGCAGAGGATATCATTTTAAGAACTTGAGAAGAATAAAATTAATTCTATTTCAAATTGCTTCCTAACTGTTTCTTTGGCATTTCCTCTCTTGGTATCTGAGCTTTTATATCACAGTGTATTTTATGTTTGTCAATACAAAATGTCATTGTCTAAATGATATCCCAAGAAAAGGACACTTTTCATGTGTACAGAACTTTGTATTTAAGACCATTCTTTCATATATTATGCAAATTATCAAATTAACTTTAAGAAGTGTTATTAACTTTATTTATATGGAGGAAACAAAATCTTAGAATATTTAGCCACATAATTATTAGGTGCTGTACTTTGTAAGCTACAATACCCTAAACACATCTGTCTTGACCCTGGAGTAAGAAGTCATGGGCTTGTGTCTCAAATGCAACATTCACTAATACCTAATGTGTGAATAAAGACTAAATGAGAGTCTGGGACAAGAATCCTTCTCTTTTGACTTAAGAGGCAATGCTGACATTTGCAAATGATTGTGTTATGTAAGATTTTATTTTATCAGGTCATCTTTGGAATGATCACTGGAAAGGATCATGGCCAAAAGCTGATACACTAATTAACCATGTTGGGAATCTGTGACCCCACTCTTCTATGAAAGAGTCTGATGGACTGATAGGGCTGAGAAGAGAGTTCAGATTCGCATTTGTGACTGTATAGCCTCAAAATTGCTTTTAGTCTCCTGTAACGTTTCACTTCACAGATGCTCTAGTAATCTAGAAAAGAAGCAATTTAGGAAACAGATTTAGAATTAAATTTAGGGGCAGCATTCTGATTACATTTAGGATTTATAATATAATAAGTACTCATGATAAAACCAAAATCAGGAATAATGCTGAATGTGTGAATAAGATTTTCCTAGTTGCTGACTGTTTTGGTTAAGGATAGATGTTAGCAAATATGTATATCCTATGATCTTCTCACTAAATATTTACATTGAAATATTTCAATCTTTAAATATATAAATTTTTATCTTTGGAAGTATAATTGTCTATGATGTTCAAAATTTTTATGGAATTATTTACTTTTTAATTATTAAAGCCTCTAGATAGACACATCACAAACAGAAAAAAAAAACGTGTTGAGTCATTCTGAGAATCAACCCTTTAGGCTCCTAGATGTGCTAGTCAGTCTTTATAACTTACTTGGCATCATTGGGCTCTGGATTTATTGAAAATATATTTAATCATTCTAATGTTATAAAAAGTCTAGTATAGCATTCATGATGAAAAGTTATTCATGCTTATTCAAATATATTTGAGACATAAAATATATTGCCTTA
Organism: Lagenorhynchus albirostris; assembly: GCF_949774975.1. NCBI lineage: Eukaryota > Metazoa > Chordata > Mammalia > Artiodactyla > Delphinidae > Lagenorhynchus > Lagenorhynchus albirostris. The sequence goes on from NC_083103.1 coordinate 73,014,616, forward strand.
TTGATAAATATATAGGTACCTCCAAGTATCCATGATAATAGAGATGCATATAACAAAAGAATATTTTGATTTAAAATTGATTACATGCAATATTTCATATTGCATCTATATTTTACTTATTATATTTGGGTGAGAATGCTGTCAATTAAGTTTATTATAGAATTAGCTCATAGTCAAACTGTGACAGGGAGAAATGAACTCTAAATAAGTTAGTAAAATAAAACAAGTCTGAACTAAACATTTGCTGAAAAAAATACACAAGATTGAAAACCTTATGGCTGTAAGTTTAATAATTATAATAATAATAATTATTATTTGTACTGATTATTTACTGACCGCTAAGCACACCATCTGAATTTTCTTATCTTTACAGCAACACTACAAGATACGCATTATTGGTTTTTTTTCAATTTACACATAAGAAAAGGTTAGATAGGTTATATAAATAGCTTTTGGTTACAATAATAGTGAATAGCAAAACCAGGATAAAAATCCTGACTCCATATTCAACCATGACACTTTTCTATCATGCAGTCATTTATTCATTGTATTTATTGTATTTAAATAAAAGTATGTCTCATTAAAAGTCAAGGTTTTAAGCACCTCTGTCACTCAAGGGGATGTGGTCATGGAAACAGACATTTGTATATTCTACTTTGAAGAACTGTTTAAACAAGTCCATGTAGAGTTAAAATAGAGTTAAAATCACATTATAAACGAAGGTTTGTTGCAGCTATTCACATTTTAAGTAATTCTAATTTACATATTGAGCTATCAATTGTGGTGTCAATGTACAGTGGCCAAGTACTCCCCACCCCCATTTCCTATAGTACGGCCATAGCCATGTAAGCCAAGGAGGGTGATCAGGTTCAGCACTGGCTTTATCTTATGTATAACAGAAGGCATACAAGGCAAAGAAGAATGTAAGTGAGATTGAATTTAAAAAATTAAAATTAATTAAAAGTTAGAGGAAGACTGAAGGCCTGTGACAAGAATAAATCAGTGTTTTTGATCATGAGACCTTGTAGAGGCTTTGCTGCTATTATAATAGAAAAGTGGCACAAGTAATTGCCTTCAGCGGCCTTGACAAACTGTGATACACTCTTTGGGTCCTGGCTTGTAGGAGAACTTTTGACATTTATTGCAGCACTGCAATCTTCTTTCTTTCCATTAAAATGGGAGAAATGAAATGATTCCTCTACTGTGGCTTTTCTTAGAAGCAACCTCTACATTCTGTAGACATATGGACATTATATATGAAATGACTTAGAAACTGGAACATAGTAAAATATAGACTAACTGAAAGCAGTAGGAGGTTGAGATCTGTATGATAGCTTTCATGTTTGAATCATTTGGAAGCTTTTTTGATTAAATAAACTGTAAAGCTATCTACAGTTCTTAACATAGGTCTACAACTAAATATACTATTTATGAATATAAACTCTCATGTGTAGTTTAATTAAACTTTTTTCTACCCTTATAACTTGTTGAATGTTACTAATTAGTAATTGCTAGAAACAACGAAAAACAGGGATTGTGACAAAGGTAGATATCTGTAGTTATCTTTGCAATTACTGATGTTCTTTCACTTCAGGTTTTCTCCATCTCATAAAATGATTACAAAGTAAATTTGGCATTGGATTCAGACACATCTCTAGGTATATATCATTAATTTCCACAGGAACTATCACTATAATGGTATTATTATTTATGTTTTTCTGTTTCAAGTGTGCTGTGATAACTTTGTCCTGAGAAATGTTAGCCATACAATTTAAGCTCTTTAACTAGGCAGCAACTTGATTGCTTTACTGTGGCATGATTTCCTGCCCCTCAGGACCAGTCACTGAGTCAAGAACAAGTTACATCACATAATTAAGCACATATTCTCCTTATGCTGCTCTGTGAAATCATCAGTGGTTGCAAAATAATTACTAGTTTTCTTAGATATTAGGAATACTTGTTAATATTTCCGAATACACTATTTTCCTGAGGGAAAATTTTTTATTAATGTTCAAGTCTCTATTTGTCAATTTTTTTCCTAGTAAAATGATCACAAAGCTAAATTAAAAAAAATTGATTTGTAGGTATTAGGAAACTAAATTAAATTTTGATAAATAGTTTTATACAGTAAATGTGATATTAAATATGTAGTGAACCTGATGTGGCATTTTATCAATAGAAAGAGCATCTTACATATGCCCAGTAACAAGGAGCAGATATGTGCTAATAATCTTTCACAGCTCATCTTTGTCCTGATCAGTTTTTGACCTCTTTAACCATACTCACCCATAAGAAATCCTTTTCTCATCATGTTCACCTCAAATACTACTATTGCTAGTAAATATTTAGGAGCTATTCTTAATTGTGATTTGTTCTTCAAACTTCCCCTATTTGTCTATGCATCTATATTTTGGAACCTCTTCTTCCCTACATAAGAAGAATTTCCACTTTTGCAAAGGGTTTATCTAAAAACAAACAAAAAAAGAATAATAAAAATATAATAAAAGATAGCAACGTTAATAACAACAATAAAAACAGTTCCTTTCATTTACTATGGGCCAGGAATGGTTTTATGTCAGTGTTTTATGTGCGTTATATAGTTCAATTCCCCAAGATGTAGGTAATGGTATTATTCCTACTATAAATGAAGGAAAAAAGCTATAGAAAGGCTAAGTGGTTTCTCAAGGTCTCAAAAATGAAAAACGGCGGAACCATCATTTGTATCCAGGTTGATCACTTTCCAAAGAAAATGCTATTAAACAGTTAGCCAAAATGCCTCCTCCCATTCATATCATACCAAACAAGTCAATTTTTCATATTTTACAGACCATACAATAATTTCCCCCCTTTTCTCTATATTCCTAAAGCTTCAATTTTCTTCAGTTGTCACCCTCACCTCCATATTCAGAGGGGTGATTCTAGTAAGTCCAAGCCAATGAATGCATGACATCCTTGAGACTAGTTATTGGTCTAGGTTTAGTCCTCTGAACTATGTAACGCCAATCATGTGGAAGGAAAGAATTTTTGTTACTATAGTTTTGTTTTGTTGCTTATTTCAGAGATTGCTGTTTTTCTGTCTCTCTCTCCCTGAAGAACACGATAAATGAAAGTATGCCCTCCAGTTGTCATAGGCAGCCATTTTTGACTACGACAGGGACCAGCAATAGGATGAAGCCAACACAGACAACTACAGAACAAAGAGAAAGAACTAGACGCTGATGGTAGTCTTGAATAGCAAATCATAAGAAGCATGGAGCCCACTTTACTCCTTTTTTCTTCCCATTAAATTTTTTCATAAATTTCTACTAAATATTTTATTTTTAACAAAATTCTGAGAGAGCATTAAAAACAGCATCTTTAGTAGAATAAATCCATGTGGTGGATCAAAATTTCTCATAAAACTATAACATTTTGTATTTGGAAAAGCACCTTATTTTGTAGGCTGAATGAGGTAAGGTTGTTGGCTGGAAGATGATAAAAATAAGTTAAGTTATAAACCCATTTTCTCAGTATAGCCCTAAAATTACCTAAGATAATAGCTCTTTTAGTCTCAGATAAGTCTATAGCTCCAATAACCTTTTTAATGAAATTTGAAATAGATAAAACCAATTAACAGTTTTTTGGCAGCTCCCAGCAAAAAATAACTAATTGACACCTGTGGAAACTGTTTTACAAAGAAAATTCCAAACTTCCCTGGGCTTCATTTTATCAGAGCCTTTAGCACAAGAACAAGTGAAGATAATCAGCACATCTTCCTACTTTAACCTGAGTACACTTGATTCACTGGCATTTACCGTTGGTCACCAAAAGGTTTTATATATATATATATATGTGTGTGTGTGTGTGTGTGTGTGTGTGTGTGTATATTAAATGTATATATCCAGCATTTCTATATATTATATATTTACATATTCAGTGTATTATATGTATAATATAATAAACATATATATCAGAAAGTACAGAGTTTAGAGGCTTTCTTAAAGTGGCACATAATAACTCTGCTTCATGGTTTATTTTTAAACCATTTCAATTTGGAGATTTTCTGACATTAGGACTCAAAATCACCCTAAGTGATTCTAAGATAAAAAAAATTGTTCATTTAATGTAAAATATTTTCTTATTCTTTGTACATTTTAACTACTGCCCTGTTACTTTGCACTGACCTTTTGTTCTTCTGGATCCTGTTTCTTCTCCTTTTTTTTCCCATTTGGACATATTATTTGTATTGCGCTCACAACTTTCTCTAAGTCTGTTATTATCACTCTGCTTAATGTCTATTACACTTCATGCTATGATTCTCACTATTTACCTGTATTCAAACTCTGGCTCCTCAGGGCTTCTTTTGACATTGCCAATCCTTAATGTTGACTTAGCTATCCCCAATCTGGCTGTTGCTACTCACAGCCCAAGACACCCCCCCATAGACCTCCCTATCTAGACACAAAATATTTCAATCATTTTGAAAGTTAAATAATAATATATATATATTTAAAAAGCACATCACTTCTAGATGAGATAATGGTTAGCTAACTCAGTTGCCATTCTTGATCACTTAAGCTATATTAACAACATTATGTTTATGAACCTAAAGTAGAGATTAGGCCAAATGGGAGTACAGACAGTGCCTACTTATACATATATATATATATATATATATATATATATTTTTTTTTTTTTTTTTCCGGTATGCGGACCTCTCACTGTTGTGGCCTCTCCCGTTGCGGAGCACAGGCTCCAGACACGCAGGCTCAGCGGCCATGGCTCACGGACCCAGCCGCTCCGTGGAATGTGGGATCTTCCCAGACCAGGGCACGAACCCATGTCCCCTGCATCGGCAGGCAGACTCTCAACCACTGCACCACCAGGGCAGTCCCTACTTATATATTTTTAAAGTTACCTTTGGAATAAAAACAAAGATATGTGTGAGAAACAATGCTAGCAATTGATGCTTAATTTGACATTTGTTTAGCCCTGTAAAGTGAGACCTTAATATCTGAAGGTTTGGTTTTAGAAATGTTACCTATAGTAGTTATTCTTGATATCCTTGATACTTCAACTCTTAAAAGTTATCTTCTTGGCCTTTTGTCCTATCCACTTTGCCTTTTCTTTCTAAATAATGTGCTTTATCTTTTTATAAGATCAATAGACAACTATAAATTTTTCGTATTATAAATTGTTAATATACCCTTTCATTATCAGCTATTTCCTTATGACTTTATTATAATTAATAATTTAATTCACAAAAGACCCCTTCTGAGTCTCATATTAAAAATACGCTATAGTTAAAACATAATAAAATAAACATTAAAATGGAATAAAATATTAAAAAGCTCAGCAAACTGATATCAATAAACCTGTGTGACAGAACTTGTCTCACCCAGGATGCTGAGAAGGAAGGCAACCTGTAATCACATTTGGTTGTTCCTTATTTTCAAAGGCAGTTGCTTCTGTTTACATGGTTTTTGCTTTTGTAAGATTCTTTTTTTTTTTTACTATTATTGGTCATTCTGTCATTTTGAGGGATGAATGGAAAAACATTTCAGACTTTAAAATATCTGAATGGAGAACTGGCTCCTCAAACAAAATAACATTAGTAAATGTACTTAACAACCTTTTAATAGCTAAATTGGATGACTCCATGTCTGGCTTTATTTGACTAGATCTAATTTAACTCATGCCTTCAGCATAATTAATCAGATACTGCACTTTAGTGAATGCTATCATTTCATGTCTTGATGACAGGGCTAAAGAGACTGGTTTTGGTGTCTTGGGGTCTTGCTTGTCATTCACATGGCCACCTAGTTTTATTTTGCTTTGCTTTTTTTTCAGATCAAAAATACTATGCTCTTTAAATTGATATGTGTCGTTTTAGTTGATAAATGAGATGTTTGATATTTGCTCCCCCCTTCACCAAAAAGAAGAAATCAAAAGAAAACAATTCAGAAAAATATTGAATAACATGAAGGAAAAAAAAATCCAAGGGGAAAATAATATTAACATATTCCGGTTATCTATAAAAATTATGGATCCTATATTTTTGCAATGGAAAACTACAATTAAAGATATAGTTCAGAACTGTAAGGATAAGTTTATTTATAATTTTTTCCAATGGCATTTATTTGCATAATTTGAGATAAAAATTAAAATAGAAAAAAAAAAGCTTCACCTACCAAGCTAATTCAAACATCCAAAAATTAGATCACTTTTTTTTTACATACATATCCCTCATTAATCACTTGACTACTTTACTCACTGTAGTATATGCCTGATTTCATATTTTTATCCTTGAGTCTCCATTTTTACTCAGTCTTGAGTATCAGATCATCAGTATCTTTCCTGCATTGTTTGATAGTCTGGAAACAAACAAAAACTGGAATTATCCATCCTTTTAATTACTAAATAAATTAATGTAACTGAAAGGTGATAGATATATGTATATATATACATCTTCATATATGTAGACATATATATATATATATGTATATATTCTTGTGCCTCTTTGGTGGTAATAGTTATATTAAAGGAAGACTGAATTGAAGAGGAGAGCTGCAGATGACTAATAGGGCAAAATCCTCCATAAAGGCTAGGAAGCCTGACTTTGAAAAACATCTTTCAGATTAAAGTGACAGAAGAAGATTGACAAATTAGTGGAAAGGTATTTCAATGTCAGGATATGTTTTAATAAAGGGGTGTTTTGATTTTTTTTTTAGAAAATTACCTTACATGATCTGTGAAAAGCTA